>NC_082684.1:66911776-67627448 GCF_949987515.2 Delphinus delphis | reverse complement strand
AAGAACTCTTAACTGAACTTAAACACATTGAAAAAAATAATCTATGTAAGAGGAAGAAGGGGACTTGGGTTGAAAAGACACTTTGGGTATAATGTGGTTTGAGATTTGACCATGGAACCATTTAAATGTTTTCTATAATTATAAAATGACTTTTAAAAGAGCAGTCATGAAAAATCAAACAAATGAAACTTAACGATAAAATTAAATGAACTTAACCATATATCCAATCGGCAGTATAAGCACAAAGAAATGAACTACTTCAAGTGACTTTTTAAAGCACAGTAATTAGACTGTCCGACACTAGTAGACTATACCCTATTATCAGTAATGATACTGTTGGTGGTGTTGCTATTATTATTCTGAGATGACTGTATCTGTACTGTGAGATAAATCAAACAAGAAATTATGATGATTTTGCTGAGAACCAAGAGTTTCAACATTGTTAAAATGAGATAAAGATACGAAATCAATGAGATAAAGATATGAAATCAATGAGATAAATCTGAATTAGAATTGGAAGTATTTGTATAAATTTATCAGTCTTTTTCTTTATTAAAAATGTATTTCTAGCTCTGTCCACTGAAAAAGTCTAAACCAATGACCAACTCAAGAGACATGAAAGCCATGGGAACTGACTCAATAGCACAGCACCTATCTTGTAGTCTCTAAATGCCATTTTCCACTAAAAGAAACCATGGCTCCTTAGAGAAATGGCTGATTTCAGATCTGGGGTGCAAAGTGAACAAGATGAACCTAGAACACCTTGTCATCTCAGAAGGCAAGAAAACCATCAACAACTAACAGGGTCATGTCAAAAGGAGGACTCAGAAGCCAAGCTGAATAAGCTCTCACTGGCCAAAGATGAAATAATCGGAGTAGCAATAAAGATAATACCTGCAACAGACTGAAATACATAAAATACATTTATATCCAAGAAAGATTATAATGATAATAAAACCAAACAATACCCAAAAGACTCACTGGTCACCTTTGGAGGATGCTAGGGAACTACCTCATCATTTTAAAGCAATCATTTATCTTGCTTTTCCTTTATAACTACTAACTCCAGGTAACCAAATTACTGATGAGAGGTGTTCCTTTTTATAGAAGCATTCTAGCTAATAATGGAGAAGAAATGACAAAATTAGAAAATAATTTTTCAGCAGTTAATGAATTAATGGACCCAAGCAATGAATGGAAACATAAGAAAAAGATACACCAGACAATATTTACTTCTGAAAAAAGTGCAGATTACTATGAAATAATCTTGCGAAAAACACTTATAAACTTTAAAATGAAGACAAATAAAAACATTGAACCTGAATTTGAATAAGCCTCTAGATCCACAAACAATTTACAGGAAATAAAGTGAATAGAGGAGCGCATTAAATGATACCACAAGGACGTAACTGGCAAAATCCAAACTATGGGAAACTACAGGACAAACTACCTAATTTCTTCAATTAAAAAATGCAAGGGAAATAAAAGAGATGGAGGGGGAACCTACAGATGAAAAGAGACCTGAGAGACTTACCAACCAATCACAATGCATGGGCCTTATTTGGATCCCTATTTGAATAAACTGTAAAATACATACACATCCTATACTTACAACCTTGGCCATTTACACATAATTAATGGAGCTGGATGATGAGTTCATTTGGTTCATTATATTTTCTCTACTTTCACATGTATCTTCATTAAAAACTTAATTAATTCACTTGCTTTCTTTTACCTTTACATTGCTCTACTCACTTCTCTGTCCCCACATATTCACCCAAGCTTTTAAGCATAATTTGAGGAAACAGCAGAAATAATAAGTATACAGTGAAAGTAATTATTTTTCCATCCTAAATACAGTCAAAATATAAAAATTGAAAGGTTACCCAACTATTGTGAAATAATCCTTTTTAAGGTTCCAACCTTACCAGAAAACTTACCAGAATCTATCTGTGATGAAAGCATCACCAATGACTGTGATGTTTCTAAATCATAAATTACTGTACTACCAGTGTTGAAAGAAGTCACCATATGAGCTGGATCACAGCCTATAAAGTCAACCGATGTAGGTATTCCATGCTCTGAAGGGAGCACAAAGAGACGCAGTGTAAACACAATAATTTAGAAATCTCTGATTTTCTAGTAAGAAAAAGGAATTTGAATATTCTTGAAATAATGTTAATAATGAAAAAGAAAGCAATTATGTTAGGATGGTAAGATATAATGGGTAACTTTTCCTCAATTATTAGGAGTTTTTATAACATTATAAGAAAAATATAGCTAGAAGGCTCTTAAAGTAAGAGTAGATATATACAAAAATTATTGTTCTCCTATGCATTTTCTTCTGAGAGAGAAAAAAAACCCTAGGTTAGTTTACTGGCCCACTTGCAATTTTATTTCTTCCTGTAAAATGATAAAATAGCATTCTCACATCACTGTCTTGGGAGACTGTTCACCTGTCTGAGACTGGTAAGCCTTATCAAATAGCTAATACAAGTCAAATTCTTGGATCTGTGAAAATGAAGGTTTGGACTTTGGAATGCACTGATGCAGTACTATCCTAAAGTGTCCCAAGCAGCAGTTTTGCTCTTTAACATATTAAATTCAACTGTCCAGATCAATGCACAACTACGTGAAATCTGGAGTAAGCAATTAATTACCTGGAGGAAGCAAGAAACAAATTATCTAAATGAATTTTCACCTCAAAAGCTTATTTAGGCAATTCAAAAATTAGTAGAATCACTAAGGTATCTAGAGACCCAACAAAATTAAGCGTAAGTGTTCATCTAAAATGTTTTAAAACAAAAAATTATTTTTAGTAAAAATAAAAGGTATGATTTTAAAAAATTACTTGTGTAACTCAGTTTGCACTTCCCAGTTAAGGGTGCTATTTCAATGATTATGGCTAGACTTCTCAACCAGTGTGCTCATATGTGGTTTATAGGTATGCTTGAGACTGTGATCCCTTCAATCTTTGTAAGCAGCCACTTGGATGGAGTTGGTGGAGGGCCTCCTGCTGTTCCTGTAAGTAGCCTCGTTTGTCTACTCTACTGTCACATACAAATAATTCTATTCTTCACATAGGACATGTCCTGAAAATGGTCAAAAAAAGCACTGAGCTACAGGATATACTTGCAAAGCACCTTTCTTATTTATAAAAAAAATGACTAGGAATAAAAAAGATTATCACAGCTTTATAAATTTTTTTCAATTATCTCTTTAAGCAGTCAGGAAATAGTAAATCAACTACTTTGTCTTTTTTATCTTCCAAATTTTTAAAAAATTAACTTTTTTCAAAGAGGCAAAATTTACTCACCCTTGTCTCCATTGTAAGTGCAAATACATGGCAATTTTTCTTGTGGATTCCATAATCTAACAGTGCCATCTGCTGAACATGACAGTAATTGATTTTTTATGCCACTATAAGCAAGACCCCAGACAGCATCTGTATGAGCAACTAAAGTGCCAGCTAGAACATTTGGCTCTGTAACAAAAGAAACAAATAAAAGTTAGCTGAAAGAAGTTTTAAAAAAATGCTTTTGTATATAAAGATAACTTACTACATAATTAAGTATAAAGACTACACATACGGTCATAATAAGATAAACCAAAGTGCACATAGCCATCTCTATGTTGTGGAGTTATGGGTTATTTTTATTTCCCTTTCCAATACTTGCCTATATTTTTGCAATTTTCTAAAAGGAACACACACTTAAAAAAACCAAACAAAAACAGCATTATGGAGATGTAACTCCCATGTCATCGAAACCACAAATTTAAAGTGTCAGTTAAATGGTTTTTAGTATATTCAACAAGTTGTGCAATCATCACATCAACATTAGGACACCTTCATTGCTTGTTAGCTATTTCCCCCCAATCTTCCTCTCTGCCTTTCTGCAGCCCTAGGCAACCATTATTCTACAGCCCTAGGCAACCATTATTCTACTTTGCTTCTATAAATTTGCCTATTCTGGACATTTTACACAAATAGCTTTTTGTGACTTCTTTCACTTAGTGTAATGTTTTCAAGGTCCATCCACGTTGTAGCATGTATCAGTGCATTTCCTTTTATTGCCAAATAATGTTCCAGTGTATGGATATACTACATTTTACTTATCCACATCTGATAGACAATGGGGGCTAATAACATTGAACATCATTTGTCCTACAATCCTGTTTCTCTACTAAATTCCCACTTTCCACAGATTTTTCTCATCATCTCTGCAATACTCACAGTTCGTAACCTCCCTTACTCATGAATGATTCTCTCTCATACTTCACTGGGGAAATACAGAGTTGAAATAGAAACTTTTCCCCTACCTTTCTGTCACCCAACCTATAAATCTACTTGTATCTAAAACCATCTTCTCCGTGTTTCCAGATACAACTAAGGAATTATCCTCCTTCCCTCAAAAGGCTAATTCCACCAGGTATTCTGGATTCCATTCAACACACTAACTTGCTTTCATGTTTAGTTTTTCTACTACACAGATTATCCTCCTCCCTGGGATCATTACCACAGCAAACGAATATGCTCCAAAATCTCTCAACCTAATAAACAAACCTTACACCACCCTTCCACCAAATAATAGAAAACCATATTGAGTAAATGTGCTTTCTTACCTCCCATTTACTCTCTAAATCACTCCAATACCATCACCACACCAAAACAACCCTTGCTAAAATCACCAATGTCAAAGTCTATTCTATCAAATTTAATAACATTTCCCTTCCTTCCTTCCTCCTTTCCCTTCTTCTCATCACAGTGCCTTTTCATCCATAGAGTGTACCTTGAAAGGTCATCCAGAGGTCCCTTTACCTTTTGGTCTTAGCCCCAACATCCAACCTCTGTCTGGCCCAAACCTGGACATCTATTTGTTACTTATAAAAAAGAACCTTCCTATCTTTATATTATTAGACCTCTAAGCAACATTTGAAAGTGCATACCATTTCTTCTCAAAATGGTATGCTTGCATGGTTCCACATTTTCCTGGACACCCTCCTACCTCACAGGCCAGGCCTTCTTAGTTTTTTTGGTTGGCTCTCTTGCTCTAGCCACCCCACCTGCCACGTCAGAGCTCCTCAGGATTTTGCCTTCTCTTCCTACCCTATACAACACATTCTCCCTATGTAATGCCACCCATTCTCATCTTGACACTGATGGTACCTACTTGATATTGCCATCTCTTAACATGCATAAAACCCCAAACTCAGCATCCTTTATCTTCTCACACCTGTTCTGTTCCCATTCAATATGCTACCATCGTACACTCAGTTGCTAATGTCAAAAATGCAGGTGTGGTAATGAAAAAGTTCTGAATTAGATAGTGGTAATGACTGCACAACCCTGTGAATATGGTAAAAACTACTGAACTGTGCACTTCAAAAGGGTGAATCTTATCATATGTGAATTATACTTCAATAAAGCTGTTAAAAAATAAACAAGAGTCACTCATCCATCACTATATCCACTCAACCCAATTTATCAATAGATTCTGTCTGTTCTACCCTATCTCCCCAGTATGTCTTAAATCTATTTCTCTCCAACTGCTCTACTACCCACTCTAATCTTGGCAACATCATCTCTCACCTAGTCTATCAGATCACTATGTTACAACTTTACAACTTCACATTGGTATTCCTTTCTCCACTCTTCCCACCCCCAATCTATTCTCCTTGCAACAGGCAGAGTTATCTTTTTAAACCCTACATTTCCAACTTGCTTCCTGGCTTAAAACTCTTTACTAAAAGTTAACTTTGTTCTTCAGATTTTGGCTTGAATGTGATTATTTTAGACTATATCTAAAGAAGACTTTGGCTGTTACTCTCTCTCATAGTACTGTATCTTCATACCACTTACCACAATTTGTAACTATCCATCCCCTTGTTTGTGTTTAAAGTCTAATTTTTTCTATCAGACTAATTCTTATTTGCTGTATGCTTGACATCTGGCAAATTTAGGCACCAAGTGTGTGTTAAATAAAAAGACCAAAGAGCTCTTAAATTCTTTTTTGAAAAAATATTAACATTTATTTGGCTGTGCTGGTTGTGGCACACAGGATCTTTGTTGCAGCGAGTGGGATCTTTAGTTGTGGCATGTGAACTCTTAGTTGTGGCACGTGGGATCTAGTTCCCTGACCAGGGATCAAACCCAGGCCCCCAGCATTGGGAGTGCAGAGTCTTCAACACTGGACCACCAGGGAAGTCCTTTAAATTCTTTTTAAATGAACCAACCATTAAGTAGACAACTATTTAACCATTCTCATACTAATAAACGTTCATTTTGTTTTAATTTTTTATAATTACAAACAATGCCTTTGTAAATATATTTGAATACATGTGCAGGTATTTGTTAGCCAGATTCTAGAAGTGGCACTTGGGAATAGAAGTTTTTTTTTTTAATTAAGGAATTTTTTGTCCCTCAAGTTGACAGATTTATATTCCCTTATGTCCCTAATTTGTTTCTGTCGTCTCCCACTAAATATTTTTTGAACTACATAAAGTATTTAAGTTTCAAAAATTATTCCCTATGTTAAATTTTATTCTCCTTTCTGTAACTAGTACTGAAATTAATGTTTGAATTAATACAGTTTTTAATTTTTGAACACCATAGAGGAAGTACCAACTTGCAGGCTAAAATATTCATGGCATGATATTTCTTAATTTTTCTCTTTAATAAAAGCACATTACTAGTAAATGGAAGGACTAAATGAAGAGACTAATACATATTTAAATAATCTTATAATATTTGAGGTGATTATTTTTGTCAGCCCCATTCACTTTAAAAAAGACATCTTGAAGCCTTCCCTGGTGGCGCAGTGGTTGAGAGTCCGCCTGCCGATGCAGGGGACACGGGTTCGTGCCCCGGTCCGGGAAGATCCCACATGCCGCAGAGCGGCTGGGCCCGTGAGCCATGGCCAGAGTCTGCGCGTCCGGAGCCTGTGCTCCACAATGGGAGAGGCCACAACAGTGAAAGGCCCGCATACCACAAAAAAAAAAAAGAAAAAAAAGAAAGAAAAAAAAAAGACATCTTGAGACTTTTACTTACCATATGTATCATATGGATCCACATTAGGACTAGGCATATTCCACCACTGGATAGTTGCATCAATACCACCACTAAAACACTGTTCTCCATTAGAACTAATAGCTAATGATAGAACAGGACCACTATTATAGGAAAAGAGGAAAGAAATTACTTATAAAGCCTAAGAAGAAACTCACATCTGCATCCCCCCAACCTCTCTCTAAATTTATGTGGTATCTAAAACTGTTTAGGTAAACATGTACATTTGAACAGTACTGATTATATTCTCACTAATACAATTATTAATCAAATGAAATATTGTTCAGTATGTCTTTCCTAACATAAAACAAACATTATGAGAAAATTATAAGGTTTTACAATTGATAAATAATAATTAACAATAACTATGGTTGAATTAAGTCCTAATTCAATAAAACTTACATGTGGGCCCTAAATGTGTAGATAGGCTCTACATCTAAAGAGGCACTCCTAAAAGAAGGGGAAAAAAAGGGTGGGGGGGGGAGAAGATAAATAATGGTAAATCATTGGTTGATATACAAGGGTCATTAGGAAAGATCAAATGAGTACATAAAAGATATGGGACCATAAAGAATAATAATTATTTATAATTAGCAAATTTGGAAGGAAAAAGAATAGGCTAACATTAAAATACTTGCTTTTTGGCAGGAACTGTTTTTTGCAAGTTCCATAGTTTCAGAGTATGGTCCTCAGAGGCAGTAACCAGCACAGGTTCTACAGGATGAAAAGCTAATGCCCGTACTCCATCAAAATGGCTACGTAGTGTATACTTGGGATTCCATGTCTTTCGAAAGGCATCTTTATTGGCAGGCAACTAAAAAGAAAGAGTGCAATATTTAGTGGTAAAAGTAGTTAACTGATAGGCATGTGGAATTTTTGTTTGTTTTGGAGTGTTTAAAATATATATTCAAAACTGCTTTGCTAAAATAAAATGTCCAGCGGAAATTTAGTATACCTTAAAAACTTTATAACAAATCTTTATCATTTAATAAGAACTAAGAAGAATAATTTCATTAGCTTTCAAATACTTAGATCAAATGAGTCCCTTAATCTGTTTTACCTAATCATCAGGGTAAACCCAAAGTCCTATTAAACATCAAATGAGAACAAAAACAAAACAACTACCATGCTGCAATACTTTACAAGAAAACAATAAAAATTATATAAATTACTACTAAAAATCCAAGGGTGCAACATTAACAATACAGCTGTCATTTAGAAAATCAGCATGTGATATTTTTCAAGGCATCAAGTTAAAGTACTTTCCAAAAGTCTGAACTAAAGACACTTTATTGATATTGATAAGAGGTTAATCTTTTTACCTTCATTTCTCCATCTGTAAAGACAGGCTGTGAAACCACTTCTAAAGTAGTCAAAAGTTTATTGGAATTTAGTTGCTTATATACTTTAAAAGTATTAATGAGAATAATCCAGCCCACCAAGGCTGATGTCTCTAAAAAAGCATGCTAACGTAAGTATAAAATGTAGAAAAAAGGACTTTGTTATGAAAGGAAAAAAATTAATTTGCTGAAAAACTGCAAATACACTAATACAAAATCTAAGCAAGTATAGTTAACTCTCGATTGAGTGTTTATTGTCTATAAAAAATTTAACCCAAGACTAGTTTCACCTCTAACACTGTCCTTCCCACGTCCTCTCCATCCTCTCCCCATCCCTCAAGTGAAGGACTAAATATTCAGGAAATGACAAACTAACTCTAACATTATCCTTTAAAAAAAAAGTTCAACAATAAAACGTGCTTTTTAAGAATTATCCTGAAGGCAAATAAGTGATTCAGGTTACCTATTTTTCTCTTAACAGCAAAATATGGCTTAATTTGAGTAGGTAATTGAGAGTTGACTACTCAGTTAGATATTTATCAACCAATATTTTAAGGTAATCAATCACCCCAAACTCCTAACTAATCCACCACAATACCTAAGAAAAAATTTAAACACCACAAAGAAAGTAGTTATAAGAAAAAAACTACATGTCACTTCAAATAAACACAATGTCACACTTAAACTTATCTTTTCCATGCACCTTGACATTAATTCTGTTTTATAAGTGTTTCCAAAAAATAAGGAGCCTTCTATTAAATCATTAAAAAATTAAAAATAAAACTGCACTTACATCATAACTATAGTCTGCATCATTTGTTACCGTCAAGTCTGCAAGGTCTCCAAGGCCCAGTACACTTAACAAAACATCATCAGAACCCATAATAAATGACTTGCCTCCTCCAGATGGAAACGTTATTGGTTCAGCTATAAAGAACAAAACCGCTTCTTAAATGCTGAAAAATCATACAGTACAAGACAATATTGTGGGGGAAATGTAAGCACTTAACAGTTACAATATTCAGTAATATAATTAATTTTTTTCCCACTTCCCTCATTTCTTCCACTCAAAAAATCCTATTACTGTGTAGTAATAAACAAGTGTTTATTTTGGAACTGAACATAATTTCCCACAAATCAAATGTGCACTAAGATATATTATTTCAGGGTGGGAGGTGGGGCACAAAAGCTTTGTCTATTTACATCACTTATCACTTTGGTACAACTGTAATTATAGTATTTTTAAAACATAACAGGTTGTTGCTAAGTCCTTTTGCTTTCTATCATATTTGCTTGAAAGTGCTAGGTATTCTAGTCCCTGGTAAAAATTAATATAAGTATTCACATGTAAATAGTTTCCAGTCTGCAATACAGTGTATCAGCTTACTGAAGTGAAGCCTTAAATTGCTCAGATTTCTTCAGTAACAGCAATGGTCTAGGAAAAGGGCAGTTCTACCATCACTGTCCGTTTTCTTTCCCCAAAAGGTTAATGTATGTGATCTTCAGAATGGCTTCCAGCTTTCAAACTTTGACTATGTTTTTTTATTTTAACTTCCCTTTTATTTACCATTATACTTCTAAAATAAAATAACTAATCTATACTGACTATGGATAGCACTTTAAACTTCTGATACTTGGACCAATTAAAATCAAACACTGCCATAATTAGAATAACTACACTACTATAAATTTTGCTATTACAGTTATAGTATAAGCAATAATTCTCCGTATCATTTCAAACATGCTTTGAAAGCAAAATTTTAATCTTAAAATACAAGGGGAAAGTACATAAATCATTGTAATACAAAACAACTCAACATATCAATACATATTTAAAATCCATGAGCAAATTTAAAAGGGAAACATAAAAATTCAAGCTATTTATCAATTTTGAAAAATTCCTATAAAAGATGATGATATAAATTTAATACACTATAGGAAACATAACAGATGTCATAAAACTTGTCAGTCATCACTAATACTACTGAAAATATTCTGAGAAGATACAAGTCAACTTCTCCTAGATATATACTATGGCAAAAGTAAAATTCATCCTTACTTAGAATATCTTATTATTTATTAAAGTAATCTGTAATATCAAAGTAAGCTATATAATTTGATTCAAATAGGGTCCTGAATGACATTCCTAAAATGAAGCTGTGTGTCAGCAACTGATATAGGGTAAATCAGAAAGAAAATACACATAGGGATAGTAGTATTTAATTAATTTTATAATGACTATACCTACTGAATCTAAATAATCTATAGCACTGATCCTTCCTATCACTATCTAGTATGCAGTTATTGGTAATACCAGAGCAGCTGAGAATTATAAAATCAATAGTTTAAAATTATGTTTAAGAACAATTATATAAAATTCATTAGGTATTACTTTCTCAAAGCATTTTTAGCCAGTACAAGGACATGTTTTTCTTTTAAGCTCAGAATTTGTTTCTAAGACAAGTTAGAACAAAATGCCACAATTCCTCCCACTCACAATTATACAAACACTCAATAACAGAACTTCTGATAAATGCCCAATAAAGTATTGGTAACTTTAACATGGTAACTAATTATTCTGCATTATTACATATTCTTTTTGCAGAGATATTTCTTATCAGTTACTGGCCAATTTAAGAGCATGTGAAGGGAAGTGTCTAAGCAATATTAGCTAGTTTTATTAGAGTTTTAGATTAACTGTATTAAATAAAAAGTATACCAATTTCTAATTAATCACATAACTACAGTTCTCTATCTCTATACACATATATCCATTTATATATAGCAAGCTATCCTGCTCACTCAGCATTTACTACATATACATCTCGGTGAAACAAATCTTTTAAGCTGTATTTCTCCTTTCCACAATCACCCATTACTGTGGCATATAGCAATCATAATAAATACTCAATTTATCTGCCCCTGTCTGTTTGCAGAGGGAATTAATTTCTATTCTATAAATTCATTTTATTAATGTTAACATAATTACCTATAGCACATGATTACATAAGCATAAAAATGTTATTAGCAATTCAAAGAAAAATTATTAAAAGGAACAGTTTTTAATGATATAAATTATGATACCTTTTATTAGATAGCCTAAAAGATTTCATCAAGCAATTTAAGAAAACTATTATCATATTAGCATTTCCCTTTACGGAAATCTTAGGGTCTACAAAACGAGGTCTTACAACAAGGTCCTTTGTGTACTTTTTAAATTAATCCTCCTTTTTTATGGACACTAATGACCAAGGAAACCTGTAGCTCACATATCAAACTCTTCCTATCTCCTTCAATTTTATCAAATCTAAAGAACACAGCTCAGTAACTGATTCCATCCATGCCAGTGGCAACATGGTATACCTTAAGTCTTAACTAAAAATTGTCTGAAATGTTGTAATGTGTATAAGTTTCTCTCCTTGAAAACAGATATTTTTTCTTTATACAATGAGGTATGACACGGCCTTCAACAGGAATGCATAAAGTTGGAGATGGCCACAGAAAATAAGAGATTATGAACTCTAATGTTCCCTTCTTAGCTCTAAGTCAAAGCTGAACTTGAATCTTTTTTAGTAACAAATTCTAATAATATTTACCCTTTAAAAAGTGTAATAATGTTATGCTTATCTTCCCACCCCCTAGACCTTCCACTATTAATAGTCAGATCACTGAGTTACTTTTTTTTCTTTAAAAAGCACAATTAGACACAAACATACATACAAGTTCTAAATTGGTTTTTGTGTAGCATGAGTCTTGACTGTTTTTTTCTATAGGTCATTGGTTTGAAACATTTAAAAGGGTCCCTAATTCCTGCTAATACGGCCTTGCCTTAAGCTGTAAAATCTGCAGTTTATGTACAGTGTTAACTACAAAAATTTTAGCAAGTTTTCCTATGCACTGTTTGGTAAACCATTACTAAATGCATAAAATGAAGAATAATGGAGCTGGTATATGCATTTTAGAAAATACTTCCTAAAGTAAAACAGGAAAATAGCTTAACAGTGGGAAAGAGATCTAGGAAAAAATCAATAGACTTTTACTTTTCCTGTTGCTTTTCATGCTTTAATATGTTTTGTTTTGTTTTTATTATTTTAGTGATTTTCTTTATCCTTCCTCAAATATCCCTAGATTATGATGAGTGGTAAATGCATGCAGAGATGATTGACTGTAAAGGAAAATGCAAAATTATTTAATTTTAAGGAAAATGTACTAGTAGAGAACCCTTAGAAGAGCATAAGATGTATTCAAAATTTTTTGACTGGGCTATCAAATTACCTTACAGAGCAAAAGCAGAAATATCAGTGAAATTCAATCTATATGCCAAATTATTAGATAATGGACTATCCTTTATATATATGTATTATATATCACAATAAACCTTTGGTAAGAATTCAGTCTCATTACTTACAATTATAATGATCTAGACCTAGATTTATCAATTACTCAAGTACATCTACATACCTTCAGCTAAAATCAATTATGGAAAAAAATGCCTAAATAGTATTTTCATTTCCTGTACATTTCTAATTTAGGCAAATTTTAGAAAATTAATTACAAGTAGTATATACCTAGCACCAGGTTAAAGAATAATGATGTTGCCTTATTCTAAAATGATTATATCAGGCAACTGTTTTATATATATATAGAGAGAGAAATAATACATGTAAAGTTCCAAGCACAATCTCTGGCACTTAGTTGTCTCCTAATCAGTGACAGTTATTATTAGTTACTAAATGTAAGCAATATGACAAAATGACTAAATAGTTCTTTTCCATATGTACTATTTCAAGTCTACTATTTCTCTGCTACTAGAACTGTAAGCTAAAGTCACAGTTCAGAAAGGTACTTTGAAATGATATATGAAACAACTCCACCTAACACCAAAAACAAACAAAAAAATTATAAAGACACAGAAGCCAAAAATTTCAAAATCCCTTAGGACAATTACACCAAGAGCTTGCCCAACACCTTCTCTGAAGATCATATAAACTGATCATTTTAAAACAGCAGCAAGGTTATAATATTAAGGAGATGTGATTTGGAATTAATGTCTTCTGCAATGTAAATAAACATGACAGCTAAATTTTGTACCTTCCTCTGCTCTTGCACCTTCATGATCAGTTCTAGTAGAGGCTGACCTAGACTGATTTATGAATCCTGAAGGGATGAGGGGCAGCTCATCATCTCCCAGATCAGCTATCATGTCGTAGAATTTTGTCCTGTTGACCCCTGTAAATTAATGTCAGCAGCAGAGGTTCATGTAACAGCTACCGCTTGACTTGCTAGCAGCCTTAAAAACCTACTTACTAACAAAATAGGCTATTTTTAAGAAGTTCCAGTTATAAAAATCTCCAATAATCAAAGATGTCTTCAATTTTCCATACCAACCCCCCCAAATAATTTAAATATTTAAGATATTCACTATTTCTGTGGAGATACATATATACATAAAATTGAGTCTTCTGTCACACAACCAAAGTTCTAAGCTCACAGACACAGAAGGTACCATTAAAACAAAAAATTTTGGTGTTTAAGTTACCATTTAACAGTGTAAAGAATAAAACATGAGTTTTTCCAACATAATCCATTATTTTAAAACATTAACAAAGAAATTAGTACAAATGATTTTTATGAGGGTGCAACAAACAATTAACTTTCCCTGTGTTTATGTGGATATTTTCCTGCCATATTCACACAAATATGTCATTAACAAATCAACTCCAATTTTCCTCAAAATGTTTTTTCACTTTTCCCAAATTTGAAAAACCTGATTTACCCATGAGCTCTCTTAGTTTCTCATCATAGTATAAAAAGTCAGCATTGTCATAGGCCATAAGTTTAAGGAGAGAATTTCAGCTGTTGCATGGATAATTCAGGCCCAAATATGCAAAACTCAGTAGCATCTACAGTACTGTGGGATCTCTTTAAAACTGTGAAATTCAGAAATGACAGGAGAATCATTTCTCTTATGTATTTTGAAAGAAAATAGTTTTAAGAATGTCATAAAAAATAATTTGAAAAGACAAAAGAAAATGCTTTATAGTCAATATAAAGTGAAAACAATTAAAATAGGCAAATCCAAGGCCACACTTTATGACCTTATTTACTAATGTCAACATTAATGGACTAATTAGACTACATAATTATTAAATTTCACTATGGCTATGAGAATATTAGTAATTCTATAGGAACTATCATTCATTTATGTATCCCTAACAGAATGCCAGATAGTGAGATTATAAGGCTTAATGGAAATAGGTGGAATCTTATACATTTATTAACTCTATTTCACAGTAATCCCTAGCTTCTTAGAAACGCTTGAGCAACTCTACTGTACGCAAAATGTCAAGTAGTCTGAATTTCCTAAAGTAATTATAATGGAGAAAACTCAGTTATTATCTGAGGATTTTCCCCGACAATGAAGTGACTGTAAACAAATTCTCTAATAAATGAAAAACTGCCAACTGGATATCTAACCATCAGTGAAATTCAACATGAAAGAAGATGAATGTTATCCTTTCTCACAAAATAGCTCTCCTTTATAACTTTCCCACTTATGAGTACCAACATCATTGACTTGATTTCTGTTCTTAAAATTCTGCAACCACATCTTTTTTCTTTCTTTCTTTCTTTTTAATTTATATTTTTGGCTGTGTTGGGTCTTCATTGCCGCTCGTGGGCTTTCTCTAGTTGCGGCGAGCAGGGGCTACTCTTTGTTGCAGTGTGCGAGCTTCTCATTGTGGTGGCTTCTCTTGATGCGGAGCATGGGCTCTAGGCAAGTGGGCTTCAGCAGTTGTGGCACGCGGGCTCAGTAATTGTGGCTCGCGGGCTCCATAGTGCAGGGAAGCCCTGCACCCACACATTAAGAATTCCTTTTCAACTTATAAATGAGGAGGGGGGAGATCTGTTTTTAAATAGAAGCCTCCTTTAAACTATTCTTCAGGGACTTCCCTGGTGGCACAGTGGTTAAGAATCCGCCTGCCGACGCAGGGGACACAGGTTCGATCCCTGGTCTAGGAAGATCCCACATGCTGCAGAGCAACTAAGCCTGCACGTCACAACTACTGAAGCCTGCGCACCCTAGAGCCCGCAAGCCACAACTACTGAGCCCACGCGTCGCAACTACTAAAGCCCGTGCACTTTAGGACCCGTGAGCCACAACTACTGAGCCTGTGTGCCTAGAGCCTGTGCTCCGCAGCAAGAGAAGCCACCGCAGGAAGAGAAGCCACCGCAACGAGAAGCCCGTGCACTGCAACAAAGAGTAGCCCCTGCTCGCCGCAACTAGAGAAAGCCCGCGCACAGCAACGAAGACCCAATGCAGCCAAAAGTAAATTTAAAAAATTAAAAATAAATAAAACATATTATAAAAAAATATTCTTCAGATTAATCTCTTTCTTGCTATTGACTTTATTCTAGTCAAAGCTTGCATTCTTATGAATTACTGCAGAAGGTTCCTAATTGGTTTTCCTCTCTTCCAGCTCCATTTGTCTTTAATCAAATTTGAATACTACAGCTAGATTAGTTTTCCAAAATTATCACATTTATCATATCATTCCTTACTCTGAAACCACAAACAGCACTTCAACACTCTTTGAATCAAAGCTAACTAAAATCTTGTACTTAACCCTATATGTGCTTCATATGCGCTGATCCTATTTTCCTAACCAATCTCATCTTTCAGTGCTCCACAATACAAATCTCCCTAATTTTCAAATCAGAGCAGTTTCCCTATAGTATCAATATTCACCAAGGTTCTTTCTACCATATTTTGTCATATCTGTCCTTACCTATCCCTTAGAAAGGTGAGAATACTTCCTGCACATACTTCCATCTCCTCTGTGAGCCTTTGTTGATCTTTCTCTGCTCACTCTTATCATACTTATGTATACCATAAATTTGACTTTATTAGATATTACTTATAAATAATTTCATCATATGATAGCTAAATATAATAAAGACAAGAAAAAGTTTTATCATTACAGGTAAGTCATATCTTCCTGAACACATGGACTGGGAAATATGGAAGAAAAGGAAAGCAGGAGACAACATGAAAGTTAATTAATGTTTAAACTGAGGATCCCAAATTATATAATTATTACTTTTTTTGGCTTGCATACTATAGCCAAACATTAGTTTCTGTTTGGCACAGTGGCAAGTTTAGGAAAGATAGGAATGTCCCTGCTTTAATTCTAGTTTCTCAAAAACTGCTAAAAGATGAAAGCAGATTTCTTAACCAGATGTAACAGTCCTATCTAGCACCTACTTTGTAGAACATCTTTCAACTAACTACATTTAATGCTCTTTCATTCTCTTTCTAAATCTATCATTTAATGAAATGCAATTTCAAATAAAAAATTTGAAGTCTGATTAGCAATAATGAGAAAATTGTAATCATATTAGTGTAATAGAATGTTATACATAATATTATAAAAATATTCAACGGCATAATTGAAGACTCATTAGGTATTAATTAAACAAAAGTTGATTCTCAATTATTACTCTAATCTATAGAAGAAATACTCTTTCTAATTGTAACACCAAGAAAAACTGTCCTTTCACCACTATGAATAATAAAACAACCCATCTATCTCTTAACCACGACCATCAAGTCTATACAAATGCACAATCAAAAAAAAAAAAGCACAATCATCTAAACAGATTCTAGGAAAACGAAAAACAGTATGCCATGTGTAAGCCAAACTATGGACTGACAACTGCTGTTAGTGTTTTTGTTTTTATTTTTTTTGTGTGTTAGTGTTTTTAAATTCACTCACAAACATACACACTCATGACATGAAATCTATCTTTCCATGACTCTATTAAGTAAAACAGTAATTTTTTTTCTTTTAACTGAATCTACTGTTTTCCCTTTCTCAATCTACTGTTCTCCCTTTGTTAATCAGCCTTATATTCTGAAGTGAAACCAAATGTTTAGCAGGCAATCTGGAGAAGATAAGTTTATTTTAGAATAAGATTTAGTTATGTCATGTTTGCTTGATCTGTTGTATTTTCTATCATCTTAATTAAAAGAAAGCTTTGACATGACAAATGTCATCTTAAAAAAAATGACATCATAATATTAAGGAAAAAATAGTTTAGCTGCAAAGTGATTCTGCAGTTTAAAAATGTGTCCTCACTGAAAGAGCATCAAAATACTTTCTCCCCCTTGTGAAAATACCTGAATTATTTTCTTGGGGGAGAAAAAAAAGAGAAAGAAACCTGAGTTGAAGAGTGGTCTGTTTTAGAAGTGTGAAATTGAAGCCAGAAATATAAAACAACTGCGTTTCTTAGCTGAAAATAATATCCCTTAACTATGAAACAACTGTTCGTCTTTGATTTGATGCAAGAGAATAGTGAACAGTTTTATGGACTCTCTCCAAAACAGAAGCAGGTTAATCATCACAGTCATTTTATAGTATGTGCCAAGGTGCTTTTATAGGCTTACTGAAAGTTATTGCTACAAAATAATAATTTCACCTTAAATGTTCTAAAATGCCTAATATATAGATGATTGGACTTAAGTCACAATTTACAAAAATATTATATTCCCTCTTGACAGTCTGTCATCCTGAATCTGGAATAGCAAATGACAAATACTAATATGAAACTTTTTTTAAAAAAGGAAAACTAGAAAATGATCCAGGGATGCTCATTTATATGTGAATCTTTGAAACACAAATCTTTTGAAGAAAGGACACGAAATAATCTAATCTTCTTTATAAGCCTCAATTTTATAAGTATAAAACAGCATAGGAATAACAATAAGCAAGAATAAGACTATCTATTAAAGGAAAACATATTACAATCCACAATTTAAACTTTCCATGTTGAAAAACCAAAACAAATACCAAAGTCTTAAAAGATTTTTACCCTCCTCCTTCATATTCTAAATAAAGGTTCTAAATTTCAGATGCTTTACCCTTACTTCAGTTGCTATACACAGTGTGATTTTTGTTATTGATTTACATGTTTTTACTGAGACATAAAATACTGCAAAAAAGGACACCATAGAAAGCTAGAAAAATCCTATCAAACCAAGATTTTGACAAAAGATTAATTCCGAACCCCCCCTCACTCCCTTTCCCAATTACAGAAAGCTTAGAAATTATTTAAAGATTACAGAAAACAGAGTTTTAGATTAGATAACAGTATTATATCACTTAATTCCCTGATTTTCCTCATTGTACTGTGGTCATATAGGAGAATGTGTTTGTGCTCAAGTAACATGCGCTAAGGTATCTAAGGAGCAACATGTCTACTACTTACTCAGTTTTCTGAACTGTTCAAAATAATAAAGGTACATATTTAAAGAGAGAAGGGATAAAGCAAATGTAGTAAAATGTTAACATTTAAAGAAACTGTGAAAGTGCATGGAATTCTTTACCCTATTCTTGCAACTTTTCCTTAAGTCTGAAGTTATGTCAAAATAAAAAGTTACAAGGAAAAGGAAGCTTAACCCTTCTGAAGCTTAAGACCAAAATAACTGTATCAAGTCTCTTTAGTTTCACGGTGTTGACTCTTAGAAATACTAATCAAAAAAGTAAGAAAAAGAAAAAGAAAATTAATACTGAATTGTATCTACAGTCCAAGGCAAGGATGTCACTTTTATTTTCTTTTGCCTTAGGTGGGAAAAATGAAGGGTGAAATGGAGTGAACAAACTGGAAGATAGATAAACATTAGCTTCCTGCCTCTTGATTTTAGAAGTCTTTCCATTTTTAATAGTCAAATCATGGTTGAGTCTTTACAAAGTTTAACAGTTGGCATTCTCACCACTTTTTTTCCCATTAAAAAAAAAAAGGCATTTAGATTGGATTATATCTGATTTCATATGGTAAAGTTAGCAAATAATTTTCTTCCCTTTAAGAAGCTGGAAAAAACTCTGTAGAAACTTAGTGCTATGATCCAACAGGTGTGATTCATTCACATTTTGGAATAAAGAAAAAAGGCTAAAGTTTATGAATTATTCTAACTTATACAAAGCCACATCTGCAAAAATATCAGAAAACCCAACAAAAATAGATAATAAGAATGCTAAGGAAATTCATGAATTATCTTTTCATGTAAAATTGTATCTTAGCATTAACATGATGTTCTACCTGGATTAAGACCTAAGTTTATTATCCATCAATTAAAAAAAAAATTTATTTCCATGGCAGGGATTCAGAGCCAACATTTTCAAGGTGAACTCTATATTAAAGAGCAAAAAGTTTTTATTTAACTAATTCACAAAGGAAGTGTAAAGAGAAACATAATTTATTATTTCCTAATTATTCACTCCTGAGACAGTGTTGGAAACCTCATCTTTATATCTACATACATGGGTAAATTTAAAAGCACTGGTGTTTATAAAAACAGTAAAAATGAGAAACAATCTGAAGGATTAACTAATGGAGGCTAGGTTAAATTCACAAAATGCAATGCTATATAACCACTAAAATTATATTTTATTTAGATGACTATGAAAATTACGAAAAAATGAATTAAAAACAATATGATATTCTTGTTGGAAATTGTTAAAGGAGGTTTATGTATAAAGACATTTAGAAAAAGTTGGAAGAATATATGCCAAATATTAATATCTGAGTTGTAGGACTGAAGGTGATTTTTACTTTTTTGTGTCTCTACATACTACTTGTATTGTTTGAATCATAAGTATGTTCTATTTTTATGGCTATATAAAGTTAGTTTTTTTTTTTTTTTGAGAAAACAGATACAAAAGCAAAATTAAAGGGGACTGGTTGAATAACACAGTACACATTTTGGTAATAAAATCGTATTGAGACATGAGAGCCTCAGGGCATAGCTGTGAGGTCTCCAGATCCTGATTTAATCACAGTAGTTCCCTTTCACCCATTTCACATATTAGGTTCTGCAATATTCTGCTTGACAACAGGGTAGCTTGGTATAAAGAAATTGGAAAACGTTATACAGTGGAATATTTATTGACATGAAATGGTATTTTCTATGAACTGTTAGCTAAGTAGGCAAATAACAAAACTGCATATTATGATCCTACTAAAGAAAATTAATTAAATTACAATTTTATGGGGATTTTAGACTTTAGTTTCAGTTCATCTGTTTCTAATAGTTCTTAAACAGGTATTTTTTTCAATAAAAAACATTTTTTAGAAAAATGTAAAACCTACAACTAAAAAACCTTAAGTTGACTTATATCTTCTTTCTAAACCTCAAAAAGGTACAGGCATATCTTGGATATATTGAGGGTTCAGTTCCAGACCACTGCAATAAAGCAAATATCACAATAAAGCGAGTCACATGAATTTTCTGGTTTCCTGGTGCATATAAAAGTTATGTGTACACTACACTGTACTGTATTAAGTGTGCACAGAATTATGTCTCTAAAAAATGTACATACTTTAATTTAAAATACTCTATTGCTAAAAAACAATACAGGGTTGCCACAAATCTTCAATTTGTTAAAAAGAAAAAAAAATGTGTATAGATCTAAACACATTCTATCAGGAAAAAATGGAGTATCTATATTTTAAATTAAAAGCAATACTACCTAGCATTTTCTAAAGAAATCTTCAGCAGGTAAGTCAGTTTATGAATAACATACAGAAAATAAGTAATCTAATATTCAAATAAACTATTTCTTAAAAAAAAAGATCTAAACCCTAAAATTCTAATGTCATTGTGTCTATATTAAAATGGCCAATCATGCAAAAGTACTTTTATACTCAACATGCATTAATTATATAGGTAAGTGATGTTAGAGCTGAACACAGTCCCTGCCCAGCATTAAACATTTTTAAATATGGTAAGCAGTTCAACATAAAATATGAAACTTCTTAGAGAACAATTTACCTTTTTATTCACATGCAATAACATAAATAAGCATAAGGTTATAAAAGTGCACAACACGTAAAATCTCCCAAATTCCTTATTTACCTCCACAATAAATTAAACCATTCAAAAACTGCTTCACTGAAGAAAACTTACACCCTTTTCCACTGCAACTGCCATTTCATAAATTAATATATTTGTCACCAGAGAAAGGAATATGAAAGAATGCCTACATGGTTTTTGCCATTGAAGTCTACTGTTTTCTCCTACACACAGTCAAAAAATTTAGACTGGCAGGATTCAATGGCCAGTTCAAAATAAAGTTCCCCAAAACTAAACTTCAGTTTCTCCATTTAATACTCATAGGTCTGAAGATGATTTTCATGCGACTGTTCTTAAGCTTGATTCACAAAATGGAAATGAATTACTTCTTTGAGATGTGCTGTAGCTAAATTTATACTTTTACAATACATTCATTGGTCAGGATATTAACAGTGAAAAATACACTGAGGTACCCAAAGACACTCAGTGATTGACCAAACAAACCCTACTGCCACCACTACCCTCTCCTCTGGCCTTACTCCATCAGAGTAGCCAAGAAAATACTGCCTAGGAGAGCTTTTTTTTTTTTGCTACTGTTGTTGTTTGTGGTTGGATTAAGGCCAGAAAGCACAAACTATGGAAAGGGCTTTCCTATTCACTGTATTTTGGAATTCTGAAACTAAGAAATGTAACCTGGACATGAGCTGGTTATAGCAGTAATACCCTATGTATCAACAATACAGAAAGTTATACTTTCTTCCTTTTGAACAGATTTCTATTATTTTTCATCACAAGGCCAATATTCCTTACAGTTTGGTAAACTTTTTAAAGCTTAAAATACAGACAAAAACCCTGAAATTCTTCCTTCATCCTTATCCACATATTTAAAATGATTTCCCACTTGATCAATAACACAACCTAAATTACATTCAAATAAATTTCAATTATACAACAGACAAAGTTTAAAGTTAGTTGCCCCCTTTATAAAACAAAAAGAAGTAGACAAAAAAATCAGAACTGAAGAATTTTTTTTTCTCAAAGATTGGTATACAAAAATTATAATAGAATCTGCACTTACTCTTTACCCCTTTCTTCCCCTTTCGTTCCTTCTTGTACTGTTCCTTCAGTTTACTTATTAGTCCCTGGTCTACATCCCAAACCTCAGTAGTTGGGGAGAGGTCATCTTTATCTACATGCAGCATATTATTAAAAGAAAAAAAATCAGCAGTTGGCAATGCAAGCTGTTGGCAGTAAACTGTTATAGCTTTATATAATCATAATAAAAATGTACTAATAGCATATATTCAAAGTACTTTAAAGGTGCAGTCTCAGTTTTGGTATTCACAACTCAAACTCTAAAAGCTCATCTAGTAAGTTTCTAAACATTTAATACCACTAACAAAAGTTAAATGGTGCTTCATTTCTATGAATCACAAATTTGAAGGTTATTATTCTTTCAATAACTGATATTCTTACAATGGACTGACATTAGAAATCTAATGTTATACAAAAATAGATCACTGCATCTTTATAAAAATGTTAATAAAAAATTATTCAGCCAGCATCATAAAAGCAAATGAATGAATTACATGCGAACTACTCATAAAAGTGCAAGCTAGAAAGGTCAGTGCCATTTTATTGATGAAAATATTCATGCACCTTCTGTCACATTGATTCTGCATGCACAAAATAACTGTACTAATGGAGAGGCATTCTAGTCCAATATAATACATACATATATTCCAAACTACAATGTTTCGAATAATCCATACAAAGCATTCAGAGAATCCCACCTCTGCCCCCACCCCACCCAAACAGTTCAACATCTCATTACCTTCTTCCATTGGTCTACAACTAAGATTAGCAAAAAAAAAAAAAACAAAAAAAACAAAACTCAAATTCCACTGAAGAACTTTTTAAGAGTTGATACTTTTAGGGTAAGATAAAAGCAGTGAAAAGTATGGAGAAGTGAAAACACACATTGCTGTAAATCTGCTAAGGATGATACTTTAGCTATTTTAGCTGAATAAACAAATCCGTATTTGTTTTAAGTAAATACTTGTGCCTAGAATAAATTTACCCTATAGTAAACTAAAGGAAAAACAGCATTAAAAAGAAGCAGAATAAAAATATGTCTATTCGAATTATTTTAGGCATTAAAGGCTTTTCCATCCTTTAAGTTTTAAACTTACTGTTTAAGTTGAAAGCTGTTATTAGGAAGTTTAACATTTTGTTAAAGAACTAAGAGTTTATTTAACCCTGTTATTAAATAAAAATTATACCAAAACACATAGGCTAAGTCAATCAAGAAGACTGACATAAGAGGAAGATTTTAGAGAAAACATACTTTAGAAATTTTTGTTAACTCATTATATTCTGGCTTACAAGCCTTATAAACTCCCTAGGACTCACTGATTGCATCTATACAGTGGACATACAAAAAGCCTTTTTTCCTTATAGATAGTTGTATGTAAGTAAACATAAAAAATTCTCATATTTAAATGGTACACAGGGAAATTCCCTGGCAGTCCATTGGTTAGGATTTGGTGCTTTCACTGCCGGGGCCCGGGTTCGATCCCTGGTTGAAGAACCACGATCCCGCAAGCCAAAGGTACACAGAAATTCAATTTAATGTACCTTGAGCTTTTCCTACTATAATTGTCATCACTTTCTCCCTTACGGTACTATGATCTTAGGTAGTCAGTATGTAAAAAGCTAAATCCAAAAATTTGCTAACTTGAATTACCTGAAACTAGGTTGTTCAAGCCTGAAATTTACACGATTATTTGTCAAATCTGCAAACTGTAATACTGTTTGTAATACAGCTGTAATAATGATTTAAATAGAAAATCCACTTTTCATGTACTCTAATCATGAAAACAATGCTATATCAGGAATCCGTTCTGTCACTTTATCAAATACTCTAAGAAAAAATGTGATCTAGAGAATCGCTTGTACTCATCTTAATAAAGCTTACAATTCTTATTTTTAAAAGAGACAAATGGACACATTTTGAGCAAACTTTGTTAAACCTCATAGAAACAACAACAAAAAATTTAAGTGGTATATACTTTACACTGGAAGTTAGATAAAACAGTAAAGTTTAATATGTTTTTTAAAAGACCTTTGTAGAAAAATAAATCTGTGAATAGCTCTAACTGGAGTAGCAAAGGGTAGTGAAGTGAAAAAGCAAAGGGAATAAAAAAGGATAAGCTTAAGAAAAATACAAATACTACTTGCAAGGTAAACTCAAATCTAGAAAACAAAGGTAAACTTAAGGCAGTGCAAAGAAAAGGTTGGTGAATGCATATGTGCACAAACATCCTGAAACTTGCCTGGTAGGTAACAGCTGATTTGATATTACTTATAAGAAATAGTTAAGAGCAAAAGGGAAGAAGCAGCATAATCTTCTACATATTAATTCTGTTTTTAAAAAATCTAGGGGGAAAAAAAAATACCAAGAAATGAGGTTGAATCAGTTGCGGGAACTTTCTTGTTTACAAGAAAACACAAATATGCACCAAAAAAATGACCCTTGACAACTCAAAACCACAAAGGCCTAAAATTTTGTTATGGTGATTCTAACTACCAAAGCAAAGGAATTATACAAATCTACTTAATATAGCATAAATTGGTAACTAACTTTATGCAAATATTCAGTACTTTATTCATTATATTTAAATACAAACATTTGGTATTTTGTAGTCCTATACATTCTACAGACCACAGTTTCAAAGTGTAGGAGACAATAACTAAACAACCTTAAAATGCCTAGTCTCCATGAGAGAAATACCGAAATTAGAAATGCTCACAATATTTCTGATTATGCCAAGAAGTAAAAACTACTAAAATTAAACCCAGAGTACCTAATGTAGATGACAGAAGAAGAAAAAGATTTAAAAGCTTTCTAAAAGCAGTGGTTTCATAGGATAAAAGGATTCAAAATTAGGTACCCGAGTAGACTGCTAGTATACAAAATAAAAAATAACATAGATTATCCGATGTGGGTGAATACTGGGATGTTTCATTATGACAGACTATTTACTTTTAAAAACAACAACAACAACAACAACTGTGTCCTTTACCAAGTAATTTATCTGAAAAGCATCACCTTCCCATCTGTAAGTAAATTCAAATTTTAAGTAAATGAATTAAATAAATATAAAGGGGTATTTGTATATCCAGCCTCTTTGTTTTGAAAAAAACTGAGTATGACACCTGTTGAGTAAAAATGATAAATTCAAAATCACTGCATAGATCCTTTGATAATTTTCCATTTCTTAAGGAAAGAAACTACTTGAACCATTTTGTTCTTAACAGAATCCTTTCCTTCTCAAGAACTTAAAATGCTTTAAAGGTGTTTTAGACTTGTCCGGAAGGAAGAGACTTTGTCGGTTACTTCCAATTACACAAGAAGATTCAGGTCACTCTCAAATATTCACAGTAAAAGTAAATAAAGTATCGACACTTGTCATTCACACTAATTAGGTCCTCACTTGAAACTCTGCTCTATAGCCAGAAGTCTCTGGACAGAAGGACAATCAACTGCACATAATATAGTACTTTGATTATAGAAATAATGCCATTTTATACAAATTACATTCCTGAAATTTTTATGTATTCTTCTGATGGACAGTTAAACTTCCAGCAATTTTAGGTGAAGAAAATAGGAATGGATATGTGCCAAGATTTAGCTATACAGATGTTTGAAAACTGCTTTTGATCGTTTTTTTCTTTAATAAAAATAATCTAAATGTACAACAGTACAGCAGAGTTAAAGAAATAGTGGAACATATTCCATCAAGAATACTATGCAGTTTTTGAAAATGATGTTGCGGAAGAATAATATATTAAGTGGAAACTGTGGTTTATATATCAGCACGCAGCAAAATCCTTGTTAAATAAAGATATAAATATTAACCATGATTCTCTCTATATAGCAGTGTTACAGGTGATTTTTAATTTTCTTCTTCACATGTATCTGTGCGTTCTAAACCTCCTAAAAAACACAGGAATTATAAAATAATTATGTATTTATACAATTTAAATATATTTATATAATTATTTTAAAATCCAGAAAAAAATAAACAGTATTTTAGAAACTTTCGGAAAAAAATAAGGTATTTCCAACTTTGAATGGGTTGCACAGAGAAGTCAGAAGAAAACATACTTTTACTTTTCTGGAGCAAGGTTAATTCTTGCTCTTGAGCAAAGCTAATTCTTAAGAAGGGAAAATTTCTATAACATAGCAATTTTCAAATAGTAAGTACAAAAGTGTATATTCGAAGTCTAGAAAGTAATTGTGGAATTTTTTAATACTTTCAATTAGTATGTCTCCTCTTTCCCCTTAGAAGACAAATAAAGATCTGAAAACAATGCTTGAGAACCATAAACAATGAGAAAGCTGATAACAAAATTCAGATCTTTTAAGTACTCAATTTGTATCAGGATAGTCAATAAACATTATCTCTTAGGTCTTGTCTCTCCTGCTGTTAGCAATATTCAGCTTCAATATATAAGTGAGGCATTTTTAAAAAATCCAAGTGTGTTTCCTTATTACCAAAGTAGTTTATAAAAATCTAGTGATAATTCCCCTTGCTAGTAACTAAGCAACTTTGGTGTTCATGTGAAATATGCATTAAGGTACTTAGTAACCTTCTCCAATAAAGCTCTGTAAACACAATTTGAGTTCTCCCTACCAGGTAACGTGTTGATATTAAATGATGATTAAATGAACATTTTTAATAGGAATAACATACTGGACCTCAGCTATTAACTTAAAATACTTTGTACACTTTTATTTTACTTTCTAATGGGGTTTTTAAACCCTGTATAAATAGAACTGTTTTATCCCTTTTAGTTATGGCTGGATTATTATTAGCAGTAGGTATCACTTCCAAAGGCTAGGCTCTAATGCATTTGTACACTGAATATTACATGTAATGAAGTTTAATACTTCAATAAATCTTGCTCAATATAGAGCTATAATTCAAGATTAGTAGCTTTATTACTTCCTAGCAATAAATCAGATAATACCATACAGCAATACTGAAAAGAGTTATCTTCTTGAAACCCAGGTTCATTACCAAATTAAATCATAGGAATGTTTAAAACTACATATATGCTTTAAAAAAAAATCTGCTAAGAAGAAAGGAATTGGATCTCTAAATTGACTAAATATTTCAACTTTAAATCAAGATAAATTTCAAAAAATCAAAATCCACCAAAAGCCATATATTAAAGTTTAGTCACCAAATCTAAATAAATTGGTGCAAAATACTCTGAAATTATTCAATACCACTCTTCTCCTTGCTCTCAGTTTAACTGCCACCATACGTTCAGATATACACATTCCACATATTATATTTAATAAAATACAACTTTAAGGGCTAGATGATTTCCCACCCCCATTTCTTTATCACCTTACCCCATTCTGTGCCATCCCCTGAACTCCGTGCTTCTCCAGCTCCTTCACCGTCTTCAGCAGACACTAAAAAATCAAATTCTTTCAGTGCTTCCTCAGTATCAGGATCATCGGTTAGGTCAGCAGCTAAACCTTCATTACCTATCTGTAAATGGAACATAAGCCAAGAATTACCTTTATGCTAAATTGTAAAGGAGTCCTTTATGTTTTCACACAATTATCTTTACATTTGCACTCTCATTTTTAGATTAGATACAAAATTTTAGATTTTCCACATAGTTCACCAATCCCAAATTATACCCTAGATAAATGGTTGTCAACAGTGCTGTGTGAACACTGTTATAAAATGTGATGCAAGCAATGTGGTAATAAGAATGGTTAAAATCTTAATCTTCAAGTATGATGATTCTTACAAAGAACTTCTCTAATTACAATAGATTCACAGGTACCAAAAGACCCATGCACTAACTTACATTCTAATATGTTGTGTTGAATTGACCTCATTCACTGAGAACTGCACAGGCAGTCCGTAACATATAAGGATATGGCATAGTTAATAAGGACATTAATGCAAGTCAACAGCTGTGGTATTTATAGTAGTGCTTCCCAGAACAAAAAAATAGGGAAGGATCAAAATCTCTATTCACCTATGCTCCACATATGAGTGTGTTACACACATGAAATTTGGCAGAAAGGTTGAAAACTGCTTTTATAGACTAGAAGCTTCTGCGAAACACTGGCATTTTTCCCATATTACTGTAAAATCCCAAAGAACCACAACAGAACCCATCCACTTTTTTTTTTAAAAAAACATACTTGAAATACTGTACACTATTATGACAATTCACACATAGATCATTTAATCTACTTTTGCTCTTATAGCTAACCTGCATCAACACTAAAATACATAAACCTGTTTCTTAGGTTATGAGCAAAAGCAAATTTTTATTAATCCTTAACAAACAATGAGTGTTGACACGTACATTTACAATTCTTAGTTTACTCCCTCACCCAGGGTGGGAGTACCACCCCACTTCAGTTACAATTTACCACTTGTTTACTGTACAGGAAGAGAGAGACTTCAGCAGTGATTCTTAATTGTGACAGGAGTGGAAAGGATGTAACTTTTTAAAAAAAGTTTCAAATCACTGGACTAGTCCTATAAAAACAGACCCTTTCTTGCCATTTATAATACAGCAAATAATTTGTACTATGTGTAGGTAATTCAATAAGAACTGACTATATAAAACTTCCAAGTGACATAATAAATGATCAATCACTCCCAATGTAACGAAAGACATCTTGAAATTTTCTATTCCAAATACATGACTACCTATATTTTAGCTAATGAGAATAGAAAATTGAATTCTTACTTTGTGTTTATTTATCCGATGTTTGTCTTTTCCTTCTGGGATGCCTTCAATCATGTCATTTTCCTCTTCTTCGTCGCTGTCATCAGCATTTTCTAAGAAATTGAATGTCTCAAGAACATCACCAGAAGGCCTGTAAGAGAGGAAAAATGATGAACCAAAATATTCCAATGATTAATTCTAATATTTCTTTCTGTCTCCTATTTTAAAATAGTACTTGAAGGTAGTAGAGAGATTCAAATGAAAATTTACTTATAATGTATTATCTAAATATTCTACACAAAAATGTTTGAAAGATCATTTATGTTCTACAGTTAAAGTATCTATCAATAAAAGCAGTTGTTAAGTTTCTACAATGAAAATACTTTAAGTAATTGCTGCATCAAAATAAAAACCCTATAGTATTAGGCACTCAAATGTGCTATTATTTCTCAAAATAAAGCCATCATGAGCAAGCAACTTAAACTCAGCATTTCTTATAGCTCTACAACCTCTTACAGCTTGGTGCAAATGTTTACGACTAAAACTGAACTTTATCGGGATGCTCAGATTTAAAGTTATGGTCAATCAGATATAGAACATTCCAATCCATTTTACAGATTTCCTTACCTAGAAAACAGGATTATTAATATACTAAAGAAATACTTTCAGGACTTAACCTGGTGGTCCAGCGGTTAAGACTCGGTGGTCCCAATGCAGGGGGCCCGGGTTCGATCCCTGGCCAGGAAACTATTAGATCCCGCATGCCACAACTAACAGCTTGCGTGCCACAAGTAAAAGATTCCACATGCCACAACTAAGACCCGGCGCAGCCAAATAAATAAATAAATAAATACTTAAGGGGGAAAAAGAAAAACTACTTAAAAAAAAACCCTTTGAAGTGTTTCAGAACCACTCATATAATAGGTAACAGTGATAATCTATTTTTATCTACTTACGAAGTCATTTTAAAACTATAATCTGAATTCCTCCTCTATGTACAAAAAAGGTTTTCAAATAGTTGTTTAAATGTCTAAAAACAGAGGCTGCAACAGAACGGTGAAAGCTTCAGCTGAATGCAGACTCTCACAATGAAAGTCTCAACTCTTCCACTGACTTAGCTGCCTGAATTTGGCCAAGTCACTTAAACCTTTTGGCCTCAACTTCTTTACCTGTAAACTGGGGGGGTTAAACTAGATGACCTCAAATATCCTTACTAATACGAACAGTACATGGTAACAAAAAGAATAATAGTCTAAAAGTTAGGGTTTTTTCCCTCCCTGATTGGTTCTTAGTCCAAATTAAGGATATAATACAATTCAGACTATTTTTTTAACATCTTTATTGGAGTATAATTGCTTTACAATGGTGTGTTAGTTTCTGCTTTATAACAAAGTGAATCAGCTATACATATACATATATCCCCATATCTCCTCCCTCTTGCATCTCCCTCCCACCCTCCCTATCCCACCCCTCTAGGTGGTCACAAAGCACCGAGCTGATCTCCCTGTGCTATGCAGCTGCTTCCCACTAGCTATCTATTTTACATTTGGTAGTGTATATATATATGTCCATGCCACTCTCACTTCATCCCAGACATAGGGTTTTAATAGGTCTATTATACTCTGCCTAATCCAGCACATGGTTCAAGAACCTGTATCAACACTGAATGTAGAAAGAGATGTGTTTTTCAAGTGCAAATTAGTAAGAACAAACAAAAAACTACCACAATAACAAAACACATACTTTTCAGTTCAACATTAGTAATACGTCTCGATATCTGGGGATTAAATGAAAGGCAAAGAAAATATTTGACAAAATTGGCACTTCAATGACAGAAAAATAAAAAATTTAAGACATGAGAGTTTTGTTTTGAACTTTAATAAAGTATTATTGTTCCTTGGATAGAAGTTCCTGTCTCTAAAGTGAGAACTCACGTTTCAGGTTTTAAAAACTGTATTTGATCACAACAATACACGTACAAGGTTTAAAAGTCAAACAGCACAATCAATAAAAGAAAGAACAGATGAATCAGACTGCCCAAAATTAAAAACTTTTGCTCTTTGAAAGACACTATAGAGAATTTAAAGAAAAGTCTACAGATTGGGACAAAATATTTGCAAGTCACACATTTAATGAACGACTATATAAAGAACACTTAAATCTCAACAATAACAAATAAAACAATGAAAAAATGGGGAAATTATTCAAACAGATCCTGTATCAAAAGATATGTGGATGGCATACACAGATGCTCAACGTCATTAGTCTTTAGCAAAACGGAAATTAAAGCAACCATGGACTGTGAAGGGTCTGAGACTTTGCCCTACTTGCAAGCTACCATGCTGTTTCTCTTGAGATGTTTTCTTTTTAGCATTCACAATGATGGCCTTTGTATGGATTTTTTAAAATTCACTTTATAGTGTAACTGGGAGAAATCCTTTCAATGTGGAAACAAACATCCTTGGAAACACATTCTATATATTCCAGAATTTTTTTTAATTACTCTTTAAAAAATTTTTTCAACACCAGTTTACCTGTTCTCTCTTTTTGAAACTCCTATTCAGATGTTGTCCCTCTTGGACTGATCTTTAGATTTTCCTCTCTTTTCAGTCTTACTTTTTTTCCCCTTTTCTCTTTTCTGGGAGAGTCTTTTATCTCCCAAGTCTTACATGAAAATTATTTAAATCACACTTTTAAATTTCTATTAGCTCTTTTCTGATCTCTTACTGAACCTTATACAATAACATATTACTGTTTTATAGATGTATTATCTTCTCTCAGTCCTCTCAGAAGAGTAATTATAGTTTTGAAAGTCTTCTGCTCCCTCTTTTCTCTGAGTTCCTTTTTTATGTTTGGTTCCTTTGGTCTCCAATTTTCATATTAAAGTCTTTCCTTAACTGTTAATATTTAACAGTGAGGCACAGAAAAACTAATTGGATATATTGTGTACATGGGTGAGGCTTGTCAAAGTAGCTAGCTTCACACTTCTGTATAACAACAGGGCAGAGTCCCAGCCATTTCACTGGCAGATCCCAACTGTCGGATCATAAGGTCTTCTCTATTAATGTGATCATATTCCTGCCTGAAAGGGATTTAAGACCAGCTGCCAACATACCTGAAGCCAAGTAGAAGGAAACAGGGAATCTCACTGCTCAGCTAGAGATTTTCAGATAATCCTCCTGTTTTCAGTACAGTAGCCCACCCTACAGTTGCTTGTTTTCTTAAGAAATCAGAAATCACTGGAATTCACCAGAAAATATACCACCATTCTTTGGGATAGGGGAGGGGTGTTCAAGCGGCTATACAGGATTAAAGAGGGGGTTTAAGATTCTAACTGCCTCTTACATAAACTTGAAACTAATTCTCTATTAATAATCCCCTCTAAACGTGACTCCAAATGTACCTGATACCTCTAACTCCTTAGCTTTTGGAACTTTACTGGCATTTTGGGACTTGAATTGGCTTGTTCCTTTTCTTCTTTCCAGCTTCCAAAATTATTAAGTTCTCCCTATCTAATGGACAGTATATCCTCTCATTCTTTCTATATATTCAATTTTTTGTCCTTATGTGTCAATCAGTGTGTCTTAAAATGTCTTTAACTGATATTTTAACAGAGGTTCCAGAAGGCACACAAGTAAATCTGCCTTTAATCCACATGCTTAAGTGGACATCTACATCTATGGAATTTTATAATAATTTTTTTCTTTGCCAACTATTTACTATCCTTTCTCATTCAATGAAAAGCAATCAACAGAATTTTTAAAATTATATATCCAGATGAAGGGAAAACAGAATGAAGTCAAGAGTAAGGTTCGTAAGTAAAAGGGTAAAAAAGAGTCAGTGTTTTCTAGAGATAAGGGAAACCCACAAATATGGCAAGATTCCAAACAGAGTAAAAAGAAAGAGAGCAACTACTGGAGGTTCAAAGGTAAATCAGACCAATCACTAAGAAGCAGCACAGCTTTTCAGTTACAAGACCTATGAGAACTCTCTCCCCCAATGAATCCTTACAAGGTGGAGGCTGTGTGATATGATACACTACACACCCACAACATCCCCCTACAATAAACCAAAGAATAAACCAAGAAAGACAACAATGACATTTACTCAGTAGAATCTAGTAAATATTACTCTTGATTGGGTCACATTTCAACTGGATAAGCAATATTTCATCATAGCTATTATTATGCACCAAGCATTGTTCCAAATGCCTTACATTAATTCATTTCTTCTTCACATCAATCCTATCATTACCATTTTATAAATGAGGAAACTGAGGCACAGGAAGGTAAAGTACCCTGCCCAAAGTCACAGCTAGTAAGCAGCAAAGTCCAGATTCAAACCCAGTCTGTCTTCAGAGTTCCCATTCTAAACCATTAAGCATACTGTCTCTAATAATATGATCTACAATTTACCATTCTTCTACTGTTGAACATGTAGACTGCTTCAAATTTTTTATTGTTATAAATGAGAATACGATAAACATCTTTTTGTTGACACCTCTATCAACATGTTAGGTCATTTTCATATTTCTTAGGAATTTTCAAAGGCCCTGATCATAGCTGAACCATACACACCTACATTAGTACAGACTCGCAATATACAGCTATATTCATTAAGAAGGAAATCACATTGATTAAAAACAATTATTACCTAAATGTCTGTGGACGGATAAATGGATAAAGAAAATGTGGTGAATACATTCAATAATTATTCAGCCATAAAAAAGAAGGAAATCTTGTCATATGCTATGACACTGATGAACCTTGGGACATTATGTTAAGTGAAATAAGCCAGTCACACAAGGACAAATACTGTATTAATTCCACTTATATAAAGTATTCATATATCATATAAATATATATAAAGTATTTAAAGTTGTCACTCGTAGAAACAGAAAGTCAAAGGGTGTTTGCCAGGGGCTGGGGGAAGGAGGAAATAGGGAGTTGCTATTCAATGGGTATGGCGTTTCAGTCATGAAAGATGAAAATGTTCTAGAGAAGTGCTCTACAATATTGTGCTTACAGTTAACAACACTGCACCGTACACTTAAAATTTATTAAGATAGATCTCATGTTATGTGTTTTTTACCACAACAGAAAAAAAAAACTATTGAACTCTAAATCTTGCAAGGGGAAGAAGCTTTACAAGGAGAAGATACAGTCTGTTGTGGATTTTTAATTCAGATTCAGGTGTGATATAGTAAACTGTGTTCCTCTAAAGTAGTTATAAATCCTAAGAACTACTTAGCCTGGTTAGCTGACAAGTTTAGTTTAAAATAACATAGTAATATCCTTGTTTTTTCTCTAGAGCTATGAAAGCTCTATGATTCCTGAAATCCAGAGTAAAGAAAACAAGGGCTCTGTTAGATGTCAAATTGTTTTTATTAAAGAGACCTTATTTCTCAGAAATAAAACCCGTAAACTAAAGGCTTATGTTAACTTGAATGTCTTTAAATAACTGCATGATGTATCTTAGATAAAATGTATCTAAGGTATGAAACAATGCTAGTTTATAAACTGTACATATTATTAACTTCTTAAGCTCTAACCAAACTAATGAATTCATTTTGGTTTTTTCCACTCTTTTTTCTTTGTCGTTCCAACCTATGTAATTCAATGTAATATCTAATGGTAAAAAATGAAAAGAAAGTTCCATCTGCTTGACAACTTGCATTTATCAAATCTGTACTATAATCAAAAGTGTATTTGGTAGACAGAAAACAAGTGTTAATGAGGATGTAGAGAAATTAGAATTCTCATACATTTCTGATGGTAATGTAAAATAGTCCAGCCACTTTGGAAATGAGTTTGGAAATTCCTCAAAAAGGTAAACACAGAGTTACTGTATGACACAGCAATTCCACTCCTAGGTATAAACCCAAGAGACTTGAAAACATATGTCCACACCTGCGGACCAATGTTCAAAGTAGCATTATTCATTATTCCAAAATGTGGAACCAATCAACATGCCCATCAATTGGATAAGGAATAGATAAACAAAATGTGGTATATCCATAGAAAAGAATATTATTTGGCAGTAAGAAGAAATGAATTACTGACATATGCTATAACATGGATGAATCTTAAAAATATTACACTAAGTAAAAGAAGCTACTCACAAAATAACCATTTACATAAAATATCCAGAATAGGCACATCTATAGATACAGAAAGTATTGGTTGCCTAGGGTTGGTGAGTGGGAGGAATATGGGAAAGAATGGGGAGTGGTAGCTAATGAGTATGAGGTTTCTTTATGGAGTAATGAAAATTTTCAAAACTTAGATTGTGGTGACGGCTGAACAACTCTGTGACTATCTTAAAAACTATTAAACTCATATACTTCAAGTGGGTGCACTTTATGGTATGTGAACTCTATCAATAAAGACATTAAAATTTTAAAGTATACCTGGTAGCTTTCTGAGTCCAAACACAATGCAAAGCCTTGTTTCTTTAACACTAGTGTCTAAACAACCATTACTATTCTAATTATATAGTAGTATAATTTATTGAAAATACTCTAACAAAAATTTAAAAATCAAGACATTAAAATAACTCTGAACTACATGAAATCACTCTCTAATTTTAAACCCATTTCAGAACTACAGTCATTCTCTTCGCATCAAAACTTAAGATAAATAAATCTTTAAAAAATATTTATTTATTTATTTGGCTACACCGGGTCTTAGTTGCGGCACGCGGGATCTTTGTTGCCGCGTGCGAGATCTTCGTTGTGGCATGTGGGATCTACTTCCTTGACCAGGGATAGAACCCAGGCCCCTTGCATTGGGAGCATGAAGTCTTAACCACTGGACCACCAGGGAAGTCCCAAGATAAATAAATTTATTATATAATTTTAATAAATTTATTTTATTTTTGGCTGCATTGGGTCTTTGTTGCTGCATGCGGGCTTTCTCTAGTTGTGGCGAGCGGGGGCTACTCTTCGTTATGGTGCGTGGGCTTCTCATTGCGGTGCCTTCTCTTGTTGCGGAGCATGGGATCTAGGCATGTGGGCTTCAGTAGTTGTGGCACAGGGGCTCAGTAGTTGTGGCACACGGGCTTAGTTGCTCTGCGGCATGTGGGGTCTTCCCAGACCAGGGCTCGAACCCAGGTCCCCTGCACTGGGAGGCGGATTCTTAACCACCGTGCCACCAGGGAAGCCCCAAGATAAATAAATTTAAAAAGCACCTAAATAAAAAGTTTCTTTGTCCATGGTACCATTTGCAGGGTGGGAAGGAATCTTTAAATCTGAACTCTACATGCTTCAATAACTGTTAATAGCAATAACAAGAAGCTAAAGAAATTCACAATACCTGCTATATAAACAATGTTAACCTATAAGTATAGGTCATACCTTTTGATTTCTTGTCCTTTTTGCTTAGGAGATTCACCTCCATTCAGGATCTGTTCTAAATTCTTTGTCTCTACTGATCCATTTGGTTCTGAATTAGATAGTCCAAGTAATGATCTTACCCGCTGAGACCGTACATCTAATATTGTATCTGTGTAACCTACTTCCTGAAGATATCTATAAGAGAAAATTAAAAATATTAAATCCCACATATTGCTAATACATGCAATCTTGTCAAATCAAAATCACATCAAAGTTTTTAGAAAAATCCATAATCCTATAAAATTTACTCTTCCTTTGTCTCAATAACTTTCTTCTCTCTAGACTAGTTCCAGTTCTACAAAAAAAAAAAAGGCCGATTACAAACCATAGTTTAATTTAAAAAGCATATAGATGGCTAACACTAATTAAGGGCCAATTATCCTGAAGCCTAAAAAGACCTAGAGCGTTAAAAAACTTTTAGGAGTTGATGATATATATTACTTAAAAAAAAAAAAATTCCAGAAAGTGGTAAAGGATGAACAGAAATAAACCTCAGAACAATGACATGCTACGTTTAAACCCTGGCTCTTAGCCAGAGGTTGATGGATAGATTAGTTCTCCTTCTAGGATCTAAGGTCTTATAGCAGTCCTACAGTCCCGCGGTTTTCAAACTTTCCTTGTTATCTAAACCAGGGTACCTAACCGAGGATCTAGGATGAGACTCAAAAAGAAGAAAGGGACTGAATCATGACATAAGTATAGATAATGGGTCATGAACGGCTTTGTGTGACAAATTTTAAAATTTCTTCCTAAAGTATTTGACAGGCTAAGGGAAGATGTTAAAAAGAAGCCTTTTTTGTTTCTTTTTATATGTTGCTGACAAAATAATAGAGGATTTTTAAGTGAAAGCTAAAGACAGGGAGACTGGTTAGGACACTAACACAGCAAGAATTAAAACTTGAGAAGAGGAGAAATGTGAGAAAAATAAAATATCTTAGTGACTTGGTACACAAGTAAATATGGCAGTAGAATAAAAGAAGATATAAGAATTTTGGAAAATTTTCAGGTTTCTAGCTGGGATGGTTGCATGGTGGTTCTACTGAATAAAATAAAGAATAAAGGGTCAGAATATGGTTTAGAGGGTACCTATCAAATAATCAAGTAGTATCTATGAAAGTGGTAACATTTATTAGGCACAATGGTAAGAAGGTCAAAAGCTCAGAAGGGACTGGACTGGGTGTACAGATTTGGGAGTCATTAGTGTTTGGAGATATTTGAAGCCATGGATTTAAATGAAGTTACCCAGAGAAAAAGCATAAGTAAAAACAAAACCTGGGGACACAAACATCTAAAGGGCTGGAAGAATAAGAAACTCAAAGGAAAATTAAAAGAAAGAACTTGAGAAATGAGGGTAAAAAAAGCAGAGTAGTTTCATGAAAGTAAGAAAAACAGAGTTTCAAAAAGAAATGAAGAGTTAATGTCAAGTATTTCCAAAAGATCAATATGAACAAAAAGGTTCTCATAAACATGTTTGTGATAGAAGCTTCAGGGGAATATCAAAATGGAAAACAAACTAGACAGTTGAGAAATGAATAAGGAAGACTATGGAGATAAACTACTGTTACAGAAAAATGAGAAGAGACACAATATAAAGCCAGGCAATGGGATTAGGCATTTATGAGAGAAATACTGTGCAACTGATTTCTCTATAGCCGTCATACTCTTCTAAAAAAACGCGATCCTCTTTTGAGGAAAAAAACTCCTACCACACTCTAGCCATGTGGTCTAAAAGAACTGTCAAGATCTTAAACAACCCAGGTAAAAATAACTGACTCGTGGGCAGTTATTTGATCAAGTTAAGACAAATCCAATCCTCAGAAATTATTCTGACTAAAATAAGGGATCCCCTGCCACCTGGAGAAAAGTGGTTTTCAGTAGAAAATAAAACTGATACACAGAGGAGTAGAACACCAGAGAGTAAGAACATATCCTGGGTGTTTCCAGTCCCTGAGCAATCTTCAGTGATACACTAGCTCTTAAGTTTCTAACACTCAGTTAATCAGCACTTCCCTCAACTCTGCTAGCTATCCCAGCATCCTTCCAGATAGTAATCTGTTTTTGAAGTTTGTGTGAGTTTTAGTCACTAACTGTCCAGATTGATAAACACTTCTTTGAATGGAACATTAGAAACCGAGATGATGAATATGAGGTTTAAATACATTTTCAGAAAGGAAAGCAAAAAGTGAAGACAGTTCTCACCTGATAGCCTTCATGATTTCAGTGAAGTAGAGCTTGAGGTGCTCTAATGAGAGTAAGGGAGAATGGGCTGAGATGTGGTAAAAGTTCAGAATATCCACTGAGGGCAATGGGAGCAGGAGATGACCAGGGATATGGAAAAAGGCTCTATGCAATGTTTGGACAGGAAACCGTGAATGTGTAATGGCATTCACACAATTCTGTGATTTTTCTCTAAGAATTAATTAGAAACAGAAGCAATAGACAGTAAGACTCATTAGGGCTGGGATACTGTAGGTAGGTATAGTAAAATGACTGGTGGTGGGGGTAAGGAGTGGGCAGCAGGAAAGTTAAGGGTACCAGCAAAAGGGTAAAGGATCATGGGGTCTAAGTGGAAGCTAGGGAAACAACAAAAAGAAACAACAAAAAAACCCCACCGCCAAAAAAAAAAAATTAAACCAACAATAGGTAAAGGAGGTAAGGGAAATGAAACAGTCAAGGATCTAAAGATCAAAGTAAGGTCAGAGGACAAATAACCTGGGAACTGGAGTAAGAAAAGTGGAATATGATCAAGGAATATTCCAGAGGTAGGGCAGTTCTAGGTTATAACAAGATCAAGGGTGTGACCATACTTCACTGGGTTACTGAAGCGATGGTAAAGATGCCTAGAGTTGAGAAAGTTGAATTACCTAAGATTTCAGTAATACGCGAGTACCAAAGTTTTCAAAATACAAGGGAAAAGAACAAATAGATAAGACAATAATATTTGCCACGTAAGTACTTCTAATACGGCAAAGAATTCAAACATCAAAAAGGTTCCTCGAAAAAAAAAAGCTTCCTTAAAGATTCAAGTAGAAGCAGGATTTAGCAAGCCACTTCTGAAAAGTTTCTGATAACCAGTTAAATTGCTTCTCTAAGCCAGTCACAATCTCACTTAAAACGAAATATGTAAATTTTCCAGTGATGGAAATGAGAATGTCTATAAGTATGAACTCCCTATTTTTGTTCTGGTCTTCAAGACATCTAGTCTTTATGACATCCTACTCCATAAATAAGAAAAACACATCATTCTGAGAAATGTTTAGAGAAACATTCAGAGGAAACAAAACTTTAAAAAGATCCAAGCATCTAACAAAACAAAAAAGAAGCAATATGAAAACTATACACATTGTCCCATTATCATTAAATAATTTTCACTTGCAAAGTGACTGAATAGAAGCACTTTCATACCTAGATCCTTAAAGAAAGGTGAAAATGAACCATTACTCACTGTCTTAACAGCTGTCTGCCCTGCTTCCACGTTAACTGGCTATTCTGAGGTGCTGTGGGAGCCTCTGTGTCTTTGGTTTCTTCTAAAATTAACAGTAACAACAACAACAACAACAACAACAAAAACAAGACAAGTTTCATACACGTTACTTCAACTCCTGATAATACTGCCAAAGTTCTCTTAGGGATAAAGTCCCACAAGAATATACCAAAATATTTTATAAAGGATAGAAGAAAATTAACTTTTATTGAGTGTTTACTGTGGATCACTCATTTAAAGTGTGTTTATCCTGACAGTCCAAACACTTAGGCACCACCCTCCTTGTTTTATTACAAGTGATTTAAAAATCAAAAGCCCAGGCTTTGAAATGAAATTTTATTAAAATCAATTTTTTAATACCAGAATTCTGCTGTTGAATGCTTTTGAAATTAAAAAGTGATATTTACTATTTATATAAACTTTTCAAAATCAACATTGTTTAGAAATTAGATATATATTTATAAAACTAGTGAATAACTTAGAGTCTGTATCAGTAGACTCTAAGGCTACATACAAGACTCTATACAGTCGATTTCATTTTTAGAACTAAAAGTTAGACCACAAAACAGTTTTTACTATATGTAAAAAGTCATATTTTATTCTCCGGTAACAAAGTGTATGCATTAAAAAAGAGTTTAATAAACAGTATAACTTCAGATGAGTTAAGCTCTCAACAAGTATATCCATAGTGATATTTAAAACTATTCATTGGCACTAATGATACAGAAATATTTTCCTGCAATTTCCCATTATAAAAATTATGATAAAGCAAAGAATATAGGGCCATAGAAGACAAGCTCTCACATTGAATGTTGAGAACTCTTACCATGGCTTACAGTCATTAGGCTCCTAGACTCCTCAGAGTCACATGAACAAACAGTTATTGGTAGCAATTCAAATATTCTCTGCAGGTATTACTTCTCTAACCTTAACAATCCGTTATTAATATCTTCTCATTCTTCCCCTGTGCACGTAGAAACATCTATAATTTCCAGAAATAATTATCTCATTCTAATAGCCCCCATTTTTTATTTATAACTTTTTCTATTTATACCATTTTGCCTATTTTTAAATCACATATAACACATAATTAACTGGCCAAAAAAATACATTTAAAAAAAAGAAATACAGATTGCCCCAAATCCTATCACCAACAGTGTTAGTACTTGAGATTTTATCATTCCATATTTTCCATCTGAAAATAACATCAGCTTCTCCCCTCCTTAAATTAAAAAAAAAAAAAAAGGTCAAAGTGTGTGTACTACACTACAAGCTGCTTTCAATACTTAATGTATCTTGAACATTCTATGGCAATAAATATAGATTAACATCATATAAAATAATTATATAATCTACAGAAAGTATATACCTATTTAATTTAACCAGTTCCCTAATGTTGAAATGTTTCCATTTTTCACTATTATAAATAATGTTGGTAAAAATATTCTTGAAGTACATCCTAAGCGTACAGCTCAATGAATTTTTTAACATACCTAGATGAAGAAATAAAATGTCATCAGCACCCCCAAAAACTTTCATCGTGCCCTTTCCCAAGTCTAACTAGATATTCCTAAAAGTATATTAACACTACCCTGATTTCTAAACACTAGGTTAATTTTTGAATTTGATATATATGAAATCATTTCTATCAATTTTCAATTTTATGTGATCCACATAAAATTTAGTTATAGTTTATTCACTTTTGGTTATAGCTTAGTCTGGTTATAGTTTATTCACTTTTTTTTTTGCTAAACAGCATTTCCTTACACTAAAATATCACAATATATTTGTCTATTCTATTGGTGAAGAACATGTGAATTGCTTCCAGTTTTTTGCTATTGAAAGTAATGATACTATGAACATTCTTATACAAGCCTTGTGATGAACATTTTAAGGAGTGGAATTACTGGGCCACGGGGCATGCTATGTTCCCTTTAGCAATACAGTTATCCCACGCTTTTCGAAAGCTCTCTTTAGGCCACCTCGCTTTTATGAAAGACCTACATTTAGTACCTGTTTTCGCTAGCCTAACTGAAAAAATTCAGAGAGAATTTTCACTCTTTATGAAAAAAGGCGAAAAGAAAAAACAGCCTTCAGCATTTGTTTTGCAGTGAACTGTTAACAGTGGCAGCACGCACCCCCAAGCAGCGAGAGAGGCACCACCAAGCTCCGTAACAAGCCCATATTTTTGAACTGTGTCTATTATCATCTGTGCTTTATCTTGATCTATTTTGCGCATCATTAGCAAGATGTGTCCAAAGGTAAATTGCGTCTTTGTTTTATGTCATTTTGGCTTATGAACAGGAATGCTCTACTTTGGGATACTGGGGGAAACTTGTACTGACAAATCATTTTCAGAGCAGTTTTATCAAACTAGAATTCCAACACCAGAAGGTGTGCAAATCCTGGTTGATCCACATCCTCATCAACACATGACATTTTCTCTTTTTTATTTTCACATTGTGGTAGGTGTCTAATTGTACTGTGCTGTGGTTGTAAGTTGTATAAACCAATACATTTGAGCATCGTTTCGTATGTTTATTGGCCATTTGGATATCGTCTTTTATTGGTGGCTTTTCAAGTCTTTTACCCATATGTTTACTGTTGTAGATTTTTTCCCTTAAATGTAGGGAAATAGGAGCTGTTTACAGATTTGGATACACCCCCTTTTATAGAGTTAAGTTTAGGATATATATACTGGTATTACTAGGACAAGGGTATAAAAACACACATACCTTGTACTTCTTTCATAACAGTATTTCGTACGCTTTCTCTTTTTTACATTTTGATTTATTTTAAGTATATAAAAGGCAACACTGATTCATTTAATGTTTATTTCTTTCTATACTTTGATGTAAATAATTTTATCTCATTGTTTGCATGGTGTATTTTTGCCCATTCCTTTGTTTGTTTTCCACTAAACATCCTGAGTAGTTTTTCTACATCAGTAGAAATAATCTACTTTATTATTATTGTTTCCTATAAATAAAATACTTGGTTGTTATTTTATTCTTCAATTTAAGGAAGTTTTAATAGTTAAGTTTATATAGATAAAAACAGACTTGTTTTTCTCTCATTTCAGTTGGGGGCAGGAGAGATTACGTGCTAATGATTTTCCTTTATACCAACTTGTACCAAGACCAGTTAGCCAATTCCGACTCTAGTTCCAGGAACAGTGGGGCTGTTCCTCACATTTATACAGACCAAGTTAGGGGGACAGTCCTCAAGTTATACTAAGTGGGGAATTCCCTGGTGGTCCAGTGGTTAGGACTCAGCGCTTTCACTGCTGTAGCCCGGGTTCAATACCTGGTCTGGGAACTAAGATCCTGCAAGCCATGTGGAGCGGCCAAAAAAAAAAGTGATTATTTTCTGAATATTCTAGCCATATTAGAAAAAAAATGAGTTAAAGAAAAGCTATGAAGACATCAGGTTTTCTCTATGGTGAAACCACTGTACTCCCTCTAACTATAATGGGACTGCTGCAGTAAACATGGCCCTTTTTATCATTTATTATAGCTTTTCCAAGGAGGAGACCATAATATTGTCCCCTGGCATCTGAGTCTTCGTAACCACTTAAAAGCTAGATCAAAGGAAACCTATGCCACTCCTATCTTGGTCTCTTAATTTTATATATGACAACTAGGAAGATATGGTTGTGGTGCTAAAATTGGTAAGTGGAGAAGACCTAAGAATAAATCAACTGCAGGTTGTACATATAGGGTGTTTTCTGCCAAGTTTTAAGTACTTGATGTTAAACCAAAACCAATTAGCTAAATTTTAAAAATTTACTGTAACATTTAACTTAAAAAAAAAATCCCTATTTGTTTTATTTTCCCTACCATGTACACTTTGACTTTATTAGGAATGGAAACAACAAATACAAGGAGAAGAAAAATTGTATATCAAAATAAAGACACATTTTTTTCCTTATCTTAGTAACCAGCAGCCAAGAACAGTATAGAATTCAATTTGCCTGCACCATCAAACTGTGTATATAAATGGGTTCTACATATACCTCAGAAATAGAAAATTGCAGTAATATTCCCAAATATTATATAACATACATCAAAATATTCTTTCCTTATTAAACTTTTAGATTACTCAAATTGTAATCATATGGAACCCTAAATTAACACTAAACTGTTATAGCCTTTTCCTATATCCAGCCCTCTCTTCCTACATAACTGTTCATCACATACTACTCTCACACTCACTACTTTAGTAAAGAGCAAGGCCAATTGGAGATAATGTTTTCCTTCTCTTATCCTTATCTGGCTGCCTCCGTAGTTTCCAAATTCAAATTTGCAATTTCTTTATGAGTTAATCACAGCTTCTCTAGAAAAAAAAATAACTTTTTAATAATACAAAATTAAGCTTATATAGACTTGGATAAGAATTGCCTACAGGTGGTACAAAGAGTTACTCATTACCTTCCACTTCTAATTACAACCAAAAATACACCCAGTTTTACACAGGTTTCAAAACAAGAAAGTATGTAGGAGATTATGTAGATGACACTATTGATACTTACTCTTATTCATTTATTATTTTTCCCCAAATTCTAGACAGTATTATAATAGGCAACCATCTAACTAACTGATGCTTTCAAAGCAAAATGGGGGTAAAGAGAACATGTTTGTTACATAAAAATGAGCTTTAACCAGTTTTTCTTGCATGGGGTGTGTGTGTGGGGGGCGGGGGGAGATTAACAGAAGAATCAAGTTTACCTGATTCAAAGGTTGGCATTTTCAAATCACCTTGGTTCAGTTCTGTGCCGTATTTTAATTTGTGATATTTTGCCCTGAAAATTTAATAATAAATTGTTGAAAGAAAAACAATTTTTTTTTTCCTTTTCTACATAGGTAAGTAACTAACTACTGGTATATATTTCTCCAATGACAAATAAAGCATAATATGAATGTCTGTTTCTTTAAACTTTACTTGCAAAAGAAGTTGGAGAAAAAAAAGATACTGGATGTAAAAGAAAAAAAATAAGATAAATTGCCCAACTAAAATATACACCCAAGTAAAGATAAATTTTTCCTAATCTGTAAAAAAGAAAAAACTTGGACTCTATAATAAAAGATATTATTTCAATTTAAAGATTTTAATCTTTTTTTCTTTTCCTATATAAGAATCAAATCAAAACATCGTCCTGTATTTTGGGCAAACCTTTGTATCTTTCAAAAGGCGTTAAATACACTGTATAATAATACATAAAGAGAGTAATATTGTTCTACTTTATTTTATTCATATAAGAAAATGAGGGACACATACCTTTCTTGTTTTAATGCATATTCTAACATCTTTATTCTTCTTACTAAATCCTTCTTCAAGTTTTCTTGACCTTTTCTTTCTCCTTGCAAAAATGCTATCCGGGCCTAAAAATACAAAAAGTTCATTTATTTTCATTTTTTTCTTAACTATACATAGGAAATTGAAAAAAGGAAAACAATAAATGTAAAATTCTGCCCTTTTACTCATGACAGCAAGATTTGAAATTCATAGAAGCAGTTGATCAAACTTTCTTTGTTAGATAATACAATCACTTTAAAATAAAGATAACTATAAATTAGCTATTTGCTTATAATCCTTTTGGTCTCTAATATTAAGTTTTACATACTTTTGAAAGGAAATTTTGTATGTAAAAATTGCACCTAATTCCTAACAAACAAGTCACAAAGAACTAAAAAATATTATATTCACAAGTAGATAAATATTTTTCCTCAAATTAGATATTGCTTGTTTAAAAAACAGTAATATTCCCTCAAAAGCATTTCTTTCATGAAATACTTAAATATTTATAATCTTTTCCATTCTATCCACCACACTCCAAATTGTTTTATCTCTTGAAACAATTATCCAGAGTATTGCAAATAGTTTAAGTTAAGCCACTTTATGTTCAATGACCTCATTACTTTCTGTTGTCATTTTCTACAGTGAGAGAATTTTTTTTCCTTTTAATTGCCTTATTTTCTCAGAGAGACAATTCTCCATCTTTTTCTGGCCCTTCCCAGCATGTCAGCCTCCTTTATACACCCCACACTAAAGAGTAATGTTTAAGGAGGCTGGCATCTACATGGGGATATTTGCTGTTATGAACATATTTACAATAAAATTAACTTTCATGCTCTTGCCGAGATGACCAATAGGTGTATTTGCCCATTAAGATAAAGTAAGCTACTTTGTAAGCTAAATTATGGTTAATTTTTAAAAAATTTCAGTGAACATGGAATCAGAACAAATGAATTCATCTGAATAATTTAACACATTAAGTTTGGAAAAATTAAATGAAATCATTCACAACTCCGTAAGACCTGAGAAATTATACACAACTATATAACACTTAGTCTACATACAAATTTCAAAACAAAAATAAAGATCTAGGAGCAATGGTAAAGATTCAGAACCTAATAACAGTCTAGATCCTAAAGAGAAAAGTAGTACTTCTGACTCTCTTAAGCTGTGGAGCAAAGGTAGAATATATCAGTTTCATTACACAGCTTCAAGAAATTCTGATTGAGGGTTTTCTCCTGTATTGGCGTTAAAAAAAAACAAACATGAATCACATACTGTAGAACCCTTATGTGACTCTAATTTCCAGATCTCATAAGTATTTTACAATTAGCAACAGAAAAAAATGAAAGAAGCTCATTTTATTTTGCTTCTTAAGAAGTAGTGGACTTCCCTGGTGGTCCAGTGGTTAAGACTCTGCGCACCCAATGCAGGGGGCCCAGGTTCCATCCCTGGCCAGGGAACTAGATCCCGCATGCATGCCACAACTAAAAAAAAAAAAAAAAAAAAGATCCCACATGCCACAACTAAAAAGACCTGCGTGCCACAACTAAAAAGATCTTGCATGCCACAGCGAGATCTTGTACGCAACAATGAAGATACCACATGCCACAACTAAGACCCAGCACAGCCAAATAAATAAATTTTAAAAAAGTAGTAGTAGTAACTGGTAATTTTTTGGTTGAGAAAGATACTGCAAACTAAGTGCAAGTCATACTGTCCTCTAAGGAATTAAAAAAAAAAAAGACTACAATACTTCCTATTAGAATCTTATACTGTTGTGAGAATTCATTTTCACTTCTTTCTTTGGCATTTTGGTATTAAAAGTCATCCATACCTAGAGAATCCAGTAAATTAAACAAAGAAGCACAAATCCTGTAAAACAGCAAGAACCCCAAAGCAACTTCTGAACAGGAGCTGAAGGAAGGTAACTCACAAAGACACAAGACAAGGAAATGGTAAGAATTCATTAAAATGAAACTTAAAAGGACAGAGTCTAACATAAAATACTGGAGAGGAGAGTAAAAAGCAGATAACAACAGAAAAGTCATGACTACTGGAACTGATCTTATGACCTGTACAGACTAAAAAGGTAAAGATTATGTCTGATAGTGATAATAAGGACCAATAAAATAACAGATTTGACATTTAGTAAAGGATCATGGACAGTGGACTTTTCGATTGCTTTTACAGGTCATAATGCACCATGAACAGCATCATCTTTGCAAATAAACACTTTAAAAAGTAACCACAAAAATCATATTTACAAAGACACTAACGATAAAGAAAAGGATGGATAAATTCACTATAATTAAAAAGCTTCTGTTCAAGATAAAGTAGGAATTGGCAACCTACCTGTTTTGGACAGCCACAGAGTGAAAAATGGTTTAAAAAAAAAACAATAAACAAAATTAGAATAGGCAACACAGACCCAATGTGACCTGCAAAGCCTAGTATATACTATTAAGGTTTGCAAGCCTTCTATATTAATATTAGACAAAATAGACTTTATATGAAAAAAGGTCATAAGAGACAAAGGACATTATATACTAATAAAAGGTTTAATACAGCAAAAAACAAAAAAGTTATAAATATTTACATACCTAATGAGACCATCAAAATATATGACACAAAAATTGACAGAATTAAAGGAAGAAATAGTTCAATAATAATAGCTGGAGACTTCGATATCCCACTCTCAATAACACATAGAAGAACCAGACCGAAAATAAGGAAACAGAGGACTTGAACAACTCAATAAACCAGCTAGATCTAACAGACATATATGGAACACTCTACCCAACAACAACAGAATACATTCTTCTCAAATACACAAGAGATATTCTCAAAAACAGACCACATGTTAGGACACAAATCAACTCTAATCAATTTTAAAACTTAAATATCATTTAAAAAAATCTCCTGTGATCACAATGGATGAAGTTAGAAATTAGTAACAAAAAAACTTGAAAAAGCCACAAATTTGTGGATATTAAACAACACCCTCTTGAACAACTAATAAAACAAAAAAATCATAAGAAAAATTAAAAAATACTTAGGAATGAAAATGAAAACACAGCTTACCAAAACTTACGGGACACAGCAAAAGCAGTGCTAAATGAATAATTTATAGCTATAAAGGCTTACATTAAAAAGCAAGAAAGAGGGGGCTTCCCCGGTGGTGCAGTGGTTGAGTCCGCCTGCCGATGCAGGGGACATGGGTTCGTGCCCCGGTCCAGGAAGATCCCACATGCCATGGAGCAGCTAGGCCCGTGAGCCATGGCCGCTGAGCCTGCACGTCTGGAGCCTGTGCTCCGCAACGGGAGAGGCCACAACAGTGAGAGGCCCACGTACCGGAAAAAAAAAAAAAAAAGGCAAGAAAGAACTCAAATCAACAACCTAACTTTACAACTTAAGGAATTTCAGAAAAAGAACAAACTAAACCTAAAGCTAGCAGAAGGAAAGAAATAATAAAGATTAAAGCATAGAAATAAAATAAAGCAGAGAAAAACAACAGAAAAAAAATCAACAAAATCAAAACTTGGTTCTTCAAAAAGATCAACAAAATTGACAAACCGTTACCTGGATTGACTAAGAAAAAAAGACACAAATAACTAAACTCAGAAATGAAAGTGGGGACGTTGCAACCAATTCTACAGAAATAAAAAGGATTATAAGAGTACTACAAACAATTGTACACCAACAAATTGGATAACCTAGAAACACAAAATCCACCAAGACTGAATAATGAAAAAAACAGAAAATCTGAAAAGGTCTATAACTAGTCAAGAGACTGAATTAGTAATCAAGAATCTCCCAACAAACAAAACCTTTAGACTGATTGCTTTATTAGTGAATTCTACCAAACATTTAAAGAATTAACACCAATCTTTCTAAAACATTTCAAAAAATTTAAGAGGGACATTCCTTAACTCAATGAGTCCAGCACTGTGCCAAGAGCCAAAGCTAGATAAAGGTACTGCAAGAAAACCAGTATCTCTTATAAACACTGATGCAAAAACTCTCAACAAAATACTAGTAAATCAAATTCAGTAGCATATTACAAAGGTTACAAATCATGACCAAGTGAGATTTATTCCTGCAATGCAAGGATGGCTCAACGTAAGAAAACCAATTAATATAATATACTACATTAACAGAATAAAAAACACATGACCATTTCAACTGATGCAGAAAAAGAATTTGACAAAACTGAACACCTTTTTCTTGATTAAAAAACCTCAACAAACTAAGAATAAAAGGAAACTCTCATGACATAATAAAAGCCATTTATGAGAAAAAACAACAAACGTCGTACTCAATGGTTAAAGACTGAAAGCCTTCTCTCAAAAATCAGAACAAGGACGCCTGCTTCTAACACTCATGTTCAGCATAGTACTAGAAGTCATAAGCAGAGCAATGAGGCAAGAAAAATGAAAGGAATCTAAGTTAGAAAGCAAGAAGTAAAATTATCTCTGTTCACAGATGATATGATGTTATATGTAGTAAACCCAAACAATTCCATAAGTCTGTTACAACTACATATTCAGCAAAATACCAGGACACAGTCAACACACAAAAATCAATAGCATTTCCATACACTATCAGTGAACAATCATGAAAGGAAATTATGAAAACAATTGCATTTACAAAAGCATCAAAAAGAACAAAATACTTAGTTAACATAATATTTAAATAAGGAGGTGAAAGACTGGTACAATGAAAATCAAAAAATATTGCTGAATGAAATTAAAGACAGAGGGACTTCCCTCGTGGTCCAGTTGTTAAGACTCTGGGCTCCCAATGCAGGGGGCCTGGGTTCGATTCCTGGTTAGGGAACTAGATCCTGCATGCCGCAAACTAAAGATCCCACATGCCCCAACTAAAGATCCCACATGCTGCAACTGAACATCTCACATGCCATAACTAAAGATCCTGCACACGGCAAGGAAGAGTCCGTATGCAGCAACTAAGACCTGGAGCAGCCAAATAAATAAAATAAATAAATAAATATTAAAAAAAAGAAAGAAAAGAAATTAAAGACAGAAATAAGTGTAAACACATTCCATGTTCATGGACTGGAAGACTTACTATTATTAAAATATCAATACTACCCAACTGATCTACAGATTCAGTGCAATCCCTATCAAAACCCCAGTGACATATTTTTTCCCCTTTCTTTCTTTTTTTTTTTTGGCCACATTGTGCCCCTGGCAGTGGAAGCATGGAGTCCTAACCACTGTACCACCAGGGAATTCCCCCCAGTGACATTTCTTAGAGAAATAGAAATACACACTCTTCTCAAAGTCACATGGAACATTCACCAAGACAGGCCACACTGTGGACCAGAAAACACACTTTCAGCAAATATAAAGAATTAGAAATCATACAAACATGCTCTCCACTCTGACAGCTTTTCAAATTGGCTTTAAATTCACATTTAATGTAGGAAAAGTAGTGCTTATGGGGAAATTTACACCAGTCAATGTATATATTAGAAAAGATCTAAAATCAACAATTTAGCTTCCAACTTAGGCAAACAGAGAAAGAATAGCATTATAAACCTACAGCAAGCAGAATAATAAAATTAGAGCAGAAACCAATAAAGCTGAAAATATACCAATAATCAATGAAATAAGATTCTTTGAAAAGACCGATAAAATTGATTAACTTCTTAGCCAAGCTAACCAAGAAAAGAGAGAAAAAACAAATTAATACCAGAAATGAAATGAAAGAAAGATGATCACTACTGATCCCAAGGACACTGAACATATAATAAAGGAATATTATGAACTCTATGCCCACAAACTTGATAATTTACATGAAATGGAACAATTTCTTGAAAGACAATCTACCAAAATCACACAGGCGAAAGAGATCATGTGAATAGGACTGTATCTATTGATATTAAAGAAATTAAACCAATAGTTAATAACTTTCTATATCAGAAGGAACCAGGCCCAGATGGGTTCAATGGTGAATTCTACCAAACATTTAGGGAAGAAATGATACCAATTCTCTATAATTATTCTAAGCAATAGAAGCAGAGGGTACACTTGCTAACTCATTCAATAAAGCCAGCATTACCCTACTATCAAAACCAGACAGATGTCACAAGAAAGGAAAACTACTGATCAATTATCTCTCATGAACACGAACACAGATGCAAAAACCCTCAACAAAATATTATCAAATTGAATCCAACAATATATACAAAGAATTACGTAACAAGTGGGATTTATTTCAGGTATGTAAGGCTGGTTTAACATCTGAAAATCTATTTATGTAATCTATCATTAACTGGTTAAACAGGTTAAAGAAGAAAAACCATATGACCATATTAATAGATGCAGAAAAAGCATCCAATAAAATCAAACACTGATTCATGACAAAAACTCTCAGCAAGCTAAGAATAGAGGGGAACTTCTGCAGTTGATAAGATAATGTACCAAAAACCTATAGCTCAATATCCTATTTAATGGTGAGAAACTAGATGCTTTGCCTCCTAAGACAGGGAACAAGGAAAGGCTATCCCCTTTCACCACTCTTATTCAACGTCATACACAAAGTCCTAGCCAATGCAGTAGACAAGAAAAGAACATTTTAATTGGAACCATAAAAAGAAGATTAGCGTGGCCCTTGAGCAAGGAGGATATGCAAATTCATGAAGTATTCCATGTTTTTAAAAAAGAAAATTTTAAAGTACACACATTGAGAAGGAAAAAATAAGACTCTGCAGATGACATGACTGTCTACGAAGAAAATTCTAAAGAATTACCAAAACCTCCTGGATCCAATAAGCGATTATAGGAAGGTTAGAGGATACAAAGGTAAGACAAAAATTAACTGCCTTCCTATATATACTAGCAATGAATAACTGGAATTTGAAAATTGAAACTGAAAACACAATGCTCCTTGGTATCTATCTAAATTAGCTGAAAACCTGTGTCTACACAAAAATATGAACATGAATGTCTGTAGCTGCTTTATTCATAACTGCCAAAACTTGGAATCAACCAAGATACCCTTCAATGGGTAAATGGATAAACACTCTGGTACATCCATACAGGGAATATTATTCATCATTAAAGAGAAATGAGCTATCAAGCCAAGAAAAGACATGGAGAAACCTTAAATGCATATTCCTAAGTGAAAGAAGCCAGTCTAAAAGCCGACACACTGTATAATTCCAACTATATGACATTCCACAAAAGGCAAAACTAGAGACAGCAAAAAGAGCGGTAGTTGCCAAGCATTTGGGGATAAGGAGAAAGATGAACAGGTGAAGCACAGGAAACTTTTAGGAACGGTGAAACTGTTCTACGTGGTACTATAATGGTAGATCCAGGACATTATGCAACTGTCAACACCCATAAGCCAGTACAACACAGAATGAACTTTAATCTATGGACAAACATTAATAATAATAATGTATGAGAACTGGTTAATTGTAGCAAATGTACCACACTATTGCAAGATATTAATAACAAAGGGAAACTGGAGGGGAGGCAGGCAGCAGTGCCACACCACATATGGGAGCTCTGTCCTATCTGCTCAATTTTTCTGTGAATCTAAAATTGTTCAAAACAAAGTGTTCGTTAACAAGCATTGGTGAGGATGTGGAGAAATTGGGACTCTTGTGCACAGTTGGTGGAATTATAATGATGCAACCATAATGTAAAACAGTATGGAGGTTGCTCAAAAAATTAAAAATGGAACTAACATATAATCTAGCAATTCCACTTCTAGGTATATATCCAAAAAAATTGAGAGCATGGTCTCAAAAAGATATTGCACACCCATAATTCACAGCCAGCCTATTCACTACAGCCAAGAGGTGAAAGCAACACCACTGTCCATCAACTGATGAACGGATAAACAAAATGTGGTATATACAAAGAAATATTATTCAGCCTTAAAAAGGTAGGAAAACCTGTCACATGCTACATGAATGAACCTTCAGGACATGCTATGTCAAATGAGGAAGTCACAAAAAGACTACATAATTCCACTTTTATGAGGTTTCTTAAGTAGTCAAGTTGAAAGAAACAGAGTGTAGAGGGGAATTCCCTGGCGGTCCAGTGGTTAGGACCCTGTGCTTTCACTGCCAAGAGCACTGGTTGGATCACTGGTTGTGGAAGTAAGATCCCGCAAGCTATGTGGCAGGAAAAAAAAAAAAAAAGAATGCTAGTTACAAGGTGGGGAGGAAGGAGGAAAGAGAAATTGTTGTTTAATGGGTTTAATGTTTCAGATTTGCAAGATGAAAAAATTCTGGAGATCTGCTTCACAACAGTGTGAATACACTTGACTAAACTGTACACTTAAAAACAGGTAAGATGATAAATATTATATTTTTAGCACAAATTTTAAAAAGTATTTTTAAATATCTTTCTTTGAAAAGGCAAACCAGATAGAAGAAATTTGCAAAACATATACCTGAGAATGGGCTCATATATATAATTCCTATCTGCTCCCCCAAAAGGTATACAACTTAAAAAAAAACCAACAAAAAACAGCCTGATAGAATTATTGTAAGAAGACTGACAATACCAGGTCACAAGATACCAAAATGGCCAATCAAGATGTGAAATAGTTCTCAACCTCATTAGTATTCAGAGAAATACAAATTAAAAATACAATAAACACAACACCAGGTTGGCTAAAAATTTTTTAATCTGATAATACTATTTGTTGAGGAAGATGTGAATCAACAGAAACTCTCATAAATGACTTATGGGACCATAAAATGGTATAGCCTCTTTGGAAAGTTTTGTATTATCTATTAAAGTTGAAGATATAAATACATTAAAACCATATATTCCTAGCTACATACCCAACAGAAATGCATGTATGTATGTGCCTACTAGGAGACATGTAAAATATTCCCACACCCATTTTTTATAACAGCCAAAAACTGCAAACAATCTAAATAACCATCAGATCAGAAAACAGACAAATTGTCGTATGTTAGTACAATGAAATACTACCAAGTAAAGTAAATGAACAAATTAAGGTTCGAACAACAAAGATGAACCAATATAACACTGAGGAAAAGAGCAAGACACAAGAGACAACATCCTATACGATCTACTGATATATATAAACTTCACTATCAGGCAAAACTAAACTAATACATTTAAGCAATGAACACTTAGATAGTAACATACTAAAAAAAAAAAGCAAGGAAATGATTACACAGAAAGCCAGGATAGTGGTTACCCCTACGAGGGAAGGAGGCAGTGGTGATTTGGAAGGGGCAAGTTTTAAGGCTTCTAGGGTGCTGGCAGTACTCTATTTTTTGACCTCTCCAAGAGTGATATCATGGTTGTCCTCTTTATAATAAACCGCTAACCTGTGCAATTATATTTTACACACTTCTGTAAGTTATATTTCACAATTTTTAAAAATTTAAAAAATTAATCTCACTCTTAAGAGTTAGATTTAAGAAGTATATTTTTATTATGAAGATATTGTCAAAGACCTAGGTCCTTTAGTTAAGAAGAGAAAAAGGTTCAAAAATGGAATATGCAGTAAGTTCAATAAAGGATTAACTTTTTAAAGAGCCATAAATTTTCATTTTTTATTTGCCAGAATCAACTAATTTTAATGTTTTTAATTATTTGACTTCAAAAGTATAAAACTGAGTAGATAACTAACTTGAAATTCATTACTACATACACAGTGTAAGACAGAAATGAGCTTTTTTATAAATTTGTTTCCATATCCAATCTCAGTTAATTCAGAGTAACAAAACTTTATTGTTAAGACAACTTTTCTTCCTCTGAATATAGATAAAGGTACCCATTAGGGCTATATTTTATCATCTGAGTTATTCAACAATCAGTAGGTGATTATCACATGAAAATCTAAAAAAATTACTTGACACTGACAGCAGAACAACTTTTTTAACTGCAAGACCACTAGAGGTCACCAATGCAAAACATCCAACATTGATTCAGCTAATACCATCAACCTAAAGTATTTCACAATTACTGTAGTTTCCAATATTTCTAAATAAGAACATTTTGCTTAAAACAAATAAATTACTTAACAAAATGTTTTATTGTAAGATTCTTCTTACTTTAAACAAAATTTAAACTGAATGCAAACACTGGATATAGGTAATTTTTATCTAATTATTTTAAAACAGTCTTCAGAGCTTATTTTAAAAACATATATTCAGAAACGACAACATCATTAAGGAGCAAACTAACATGCAAGGAATTTTAAAAGATAGTGTTAAATACTTCAGATTTGGAAGCAAATTAAAGACAAAATCAGGCTATAGCAACTACTAATAAATTCATATTATTAGTATTTAAAATAGTAGGCTCTCAACAAATGTTAGGAACCTCTCCCCTTACGGATAAACTCAAATTATACAGGTGACTCTATTCTAAGCACTTAAATATTTTGGGTTAAGCAAGTTCAGCTGTAAATAACTTAAGGTATAAATACAGAGTCAGCTGACCCATGGAATTTTATTTGAAATGTAAAATACAAGAAAAATTCATAACATATAGAGGTTTCAAAAGCTGGCTAATTATCAGAAATAACCAAGGAGGTTAGATTTTACACACACAAACACAAGCTTCATAATTCAGTGTGTTGAGGAACTGGAACTGCACAGAAAATTTTGTATAACCATCTGGTAACACAAGCAGTCAGTTCCCCACCTAAGGTACACTCAAAAAGTATACTGCTGGGACTTCCCTGGTGGCGCAGTGGTTAAGAATCCGCCTGCCAATGCAGGGGACACGGGTTCAATCCCTGGTCCAGGAAGATCTCACATGCTGCAGAGCAACTAAGCCCGTGTGCCACAACTACTGAGCTTGCGCTCTAGAGCCCGTGCTCCACGAGAAGCCACTGCAATGAGAAGCCTGCACCACAATGAAGAGTAGCCTCCGCTTGCCACAACTAGAGAAAGCCGCTGTGCAGCAACGAAGACCCAACGCAGCCATGAATAAATAAATAAATTTATTTAAATAAAAAAGTATATGGCTTTTCAAGAAGAATAAACAAAAAAGCATGCTTGCAATAGCCTGTAACATTTTTCATAAAAATAACATTTTCCTATTTTATATATTGCTAACAATTACAGGGAAAAAAGAAACAAAAAATACTAAGATTTCCAGAGGCAAATAAAACCTTTATTTTATTTTTATTTCTGCTCTTTATAATAGAGTCTAAAACAGAATTTAATAGAAATACCGCAACCATCCTCTAAAATCTCAATGTAATTTTAGATGGTAGTAGTTGGCTTAAAGCATAAAAGATTTTAAATTTTTAACTATAAAACCTGTATTTCAGTAAGTTCTCATTTATCTGGCATTTGAAAGCATAAAGCTCCAGGTATAAGCCCATTTTCTATAAACATAAGAATTTACCCCTTCAAGGTATAAAACTATAAACCATTTTAATAGACTTTCTAAAAACACGTTTAGGGAATTCCCTGGCAGTCCAATGGTTAGGACTTGACACTTTCACTGCCGTGGCCTGGGTTCAATCCCTGGTCGGGGAACTAAGATCCTACAAGCCACGCAGAGGCCAAAAAAAAAAAAAAAAAAAAAACCCAACAAATTTTTAACAATAAAAAAACTTTTTAAAAATAGAAACACATTTAGTGACATCTTGACCAATTTTAAAATCTGTTCTTTTTTTTTTTTTTTTTTTTTTGCGGTATGCGGGCCTCTCACTGTTGTGGCCTCTCCCATTGCGGAGCACAGGCTCTGGACGCGCAGACTCAGCGGCCATGGCTCACGGGCCCAGCCGCTCCGCAGCATGTGGGATCTTCCCAGACCAGGGCACGAACCCGTGTCCCCTGCATCGGCAGGTGGACTCTCAACCACTGCACCACCATCAATACAAATTCATAAAAATACTAAAATATTGCAAAAGCCAGTAATATGGTATTAATAGCACTGATTTAGAACCTGCAGAGTAATAATAAATTGACACATCCCCTTAGCTGCACAGAACCACTTCTTACCAATATACTTAAAACTCCTACCAAAAAGAGTCTTCCCACTCACTCTCTTGGTCAAGCTTGTTTTCTATACTACTGAGGTACTGGCAACAAGCTTCCCTCTTTCCTCAATCATTCTATTTTGTACCAGGCTAGGAAACCAAAAGAATAAATGGACTCTACTCCTCTAACGTATTTTATTGCTATTTACGTATCTTTGAAAAGAGAATGAAATTCTTTTAAGAATATGGCTGGGTATAAACTTTTAAAAAACTAAGTGGGAAAAGCTTCTACGTAAGTGACTTTCACCTTTTATTATTTGCTTCATTGTTTTCTGCTGACAAGATTGATTCTTTGGGGAAGCCAGTAACAAAAGAATGTTGACTTAAATGAAAGATTACGGTTCTATCATAAAATAGCAAAATGGCTTTCACATGACTACAATTAGAGGAAAAAAACATTTTTTCTTGTTATTATTGGAGAGCAAACTTTTGTTCTCAAGACTGGTATGTTTCTTGAAACCACATTTTTAAACCAAGAAATATTTCTAAGTTTATAATGAAAATAAGTAATTACAAATAATAAAAAATAATTTTACAAGCAAGTTTTTAAGAACAGCTTAATTTATTATTCTTCCTCTTAAAGTACTTTTAGTAATCAATTAAGGCAATACTGATCAGGTAAGTTATTTAAAATCATTACAAATCTTGAGATTGCTAATGTGAGAAAAAGACATTTAGTTGTGTAGTATGATTTTCATTAGTAGGGGTCCACATTCCTTTACTAAAATCCTTTAGGCCAGATGTGTTCTGGAAATTATTACTAAAATGTATGTACCACAAATTACTTAACCTTATCCAATGCAACTTGCAGCAATAACAAAATCAAACAAATACAACAAAGTATATGAGTGTTCAGTATGCGGGATAAAGACTATAAATAGCTGTTACCAAAACAAACTTGGGTCCACTTGCCCAACACACAGCAAAGCCAATTTACTGACAATGGGTGTGGTGAAGAAGTACACAGCTTACTGCAGGGTACCAAACAAGGAGAACAGGCAGCTCATGCTCAAAAGACCTGAACTCCCCAGTGGCTTTCAGGGAAGGGTTTTTAAAGACAACATCAGACGTGAGTGTTGCAGGGTGTTTGACAAGCTTGTAGACACTCTTCTAATTGGTTGGTGGTAAGGTAACAGGGTGATGTTTCAGGAATCTCAATCATCAACCTTCTGGTTCCAACTAATCTGGGGTCTACTGCTTGAGTCCAGCATATAATCACCCCTCTCCACAAATGGATGCAGAACAACTCAAAGATATGCATTAGATTGTTATCTATATCCCTTCAGGAGGAACTAGGAGGCCTGTGACTCTAATAACAGAGTCATATACTAGTTAGTCATTAACTACTTGAGTCTGTTCTTTAGAACTTGGGTAAGGCTAGGAGACTAAGGCCTTTTTTTTCTATAAACAAGGAACAAGGGACACAGAGGTGCTTTTGAATCTAGGAAGGTCCTGAAGGGTACTGCTCAGTTTCAACGCCCCCCTTTTCTTTGATTTTCCTCAATCCTGAGGGAAACAAGGGCAGGACAAGAAAGGAAATAAAGTTTTGGATACAAACGTTCATCATAAATTTTGGCAGGGGGACTCAGTTTCAATTCCCTACTCCTGTTTTAACTTTCCCCCAATCTTTACGGGAATGGGGCAACAACCACTCTGGCTACTTCCTGTTGAAATGGGGGCATAGTCCTGCTTCAATTTGGGGAATGGACCATGAGTTAGAGATATTCCCGAGTTCCAAGTCTTGGATCTGAATCTTGCATGATTAAGATCTTAGTCCCTTGATCCATCACTGTGGTGCAACAGACCCAATTAGAATTAAGAGGAAGAGTGAAAACCCAAACTTTAAATAAATCTCAGAAAACAGATCTCATTCCCTGAGGAATTCAAAAGAATAAGCCTGAAAATCAGTCTATCTGGGAGACTTGTTGTTGCCAGGTAGCCAGCTGCTTAGATATAAAATTATATCTAAGTAGGTTTAACTTCTGATGTGGTATTAACATATAAATAACAGGAGCTACTGGCCACTACACACACATCACTTTTTCCTGCTAAAAATCTAAATCTAATAGAATCTAACAATTCTATTGTCATGTAATACTCTGGCTAAAGAACCTAGCGCCTCCTGCTAGGAAGCTAGGGCTTGAGCTGTCTCATTTGTTACTATTATAAAAGAAAAAATTTAATAATTACAAGAGATCTTGAAACTATAAGGTTAGACCTGGCAGGTGCCAGCAGACACTGCTTTGAGAACAGCTGGTGCCATCCCTGAGTCCAACACAGTTCAGAAAATTCAAGTTCCCAGCTAAACAGAAATGTGTCTAAAATCATGTCCATAATGGCCACCAAGTTCCTACCTTGGATGCCTGAACCACAGTTACTCAGTTTTGATTTCTAAATGCATTTTTCCCCCCTTAATGGTTAAAGGAGATGAACAACATATGTCTGACAGGCCACAAAACAGGCTATTCTACTTTAAGTTAAATCATGATGTATAAGGCAGAAAGATTTCCCCATACCTCGATGTGGGAAAATTTCCTCTATCATTTCCCCTTTTGTTTGCAAATCTTTCCATAGATCAAAATATTTGTTCCTAGATGCTAGGATGGTTGTTGCTTCCTCTGGGTCCATCACGTCCTTTGGTGCTAGGCCTAATTGTGTGTGTGTGTGTGTGTGTGTGTGTGTGTGTGTATGTGTGTGTGCATGTATTTACCTAGTTATCCACATTGGATGAAAACTAATCAGACATAGTGAACAAGCTCAGACCTATGATAATAGAGAAGCATTTTGTAGTCTATACATTTTATCAATTATACCAAATTGTAACACGAACACTGTACATGTGCTTTTAGCAGTGGACTTAAAGCAAGCAGCAATACATGTTATGAGTAGTTATACTCTGTGACAACTTCACTAGAAAATTTTCTTTTCATCCTAAACACTGGGGCCACCAGTATGCTGTGAAGTAAAACAATAACTTTCAGTGTTGATAGGGAGACAAATATTTGGTAATCAATTCAATTGAATTAGTAGGATAGGTCTTACAGGCCTGGTCTGGATTCCTGGATCAGCTGCTTACCACTGCTGTCATCTTCTCATCCTGATGTGGGTGTCACTTGGGGTCAACAGTCTTTTCTATAGCCCAGCCCACTGCAGAGGCATAATTTCTTAAGTGGGAAGTATGAATTAAAGAGTCAATGTCCTTCAGTTTCGTTGTGCATTAGCCAACTAAGAGTAATTAATAAGGATCCTTTTCTCTAGATTGGAGACAGTCCTTTAAACTATGCCTTTCCCAGTATGCATAATCTCCTGGTTGTACATCACGGGGTATTTGATCTTCATCCAAAGATAGTTTGTTGCGATAAGCTTTAGAAACAAAGTTAAGAGTGTCCTTTTAATAATTCAACTAAACTTTACAATTATGTGACTTAACAAAGAGCTAACTGGGAAGTGGGTCTAAGGCGGTAAAAACAGACCTCAATTAACAAAACTAGAATATCCACTGAAACAATTTTTCTCCCTAAAATTGCCTTCATTTCTACCAAATATAGCCAAATTAAGACTAAATTAATCACAAAATAAGTCTGATTAACTGGTCACAGAGGCACTAACAAGCCATCCAGGAACTTTTCATAAGGAGTCTCAGATTGAATTCTTTAAAAGCCTCTCAAGGCCAGGAAAGCCACACCAAAGGCTTGCCAAAGATTCTGCCTGTGGTATCTATAGATCTGAGTGAATTCCTCTCTTCCAGAGGTCTCCAAAATATCTTGAGGTTCCTGCACCTGCCAGGAGGTGTTCTTCCTTATTCACCTGTTAAGGCTGCTGGGAACCTAAGAGTTTTCAATTTCTGGAGGAATCAGATATAGAGAAAAGATAAATGTTTCAATTCTGCTTACAAAGGTATAATTTACCAAATTTTTCTAAGTTAGAGCTGAAGGAGACAGGTTCCCTTATATCTGGAGAACACAAATTAAAAGCCAGTAACATTTCAAAAAAAACCCCATAAAAATTATATAACTATATTAACCAATTCACTCAGTCCTGTGTAACTAATATTTTATCTTAGTCTTTTGTTAATGGTTTCATGAAGCCATCAGGTTTTCCATTAGAATTCTTTAATTTTTTTTTACCCAGTTCAGCAGTATGATTTGAAATTTATCAGAAACCTATACTTGTCAAAAAGTTCTTTCTATGAAACTTCTTGAAGATGAAGCATTTGTGCAGAAGCATCAGAGTAAAACTCTACAAATGACAAAAGACTTTAAAAGGTATGGTTAAAGATCTGATTCCAACGCAATTCACAAAGAAACCTGGTTATTGTTGTGACCTGCAACATTTTAAGATAATAACTAGAATTATGACTGATAATATTATACCAAGACACATCCAAATTTTAGAAATTTTACATTATTTTTGGAACACTTACATTTAAGACATTTACCCATAATAACCTAAGGTTTATCACCACTCATTTGACAATGTTTCCCATGTAACTTAACATATCAAGTAATCCCAACTAATTAGTCTAATATCTCTCTGAGGTGCTTCAGGGGCCCTATGGAGCATCCCAAAGTTAGTGAGAAATCAGGAGAGCAACAATCAGAATTTGATCTTTGGGAAGTTTGCTAAAAACATCAATAAGGCTTCAAAAAACACTCAGTCAAACAGGATTAAAGGTCACTATGAAATAATACTCACTTAACCAGAAGGGAAAATCCAATTAAAGTGGCATTCCACTCAAAACCAGATTACCAAGTCCTATGCCTTCCCCCTCCCCACAGAAGGAAATTTCCAATTAAGGCAACCCCATAGGAAAGAATACCCTGGTGTAATCACACGGAGGTTCTGTCAATTACCAGAGATGACTTACAGACCAGGACCAGAGCCTTGTTTCCTTCACCACAGAAGCACCATGGACAGTGATGCCTGGTCGACAGCAAGAGGCTGCCCTTAAAAACAAAGGTGTTCAGGAAGCTGCTGGACAGGATCTGAGAGCTGCCACCAGCCAGGGGCTGATGTGCCACAGGCAAGATGCCCACTCTGGATGACAGTTCATTTGTGGTTTCCAAAACTGTTACTGAACCAAACTTGGGTCCAGTCACCCAACACACAGCAAAGCTAATCTACTGACACTGGGTTGTGGTGAAGTAAAGCACAGCATTTATTGCAGGGCACCAAGCAAAGAGAATGGGCATCTTGTCATCAAAAGACCCAAACTCCTTTATGGCTTTCAGGGAAGGGTTTTTTTAAAGGCAACATTAGAGGTAAGGGTGGCAGCGGGCCTGATCAGCTCATGAACATTCTTCTGACTGGCCAAACCCAAAGTCAGACATCAATAACTTTGCCTTAGTAAAGAATTCTTAACATAACTTAGGCTCCAGGTGGCATAAGAAAACTATGAATTGGCAAGCAGGATGAAAACTATTTGTCAGCCCAAACAAACTTCATACTAAGAAAACTGGATTACTAAACCAAATCAATTGTCTTTGTTTTACCACCAATTAGACAAATGCCACTAGAATATAAGCTCTATTAAAGTATGAATATTGGTCTTTTGTTCACTAATATATTCCTATTATCAAGAACATTGCCTGGAATATGTAAAAACTCAATAAATATTTGTTGCTAAATAAATGAATGAAATCATAATTACAGTTTCTCAGTTTACTCAACTGTAAAATCTGGGAGTGACCATATATATATATACAACTTCTTCCTGAATCTCAAAATACGTAATTCATCTATGGTAGGTGATATTTCTTTAAAGAAAATGTAAAGTTTTTCACATGCATAAAGGAAAAATTTACTTTGGTTAAGTAACTGTGTTTGTGATTTGGTAATTTTTAAATCTAGTCTATGTTAATTCAGTATATTAATGATCAAAAATTAAGAAAATATTTAAGACATTTAAGAAACTAAGCATGAATAAGCTGAAATAATCCTAAATTTAGGAGTCTTATGTATCTGTGCCCACATTTGTTGCTACAGTACTAAATCCAATCAACGTACAGTTTTTTAACCTAAAATTTTACATTTTCAAGGAAAAAAGCCCTGAACACAATCCCTAATATATACTTAACTAACCTTAAGAATGTCAACTAAGAAAACAATTTTCTTTTGGAAATCCCCTTTAACAGCTCAAGTAAGACACTATTACTCAATAAAAGTTTCCACAAAATAGGATGTCTCTGATGTGGCCCAAAGCTACCACAGTTGTTGGTCTAAGAAGATACCTTGGGCTTTAGTGCTCTGGAATTCTGTGGAATACCCTGGGTTAAATTTAGTTCATTTTCCCACAAGGAAAGCTTATAAAAGGGTTAAATTTACTCTTCTTCCTGAAAAATCCTTGGTAAGAATTAAAACTTAGTTGTTAATAAGTCAGCTATCTTTTAAAAAGAAAGGTGCCTTTTAAATCTCTAGGGGAGAAATTATTCATGTAACTTACTAGCTCATTAAAACCACTCATATATTTAACAAAACGTAGTGCACTGCTCATGTAATTTTTTTTTTTTTTTTGCAATATGCGGCCTCTCACCGCTGTGGCCTCTCCCACTGTGGAGCACAGGCTCCGGATGCACAGGCCCAGGGGTCACGGCCCATGGGCCCAGCCGCTCCGCAGCGTGCGGGATCCTCCTGGACCGGGGCACGAACCTGCGTCCCCTGCATCGGCAGGCGGATTCTCAACCACCGCGCCACCAGGGAAGCCCTGCTCATGCAATTTTGGTACTAGGAATTCTAATAGCTTAATTTGTTGCACATCTTTAAAACTAATGTAAAAATAATGATATGAATATATGACAGGTATATAGAAAGTCCTAGAATGTTCACGGCTTGCCATGGTTACATACCTCGAAGTGCAATTCTCTTCTGATCCCAAATAAACCCATCTCTGCTAAAGAAGTAACCGTCTATTTGTTTTTTTAAACACACTCAGGTTCTGCTGCTCACGGCTCAGAAAGCCAATACTCAACAGGGTATTGGTTGGAAAGGAAAAGTTCCTTTATTCAGTAGGCCGGCAACCTGGGGAGAAGGTGGACTCGTGTCCAAAAACCAACTCTGAAGATTCTGCTTGACCATTAAAGTTTTTAAAAGGAGAACCATTTTGAGAGGGGATCAGAGTCTCTGTTGTCTTCCACTCTGTGCAGACTTTCTTCTGATTGGGTGGTGCTGAGGTAATAGGGCAGTGTTCCAGGAATCTTGTGCTCAGCCTGAAGTTACCATCCTCCACCTGGGTGGAGGCCTTAGTTCCTACAGAAGAACTCAAAGGTATTGTTATATATATTCCTTGAGGAAGAACCAGGACCCTGCACTATTGTTCTTGACTGCTGCTCCTTTGTTTCTGCATTCCCTCCCTTCTCTCATAAGCAACTGCTTGAATCTGCCCTTTGGATGGAATTCAGGGAAGGTCAAGGAGGCTGACCACAGTATAATCAGCTGCTTCAGGGTCAAGTTAGCAATACATAGTCCTAGGCTCTATTTTCATCAGCCTTTGACCAGATAAGATCACATCATTTAGCCCTGTTAAATTAAACAAGGAAGCCATTAGACTGAGTTGGTTTTAATGCCTTAGGAGCCTACATAGCCAAACCAAAACCTAAGCCTGTAATGCCTAAAGGTTAATAAATCAAACCTAGGACTTCCCTGGTGGTCCAGTGGTTAAGATTCCGTGCTTCTAGGACTTCCCTGGTGGCGCAGTGGTTAAGAATCCGCCTGCCACTGCAGGGGACACAGGTTCGAGCCCTGGACTGGGAAGATCCCACATGCCACGGAGCAACTAAGCCTGTGTGCCAGAACTACTGAGCCTGAGCTCGAGAGTCCGCGAGCCACAACTACTGAGCCCGCGTGCTTCAGCAATTACTGAAGCCCGCGCTCTGCAACAAGAGAAGTCACTGCAATGAGAGGCCCGTGCACCACAATGAGAAGTCTCACTGCAATGAGAGTGGACCCCGCTCACTGCAACTAGAGAAAGCCCGTGTGGAGCAACAAAGACCCAATGCAGCCAAAAATCAATCAATCAATTTATTAAAAAAAAAAAGATTCTGGGCTTCCACTGCTGGGGGCGAAGGTTCCATCCCCGGTCCGGAAGTTCCACATGCCACACAGTACAGCCCAATAATATTAGTAGTAACAATAGTAATAATAATAAATCAAACCTAAGGACAACCATACGACCAGTCAACTAGGCTTTCCCAAATAAAGGAATTACTACCTAAGCTAATAACTTATTTGCTTTACTTTCACCTCCTCTCTATAAGTCTTCCCCTGGCTCCTGTCCAGAGTGCTCCTATGACTTCTGGTTTGTTTCTGTTCAATTTGAATAGACATTTGCTCAAATAAACTCTTAAATTTTTTTTTTTTTTTTTTTTTGCAAACGTGGACTTCTCACTGTTGTGGCCTCTCCCGTTGCGGAGCACAGGCTCCGGATGCACAGGCTCAGCAGCCATGGCTCACGGGCCCAGCCGCTCCGCAGCATGTAGGATCTTCCCGGACCGGGGCATGAACCCGTGTCCCCTGCATCGGCAGGCGGACCCTCAACCACTGCGCCACCAGGGAAGCCCAAACTCTTAAAATTTTTAATGTGCCACAGTTTATCTTTTACCAGGCTGTAGTTCTCACTACTAAAAGGTGATGTAGAGTAGGACAAAGCAAGAGGAAAGGAAACCTCACTCTCCTCCATTAGATTTTAAGCTGCCTGAACAAAAGAACTTGTGTTCTATTTTGTATTATTATCCAGCATGCCCTATACATATTAGAAATCTATCGAAGTAATACTGGTACTGGTGTTCACTGCCACAATTGTTTACTGAGTGCCCCCTATGGCTCTAGGGATACAACGATGCACTAGACCAATACAATCCCTACTCTTAGAGCTTATAGTGTACCGTGAGAGAGACAGTACATTCGTTCCTTCAGTATCCCTCAGGGGATTGGTTCCAGGTCCCTTATATAAAATAACATAGTATTTGCATATAACCTACATACACTGTCCTTTATACTCTAAGTCTTCTGTAGATTACTTATAATACCTAATACCATGAAAATGCTATGTAAATAGTTGTAAATACAATGTAAATGCTATATAAATAGTTTCCAGCACATGCAAATTCAAGTTTTGCTTTTTGGAACTAACCGGAAACTTTTTTTCTGAACATTTTCCATGTGCGGTTGGTTGAATGCATGGATACAGAACCTGAGGACGTGGAGGGCCGACATTAAATAGACTAGGCATGTGCAATGCAGCTTAATGAATATTATGATAATGGAAATTCACCACATAGGAGGCCTTTGTACTTGCAAGCTCAAAGATAATTTCCCAGAGCAAATGACAGCTAAACTTTAGACTGAAAAGGAGCAGAAGAGAGTTCAAACAGGAGAGGAAGTATTCCACATAGAACTGCATGTGTGAAGGCCTGGAGGGGAAAGAGGATACACTAACTTTACAAGTTTAGAGAAACAAAGTATAACTGGAACATGTATGTCTGGGAGAACTGGGAGGTGGGGGGGAGGAGGAGAGGAAAAAGGAGGAGAGATACAAGGGAAATAAAGCTGAAAGGTTAGCAGAAGCCATATTGTGAAAGGCCTTATTAGAAAATACCACTAAAAAGCTGTATTTGAATATATCAATACATATAACATAATGTATAGACACTAAAAAATTTTATGAAGACCTCTTCTGGATACTCCCTGACAAAACAGCGGGGATAGTACATAGTACAGGGAAAGCTCAATAACAACAAATAACCCAATTAAAAAATGAGCAAAGGATGTGAATAGATACTTCTCCAAAGACGATACAAAACGGCCAATAAGCACATGAAAAGATGATCAACACCACTAATCACTAAGGAAATGGAAATCAAAACCACAGTGAGATATCAACTCACATATATTAGGATGATGGCTATTCAAAAAACAGAAAATAATAAGTGGTGACAATGACACAGAGAAACTGAAACCCTTGTGCACTGTTTGTGGGACTGTAAAAGGGTGCAGGTGTGGGAAAGAGTACACCAGTTCCTTAAAAAATTAAAAACAGAATTATCATGATCCAGCAATTTCACTTCTAGGTATACATCCAAAAGAATTGAAAGAAGGTTCTCACAGAGAGATTTGTGCACCCATATTCATAGCAGCACTAGTCACAACAGTCGAAAAGGGGAAGCAACCCAAGTGTCCATCACAGATGGATGGATAAACAAACTGTGGTATATAAATACAATGGAATATTATTCATCCTTAAAAAGGAAGGAAATTCTGATGCTTGGATATACCTTGAGGACACTATAGTATATGAAATAAGCCAGTCACAAAGAGACAAGTAATGTATGATTCCACCTACAGGAGGTATCTAGAGTAGTCAAATTCACAGAAAAAGAAAGAAGAATAGTGGTGGCCAGGGGCTTGAGGAAGGGTAACTGGGTTGTTGTTTAATGGTTACAGAGTTTCAGTTTTACAACATGAAACAGTTCTGGAGATTGGCTCAACAACAATGTGAATACACTTAACACCACTTAACTGTATACTTAGAAAAATGATAAATTTTATGTTATAGGCTTCTAACACACACACACACACGTTCCTTGTATCCAATACCTACCTTTCCAAAGAGAATCAATGCATGATTGTCTTGTTTCACCTCCTCACCTGAAGTATAGTTGATTTACAATGTTTAAGGAATACAGCAAAGTGATTCACTTTATTTATGTGTATATATATACGCATATATATTCATACACTTTTCAGATTCTTTTCCATTATAGGTTATAAGAAGATACTGAACACAGTTTCCTGTGCTACACAGTTGGCCCTTGTTTATTTTATATATATACTTATATTTTTTATATATATATACACACACACACACACACACGTGTGTGTGTGTGTGTGTGTGTGTGTGTGTGTACCTTAATCCCAAATTCCCAAGTTATCCCTTCGCCCTCCACCTTTCCCCTTTGGTAACTACAAGTTTGTTTTCAGTGACGCCACTGGTATGTTTTAAAGCAATTCTCAGATATCTTATTTCACCCAAAAATACTTCACTATATTTTGCTAACAAATATTTAGTTTACAGGGAAAAAATGCCATTACCACAGCTAACAAAATTAAATAATATTAATATTTTTATTATATTTGTTATGGTGATCTGTAATCAGTGATCTTTGATGTCACTATTACCACTGCTGAAGGCTCAGATGATGGTTAGCATTTTTTAGCAGTAAAGTATTTTTAAAATAAAAAAAAAGTCTACAGATAATAAATGCTGGAGAGGGTGTGGAGAAAAGGGAACCCTCATACACTGTTGGTGGGAATGTAAATTGATACAGCCGCTATGGAGAACAGTATGGAGGTTCCTCAGAAAACTAAAAATATTGAATACAATTACCATATGATCCAGCAATCCCACTCCTGTTAATATATGTGGAAAAGACAAAAACTCTGATACATGCACCCCAATGTTTACAGCAGCATTATTAACAATAACCAAGTGCTCATCACCAGAAAACTGGTTTAAGAAGATGTGGGGTGTGTGTGTGTGCATGTGTGTGTGTATACACACATAATGGAATATTACACATATACATATATATTCCATTTGTAACAACATGGATGAACCTAGAGAATATCACACTAAGTGAAGTCAGAGAAAGACAAATTATATGATATCACTTATTGTGGAATCTAAAAAAATGAACTTATTTACAAAACAGAAACAGACTCACAGACATGGAAAACAAACTTATGGTTATCAAAGGGGAAGGGGGGGTATAAATTAGGAGTTTGGGATTAACAGATACACAATACTATATATAAAACAAATAAACAAGGACCCACTGTATAGCACAGGGAACTATATTCAATGTCTTGTAATAACCTATAATGGAAAAGAATCTGAAAAAGAATATACATGTATGTGTGTGTGTTTATAGATTTAAAACAATCTTTTTGCTGTAACCTGACACTAACAACATGGTAAATCAACTATACCTCAAAAAAATATATACACATATCTTTATAAGGTTTTTTGGTCAAATCAGGTCCACATGTTGCATTTGGTTATGTCTCTTAAGGGTGGAGAATATTAATACCATGGAAAATTGTTTTTAAGTGAAAAAAGGAACACAGGAATAGAAAATACAATGTTGAGATTGGTTCAAGGTGGCAGGGTAGAAGGATGTGCACCGGAACCACAACTAACTGCTGAGCAATCATTGACAGGAAGACACTGGAACTCACCAAAAAAGATATCCCACATCCAAAGACAAAGGAGAAGCCGCAATGAGATGGTAGGAGGGGGGCAATCACAATAAAATCACATCCCATAACTGGTGGGCGACTCACAAACCGGAAAACAATTATACCACAGAAGTCCACACACTGGAGTGAAGGTTCTGAGCCTCACGTCAGGCTTCCCAACCTGTAGGTCCGGCAAGGGGAGGAGGAATTCCTAGAGAATCAGACATTGAAGGCTAGTGGGATTTGACTGCAGGACTTCGACAGGACTGGGGGGAACAGAGACTCCACTCCTGGAGGGCACACACAAAGTAGTGTGAGCATCAGGACCCAGGGGAGACTGAACCACACCTACCTGCTAGTGTTGGAGTGTCTCCTGCAGAGGCAGCGGGTGGCTGTGGCTCACCGTGGGGACAAGGACACTGGCAGCAAAGTTCTGGGAAGTACTCCTTGGTGTGAGCCCTCCCAGAGTCGGCCATTAGCCCAACCAAAGAGCCCAGGTAGGCTCCAGTGTTGGGTTGCCTCGGGCCAAACAACCAACAGGGAGGGAAGCCAGCCCCACCCATCAGCAGTCAAGCAGATTAAAGTTTTACTGAGCTCTGCCCACCAGAGCAACACCCAGCTCTACCCACCACCAGTCCCTCCCATCAGGAAACTTAAACAAGCCTCTTAGATAGCCTCATCCACCAGAGGGCAGACAGCAGAAGCAAAAAGAACTACAATCCTGGGCTTCCCTGGTGGCGCAGTGGTTGAGAGTCCACCTGCCGAGGTGAAACGAGTTTGTGCCCTGGTCCGGGAAGATCCCACATGCCACGGAGCGGCTGGGCCCATGAGCCATGGCTGCTGAGCCTGCGCGTCCGGAGCGTGTGCTCCGCAACAGGAGAGGCCACAACAGTGAGAGGCCCTCGTATTGCAAAAAAAAAAAAAAAAACCCAAAAAAACACTACAATCCTGCAGCCTGCGGAACAAAAACCACATACACAGAAAGATAGATAGACAAGATGAAAAGGCAGAGGGCTATGTACCAGATGAAGGAACAAGATAAAACCCCAGAAAAACAACTAAATGAAGTGGAGATAGGCAACCTTCCAGAAAAAGAATTCAGAATAATGATAGTGAAGATGATCCAGGACCTCGGAAAAAGAATGGAGGCAAAGATCGAGAAGATGGAAGAAATGTTGAACAATACAATACAGAGATGAACAATACAATAACTGAAATAAAAACTACACGAAAAGGAATCAATTGCAGAATAATTGAGGCAGAAGAACAGATAAGTAACCTGGAAGACAGAATGGTGGAATTCACTGCTGCAGAACAGAATAAAGAAAAAAGAATGAAAATAAGTGAAGACAGCCTAAGAGACCTCTGGGACAACATTAAACGCAACAACATTCGCATTATAGGGGTCCCAGAAGGAGGAGAGAGAGAAAGGACCTGAGAAAATATTTGAAGAGATTATAGTAGAAAACTTCCTTAACATGGGAAAGGAAATAGCCACCCAAGTCCAGGAATCACAGCAAGTCCCATACAGGATAAACCCAAGGAGAAACACGCCAGGACACACAGTAATCAAATTGGCAAAAATTAAAGACAAAGAAAAATTATTGAAAGCAACAAGGGAAAAACGACAAATAACATACAAGGGAACTCCCATAAGGTTAACAGCTGATTTCTCAGCAGAAACTCTACAAGCCAGAAGGGAGTGGCATGACATACTTAAAGTGATGAAAAGGGAAGAACCTACAACCAAGAGTACTCTACCTGGCAAGGATCTCATTCAGATTTGATGGAGAAACCAAAAGCTTTAGAGACAAGCAAAAGCTTTAGAGACAAGCAAAAGCTAAGAGAATTCAGCACCACCAAACCACCTCTACAACAACTGCTAAAGGAACTTCTCTAAGTGGGAAACACAAGAGAAGAAAAGGACCTGCAAAAACAAACCCAAAACAATTAAGGAAATGGTCATAGGAACATACATATCGATAATTACCTTAGACGTGAATGGACTAAATGCTCCAACCAAAGGACACAGGCTTGCTGAATGGATACAAAAACAAGACCCATCTATATGCTGTCTACAAGAGACCCACTTCAGACCTAGGGACACATACAGACTGAAAGTGAGGGGATGGAAAAAGGTATTCCATGCAAATGGAAATCAAAAGAAAGCTGGAGTAGCAATACTCATATCAGATAAAATAGACTTTAAAATAAAGAATGTTACAAGAGACAAGGAAGGACACTACATAATGATCAAGGGATCAATCCAAGAAGATATAACAAATATAAATATATATGCACCCCACATAGGAGCACCTCAATACATAAAGCAACTGCTAACAACTCTAAAAGAGGAAATGGACAGTAACACAATAAATAGTGGGGGACTTTAACACCTCACTTACACCAATGGACAGATCATCCAAAATGAAAATAAATAAGGAAACAGAAGCTTTAAATGACACAACAGACCAGATAGATTTAATTGATATTTATAGAACATTCCATCCAAAAACAGCAGATTACACTTTCTTCTCAAGTGCGCACAGAACGCTCTCCAGGATAGATCACATCCTGGGTCACAAATCAAGCCTCAGTAAATTTAAGAAAATTGAAATCATATCAAGCATCTTTTCTGACCACAACGCTACGAGACTACAAATCAATTACAGGGAAAAAAACATAAAAAACACAAACACACGGAGGCTAAACGTTACTAAATAACCAAGAGATCACTGAAGAAATCAAAGAGGAAATCAAAAGATACCTAGAGACAAATGACAATGAAAACAAGATGATCCATAACCTATGGGATGCAGCAAAAGCAGTTCTAAGAGGGAAGTTTATAGCTATACAAGCCTATCTCAAGTAACAAGAAAAATCTCAAGTAAACAATCTAACCTTACACCTAAAGGAACTAGAGAAAGAAGAACAAACAAAACCCAAAGTTAGCAGAAGGAAAGAAATCATAAAGATCAGAGCAGAAATAAATGAAATAGAAACAATGAAAATAGCAGAGATCAATAAAACTAAAAGCTGGTTCTCTTAGAATATAAACAAAATTGATAAACCTTTAGCCAGACTCATCAAGAGGAGGGAGGACTCAAATCAATAAAATTAAAAATGAAAAAGGATAAGTTAAAACAGACACTGCAGAAACACAAAGCATCCTAAGAGACTACTACAAGCAACTCTATGCCATTAAAATGGAAAACCTGGAAGAAATGGACAAATTCTTACAAAGGTATAACGTCCCAAGACTGAACCAGGAAGAAATAGAAAATATGAGCAGACCGATCACAAGTAATTGAAACTGAGACTGTGAGATGCAGAAAAAGTTGTTGACAAAATTCAACAACCATTTATGATAAAAACTCTCCAGAAGGAGGCACAGAGGGAACCCACCTCAACATAATAAAGGCCATATACAACAAACCCACAGCAAACACCATTCTCAACGGTGAAAAACTGAAAGCATTTCCTCTAAGATCAGGAACAAGACAAGGATGTCCACACTCGCCACTATTATTCAACATAGTTTTGGAAGTCCTAGCCACGGTAATCAGAGAAGAAAAAGAAATAAAAGGAATAAAAATTGGAAAAGAAGTAGTAAAACTGTCACTGTTTGCAGATGACATGATACTATACATAGAGAATCCTAAAGATGCCACTAGAAAACTACTAGAGCTGATCAATGAACTTGGTAAAGTTGCAGGATACAAAATTAACGCAGAGAAATCTCTTGCATCCCTATACACTAACAACGAAAGATCAGAAAGAGAAATTAAGGAAACAATCCCATTCACCACTGCAACAAAAAGAATAAAATACCTAGGAATAAACCTACCTAAGGAGGTAAAAGACCTGTACTCAGAAAACTATAAGACACTGATGAGAGAAATCAAAGATGACACAAACAGATGGAGAGATATACCATGTTCTCGGATTGGAAGAATCAATACTGTGAAAATGACTATACTACCCAAAGCAATCTACAGATTCAATGCAATCCCTATCAAATTACCAGTGGCAGTTTTTACAGAATTAGAACAAAAAATCTTAAAATTTGTATGGAGACAGAGAAGACCCCAAACAAAGCAGTCTTGAGTGAAAAAAATGGAGCTGGAGAAATCAGACTCCCTGACTTCAGGCTACTACAAAGCTACAGTAATCAAGACAATATGGTACTGGCACAAAAACAGAAACATAGATCAATGGAACAGGACAGAAAGCCCAAAGATAAACCCACATACGTACGGTCAACTAATCTATGACAAAGGAGGCAAGGATATACAATGGAGAAAAGACAGTCTCTTCAATAAGTGGTGCTGGGAAAACTAGACAGCTACATGTAAAAGAATGAAATTATCCCTAACACCATACACAAAAATAAACTCAAAATGGATTAGAGACCTAAATGTAAGAGTGGACAATATAAAACTCTTACAGGAAAATATAGGAAGAACACTCTTTGACATAAATCACAGCAAGATCTTTTTTGATCCACCTCCTAGCTTAATGGAAATAAAAACAAAAATAAACAAATGGGATCTAATGAAACTTAAAAGCTTTTGCACAGCAAAGGGAACTACAAACAAGACGAAAAGACAACCCTCAGAATGGAAAAAAATATTTGTAAACAAATCAACGGACAAAGGATTAATCTCCAAAATATATAAACAGCTCATGCAGCTCCATATTAAAAAAACAAACAACCCAATCCAAAAATGGGCAGAAGACCTAAACAGACATTTCTCCAAAGACATACAGATGGCCAAGAAGCACATGAAAAGCTGCTCAACATCACTAATTATTAGAGAAATGCAAGTCAAAACTACAATGAGGTATCAACCTCACACCAGTTAGAAAAGGTATCATCAGAAAATCTAGAAACAACAAGTGCTGGAGAGGATGTGGAGAAAAGGGAACTCTCTTGCACTGCTGGTGGGAATGTAAATTGATACAGCCACTATGGAGAACAGTATGGAGGTTCCTTAAAAAACTAAAATAGAATTACCATATGACCCAGCAATCCCACTACTGGGCATATACCCAGAGAAAACCATAATTCAAAATGACACATGCACCCCAATGTTCACTGCAGCACTATTTACAATAGCCAGGTCATGGAAGCAACCTAAATGCCCATTGACAGATGAATGGATAAAGAAGATGTGGTACATATATAGGATGGAATATTACTCAGCCATGAAAAGGAATGAAATTGGCTCATTTGTAGATATGTGGGTGGATCTAGAGACTGTCATATAGAGAGAAGTCAGAAAGAGAAAAACAAATATCGTATATTAACGCATGTATGTAGAATCTAGAAAAATGGTACAGATGAGCTGGTTTGCAGGGTAGAAATAGAGATACAGACGTCAAGAACAAATGTATGAACACCGAGGGGGGAAAGCGGTGGGATGTTGGGGGGGTGGGGGTGGGATGAATTGGGAAATTGGGATTGACATATATACACTAATATATATAAAACAGATAACTAATAAGAACCTACTATATAAAAAATAAATTAAATAAAACTCAAAAATTCAAAAAAAAGCGTAAAAATAAAACCACTGCTTAAAAAAAAGAGAAAATACAATGTTGAGTGGAAAAAAAAATCTGGACATTTACCGTAAAATTAGTTAAAATGTAAAAACAGACGAAATAATCTGTGATGTAGAAGTCAGAATAGTAGTTACTTCTAGGGGCTGGCGGGAGAGACTAAGTGAAAACGAGGTGGACACATATAGGGCACTGGCAATATTATCTTGATTTGAGTGGTATTTACATTGGTGTATAATTTGTAAAAATTCATCAAGTTATATACTTAAAATTGGAGTACTTTACTAAGTGGATGTTATACTTCAATTTACAAGTTCAGGCAAAAATACATTAAAAGTATCACTCTCACATACATACCCGAATGCCAAAATACTAATAATGGTTATCTCTGGGTGGTGAGATAAGCAATTTTCATTTTCTTTTCTAGGCTTTTCTATAGTCCCCCCAATTAAAAGAAAAATATTTTAAAATGAAGAATGTTGCTATTGAAAATTCCCTGGCCGTCCAGTGGTTAGGACTCGGCGCTTTCACTGCAGTGGCCTGGGTTCAATCCCTTTCTGAGAATTAAGATCCTGTAAGCCGCAGCATGGCCGGAAAAAAAAAAAAAAAGAATGTTGCTATCAATTTTAACATCCCCTCTAAACATTCATTAATCTTCTCTCTTCTCACACTGATAAACATATGCATAATTTTTTCTTCCACACAATTTGTCCTCCTGCTGGATTTCAGGTTTTGAACAGCCCTGTTACTAGTTAAATGAGTATTAAAATCCAACTTTTGACCCCTGGCTAAGGAAATATAGACCTTATATTTACACTCTGCATAATATATAGTTGTCTAAGTGCAATGCGCTTGTGTAAGCATGGGAGATACATGCGTACACACACACACACACACACACACACACACACACACACACCCCTTATTCTCAACTCAGCAACCAGTGCACTCCTCCCCACAAAAAGCCAGACACATCACTTATGCTCAAAATTCTGCCATGGCTACCCATCTTACCCAGAATAAAAGCCCAAATCCTTATGATGGCCAACAAAGTCCTAATTGTCTGGTCCTTTTTACATCTCAGGTATCCTTTCCCACCACTCTTCCCCGGTGGACTTCACTCCACCTTAACCACATGGGTCATCTTGCTAGTTCCTGAATCCATCAAGCATGCACCTATTTGCCTTGGGGCCTTTTCCACTAACAGCAATGCCAGTGAGTTCTTCCTTCACACAAATTAACTCCATTACCAAAACTTTGCTCAAATGTCCTCTTCTCAGTGACACCTATCCTAACTATCCTTTTAAAAATTACAAACTGTTCCACATCCCCATATACTCTTTTTTAAAAATTTTCTTTCTTTATTTATTTATGGCTGCGTTGGGTCTTTGTTGTTGCGCGTGGGCTTTCTCTAGTTGCAGTGAGTAGGGGCTATTCTTCTTTGCGGTGCACAGGCTTCTCATTGCGGTGGCTTCTCTTGCTGCGGAGCACGGGCTCCAGGCGTGTGGGCTTCAGTAGTTGTGGCGCACGGGCTTAGTTGCTCCGTGGCTTGTGGGATCTTCCCGGACCAGGGCTCGAACCCATGTTCCCTGCATTGGCAGGGGATCCTTAACCACTGCGCCACCAGGGAAGCCCTCCCCATATACTCTTAATTGCCCTAACCCTCCTCTACTTTTTTCTCTTACCACAACACTTAATCACTTTCTAACAAAAATCTCTTCTTTATCTATTCATACAGTTTCTCAACAATTTATTTACATGTTATTGCTTGTTTCCTCCCACCCTCAGACCCCACAAGAATCTAAGTTTCATGAGAGCAGGAATATTTGATTGTTTAGTTCATGGTTATATCCCAAGCATTTAGAACAGTGTGTGGCAACTAGCAGGCCAGGAAGAAAGGGCGGGGGGCGGGGGGGGGACAGGTGGAGGGGTGAGGAAGGAAGGAAAGAAAAAAAAGTCCAGTGGAAAGTTTAATGACATACATATAGATTAAAATTAGAAGGAAAATGGTGGTGACAAACGATATCTTATTAAGATTATAAATTAAAATTAGTGAAATATCTCAATTGAGATATTGAGTACTCACTCAGTAAAACTTCTATACTCAGCTGAATTCATCACAATTATTTTCATACACATTTATATTCCCCTATTATATAATAATGTGAGTAAACTACAAGTTGTGCCTGACCCCAAAACAGGTATTTATCTACAATTAGATTTATCGAGTAGATCTTACCAGGTAGATCATGACTAGTCCATCATAAATACTTAAACTCTACTAAATAGCAATCTGCCAAAATTTCAACTTACAAAACAAATTAGCAGGTTTTTCATTACAAGATTCACTACAGAATTTTTTTCAAGAGTTAGAACATTCAAAAGAATTCAATATAGCATGAGAAATAGAGTGAATCTTTGAAGACTGAAATTATCATAACTTCCTCCCAGGAGTCAATGGCATCAAACCCTTTATTCAGAAGAAACCTAATTCCTATTATTATAATTTATAATATTTTTCTTCTACACAAGAAAATCTCCCCTTTCCTCCTTCCTTGCCTACACACACACATATATTAATATGACTGCACATTCATTAAAACTTTCATAAAGTTTTAAGTATGTACTTTTAGGTAGCCCAACATCAACTTAGAACTCTGAAGAAAGACATTCTCAAACTTCAATAATATACAGACCCCTTAAAAAAGGAGAATCGTTCCTGCAGTTTCCAGTTATTTACAAAAGTTGTAATCCTAACGTTATTTAAACCTATGCAAACACAAACTTTTTAAAAATTAATTTTTATCACAGTATAGTTGATAAACATAAACCTTTAAGTAAACTCTTTATGCACACAGATCTTATATAAATACAGAAAGTCAGATAAACCAAAAACCAAATACAAAACTTCTAAATAAAATTCAATTTAACACGAACACTTAAAAAATAAATGGCATGGTTTTGCTGAATAAATCTCTGCTCACAACACAAAAATGGCACTAACTGAACCACCATAAGCTTCCTTTAAGATTGGAATGCCTGTACTACTAAATGGTAATAAGGCAGGTAAATTTTTCTCAGTTTCACATTATTATGAAACATTAATTCCTGATGCTAAAAAAGCATTTGGTCTTCAGTTAACTCAAAAGCATCTTATTCATTAAGACTAGTACTTCTATTCTTTTCCTTAATATTAGTCCCTAACAATCAAAACAGTAACACTTGGCACCACCAAAAACTAACACATATTCTAACCCCAGCATCAAGTGAAAGTATTCAATTATGACTCAGGTGATCCAGAACATGTTTAAGATAATCTACCACTGAAAATAAAACACTAAATTTTAAAATTGTAGAGCACTTTCAGACCTCATTTGATAATCATATGTTTACTGTATGATCCTGCCAGCAAATAGTGAAGAGTTTCCATTATCTGATAACCCATAGTCATCAGGAAGAAGTTTCCAAAGATAACTGTGGAATCATCTTCCAGAAAGGTTAAAAATAAATCAGATTCATCTGTCCAAAATGATTTCAGGACTGATGAAAATGATATACTCCAAAAGTTGGCTTTATTATTATTGCTGTTGTCATCACTGAAGCATCTGCATACTGTTTACCATGGTTCCCAGGAGCAACAAAATGACTTTAAAAGCCATAAAGAAACTCTTGCTCAGTTTCAGAACCCTAATACTCTTTTCTTCGAAACTATTGTAAGAAACTAAGATAAGGAATACTGATAAAAGGATACTAGTCGGGAGTTTGGAGACCTACATTCGAATCCTCACTTGTCACTAACTAGCTTTATAACCCCTTAGCTCACTCATTCTCAGCTTACTCATTTGTCAAATAAGAGGGCTGAATTAGATGTCTTCTTAAGATCTGCTAGTTGTAAATTTCAACCACTAAGATTAGCATTTCAGAATTCTATGATGACACTTCTGATATTAAAATGACACAAATCAAAACTAAAATAGCTCAGTTTTTCAAAAATGCCTTAGGAAAAAATTGTCCATCTTATTATGAGTAAAAATGTATATAGTTCTTAAAAGAATTCTATTTTACAGCTTTCTCATGAGAAAAAACTTATTCATTAAAGTTACAATTTAAAAAAATTTTAGAAGAAAATTGTAATTAGAAGAACTCACATAAAGCTATGTAGCAGACACTGATGTGCTATCCAGACCTCCCTTCAGAAATGAAGGATTTATTGTCCAGCTGCTGTCAAACAGCCTTCACCTGTCAGGCCTTTTCAGGAATTGCCTCAGCTAAAGACAGCTGCATGCCCTAGCAGCCTTCACGGAGGGACTGATCAAAACAGGCGTATAAGGGCCCAGCACCCTGTCACAATTTTGGACAACTCCACAGGTTATCGCAGCTTCAGAGTTTCTCAAGGGGGCAACAGTGGCTTTTGTTGATAATACATTACAGCCCAATTTACCCCTTCTGCTTCCTTTCCATTCCTTCTACAGATGTTGATCCTAAGAACATTTCTGAATGCTAATCATAGTTAGCCTACCCAGGGACCCAACTTGCAGCCACTGGTGTTGAGAATGGTCCAAGAAAATAGGCTCTAAAATGAAGTTTTGGAGTTGGATCACCATCCACGTAGCCAGGCAGCTGGCAAAGGACACTATCACTGGTGATGATAGAACAGAAACCGAGCACAAACTGGCAGTGCAATGGCTAAAAGTTCCATTGTTGGTAAACTGGGTAGTTATCCAGTGGAAGAGAATGCAGATGTTGGCAAACTTTTTTTTTTTTTTCCACAGGACCAGATAGTATTTCATATTCTGCTTTGATGTTTTTGTTTTACAACTCTTTAAAAATAGGGCATGACAAAAACAGGCAGACACAAGAGTGGGTTTGGCCAGCAAGCCATAGTTTGCCGAACCCTGAACTTTAAAGGTGCAGTGTATCAGATATTTGAGAAATGTAAGGAAAACAGTAATTATAAAGACCATGAAACTGGGTTGCTGTTGCTTTAAAAGCAATTGACTCTTTGGAAAAATATAACAAGAGGTTAAAATGAGTGATAGGGAATTAAAAACTAAATGTGAAAAAGCCAGAAGTTTCTTTGGTAGCATAAAATCTTTAAAAGCAGGAGGCCACAAAAGGCTAAGGGCCAAGACTTAATTGTAAGAGTGGCAGGGCTCCAAAGAAAGTTAAAGTCTCAATCTGGATAAGTCTGCTATGCCAAGGTTAAGGCCTGCATAGGAAAAGAGAACACATTGGAACCCTGAAAAAATGGGATAGAGAGATGGGTTGATTAACCTGAAAATTCTCAATCCCCAGTCTCCTTGAGCCCTCTGAGCTTGGAGAAGGAATCCACACATCCTTATTAAGTGCAACTGTTATTCTCATCAGCAAGAATTACCAAGTAAACACCTCTGAAATTCTCTCCTTCATAAAAGCAATGAGAACACTGGCAAAAGCTGGGAGAATCAACTTTTTCAGAACTCTGAAAATTACAAAGAATTGAAGCAATCTGGGGAATGTTTATTCACCAAATAATGGCTGAATCTTGGTAACAACAGCAAGCTTTGTGGTGTTTAATTTACCCTATTTCCATTCTACCCCTTCCTACTTCTGTGAAAACCAACAGCCTGCAGTCATAGTGAATGTCAACAGCCACTGGGCGGGAGAGCAGAACAGGATTGGATCTTCTTAAAAGTCCCACTCCCAGAGAACTGTCATTATTTGACATGTCTGGTAGTTCCTTGGAAGACTCTACTACTACCAAAGTTGTCTTTATGTGGCCTGACTCTGAACTCATCCAGAGCAAACAGCCTTCTTTCTGGTCAAAAACAGTCAGAAGCAACTGTCAAACACTGCAGCTGCCTGAGATTATGGACAATATTTGGGGCAAACAATAGCATAATTAAAAAGCTTAAAAAGAAAAGCTGGGGAATGAGATGTCCGTGGGGGCTTTGGAAAGCTCCAATATACTCCTGGGAATCCACACTCACACATAACCTGTGTACCTTCTCAGGAAAGACCTGAGAAAGCCCTAAACTCTCACCTCTGGCTAACCTTTAGGCTCTGCACAAGCAAGAAAAGAAAGCTAAGACAGAGTTGTAAATTGCCTAGCTGAGTGTTGAAGGCATGTCTCAACATACACATAGAGCCCCTTAGCAAAGACTGGAAGATTTACATGTTTCAGGCATCCAAGGAAACCTATGTCTATTCATTACTTTAACCACTAAGCTAACTGAGCAGAGACTTTAGTGACCACACAAAACAACAGAAAAACGGAGTTTACAGTATTAGTACCAAAAAAGTCACATAAATAAAGAGATAATTAATCAATCTTGGGGAGAGGAGAAAACCTGATTTGTACAGTTGCTACATTATTTAAAAATGTCCAGTTGGCAAAAAATTAAAAGCATGCAAAGAAAGAGAAAGTACAGTCTAAACACACACACACACACACACACACACACACACACACACACACACACACACACACACACACACACACAAAGGTGGTGGGCCCATGCAGCAATATCCCTGAGGAAGCCCAGATATTGAACTTACTAGACCAAGACTTTAAATCAGTTAATTTAAGTTTGTTAAAACAACTAAAGCAGGATATGAGAGCAATGTCTCACCCAAATTGACAATCTCAAGAGACAAAAATTATTTTCTAAAAAAGATCAAATAGAAATTATAGATTTGAATAATATAGTAATAAAATAAAAAATTCAATAGAGGGGCTCAATAGTACATACGAGCAGGCAGAAGAAAGAATCAGCAAACTTGAAAATAAGTCAACTGAGATCAGCCAGTCTCAGGAAGAATAAAGAATGAAAAAAAAAAAAGATCAGAGACTCAGAAATCTGTGGGACACCATTAAGCACACCAACATACACATAAGGAAGAAGAGACAGAGAAAAGGATAGAGTATTTGAAGAAATTAAGGCCAAAAATTTCCTAAATTTGAAAAACACATTAATCTACACATCCAAGAGGCTCAAAAAACTTCAGGAGGATAAACTCAAAGGCATCCCACACTGACACACGTTAACTGTTGAAAGCTAACGAAAAAGAGAAAAAAGCGACTCATCACAAATAAAGGATCCTTTCAAGATCAACAGCTGATTTCTCATCAGAAACCATGGAGGCAATGGGATGATATGCTCAAAGTGGTGTGGAAAAAAAAGACTGTCAACCAGTAATTCCATATCCAACAAGACTATCCTTCAGAATTGCAGGAGACATTCCTGATCAACAAAACTGAGTAAGCTGTTACTAGTAGACTTGCCCTAAAAGAAATACTAAGAGGAGCACTTCAGCTGAAATGAAATAACACTAAACAGTAATTCAAATCCATATGAAAAATACAGAGCACCAGTACAAGTAACTTCATAGGTAACTATTAAAAACAGTATACATGTATTTGTTTTTCTCTTTTTTTCCTATCTTATTTAAAACACAAAAACATCAAGCAATAATTAGAAAGATGGTTGGTAAGTATACAATGGATAAAGATGTAACTTGCAGGATAACAACACAAAGGAGGGGGAAGGGAATGGAGCTTTATAGAAAAAAGTTTTTATATGCTATTGTAATTGAATTGGTATTCAAACTAGATAAAATGGTAATGACAACCCCCAGAACCATGACTAAGAAAATAACAACAAAAACACAGTAAAAGGGGACTTCCCTAGTGGTCCAGTGGTAAAGAATGTGCCTTGCAATGCAGAGGACGTGGGTTGGATCCCTGGTCAGGGAACCAAGATCCCACATTCCAGGGGGCAACTAAGCCCGTGAGCCACAACTATTGAGCTGGCGCACCTCAACTAGAGCCCAAGTGCCGCAAACCACAGAACCAACATGCTCTGGAACCCGTGTGCCACAACTACAGAGCCCACATGCCCTGGAACCTGCAAGCCACAACTAGAGAAAAGAAAACCCACACGCCACAATGAGAGAAGCCCGCGCACCACAATGAAAGATCCTGCATGCCTCAACGAAGATCCCATGTGCCACAACTAAGACCCAACGCAGCCAAAATTTAAAAAATAAATAAATCTTTAAAAAAAATACAGTAAAAGAACAACAAGGAAATTAAAATGGTACGTTAAAAGATATCTGTTTAATACAAAAGAAAGCAGTTAAGAAGGAAGGGAGAAACAAAGGTACCTAATCTCAGCAGTGACGTCTTCCCCAAGGAACCTTTGAAATAGTAATCTCTTACACACAGATCCACTCCTTATCACTCTTCTCTCTGCTTTACTTTCCTCTATAGCACTTATCCTCATCTGACAAACCTTTCTTTCACTTATCCCCTTTCCTCTATAGCACTTAACCCTACCTAACAAACTTTTCTTTCACTTATCCTCTTTCCTCTATAGCACTTATCCCTATCTGACAAACAAAATTTTCTTCCTCGACCCACTAGAATTTAACCTTAATGAGGGCAGTTTTACTTTATTTATAGCTTTATCCTCAGTGCCCCCCACACACCTACTGAGTGCTCAATAAACACCCAATAAATGAACAACCAGTAGAGATAAGCCTTACACGAAATGTCTCCCATTTTAAGAGTGGCCCAAGAAAACCAATATATGTCTACATGTACAATTTGTAGATTTAGTAGCAGGAATATAAAGAACTCCCCATCTGATAGGTTTGCTATTTTCTCTGTTAAGTAGGAGATAAAGACATCCTGCTGAGTCAGAGGGGGAGGTGGTGTTGTTGAAGATTTACAGAGAGTACCTAGCCCTGCACATTTTTGTTGAAATTAGTATCTAAATCAAATTCTGATATTATTGGACACGGCTGCCTTAAATCAGCAGTCATGTGATTTCATGTAAAACTGTACACCAAAATTTCATGCATTCTTATAACTTAAAACAAAAAGTGTTCACACTTTAGAAGGATCAGTAAAAAGAAATGAATGTGTAGAACTCAGTTTGAAAAGAGTGCCACACTAGATGAAGAGTTTATAAAATATATCAATTTTTTTTCCACTGAGAAGATATTTATTAAACACAAATTTATATCAAGATTAACTTTTTTCAGGGCTTCTCTGGTGGCGCAGTGGTTGAGAGTCCGCCTGCCGATGCAAGGGACACGGGTTCATGCCCTGGTCTGGGAAGATCCCACATGCCGCGGACTGGCTGGGCTCGTGAGCCATGGCCAATGCTGAGCCTGCGCTCCGCAACGGGAGAGGCCACAACAGTGAGAGGCCAAACAGATTAACTTTTTCAACCAGCTTTTAAGTGGACCTTTTCTTTGTCAAAAAAACGAATGGTATGAAACTATATGTTAAAGATGTTTCCATGATACCTTACATTTATATAGCACATTAGTTTTCAAAGTGCTTTCACATGCCATCTCATTTAATCCTCACAACACCCCTGTGAGGTAGGTACAGCAGGTATTATCATCCTCATATCAGGATGAGGAAACTGAGGCTGAGAGAGGTTAAGTGACTCGCCTGAGATCACACAGCTGATAAGTGGCAGAGCCAGGACAAGAAATCAAGTTTTCTGACTCCTCATCCAGTACTCTTTCCACTATAACTACTGCCCCCAAATATGAATAATGTACTGCATATCAAAATTGAAAGGTTATTGAAGTTCATTTCAGTGATACCTTAACAGTAAAGTTAAATGAGAAATACGAGAACAGTAGGTCTGATGGTTTTACCTGACATAATAAAACTGGTGCAAAACCACTTTTGTCTAATTACTTATAACCTTTTGGTCCAAATAGATAAAATATGCAATATTTACAGCATTTTCCTTTTTTTTTTGTAAATACAATGCTTTAAAATACATTATAAAGCACCTTAGTTAAAACAGTCTACAAGTAAAAGTACAGAAGAAGTAGGAAAATCCTACCCATACCACAGCTCACTAACGGAGTTATAATATGGACTCACCAATACCTCAGTTTATACCTTTACAAATAATGGATTGAGAAACAAATACTAAACTTATTTTTCTGATATTCATGTGTGGAAGCCTTAACCAAAACTTCAGGCAATGTCAACATTCTTTGACGTGTTTCCCCAATCTTAGATATTGGAGAGACAGGAATGAGAAATACTGCTTTGATTCTTTTTACAGTATTAATAATGGTTTAAATTGATTTTTAACACTAATAATCATTTTTTAAAGAAAATTAAAATGACCTACATAAATAAGGGCAGTTCCAACTACAGCAGAAACATTCTTAGCAAACTTGATCAAACATTTCAATAAATTTCATGGGACGTGATTCACAAAAACAAAGTACACACTGCCAAACAGTAACACTATCCAGTTGTGGTGTATAATGCAAACCTCCAGATGAAGGTGGAAGCAGCAAATGGATTCATCTTCATTCATGGTTAGTTGAAAAAAATGCTTTATCAAAAACAGTATCAGAACTTTTTCTGAAACTGTATTTCAGTATTTAGCCTTCAATTAGACCTGCTATGTGTTTATTTTAGGTGATGTGTAGGTTGTGTCCAAACAGGAGGTTGTAACTCCCACCAAAATTTAACCAGGAAAAAAAAAAAAAGGCTGAAACTTAAACTTCCTAGACCACTGACATATCAGCCAGAATCTACTTCCTTGACATCACTGTCTGTATTCTAACTCGGTTTAATACAAACTGTCTTATACACCCATCAGCAATCCAAGTTGTGGAGCTGAGAACTAAGGTGAAGACAGTCAAAGTTGTAGTTCAAGAATCTAACTGCCACACCTTGTACTCAGTTCGATTTAGGGTAAATCTTTTCATAGAAAAAGTTCTGTGCAAGGATGCAGAGGTCTCCATCTTTTTTTTGTACAGCATGGGCTCTGATAAATTGGAACTGCTTTAGTGCCAACTCATAGAACTCTTTCTCCATTTTCCAAATGTCAGACTGCTGTAGTTTTGCAATGGTTTGTTTAGTAGGGAGTTTCTTCTCTGTGGTTTTCCTAAGGTGAGATTTCTTTCCTGTATGATAGCGTTCTGTAGCACCCCTGAAGAACCAGGGCGAAGCTGCCTCCAATAACGTGATAAAATCTTCAAGCTCTTCAGTAACTCCCACCAGAAACTATTCATTAACTAGGTTATATTTGGCTTGATCCATAGCCCACCTGCTTCCTACATTCCAAAATTCTGAGCTGTGGTCACAGAAGAATGGGATTTGAAGCCAGAGCTTCTCTGGAGCACAGTCTGAGCTCCCCTCAGCTACACATTCATCAAAGGTTTTTTTGTCCCCTTGTTTTTGTCTTCTTAACCCCAGTCTATAACCGTCTCCAAATCTCAGAAAGAGTAAGAAACTAGCCTCTCAATAGGATCCCGTATGACATTAATGTAAATTGGCTTCTTCTTCACACCAAATTTTGCAAAATCCAAAATAGAAAGGTGCCTATGATAAAACCCTGGTTTCATCTCTTTCCAGGAAGTTATATTCTTTACAAAGCACACCTGATCTTGCAGTGACATTACTGGATTATTGTTGGTAGTGTTGATGTGAAGAACATGGTATTTATTCTTTACACATAGATCATAAGCAATATTGGTAAAAGAGGTGCTTGCAGTTTTGGGGACTCTGTTATAAATGACCACCATGTCCTCTTCTTCATCTAAAGCTGCATCTTGCTAAGGGCTATCCATCGCATGTTGCTGCTCAATCTCTCGAACTTCATGTCTTGCAATAGCCCTTTCTAGCTTCAACTGGGACTCCTCCAGTTTCTGGATCTGGTTCTCCAAGAAAAGCATTGCCACTGCGAAGGCCACCATCATCAGCAGCTGCAACTTGGACGGCATCATCCTGAGGAGCCCCGGGAAACCTGCTGCTCGCAATCAAGACATACCGCAGGGGGCGGGGATAGGGGCCCAGGAGGCAAGGGAGATGCCGGGAGGAGCCCACCGAGCCAGAGAAAGGCAAGGAGAGCGCGAGAGCAAGAGAACCACCGAAGCGACCCCCCTTCTCGCCTCCCCAGCCCCCCGCCCCCAGGCGCCAGCACCTACACCGCCGGTACTGCTTCTCCTCGGCCGAGGAGGCCTACGCCACGGCTGCCCCCACAAAAGCCCGCGCAGCAAACACAGCGCAAAGCGGCTGCCCGGCTCTCGCCTCCCTCTACTGCCTCAGTCCCCGACCCCCGCGCCCGCCTGCCTGCCCACCTCCCTCTCTTCCTTCCTTCCCTCCCTCCCTCCCTCCTTTGCTCGCGGCCACGCTCTGCTCTCCTCCACCAGTGCTTCGGCTGCAGCTGCCCCGTCCTTGGCCCCTGGATATATCAATTCTATTAACAAGTAAAAATCAGTTATATCAATAGAAGTGAAAACAGAGTCTTGAAGAGGTATCTGTACACCCATGTTTTAGCAGGATTATTCACAATAGCTAAAAAGTGGAAGCAACCCAACTGTCCATCAGCTGACAAACGGGTAAGCAAACTGTGGTAATGCATATAATGGAATATTATTCACCCTTAAAAAGGGAGGAAATTTTGACACACGCTGAAACATGGATGAACTTTGAGGACATAATGGTAAATAAAATAAACCAGTCGCAAAAAGACAAATACTGAATTATTTCACTTACATGAGGTACCCAGAGTAATCAAATTCACAGAGACACAAAGCAGAACGATGCTTACCAGGGACTAATGGGACAGGGGATAGTTATTGTTTAATATGTATAGAATTTCAGTTTTATAGCATGAAAAGAGTTTTGGAGATGGACTGTGGTGATGGTTGCACAATATGAATGTACTTAATACCACTAAAGTGTATACTTAAAATTAATTAAGATGGGGCTTCCCTGGTGGTGCAGTGGTTGAGAGTCCACCTGCCGATGCAGGGGACACAGGTTCATGCCCCGGTCCGGGAAGATCCCACATGCCGCGGAGCGGCTGGGCCCGTGAGCCATTGCCGCTGAGCCTGCGCGTCCGGAGCTTGTGCTCTGCAATGGGAGAGGCCACAACAGTGAGAGGCCCGCATACCACAATTAAAAAAAAAAAATTAAGATGGTAAATTTTGTTGTGCATTTTACCACAATAAAAAACTGGGGTGGGGGGGGGGAAGGGACTTCCCTGGTGGCACAATGGTTAAGTCTCTGAGCTCCCAATGCAGGGGGCCCGGGTTCAATCCCTGGTCAGGGAACTAGATCCCAAATGCATGCCACAACTAAGAGTTCGCATGCCACAACCAAGGAGCCGGTGAGCCACAACTAAGACGTGGCACAACCAAATAAATTTAAAAAAAAAAACTGGGGGGTGAAGTCAGTTATTTTAATATGTATTAAAGGGCAGTATAAATGACATACTGTTACTTTTAAAAGGAAAAAAAACAACTTTTTTCTTTAGAGACTGAATTTAAATAAAAAGAAATTTATACCAGATGCCATATATTTGTTTATACCAGACAGCACAACAGAAGCTAAAGGTCTGACATACCATTGGCTTAGAGAAGGGGACTTAAAAAAAAAACTGAACCTGGTTTACAAAAACTAGTATTTAAGGACACCAGAAACAGTGAAAACAACAGCACAGAACTAAAGGACACTACAAACCAGAAAGATACAGTATGGCTACAGGAATAACTGAAGAAAAGTCAAGGAGCTAAAATTTATGTAAGGCTGGTAAACTGGAAATAAGAATCTAGGGAGAAAGTGACCACAAATGGAAGACATAAGAAATAAAAAATTCTGGAAAGAACTAACAAGACTTGAAGAAAACTAGAGTCCAAAAAGTTCAGCAGAGACAGAATATTATCCTGCAGGTAGCCTCTAAACAAAATGCAACACAAGAATAGTAAATTATTTCTATATAGATATAATTTGAAAAAATGACAATGATGGACATTTGAGACTGAAAGAAGTCTATACAAGAACTCAGAGAATAATAACTGAGAGAACCAATTACAAACAGTTAAAGATTTAAGAAAACAAGCCTGTGGAAAGGCTAAAGATTAAAATTCCAGTCAATGACTTTTAAAAACTAATATTAGGAAGAAGGCCATTCTGGAAAAAATGGAATGAAAATGAGTTTTAAGAAAAGCGGCAAAAAGGGTCACAGCTACCATCCAGCCTTACAGTACTTTACTTTTTTTTCTTTTCTTTTCTTTTTTTTGCGGTATGCGGGCCTCACACTGTTGTGGCCTCTCCCATTGCGGAGCACAGGCTCTGGACGCGCAGGTTCAGCAGCCATGGCTCACGGGCCCAGCTGCTCCGCGGCATGTGGGATCTTCCCGGACCAGGGCACGAACCCGTGTCCTCTGCATCGGCAGGCGGACTCTCACTGCGCCAGCAGGTAAGCCCCCAGTACTTTACTTTTAAATACAGACAGGCAGTCAGTGGTCACCAATATGTTAGGACAGCATGCGGTAAGAAAGAAGGGAAGCAAAAGAAAAACGAGAAATTCAGAGAAAACTGACAATTAAGGGAAAGAAAACTTCAACAACAAATATATATATTAAATAAAAACAATACCATTCTTTTTAAAAATTCAAGTAAGAAAATACATTTACAAATTCAAGATAACAGGATTGAAAAATATAGTTGAAGAAAGTATCTCAGAAAACAGTCCAAAAAGAGAAAATCAGGAAACAGAAGAAAAATTTTAAATCAGTAGGCCCATCATCAACTGAACAAAAAAGTGCCCTAAGGACTCGGGACTACAATAACCCTTCTCAAAAAAGATTAGTACTGCCTCTCCCAAGGAGGTGTTTGGAAATGTCTGGGGACATTTTTAGTTGTCCCCAAAACTAGTGGGTTATTCTGGCATTTAGTACTGGGAGCCAGGGTGCTCAAAGCCCCATAAGCACAATACAGTCAAACACAAAAATGGTACTACCTAAATGCCCACCGTGCCCTCTACTGAGAAATAATGGATTACGGAGAAAAAGAATTCTCTCAATGCCTGATACGATATGCATTTTCATAAAATTTAACAACACCAGTATAAACAAAAGATACCTAGAAAAAAATTCAAATCACATACAAAAAAAAAAAAAGGATCAAGAAACTGAACAGCGGGCTTCCCTGGTGGCGCAGTAGTTAAGAATCCACCTGCCAATGCAGGGGACACGGGTTAGAGCCCTGGTCTGGGAAGATCTCACATGCTGTGGAGCAACTAAGCCCGTGTGCCACAGCTACTGAGCCTGCGCTCTAGAGCCCACGTGCCACAACTACTGAGCCTGCGCCCTAGAGCCCATGTGCCACAACTACTGAAGTCTGTGCGTCTAGAGCCCATGCTCGGCAACAAGGGAAACCACTGCAATGAGAACACAACGAAGAGTAGCCCCTGCTTGCCACAACTAGAGAAAGCCCACACAGAGCAACAAGACCCAATGCAGCCAAAAATAAATAAAGTTATATAATCAAACTCTTCAAAAGCAACATTGAAAGTTCAAAGACAAGAGAAATGTCTTTGAAATGCTGATGGAAACTTATTTCCAGCCAAACTACCAATCAAGTGTGAAAATAAAATACAGATTTTTAAAAAAAAGATACAAGTCCCTAAAATTTACCTCCTATGCAACTTTTCTCAAGAAACAACCAGATAACATATTTCAGCCAAACAAAGGACTAAATATGCCAGGGCAGGAGGCAGAAAGGGAGCCAGTGGGAAAAGAAAGGGGGTGGGGTGGGGGTGCAGGGGATTCCCTTTTTGAAAAGAGTACAGAAGTTACAGAATAATAACTCTGCAACAAGTCTTAAGAACAAGTCTAGATCAGAGCAAGGAGAATGACAGTTCTGAAGTCAAGTTCTCCCCACTCCAATCCCTCCATACAAGAGGCAGAACCAACAACAGATGTGATGTGCTTGAGTTTGAAAACCCCGACAGATTTCTAACACCTTTTGGAAAAACAGCAATAGATACATAGAAAAATAAACAAATAAAAAATGGAGGCAAGTAACTCCAAGAAAAACAAAAAGTTGTGCAGAAAAGGAACAGTATTCACAGTATACTTTTTGACTCACAAATTATATTATACATAAATTATTATACTTGATTCAGAAAAATATTATATACATGGTCACAATAACATAAAAGCTAATGATTTAACTAACTTTATTACCTATACTGAAATATGGTATGGAGATGTAAGAGGTGTGATAAACCGTCACAGCATATATAGGGTAAGGTACTATATCCATGGTTTCAGGCATCCACTGGGGGGTCTGGAATGTATCCCCTGCAGATAAAGGGAGACTACTGTACAGAAAAAGTTCTGAAAAGATATACACCCAAAATGCAGTGCTATTCCTAGAAGATTAAGATTACCAAAAAGGCACTACTTTATTTTTGACATTTCTGTAGCTTAATATTCATACATTACTTTAACAATAACTAAGAATTAAAAGTAATGTAAAGGGCTTCGCTGGTGGCGCAGTGGTTAAGAATCTGCCTGCCAACACAGGGGACATGGGTTCGAGCCCTGGTCTGGGAAGATCTCACATGCCACGGAACAACTAAGCCAGCGTGCCACAACTACTGAGCCCATGTGCCACAACTACTGAAGCCTGTGTGCCTAGAGCCCGTGCTCCGCAACGAGAAGCCACCGCAATGAGAAGCCTACTCGTAGCAATGAAGACCTAACACTGCAATAAATTTAAAAAGTTAAAAAAACACACTAATGTAAAAATTTACAAAATAAATAAAAGCAACTAAATGCAACCGCAAAAAAATTTAAAACATCAAAAAATCTTCATGAGTAAAACACGGTATTTGTAAGTTTTTAAAGAAATCAATTAAAAAAGAAAATGGGGAAAAGATAAACTCATTAAAAATACTAAGTTCAACTTGTTGTTTTATGATAAAGTATTTTTCAACGGTGTCTGCTCATCTGTGTCTCCCTCTCTCTTATATATATGTACATAAAGAAACACTCCAAGGGGCTTCCCTGGTGGCACCGTGGTTAAAGAATCTGCCTGCCAATGCAGGGGACACGGCTTTGAGCCCCGGTCCAGGAAGATCCCACATGGCGTGGAGCAACTAAGCCCACGCACCACAACTACTGAGCTTGCGCTCTAGAGCCCGCAAGCCACACCTACTGAAGCCCGCAGGCCTAGAGCCCGTGCTCTGCAACAAGAGAAGGCGCTGCAATGAGAAGCCCGCGCACCGCGCACTGCAACGAAGAGAAAGCCCGTGCACCGCAACGAAGAGTAGCCCTCACTTGCCGCAACTAGAGAAAGCCCGCACACAGCAACAAAGACCCAATACAGCCATAAATAAAACAAAAAAACAAAAAAACAAAATAAACACTCCATTTCTGAAATATCCATTTCAGTAAAAGAAAATACCTACTTTATGTTTGCTGGGACTTTTATTTTTTTTTTAATAGGGAAAATAGAAAGGTTGCCAATAATCCCATCACCCCAAAATCACAAAGGTATTTTAAAACATTTGTACTGGGTTGTTCAATATAATTTTTAACATAGCTGATTTAGCACATAATATGCAACTCTGCTTTTTAGTTTATCATAAGCATTGCCTGGTCATCAAATATTCTTCATAAAAATCATTCATTACTATTTGAGGGGAAGAAGTAACCTCCACCCCCATGCATTAATCCCAAGCACAGATTCATTTTAACTGCAGTTGTGATCTCTCTTATACTCTATTTCCCACAAGGGGGAGACAGGACTAAGGTATTTTGAATACCTTATAATAAAAACCAGAAAGTTTGGTTTCATTCCAATATCAAATGAGGGGATAAGGGAAGAGTAGTCATTTACTACTGGTGTTATTTCTATCTTGTGGGCTTTTTTCCGTATGGTACTACAAAAATTACAATTCAGTTTCTCATATCTAACAGCTTAATTGAACATCCTCAGCAACTTCACTCATTTAATAAATATTTAGCAAACACCTATTATGTGCCAGACCCTTTACTGTCACACTGGGTATACATTAATTTTTACAAAAAGACAGGTCCCTCCTCTCAAAGAGCTTACAATCAATCTTAAAAGTGTGCATGGGGGGGGTAGACAATTTTTAAAATTACAAGTTACATTAAATATTAAGAAGAAAATGGGGCTTCCCTGGTGGCGCAGTGATTGAGAGCCCACCTGCCGATGCAGGGGACGCGGGTTTGTGCCCCGGTCCAGGAGGATCCCACATGCCGCAGAGCGGCTGGGCCCGTGAGCCATGGCTGCTGAGTCTGCGCGCCCGGAGCCTGTGCTCCGCAACGGGAGAGGCCACAACAGTGAGAGGCCCGCGTACTGCAAAATATAAAGATTCATAATTATATACTTTCTAGAGTCTCGACCCCACCCCCACCCTCTCTTATGAAATATAAGCTTATGGAAGTCTGGTCCACTTTTTTTTTTGGCCACTCCGGGCAGCATGTGGGATCTTAGCTCCCCAACCAGGGAACGAACCCACGTCCCCTGCATTGGAAGCATGGAGTCTTAACCACTGGACTGCCGGGGAAGTCCCTGGTCCACTTTTTAAAGCTCTGGGAAAAAGCAAAAACACAAATGTTAGTTTAGGCCACTCTGACATAGTTTTATTATCTGAGACAACTGTTGGTGGCATATTATCACACCCATCCACTGTTTCTCTATCACTGCCTTTATTCCTCTTCCCATCCACCCCACTCCCCTTGTTTTCTATTTCATCTTTTTCTTTGTTTTGTCTTTCTCACTCCTTTGTTCCTCAAGATTTCAGTAACAGACTTACAGCTTAAATGAAACTGGTTAACTAATGGCTTTCACAGCTAAAACATTGGTGACCCCTAATTCAGACTTGAGTGCAAGCCATGAAATAAAAAAAATTACGAATTTGTATAATGCTTTGTTAACTGCTAATATTATAATCCTACAAAACAAAAAAGCAATATAATAGAGTTTATTTTTGGCAGAAGGCTGGTTGGTTGCTCACACATTTAAGAACACAGTTACAAATGTTTTCTGAAACTTTAACACAACCATTCAGCAATAGTGGAGTAATTAAATCAACTATGGCGTGTATACAAAGTAGAATACTACTACTATGCAGCTGTTATAAAAGTGAGAATGTTCTCTACTGACAGACTCAGAATAATCTCCAAAAAATGTTAAATGAAAAAGCAAAGTGAAAAATAGGTATATAGTTTACGAACTGTTGTATCAGAAAGGAAAGAAAATCAACATACATATTTGCTTACATCTATTTGCATAAAGAAACACTGGAGGGATACATATGGTACTACTAATAAAAGTGGTTACTAATGTAGGACACTAAGGGTAGACAGGCTCATGGTAAGTACAAGACTTAATTCTGAACCATGCATTAACTATTCAAAAAATAAAATTAAGAGTCTGAAAATGTTTTAATTAGAATTTTTAAAACTCTTTTACAAAATCTATCTAAACATGATCCAAAATTTCACTACACATTTATAATTACTTCACTTATATATAGCCTTTTAAATCTTGTGACACTGACCCTATTCATTTGTTTACAATTCTTTACCCCCGAGGTGGTCCCAATGAACACCAGGTACCAGTATTACCTTAAAATGGCATAAGGTATCAGACAAAAGCAACTCGGCAGCACGCGGCTTCACTACCTATTTACTGTTTTATGTTGAACAAGTTATTTAAACTCTTGCCCATGTTTCCTTCTCTCTAAAATGGAAATACTTGTTATCTATGATTTAGGGATGGTATACAAATTAGAATGATTCCAAACATACAGAAAGCACTCATTAAATGTTAACAGGTACTATTATTAATAGTTCTTTCTATGGACATATAATGCTTTCATCTATGTAATCAAACACCACAGGGTGTTTCAACTGAATCCAACAAAAATTCGCAGCATATTCAAAACCAGCAAGTTCATGTTAACAAGTAGCTTTAATTTACTGGAAAGCAGAAAATGAAAATAAAAAAGTGCAACGATGTAATCATACACAGTGCAAGCCATTGTGAGTGCAGAGAAGGGGTGATAATATTGCTCAAGTTTAACGTATCAATAGAAGGAATGACAATGTTAAAGGGAAAGGGGATAGAGAGCTGGATGACACCAAATCGTTAAGAGACTTTGATCATTCAGGTTCCCAAACCTGGCTGCTTATCAGAATCACCAGCTATACATTTTAAAAACACAGATCCTACCTCAAACTACTGAATCACAATGACCAAGGACAGAATGTGGGAATCTGTATTATTAAAGATCCCAGGTTACTAGGTTTTGGAACCACCACAGATCTCACCCTCTTACAGTTAGAGACTTTACAAGTATCTCCAGATAAAATAAATTTAATCATTGCCTTTGGTAGCTTCACTGGAAGGACAGCTAAAGGCAAGTTGATATTATAATTACTCATTCCTTTAAGTCATTAAAGTACTTTTTAAGGTAAATATGTGTTTTAAGTAATAATATGACTGCCATTTACCCAACAATTACTCATAAATGACTGGAAACAAGACCCAACACCATTCCATCCCAAAGCAAAGTAAATGTCAAGAGGGAGGTGATACAGAGAATTTAATTTTAAAAAGGGCAAAAGCTCTGAACAGAACCTCACCAAAGAAGACATACAGATGGCAAATAAAGTGCTCAACACTGTTATGTCATTAGGGAATAGCAAATTAAAACGATGTATCACTACACACCTATTAGAATGGCTAAAATCCAAAACACTGACATCAAATGCTGACAAAATATAGAACAACAAGAACTGTCAATCAACACTGGTGGGAATGCAAAAAAGGTACACAGCCACTCTGGAAAACTGTTCGGCAGTTTTTTAAAAAAACTAAACATACTCTCATCATACAATCCAGTATTCAAACTCCTAAATTACTTGAAAACATACATCCACACAAAAACCTGCACATCGACATTTACTCATAATTGCCAAAACTTGGAAGCACTGAAGATGTCCTTCAACAGGTGAGCGGACAAATAAACTGTGGTACATATGTACAATGGAATATTATTCAGCACTAAAAAGATCAATCAAGCCACAAAAAGACATTTAAGGAGGAACCTTAAATGAACACTACCAAGTCAAAGAAGCCGTCTGAAAAAGCTATGCACGGTATGATTCCAATTACGTGACATTTTGGAAAAAGCAGAACTATGGAAGACAGTAAAAAGAGCACTAGTTGGGACTTCCCTGGTGGTCCAGTGGCTGAGGTTCCGTGCTTCCACTGCAGGGGGCGCGGGTTCAATCCCTGGTTGGGGAACTGGGATCCCACATGCCATGCAGCGCAGCCAAAAACAAACAAAAAAGCAAAAACAAAACAAAAAAGCAAAGCAACAAAAAAAAGAGCAGTAGCTGCCATGGGTTTGCGTGAGGGAGGAAGGAACAGGTGGAGCATACGGGATATTTAGGGCCGTGAAAGCATTATTTACTATAAAGGTGGATGCATGTCATTATGTATTTGTCAAATCCCAAAGAATATACAAGACAGAGAGTGAACCCTAATGTAAACCACGGACTTTGGTTGATAATAATGGGTCAGTGTTGGTTCATTAACTGTAACAAATGTACCACAGTAGTGGAGCTATTGATGTTGGGGGAGGTTTTGATGGGGGAGGAGTTATGTGGGAACTGTCTGTACTTTCAGCTAAATTTTGCTATAAACCTAAACCTGCTCTAAAAAATAAAGTCTATGACAGAGAAAACACAACTTGGAAAAAAAAATCAAAGGAAAGGTATTTTGTAAAAAAAAATTTTTAGTAATATATTTCAAAGTTGACAAAAAAGTAACGGTGGCCCTGGAACCCTCCTGTATTGCTGGTGGGAAAGTAAAATGGTGTAGTCACTTTGGAAAACACTTCAGCAGGTTCCTGAAAAAGTTGAACATGACCTGGCAATTCCATTCCTACGTATATACCTAGGATAATTGAAAACATATGTTCACACAAAAACTTGTGCAGAAATGTTAATAACAGCATTTTTCATAATAGCCAAAAAGTAGAAACACCCAAATATCCACCAACTGATGGACAAAATGTAGTATATCCATACAACAGAATATTATTCGGCCATAGTAAGGAATAAAGTACCGTTACATGCTACACATGGATGGACCTTGAAAACATCACCTTAAGTGAAAAAAGCCATTCACAAAAAGCCACATATTGTATGATTCCGTTTATATGAAATGTTCAGAATATTCTTGATATTTTATGATAGAAAGACTATTCTTTCTATCATAGAGACAGAAATTAGTGATTGCCAAGGAAAAGGGGGAATTGGGACTAACTACTAAGAGGTTAAACTGGGTTCATTTGTAGGTGATGAAAATGCTTCCAAATTAGACAGCGATGATGACGATACAACACAGTAATATACTAAAAACCAGAGAAATGTACAGTCAACCTTCTGTATCCACAAGGTTCTGCATCCATAGATTTAACCAACTGTGCATCAAATACAGTCAGGAAAAAAAAATTCCAGGAAGTTCCAAAAACCAAAACTTAAATTTGCAACTGCAGGCAACTATTTACATTGTATTTACAACTATTTACTTTGTATTAGGTATTATAAGTAATCTAGAGAAGATTTAAAGTGTACGGAATAAAGTGCATGGTTTATACGCAAATACTAAACCATTTTATATTAGGGACTTCAGATCCAGGGATAGAGGGGAGAGCAGGGTGGGGGAGTCCTGGAACCAATCACTCCACAGATACTGAGGGATGACTGTACACTTTACAGGGGTGAATTTTATGTTACGTGAATTATATCTCAATTTCTGAAGTTTTTTAAAAACTAAGGGTGGCCCTAATGGATGAATGTTCCTGAACACTAACATCAACAGCTGCTAACATCAGGAAAGACAACGAACTGTTTTGTGCCTTCTGATGGAAGACCTCATCACCACCTGTGAAGTAGTCTCGTCCCCCACTACCACCCCAAAAAAGAAAATAAACCAATATGTAGCAAGACCCTGTATCCGACTAACCAAGTTACAGGGAAAGCAAACAGGACAACAGATAAACTGTATCTGATAAACTGTATCAGAGATGCACTGAGCAAAACACAGACTCTGGGAACCTTTATAGGACCAAAGATCTGATTTCTTCAACAAAAAATGGCAAAGAAAAGGAAAGAAAGATGGAGGGGGTTCCAAAAGCAATGTGTTATTTAGATCCTGATTCAAACAAACTCTTCAAAGATAACTGAGAAAACTGGAAATTCAAACAGCGTGTATCTGATAATATCAATAAATTAAGGAATTATTCATTTTCTTAATTTGGTATGCAACTACAACTGTTGTCTTTTGAAAGTCCTTATCTTTTAGATATATACTGAAACATTCATGGATGAAATTGTATGTTTCTGGGATTAGCTTCAAAATAATTTGGGACAGGGAAGGAGTGGACAGAAGTATAAGTAAAATAAGATTGGTCATGAGTTGTTACTGAGTGATGAGTGACAAGTTTATGGGAGGTCACAGATCGCTATATTATTCTTTAATATGTTTAAAACTCTCCATAATAAAAATTAAAGGGTATATGTAATACAATCATATAATACATCCTTTACAATATGAAGGATAAACTCTTAAGAGAGGAGCATGTATGGAGGGAAACCGTTAAGATTCCTCCAGAGAAATCAGGCAGGAGGAACACGCTGAACTAAAACAGTTGTAGTAAAGAAATTTAAAGCACAGATTAAATCAGTGTTACTTCCTTAGGTCAGTGGTTAGGCTTCAAGTATATTCGAAGCCAAAAAATTGTTTTTTAACTAGAAAAGGCTCCAAAGTTTTTATGCAAAGAAGACTATATTTCCAAAAAATTAATAATCACGGAATTAAAATATATTTTAGGATACTGAGGCTATCTATATTAGATAGCCCACTGAATCACTAAAGTCCAGCTCACACTTCCAACAAAGTTCTTTCCTGCTTTAGAACTTATTTTAATGCTGTTCCTTTCCACTGAAAAACCTATGGTTAGGTAGTCACACTTCAGATCTCAAAGTATACTTATCCTCCTAAGGGTTTCACAAAAATTAAATGCGTTAAGATATGTATTAACAACTTAAAATAATTCTTGGCATATAGGAACTGCTCAATAATTGCTTAGCTATTTACCTGAAAGCTCACTATCTACACAGGTTTTCCACCACCATTTATTTTCTCAGCATCCGGTTAATTTCTGATTTATCACATTTTATTATTTCTCAAGTACTGCACCAACAGTAAGGTCCTTGCTTCACATATCATTATATACCCAGTATGTAGCACAAAATAACACTGAAATATATTCACTGAATAATCATACTAGAATCAATAAGACCCAAAGACTCAACATTTTTAGAAGGACCCATTGATCTCTTTAGCATCTGCCAATGGGAAGGATGATGATAAACATTAACAATAACAGGGGGACTTCCCTGGTAGCACAGTGGTTAAGAATCCGCCTGCCAACGTAGGGGACATGGGTTAAAGCCCTGGTCTGGGAAGATCCCACGTGCTGCGGAGCAGCTAAGCCTGTGGGCCACAACTACTGAACCTGTGCTCTAGAGCCCACAAACCACAACTGCTGAGCCCGCGTGCCACAACTACTGAAGCCTGCACACCTGAGCCTGTGCTCCACCACAAGAGAAGCCACTGCAGTGAGAAGGCTGCGCACTGCATCAAAGAGTAGCCGCTGCTCGCCTCAACTAGAGAAAGCCTGCACGCAGCAACGAAGACCCAACACAGCCAAAAATAAATAAATAAAATAAATTTATTTAAAAAAAAACAGTAACAGGGAATAAAGGAGAATAAACAAGTTAAGTGCCTTTTCTGGGGGAAAGAGGCAGGCATTTGAGATGAACTGAATAATGGATATATTGAATTCGAAGTAGAAAATTTAAACAGGAAGTTAGAAATACGTCTGAGACATCTGAAAGTCAAAAATACAGTAGTGACTAAGAACATGGTCTCTAGAGTCAGTCTGCCTAGGTTTAAATCCCAGCTCTGCTACTCCTAGTTATAGGATCTTAGATCTTAGGCAGATTACTTAACCTCTGGGCCCCAATACTCTAGTGTCAAAAAACAAAACAAACAAACAAAAAAAACCCACCACCAACCAAAGAAACCAATTGTGCTCACCTCATTGGGTTTTTTTAGGATTAAAGGACTAAATACTGAAGCATCGGAATAACAGCAAAAAACAAAAACAAAAAACACAGTATATTTCGAAATTTACAGTGAAAACAAAAAGAACCAGAACCCCAAGTAACGATAACTGAGACCAAAGGAGAGGAAATATATGAAAAGTGATAAGTGGACCAAAGGGAAAATAAGAAATTACAGAATATAGGCCAAAAAAAAGGATTTTGAGGAAGAAACTCTCAAAAGCAGAAAGTGTTGGTTAAGTGCATATAATCTGTAAGAAGGCCTCAAGATTTGGCAATTTGAAGGTCAATCACCAACAGAAAGAAGTGTTCTACAAAGTGTTTAGATAGGTATAAGGAGAGAGAGCAAAAAAAGACTATACAGCAGGATCAAGGGGTAAATGGAGAAAAGAAATCTAGATTAGGGGTCCCTAGACTTTCTGTTTCCAAGGACTTCAAAAAAGAAACAGGGAGAATATGACATAAGATTGTGGACTCAATGCTATCAAATAAAAATTTTTTTACTCTACTGCCACCACCATTTGAAAAAGGAAAACTGCATAACAGCAAGTCTTTATGAAGGCTAAAACTCTCGGAATAAAAGGAACACCTTTATGAAAAATCTCTATACTGTTCTTATTTTTTATAATTTCATAGTAGATTTATAAAAATCTTGTAATAGAAAAGGAACACGGATTTGCAAATCATTATTCTAGACTACCCTAAGAAAACCCTGGCAATAACAGATTAAAAGGGAAACAATTACCTCCCCCCATTAAAAATGAAGAAATCAAGTTATGTCTGAGAGAAACATCTCCTATTAACTTAAGATCTTTAGATGGCAATATCTGTCACGTTATGACAAATCTGTATGCCAGAGTATGCAAACACAAACACTAATTAAAAGTTTACACTTGGGCTTTCCTGGTGGCGCAGTGGTTGAGAGTCCACCTGCCGATGCAGGGGACACGGGTTCGTGCCCCGGTCAGGGAAGATCCCACATGCCGCAGAGCGGCTAGGCCCGTGAGCCATGGCCACTGAGCCTGCTTGTCCAGAGCCTGTGCTCTGCAACGGGAGAGGCCACAGCAGGGAGAGGCCCGCGTACCGCAAAAAAAAAAAAAAAAAAAAGTTTACAGTTGCTGGAGAATTAGTAGTTTTAGAATACTAACTCCAGGACTACATTTTCTATGTATTACCTATGCCATATTTTTATAGTTGGCACACAAGCATTTTGTATATGCCATAAGTGCATTTATTACACACTAACTACAGAAAAAAATATAAGGACATATTTGCAATATATATAAACTAGACCTGGCATGCCATGGGGGCTCAATAAAACTTTTTTGAAATGTACTGAAGTGGTGTATGCTACATAATGAATTACAAGTCAGATTCCATTTCTACAAAAAATACCAAAAAAACAATACAACACAATGGTTTCAAGAGTGGTAATAAGACCAAACAAAGCCTTTGGTTTCAGATAAACCTGGGTTCAAATCTCAGCTGCAATACTTTATAGCTGGCAAAGTTATTTAAACTGTTTGTGTTTCCTCCTCTGTAAAATAGAAATGATACCTACCTCATAAGGTTGTAGTGCTGATGAAATGGCAGTTATAATTTCTATTTAATGTGACTGCCAAAATCTCACAAGCAGTCCAGTCCATTTTTTCCCAAGTCCTAGACCAAATCAATCCAAATCTCTGGAGGATGAGACAAAGGCCTGCATACTTTTTATAGTTTTACAAGTGATTACCACTAGCACTCTCTTCTAGAAATCACTGTCCTAGAGCCTTATTAACAAAGCTTTACCTAAATCCCAGGTAAGGAACCATCACAAAGATGAAAGAGAGTTAAGACATCCTTTGGTTTAGTTCCAATCTTCTAAGAAAGACCTTTACCCAAAATTCCTTTTACAGGGAAGAGAACCATAATGCAAACTTCCAGTTTAAAATCCTTTCCAAAGCCAGGAAATTTAATTCCACACTGAAATTTTATATCAAAATGAGGTATACCTTAGCCTCGTTGTATTCATTATTGAATAGTTTTAATACTGAATACTTTAAAAAATGTATAGATGAACAGTGTACCCAAGGATGTATACCATAACGATATGCAACTTCTCTTATTTCTGTTATCTTTCTTAAAATTAAGTTTAAGTTTACAATTTAAATCCATTCACCTTTCACTTAAACTCTCCCAATAAATTTTTTATTCAACACATACATTTTAAAATGTGCATCTCACAAGCATTCTTACTAAAGACTGAAGACGTGTAAAGCAAATTCAGCATTCCAGAAGCAAACCTGAAATCCTAATAACTAAGTAGCCCAATAAAACATTTTAGAGAAATATACAGAGCAAAAATACACAATCATGAACATTTTATTCCAAAAGAATCAGTGTGAAATAATAAAAATTCCTGGAAAAAAATTAAGAGTCTAGAAACACTGCAGAACTTCTTCAAAAAAAAAGCAAACAAAAAAAGTTTAGAATGGCTATATCAGAACTAATATGCCAACTGTAGATAAACTGAAAGCAAGCAAGCAAAATGAATCTTCCTTAAAAGACTTCGGTCAAGAAGAGAATTAGAAGGGAAAGCAAGGGCTAGGGTAGACAATATAGATAGACCTCACTGTTGTATAGATTTTTTACTAATTGAGACACAAGACATTTTTCAGCTACTTACACCAGTGAAACTTATGAATGACTAATGCAATTGCTAACTTGAAAAGTGTTTAAATTCAAGCTTTTCTATAACAGTACAAAGGTTATAAACACTGTATCAGGGACTGGTGAAATATTATTTAGTGAGCCCAAGCCTCAATGCATTAATAAATGCAATTTTTAAAAATAAATGCCTCACACCGAATATTAAGTTTGCACATGGTGTAGTAAAAGTTGTACATCAATAGAACTCTATACATCCCAAATATTTTAAAGCAGACTACACACACAAAAAAACAATTTTGACTTTAGCTTTTTAAATGTTATATTTTTAAGAGCCCAATAGTATATCAAAGCACTAAAACACTGAATTGACTAACAGGTGTTAATTTATAATTAACTTTCTCAAGACTTGGTAAAGTGTCAAAATATATGTTTCTTATTTTTCAAAAGTTTAACTTTCCCAACTTTGTAAAGACAAATAAAAGTCGACTGGTTCAAAATCAAACTGACGATATACATATTTGTTTGAGGACACCCTTTTTAAGCTAATCCAATCTTCCTTCTTTCAACACTGCATTTCCCTAACCATTCACCCCAGGCATATATGACATGTATGTCAGCGAACAATACTACTTACATTCTAAATATATACCAGTCTGAAGAACAGGTGCAACACTATTTAGATGCATGCCTTTTTTCTTCTAAGCCAAAATTTGCCTTAGAAAGTGATTTTAAAATAAACACAAACACCCAAAAGAGTTGAACAATACTTTTAAAAAGATGTAGTCCTTCTGAAATACAAGACATAAGTCCTTAAAACACCAACAATCTTCCAAAAGTTAGGTAAACCAACCTATCAAAGTTTCACCTTAAGACTGAGTCCGGCTCAATTATGAAGGATCCTGAGGATATTTAACTTTGCTTCCCCTGCGTGAGTTGGTAACGTGAGACAAGTACGCTTTACTCCAAGTTAATATTAAATCTTCATAAAGACGGCACAGATATTCTGGTTTGGCTTTTTATATGTAAAGAAGGGGATGGAGAACGGCGAAGGGTATTCTAAAAAGAAAAATTCAGTACAGAGAAGCGTTGATGAGTCAATCACTAAGAACTCAAAGGAATCTAAGTGAATAAGGCAGCATCCCAGGTAAGAAGGTACTTAAAGTTGGCGGTAGGAAATGAAAACTTCACAGGTCAGCCCATTGTGCTCGGTAGCAGCCCTGGAAAGAAGCGTGGCTGTCAAGGAGTAAGGGTTATCAACTCCGGGGGAGGGGGGCAGACATGCCAAATCGGAAAAGGGGGGTGATCCGGGTAAAGGTGGTAAAATGCCCGTCCCAATCCCTCTCCTCCAGTTCTCCATCTCAAGAGGCACAAACAAGAGCAAGCTCAGTGCCCAACAGCCCCTCGCCGGACTCTCTCCCACAGAGAGGAACTCGGCCCCAAGCCCCGGAGACCCGCGCAGGCCGCCTCCGGAGGAGCCCCCGCAGACGCCATACTAAAAGCCAAAATGGCTGCCCGAAGGAAGCCCGCACCGCGCAGCTAGTGAGAGCTGGGTAACAAGCTTCTGCGGGAAGGGGGGAGGGGGGCTAGAGGAAGAGCCGTCGCCAGGACCATCGCCCCCTCGAGCCGCACAGGTAGGTTTCTCTCGGCCTCCCAAGGCCTCGAGCTCCAACTGAGGGGAGTCCCGGCCCCACCCCCCCCACCCCCCGGTCGGGAACCCCGCCGCCGCAGCCGTCCCGCACACCGACCCCAGCGAGGTACCTGCAGTTCGGCCCGCTCCACCTCCCAGTGCGCCCGCTCCATCTCGAACCGAGCCCACTCGTGCTGGATGTAGTGCAGGATCCCTGGGATAGTGTACTGCTGCGGCCGAGACAGCTCTGGGCCTGCCGCGGGACCCGCTCCCTCGGCGGCCGGAGCACCCCCACCGCCCGCCGTTCCATTCCCCCCGGGCGAAAGGCTCATGTTCCCCCCAGGTCCCTGCTGCTGCCGTGCAGGGGCCGCCATCCCGGGGCCGCCACCACCACCTCCGGCGAGCTCGTCCATTGTGTGTGGGGCCCCGGCCGGGGCGCAGGGCGAGACGCCGACCGCTGGGGGAAGGGCCGGGGAGGGTGGCCCCGCGCTGGCGGCGGGGCGGAGGCCGGCTGGGAGAGGGGCGGGGAGGGGGTTGTTGCTGAATGCCTGCCGTAGGTCAGAGCAGGGAGCTGCCGGCCGCCGCCATTACAGTCCCTCCTCCATCTGCCAGTTTCACTCACTCACTTTAGGGGAAGGGGGGGCCGCGGCGGGAGGGGGAAGGGGGGCAGGGTTGGGAAGGAGAGAGACGTAGGGCCGCCGCTCCCGCGCAGCATGCCGGGTAGAGAACGCCACTGCCGCCGCTCGCCTACTAGCCAAATAGAGTCCGGCCTCACCCTACGCAGGCGTACTGAGGACGCAGTCGGCTTGCCGTTAGAGGCGGGGAAGGAGATTCGGCTCCGCCCCTAGGCCCGCCCCGCAGGCTTGCTGCGGGATTCTGGCGGTGGAGTCCGGACGGTGGGCCATCGAATCCAATCTTTGGAAGAGAGTTGGTCTCTGCCTTCCCAGGAATCCGTATCCCTCTCTCAGTCAGTCCCCAGCGCCGTTCCCTACCCAAAGGTCTCAGCGGCGCGCCTGCCTTTGGAGCTGGGTTTTAACCTGGTTGGTCGCTCTGGCCGGCCGCAGCCGGTCCCGGATTCCTGACGTTTCTTTTGCATTCCTTGCGTGTTTTCAGGCAGTCCCAGAGGGTCGGGCCTCTTTCTCTGCCTGTCACTCTCTCTCTCTCTGGTTTCCTAGCACCAGGCAGTTCCCGGGGCTTTGGGGACGTTCTCTTTTGGCAAAGAGCCCAGATCGTCCCGGACGTGGAGACTGATTCTCTGTCTCTGGGCTTTGCTCCCAATTCTGTGCTCCCTGTCGCGCGTTGCAACTTGTACAGCTTTGCCTCCCGTCTTTCCTATTCTGGGGTGGGTTGTGTTTGGGGAGTTTGACAGGGGAGCAGTAGCGATTGTTTTCATTTTTGGGGGGGAGAAGAGAAGGTGAAAATCTTTAGATCTTGATAGTGGGCAGAGGGGGAAGAAAACTGGAGGGGACTGGTTAAACTAACAATTTGATATTTTAGAAGTGAATGAGCTCACAAATATTGTCATTCATAGCAGAATCTTTTGATGGAAATAGAAAATAAGAGCATTGTGAAGACAATTTAAAACCCTACATGAACGGCTAAAAATGCTTTCCTGGGTTGTTTTAGTGAATGTAATATACACATAAAAGACAAGGTTAATCTTTTAAGTACCGTAGTGTGTGTGTTTATGTGCTTAGGTTGCACGGAAACATCCTTAATGAACTAGTAAGTTTCTAAAAGTTAATGTAGCTAATAACCATCTGGTCAAAAAATAGGACAAAAATGATATTTAACAACAATAAGGAAAAAAGATTCATTAATTACAGCTATGCAGGAAAATCGCATATAACATTTATTGCATTCAAATTTTTCGCTTCTCTACTACCAATAAAATTTTCACTATGGAATATACACGACCACTCGGTGTAATTTCCAAGAGATAAAGTAGTACATCTTATTTTATCATGTCTGCTTTATTGTTATTATAGTTTAACGGAGAGAGGATTGGACTTGTTACCCATGCTGCCATGTTTTATTTACATATGAAATGATGTCTGAGGTCGCAGAATTATTAAGAACTATTTCTCCATTTCATAGCAACCAACATACAACCAGCTCATTCAATCTTGTTCATTTGCGAGGGGCCTCAGAGCACGTAAAAAGTTCAAAAATTCTGTACTGCCTCAAGACCCATATACATCAAGAAAAATTTGTGAGAGGGTGTGACTGATCTCCCTTACGTTGGCATCAAAAGAAGAGGAGCATACCCACTAATATTTCCTGCTGGTACGTCAAGTTCAAGTAAAGACTGGATTTATAATCCTTTTTCCTCCCCACTCACCTTCAAAAAAACCCGAACTCTGCTCTTCTATTACCTATCATATTAAGTGGCACCACATTCAAACCTGAGGCCTTGCAGTCATTCTAGTACCTTTCCTTCACTTGGTCCCCTCATCCAATCCCTTTCTCAGTAATATCTTTTATATCTATTCCATATCTTCATACATGTCTTAATTTAAACCTTCCCACCTTTACTGTTCCCCCGCCTTCCACTACCACTGATGCCTGAGTGATCTTCAAAAGTCAGATCTGATCCTATCATTCCCTGCTTAAAATATATTAATGATCACCAGACTTACAATAAAGCCCAAATTTTAGCATAGTATATAAAAGTCCTTATTGCCTAATTTACCATCACACCATCATGGTATCCCATTCTGTCCAGCTAATCTGCAGCACCATTTTGGGTTCCTCAAATGTGTAATGCTGTTTCATTCCACAAGAATTTAATACATGCTGTATCCAACTGGCTTTGCTTCCCTTCTTCCTTCAAAACTCATCTCAAGTATTTCTTCCTCCAAGAAGCTTTCCAGATCCGTGAATTATTTAGTATAGTATCCTAATAGTATCCCATGCTTAACTCCTAATACTTATTACATTGTATTTAAATTGTCTATATATGTACTCCTCGGTGACACTCATACTAAACACTATGAAAGCAAGACAGTCACATAACAGGTACTGCAAATATTTGCTTCACTTATTTACTTTTTTTTTTTAAATTTCTGGATTGGCTACTATTTTTCAGATGCTCTGTTAGTCGCTGGTGAACCACTGTGAATCAAACAGATATAATCTCTGCCTTCACAGACTTTCCAGTCTAGTTTTAGGCAAATTACTTAGCACCAAGCACCCTTACTTCCTCGAAGTCTTATCCAGATCTGTCTCTTACACTCCCTATTTGAAGAATTCCAGTTGAACATGTCTGGATTCACTTTGTCCATGGTTTTATAAATGTCAACAGTGCAATCCTAAACCATATTCTTCCCAGATCATAGTCATTTATCTGCAGGATTGTAGCCTCCTAGAGGGGCAGGACCTATGCCCCTCTTGTTGAAAACTGTACCCCCAGTGCCTGGGACAGTGAAATCCCCAATAAATGTTTGATGAATAACTTAAATTCATACTAGACTAATATGAATATTTTTCCTTCACCTCAGTCTTTTTTTTTTTTTCCAGTTTTTGCTACCATTGTACCAATTATCTCTTGAGGTTCAATGACCAGAACTGTCATGAGCACCAATAGTAAAAGACACCAAAATTTTCTCCTCTATCGGGAGATTATTTTTTACAGTATTGATGTTGTGCTTTGTGTACATGACTCCAAGGACAGTCTGCAGTGAGCTCCTAGAATCTTGTTCTCTGTAGGTAATGAGCTTTCCCAGGCTCACATACAACTCACCTAACTGGAATTCCCTTCCTAAACTGTGACTGAGTCATTTCCTCTTTTCAGCATCAACCTTTGAAACTTCTTGTTTGTTCTGTCCTTTCATCAATCTTGTTCATTTCTCCTCCACTCCCATTGATTCTCTCAGTTTCGATGCCTGCCTATTTATATCTTTAATCAGTTTAGAATTTTAAGGTTTTTTTTTCCCCATTAGCTAATCTTAGACACCTGTGTTTTTATTCTACCTGACCAAAAAGAGACTTGTCACATTTCATGTGCATATATTATATCAACAAAAGTATGTTAAGGAATTCTAGTCTTTTAAATACATCAGAGTGGTTAACACTCAGATGCCTTCTTCCCAGTTACTGCAATACCTGATGTACAAAGTGTTTTGACCCTGACTTTGAGAACTATGTGAATTCCTTCCCAGACATCATATTATTTCATTGGTACATACTTCTCTAGGCATCTTTAACAGATTTTTTCTTTAACATACCACTATACCATTATCACACCTATAAAATTAATGGTAATTCCATTGTACAGTCATCCTACTAACAAAGAGCTCAGACTGGTTCATAATCACTGATCTAGTCATCTTTTTCCATCATCTGAAAAGATTGTGACAAGTATTCTTATCTCTATGAAGAGAGAAAGCTGAGATAAGAGTTCTGGGTAACTTCCGCAGCCCTTAGTAGAATAGGAAGTATTCCTACTCTTACATCAGTGAGTATACATGTTTATTTGGAAACAAGAAATAAAGTCTCCCTTTACAATTCTGCCTCCTTCTGTCCTGTCAATGGATTTAATATTACTACCTCTGGCCCCCAAATCATTTGCACTTTTGAAATCATTTTTTAGGTAGTTTCAGGGTGATTCAGTCACTTGGGGAAACTACATAGTGTTTACATTTATAAATATAGAAAACAAATGAATATTAGAGCCCAGAGAAATATCTTTGAGAAGAGTTGGCATGTGTTCAAAAACCAAACGAGCAAAGTGTATAATGGAGATGGAACAGAAAAGGAGGCAGCTTTGACCTGCACTGTGGTTTAACCAGCATAATAAGATCAGGTATCTACTTTTCATTAAAGCAGTTGCTTGTGGCTAAGAAAAGTATAGAAATATATGCAGGATACCTGAACTATTCAAATAGTATATTGTGTGGAAAAGAAAAGGAATAGGACCTTCACAGATTACAGAAAAATAGGCACCAAGACCTTCAGGAAACTGTGCATGCTATATAAAATTCTAGTCCAAGTTCATTCCTGAATTGTCTCCTGGGTAATATGATTCAGAAAGCAATAGGCTGTGATAATACTGTATAATAGCTAACTCATAGAGATGTCAAAATTGAAAGGGAAAAAAGAAAAAAGGATTGCCTGGAGCCAAATCCCTCCTGAACATTGGGTAAAAGTGAACAACCAGCTCTATAAACATGAGAACCAAATGACTGGAAAATGTGACTGAATGGGAAATTGCCAAAAGTTTCCTAGGTAATAATTTAACAATCTTGGAAATGTAGTTTGTCTCCTGTTGGAGCAGCAGGGGAGAATGTTCAGAAGAATGGTACCAGACATGGACATCTTGCCTGGGAAATCTCTGCTAAAGACAGTTTCCTTTGGAAAATGTTTTAAATTTGGCAAAAATTCACAAAACCTTATTTTTCTATGATAACATTTTTAAAGGCGGTAACCTTTAGTTTTGTCTATTAATAGACCAACCTAAAGTACCTGACAATTACCCTACAAAAAAAGATTAAAGAATTATTTGGAGCATTTTTAAATAACTCCTATTGCTCCTTTTGTATTATAGCTTTCAATATAGTAATCGGATGTTGTAAATCATGTTGTGCATAAGACTTTTTATTTTTGGCCTCACAGCATGTGGTATCTCAGTTCCCCGACCAGGGATTGAACCCATGCCCCCTGCAGTAGAAGCTCCAAGTCTTAACCAGTGGACCACCAGGGAAGTCCCTAGACATTTTTTTTTTTTAACATCTTTATTGGGGTATAATTGCTTTACAATGGTGTGTTAGTTTCTGCTTTATAACAAAGTGAATCAGTCATACATAAACATATGTTCCCATATGTCTTCCCTCTTGTAGACATTTTTATTTAACTTTTTATTTTGGATTTCAGTCATTCAAAAGTAGGAAAAAAAAGTCTAATGAATTGCCATTTTCAACAGTTATCAAGATTTTGCCATTCTTATTTCATCTATTCCCCATTTTTTCTGTGTGAGGAATTTTTTTTGACTATTAAAAAAGTTTAACAAGAAAGTTTAATATGAAAATGTACACTGCTCAATTTTTTATATGATAGTAAAACAGGCCCTTTGGAGATGGGACATGAGGAAGCAATTGATATCTTTGATGAACACAACCTTTGTTTATACTCATTCCAAGGCTTCTAACATGATGATACTATTTTCCCTTATACTGCCATTCCAGTATTGTTCTGTCACCCACCAATTGCTGTCTCTGCACATTCATCTATTGAAAGATTCATAAAGGAGTCAAGTCCCCAAAGATTCCTTGGACATGTCCACCACCATTTGATTTCAGTGATAACTTCTTGTCCATACATGTTTCAACTCAGGAGGGTGAGCCTTGCTTATGGCGTCTACTCAACAAGCTCAAAGATACCTTGAAATGGAATTCGTGGCCTTCCTCACACTTCCATGGCCGGCTCTCAGAATAATTTAAAGTAAATCCCAGACATCATATTATTTCATTGGTATATACTTCTCTAGGTATCTAACAGATTAGGACCTTTTTATTTTCAACATACCACAATACCATTATCACACCAATAAAATTAGTAGTAATTCCATTATACAGTATAATCCCTAGTCCATCGTCAATTTTCCCCAATTATCTAAAAAAAATTTTTTTTAAGAGTTGGTGATTTCAAATCAGGATCCAAACAAAATCTATATATTTCCTTTATTTGCTGTATCTTTAGGTCTTTTTTTATTTGTCTCCCCCCTCACCCCCACATCGTCATGCCATTTATTTGTTGAAGAGGTGAGGTTATTTATCCTGCAGAATTTCCCACATTTGGCTGGTTGCATTTTTATTGTATTATTTAGCATATTCCTTTCTCCTCCGTATTGTCTGTAAACTAGGAGTTAGATCTAGAGGCTAGGTTTGATTCAGGTTTTAATTTTTTTTGGTAAAAATATTTCTACATTGGGGATGCAATGTACTTTCTATTGCATCACACCAGGCAGCACATAACGTCTAGTTGTCTCAGTTTTAGTACTGTGATGTACTAAACTTGATCAGCCTGATCTAGCTATTGTCAGCCTTAGCTAGCTAGCTAGCTGTCTTTTAACACATATATCGTGCTCTACTCTCAACAGTTTCTGCTCAGCGCGGAGTCTGTCTTTCTATTAAAGAGCTTCCACTGGATGTTGCCGAGCCTTCGGGGTCCTGATTGGGACCTTTCCTTGCACTCATTGGCAAAAGAGATCCTGCCAGATCTCCTCCCAGTTCTCAGTGTAGTACCTAGATTCCCTCCTGGGGTTCCCATGTCAAGGAGGGGGGGGAGGCGCCCTTCCTTTGGATGATGACTTGGTGATTTCTGGGTTCCTTGGCTCTTTTGACCCTTACAGGACCACATTTTCAAACCTCCACTTCTGCTGGCACAGGTGTGGTTCCCCCTTTCTAGTTGCTAAGGGTAGTTAGTGTTCTGGAGTTCCAGGGGATGTTTTTCCCTTGGTTTTTGGTAAAGATGTTACTGTATAGTTTTTCTTTTTTTCCATCCTCGTGGCTCTCACTGTTTTTTGTAAGGGAATCCCGGGAACTTCCAAAACTGCTCTGCTACTAACACCACTCCCTTGCTTCTCTGCACTCTTGGCGTTTTAAGGTTTAAATTGCCTGCTAGTTAACCTAAATTTATTTATTAGAGCCCTGCTATTGAAATAACTTATTTGATCACTGCTAAAATAATTGTGACATTTTTGCTATTCAGAGATGTGAGATATAAGTGAGTGTAAATTTAAGTATGAATAATATCCTCTGGGAACAGTTGGGCAGGCTCTTGTCTGACAACTTTACTCTCCTATTTACATTTTCAGCCAGGAGCTGTAACATGTTGCTGTACTTTACTGTGAAATTCAGTAAAGCAAAAAGTGCTCCTGGGCAAAGGGCAGCCAAGCAGTCCACCTGAAAGGCTCTGTGTTTACCCTGACACCTGATCGGAACAAGAATGATACTAAATTCAGATACGTGTCTGAAAACTTGCCTTGGACAGCATTTGCTGGGTATGTTTTATCTATTGGAAGTAGAAAGGGAGATTAGCTGAACTCGCTAAGAGAGCGAGTCAGACATAAGAATTTTGGAAGTTTAGGTCTGATTACAAATGTTAAACACACTGTAATAAATGCAGTAATATGAGCTTTTCTGTCCTAAAGTTTCACATTATCTGATTAAGCCACTTCTTGGGCTTTAGGCTCCCTGTTGAGATCAACTGAAAGCAAATAGTCTGTTAGAATTGTACCTTTTGTGATACACTCTGGGGTCAAGATTAAACCTGCCAAAATATGCACATATAGCCATTAGCCAGTGAAAGCTTCTGAACAGAGGGTACAAACTGGGTAGACCTAGATTTACTCTAGTGAATGGAGAGTGAAATTGTACGTCCATGGTCATATTACAGCCGTCACTGAATTACTGGAGTCTTGAGGCAAACCTGGAGGTAAAGAGCAGTGGGTGAGAGCACAGACACTGGAGCCTGGCTAACATGATTGAGTCCTTCCTCTGCCTTTTTACTTGGTGACCTTTGGCAAGTGACTAAGTTTTCATATCTGTGAAGTGGAGATAAAAACAGTCTCTAACTCATAAAGCTATTATGGGGATTGAATGAGTGTAGGTAAAGCGTTCGAAACAGCAGCGCCTGGCTGTTTGGTAAGCACTGTGTGTTTTCTATTGTTATTATCTCTCTTCAAGAGTTGTTTTGTTGGGTTATTAGGACATCTTATCACAAAGGCTGAATAATGCCTCTCAGGTTACAGCAGCGGATTCTTTCATGACCACCATCAAATATCAGGAGCGTTAATTACTCATTTGAATTAGAGTCAGTTGTGGCCATGTAACTAACAAAAAAGATAGATCCTGTTGGCTGAGTAAACTGCTCCTCAAATTAAGGTTTAATACAGTAATTTTTGTGTTTCACTGTTTCTTTTAAAGTAATGATCTGCAAAATGGAGCCATAATTTTCTAAGTGATCTCTTCAGGACTGAAAAATGTTAATGTAGCTTTTAATACCGCTTCATTTTAACTCAAGACACGCTTCATTTAATTAGGAAGATCTTAAATAATAATTTCAATATATAACTGTAGTTTTACAGTATTCTTTTCTTTTTTTTTAACATCTTTATTGGAGTATAATTATAACTGCTTTACAGTCTTGTGTTACTTTCTGCTGTATAACAAAGTGAATCAGCTATATGCATAACGCATATCCCCATATCCCCTCCATCTTGCATCTCCCTCCCACCTTCCTTATCCCACGCCTCTACGTGGTTGCAAAGCATCAAGCTGATTTCCATGTGCTATGCAGCTGCTTCCCACTAGCTATCTGTTTTATATTTGGTAGTGTATATATGTCAGTGCTACTCTCTCACTTCATCCCAGCTTCCCCTTCCCCCTCCCCATCTCCTCAAGTCCATTCTCTACGTCTGTGTCTTTATTCCTGTCCTGCCCCTAGGTTCATCAGAACCATTTTTTTTTTTTAGATTCCATATATATGTGTTAGCATATTGTATTTGTTTTTCTCTTTCTGACTTACTTCAGTCTGTATGACAGACTCTAGGTCCATCCACCTCACTACAAATAACTGCTTTGTTTCTTTTTATGGCTGAGTAATATTCCATTGTATATATGTGCTACATATTCTTTATCCATTCATCTGTCGATGGACACTTAGGTTGCTTCCATGTCCTGGCTATTGTAAATAGTGCTGCAATGAACATTGTGGTACATGACTCTTTTTGAATTATGGTTTTCTCAGGGTATATGCCCAGTAGTGGGATTGCTGGGTCATCTGGTAGTTCTATTTTTAGTTTCCTAAGGAACCTCCACACTGTTCTCCATAGTGGCTGTATCAATTTACATTCCCACCAACAGGGCAAGAAGGTTCCCTTTTCTCCACACCGTCTCCAGCATTTATCGTTTGTAGATTTTTTGATGATGACCATTCTGACTGGTGTGAGGTGATACCTCATTGTAGTTTTGATATGCATTTCTCTAATAATTAGTGACGTTGAGCATCCTTTCATGTGTTTGCTGGCAATCTGTATATGTTCTTTGGAGAAATGTCTATTTAGGTCTTCTGCCCATTTTTGGGTTGGGTTGTTTGTTTTTTTGATATTGAGCTGCATGAGCTGCTTGTATATTTTGGAGATTAATCCTTTGTCAGTTGCTTCCTTTGCAAATATTTTCTCCCATTCTGAGGGTTGTCTTTTCATCTTGTTTATGGTTTCCTATCCTGTGCAAAAGCTTTTAAGTTTCATTAGGTCCCATTTGTTTATTTTTGTTTTTATTTCCATTTCTCTAGGAGGTGGGTCAAAAAGGATCTTGCTGTGATTTATGTCATAGAGTATTCTGCTTATGGTTTTCTCTAAGAGTTTTATGGTGTCTGGCCTTACATTTAGGTCTTGAATCCATTTTGAGTTTACTTTTGTGTATGGTGTTAGGGAATGTTCTTATTTCATTCTTTTACATGTAGCTGTCCAGTTTTCCCAGCACCACTTATTGAAGGGGCTGTCTTTTCTCCATTGTATACGCTTGCCTCCTTTATCAAAGATAAAGTGACCGTGTGTGTGGTTTTATCTCTGGGCCTTCTATCCTGTTCCATTGATCTATATTTCTGATTTTGTGCCAGTACCATACTGTCTTGATTACTGTAGCTTTGTAGTATAGTCTGAAGTCTGGGAGCCTGATTCCTCCAGCTCTGTTTTTCTTTCTCAAGATTGCTTTGGCTATTTGGGGTCTTTTGTGTTTCCATACAAATTGTGAAATTTTTTGTTCTAGTTCTGTGAAAAATGCCATTGGCGTTTGATAGGGATTGCACAGAATCTGTAGATTGCTTTGGGTAGTATAGTCATTTTCACAATGTTTGTTCTTCCAATCCAAGAGCATGGTATATCACTCCATCTGTTTCTATCATCTTTAATTTCTTTCATCAGTGTCTTACAGTTTTCTGCATACAGGTCTTTGTCTCCTTAGGTAGGTTTATTCCTAGATATTTTATTCTTTTTGTTTCAGTGGTAAATGGCAGTGTTTCCTTAATTTCTTTTTCAGATTTTTCATCATTAGTGTATAGGAATGCAAGAGATTTCTCTGCGTTAATTTTGTATCCTGCTGCTACTCTACCAAATCGATTGATTAGCTCTAGGTGTTTTCTGGTAGCATCTTTAGGATTCTCTATGTATAGGATCATGTCATCTGCAAACAGTGACAGTTTTACTTCTTCTTTTCCGATTTGTATTCCTTTTATTTCTTTTTCTTCTCTGATTGCTGTGGCTAAAACTTCCAAATCTATGTTGAATAATAGTGGTGAGAGTGGGCAACCTTGTCTTGTTCCTGATCTTAGTGGAAATGGTTTCAGTTTTTCACCATTGAGAATGATGTTGGCTGTGGGTTTGTCATATATGGCCTTTATTATGTTGAAGCAGGTTCCCTCTATGCCTACTTTCTGGAGAGTTTTTATCATAAATGGATGTTGATTTTGTCAAAAGCTTTTTCTGCATCTATTGAGACTATCATATGGTTTTTATCCTTCAATTTGTTAATATGCTGTATCACATTGATTGATTTGCATATACTGAAGAATCCTTGCATTCCTGGGATAAACCCCACTTGATCATGGTGTATGATCCTTTTAATGTGCTGTTGGATTCTGTTTGCTAGTATTTTGTTGAGGATTTTTGCATCTATGTTCATCAGAGATATTGGCCTGCAGTTTTCTTTTTTGTGACATCTTTGCCTGGTCTTGGTATCAGAGTGATTGTGGCTTCATAGAATGAGTTTGGGAGTGTTCCTCCTCTGCTATATTTTGGAAGACTTTGAAAAGGATAGGTGTTAGCTCTTCTGTAAATGTGTGATAGAATTCACCTGTGAAGCCTCCTGGTCCTGGGCTTTTGTTTGTTGGAAGTTCTTTTTTTTTTTTTTGTGGTACGCGGGCCTCTCACTGTTGTGGTCTCTCCCGTTGCAGAGCACAGCCTCCGGACGCACAGGCTCAGCAGCCATGGCTAATGGGCCCAGCAGCTCCATGGCATGTGGGATCTTCCCAGATTGGGGCATGAACCTGTATCCCCTGCATCGGCAGGTGGACTCTCAACCACTGCACCACCAGGGAAGCCCCTGTTGGAAGATTTTTAATCACAGTTTCAATTTCAGTGCTTGTGATTGGTCTTGTTTATATTTTGTTTCTTCCTGGTTCCATCTTGGAAGGTTGTGCTTTTCTAAGAATTTGTTCATTTCTTCTGGGTTGTCCATTTTATTGGCATAGAGTTGCTTGTAGTAATCTCTCATGATCCTTTGTATTTCTGCAATGTCAGTTGTTACTTCTGCTTTTTCATTTATAATTCTATTGACTTGAGTCTTCTCCCTTTTTTTCTTGATGAGTCTGGCTGATGGTTTATCAATTTTGTTTATCTTCTCAAAGAACCAGCTTTTAATTTTATAGATCTTTGCTATTGTTTCCTTCATTTCTTTTTCATTGATTTCTGATCTGATTTTTATTATTTCTTTCCTCCTGCTAACTTTGGGGTTTTTTTGTTCTCCTTTCTCTAATTGCTTTAGGTGTAAGTTTAGGTTGTTTATTTGAGGTTTTTCTTGTTTCTTGAGGTAGGATTGTATTGCTTTAAACTTCCCTCTTAGAACTGCTTTTGCTGCATCCCATTGGTTTTGGGTTGTCATCTTTTCATTGTCATTTGTTTCTAGGTATTTTTTGATTTCCTCTTTGATTTCTTCAGTGATCTCTTGGTTATTAAGTAGCATATTGCTTAGCCTTTATGTGTTTGTATTTTTTAGTTCTTTTCCTGTAATTGATATCTAGTCCCATAGTGTTATGGTTAGAAGAGATACTTGATACAATTTCAATTTTCTTAAATTTACCAAGGCTTGATTTGTGACCTAAGATACGGTCTATCCTGAAGAATGTTCCATGAGCATGTGAGAAGAAAGTGTATTCTGTTTTTGGATGGAATGTCCTGTAAATATCAATTAAGTCCATCTTGTTTAATGTGTCATTTAAAATTTTTGTTTCCTTATTTATTTTCATTTTGGATGATCTGTCCACTGGTGAAAGTGGGGTGTTAAAGTCCCCTAGTATTATTGTATTACTGTCAATTTCCCCTTTTATGGCTCTTAGCATTTGCCTTATATACTGAGGTGCTCCTATGTTGGGTGCATAAATATTTATGATTGTTATATCTTCTTCTTGAATTTCTCCCTTGATCCTTATGAGTGTCCTTCTTTATCTCTTGTAATAAATAGTCTTTATTTTAAAGTCTATTTTGTCTGATATGAGAATTGCTACTCCAGCTTTCTTTTGATTTCCATCTGCATGGAATATCTTTTTCCATCCCCTCATTTTCAGTCTGTATGTGTCCCTTGGTCTGAAGTGGGTCTCTTGTAGACAGCATATAGATGGGTTTTGTTTTTGTATCTATTCAGCCAGTCTGTGTCTTTTGGTTGGAGCATTTAATCCATTTACATTTAAGGTAATTATCGATATGTATGTTCCTATTACCATTTTCTTAATTTTTTGGCGTTTGTTTTTGTAGGTCTTTTCCTTCTCTTGTGTTTCCTGCCTAGAGAAGTTCCTTTAGCATGTGTTGTAAAGCTGGTTTGGTGGTGCTGAATTCTTTTAACTTTTGCTTATCTGTAAAGGTTTTAATTTCTCCATCGAATCTAAATGAGATCCTTGCTGAGTAGAGTAATCTTGGTTGTAGGCTTTTCCCTTTCATCAGTTTAAATATGTCCTGCCACTCCCTTCTGGCTTGCAGAATTTCTGCTGAAAGATCAGCTGTTAACCTTGTGGAGACTACCTTGTATGTTATTTGTTGCTTTTCCCTTGTGGCTTTTAATATTTTTTCTTTGTATTTAATTTTTGATAGTTTGATTAATATGTGTCTTGGTGTGTTTCTCCTTGGGTTTATCCTGTATGGGACTCTCTGTGCTTCCTGGACTTGATTGACTATTTTCCTTTCCCATGTTAGAAAAGTTTTTGACTATAATCTTTTCAAATATTTTTCAGACCCTTTCTTTTTCTCTTCTTCTTCTGGGACCCCTATCATTCGAATGTTGGTGCGTTTAATGTTGTTCCAGAGGTCTCTGAGACTGTCCTCAATTCTTCTCATTCTTTTTTCTTTCTTCTGCTCCCTGGCAGTTATTGCTACCATTTTATCTTCCAGCTCACTTATCCATTCTTCTGCCTCAGTTATTCTGTTATTGATTCCTTCTAGGGTATTTTCAGTTTCAATAATTGTGTTGTTCATCACTGTTTGTTTGCTCTGTAGTTCTTCTAGATCCTTGTTACATGTTTCTTGTATTTTCTCCATTCTGTGTCCAAGATTTTGGATCATCTTTAGTATCATTACTCTGAGTTATTTTTCAGGTAGGTTGCCTATCTCGTCTTCATTTATTTGGTCTTGTAGGTTTTTACCTTGCTCCTTTATCTGTAACATTTTTTTTTGTCGTTTCATTTTTTTTTTTTTTTTTAAGGGTGGTGCTGTTTTCCTGCCTCACTGGTTGTTTGGCCTGAGATGTGCAGCACTGGAGTTTACAGGCAGTTGGATAGAGCTGGGTCTTGGTGCTGAGGTGAGGACCTATGGGAGTCATCACTCCGATTGATATTCCCTGGGGTTTGAGGTTCTCTATTAGTCCAGCAGTTTGGACTTGGAGTTCCTACCACAGGAGCTTGGGCCCGACCTCCAGCCTGGGAGCCACGATCCCGCAAGCCTTGTGGCACAGCAAAAAAAAAAGGAAGGAAGGAAGAAAGAAAGGAGCAGTACAATATCAAAGAATTTAAACAAAATAAAATTAGAAAGATAAAAATATATTAGGAAAAATAAAATATCATTGAAACAACTGCAACAAGGTAAAATACAACCATAATAGAAAAAGAAAAAAATAAAAGGAGAGTTGGGAACAAGCCAAAAGGAGAGAAGAATAACAAAGTATAAAGAATAAAATAAAATTAGAAAAATAAAAGATTTATTATGAAAAATAAAAGTATAAAAGAATCAATAACAATGAATCAACAAGATAAAACAGAACCGCAATCTAAAAGAGGAAAAAGAAAAGAAAAAAAAAAAGCCTTGGCTATGGGGACAGAGTTTAGGCAGGGGGTGGAACTTAGGCAGGGGCGGGGTTTAGGGTGGGGTGGGACCTAGGCAGGTGGGGGTGGTGACGTTTGAGCGTGGGGTGTGGCCTAGGCAGGTTATGTTCAAGCGTGGGGCAGGGCCTCTGCTTAGGACCTGCACAGAAGGGAAGAGGCAGATGTCAAAACAAGGGCCTCTGGAGTGTGGAGTTCTGGAGTTTGGAGGCAGTGCCCTGGGTGGAGGTGTAGGGGTGGGGCTTGGGCTCTGCACGTCAGGAGGGAGACTCCGAGGGCGCAGGATTAGGCCTGGGAGCCCAAAAGGGTTCCCAGAGCCTAAGTGGACAGGGAAAGCATTGGCAGCGTTCTCTTCCGTTCCTTTTCACCCTTCCCACACTGTCTGCCCCAGGGTCACTCTGGTTGCTGCTGGACCCGTAACCATAGATGGGTTCCACTGTGTGTAGGAACTCCTCCCCTCCCGCAGCCCCCCCTCAGGGGGGCCAGTCCCATAGGTCTGGACTTTACTTGTGCTCCTCCTTCCCACCCTCCCACTCCCTCAGGACCTGCGCAGCTGGAGGGTGCTTAGGTGGGCAGAGGATCAGGCCTGGGCTACCAGCAGGTTCCTGGGGGCCCAAGTGGGCAGGGAAACCTGGCCACTCTCCCTTTTGATCCTCTGCCCTCCCAGTGGTTCCCCAGTTTCCCCTTGGGATGTGGGATCCCTTCCCCTCCCCCAGCTGCCCTTCAGAGGTGCCAGTCCCATCCCGACAACACTTCTCCTCACCCTCACTCCCCCCACGGCCCTCATCCTACCTGGTTGCTGGGGGTTCCTACCATCCTCTTAGGTGTCTGTGGTCCCTCACCGGTGCCTGGTAGATGCCCTAATTGTGAGGAGATGCAAATTCCGCGTCCTCCTAGTACACCATCTTGATTCCACCCCCCTGTAGTAGTATTTTCTTACACATTTTTTGGGAAAAATTCCACATGGTTACTAATTTTTTCCCCCAGGTAGTGTGAACACTAAAGTAGAAGACCATATAGTGTTGAAACAAGTTAATTCTCAGTAAACTATGGAGTGATGGTTTTATAGAAACATTTTCCATAATTTGGGTATTGCATTTTAATTTATAGTCAACTTTTTTATAGACTTTATACTTCTATAGACTTTTTTTTTTTTTTTTTGGCCACGTGGCATGTGGGATCTTAGTTCTCCAACCAGGGATCAAACCCGTGTCGCCTGCAGTGGAAGCGCAGAGTCTTAACCACTGGACCACTAGGGAAGTCTATAGACTTTCGTATAAAGTGAGATACCTCTGAATCCCAGTTGGGGTTTGTTTGTTTGTTTTTTCTTTGTTTGACATAAAACTGTAGGAGCCATTAGCAAATCAAATTTTAATTCTCAACTCCTTTAGTTTGATTTGAATTTAAAAATCTGTAACATTGTATTTGACCCTGTAAGAGTGCTTACAGGCTTATCACTTGAGTCCTAGTGCAAAGCTATTAGAAGATCACTACTCTTCGGAAGAGGGAAAAAATATGAGAATAATCTATCTCCGTAGTCTTTCACAGTTTTCACTGGAAATCAGATGTCCAACAAGAATTGACAAAACCTAATTTAAGAAATACAGAGTTGAGACTTCCCTGGTGTTCCAGTGGGTAAGACTATGCACTCCCAGTGCAGAGGGCCTGGATTCAATCCCTGGTTGGGGAGCTAGATCCCGCATGCATGCCACAACTAAGAGTTCGCATGCCACAACTAAGAAGCCCACGTGCCACAACTGAAAGATCCTTTGTGCCACTGTAACTAAGACTCAGCACAGCCTAAATAAATAAATAAATGAAATATTAAAGAAAAAAAGAAATACAGGGTTAAATTTATCAAAATCCAAAACATTTTGTTTGAAGTATTTTCAATCTGAGAGGTAACTTGATACTCCATTTTATAGGAAAGGGAAGTAATACATAGTAATCCTACTTCTCTGCTGGAGTTCTTTCTTATTGACACATTGTAACATCACAATAGCAAGTCCTGGGAGGAGCCCATCCATAAGACCCTTAGATCTCTTGGTCCCTGCTTCCTCTTCTCTAAAATTAAGATATTAGATGTCTTTGTTAATCCAAAATTTTGATGAAGAGTTTTAGGCGCTAAGCACAAATATTTAATTTGTATGGCTAATTAACCAAACAATTTGGAATAAGGTTTACCACCAGAAGTGTTTCTTCACTAATGGCCCATGCCCATGTTTTGTCAAAGTAAACATTTAGTTCCCCTTTTTAATGTTATTTTAAATTTCAAAATAAGTTACCCTTGACATTAAAACCAAAAAGAATACAATTTTAGAAGAAAAATTTTTATTTTTATTTTTAAAGATACCTGTCATTATCTCCGTTGTGTGTAGTAAAGGGAAGGTTGAGTCCGGTTACTTACCTGAAAGCAGCTTTTCTATTCTAAGAGTGGAAGGTAAGATAACAACAATAAGAACAGACTCTATGAACTCCAGCCTTTAAGATTTTGTAGCTTTAAACTGCACAGCTCCAACCACCACCAGATCTGATAGTGAGCACCTCTTTGGCAAATGACTAATGGACAGTCTATTCTCAATCCCTCCATCCCCCACTCCACACACACATAAATGACTAACGAATAAAAATAAAACAAGTACTTTTGGACAGACAATGTAATGGTCTATTTATAGTATATAAACTCCTCATCCTCAGTTTTTGAAATATGGCTTTTCTCCCCTGCTTCAATCATACTGCTGTAAAGACCTTAAGAATTCCTCAGTTCACCTCCCCCACCCCACGCCCTATTTAAGATAGAAAGTCTGATACTTGAACATCTCCAAAAATACAACATCCATCCGTTTTGGTAAAACTTCCAGCTTGTCTCTGCTATTATTATGTATGTGTTTGTGTTTTTGTTTTTTTAAAGCACATTCTCTGCATTCAAAGACCATATTCTTTTTTTTATTATTATTAATTTATTTATTTATTTTTGCTGTGTTGGGTCTTCGATTCTGTGCGAGGGCTTTCTCTAGTTGTGGCAAGTGGGGGCTACTCTTCATCGTGGTGCGTGGGCCTCTCTCTATCGCGGCCTCTCTTGTTGGGGAGCACAGGCTCCAGACGTGCAGGCTCAGTACTTGTGGCTCACGGGCCTAGTTGCTCCGCGGCATGTGGGATCCTCCTAGACCAGGGCTCGAACCCATGTCCCCTGTGTTAGCAGGCAGATTCTCAACCATTGTGCCACCAGGGAAGCCCTATGTATGTGTTTTAAATGGGTGTGAAATGGTATCTTGTGGTTTTAATTTGCATTTTCCTAAGGATTAATGATGTTGGTGTACAAATAACCATTCTTATTTGGATTTATATATATATATATATATTTTTTTTTTCTTTTTTAAAGGCTTAATTTTTATTTTTTTGGCTGCATTGGGTCTTTGTTGCTGCGTGCAGGCTTTCTCTAGTTGTGGCGAGCTGGGCCTACTTTGCAGTGTGCAGGCTTCTCACTGTGGTGGCTTCTCTTGTTGCAGAGCACGGGCTCTAGGCACACGAGCTTCAGTAGTTGTGGCACTCGGGCTTCAGTAGTTGTGGCTTGTGGGCTCTACAGTGCAGGCTCAGTAGTTGTGGCACACGGGCTTAGTTGCTCTGCAGCATGTGGGATCTTCCCAGACCAGGGATCGAACCCGTGTCCCCTGCATTGGCACGTGGATACTTATCCACTGCACCACCAGGGAAGTCCCTTGGATTTATATTGTATATCTTAAACCAGAATTTGATGAGACTTTTCTTTCTATTTTTTTGGCTGCACTTCGTGGCACTCGGGATCTTAGTTCCCCGACCAGGGATCGAACCTCTTCCCCCTGCAGTGGAAGTGCAGAGTCTTAACCATTGGGCCACCAGGGAAGTCCTGATGAGACTTTTTGATCAATTTACCAAAATGACTTTAGATCAAGATCTGAGGATCACATGAAGCATTAGAAAATTTTCAGATATACTGCTAGAAAAATGGTAGACCAGACTATTAAGGTTTATTCTCAAAGCACTTTCGTAATTTTTCTGCAAAACTGTTAGCTTCAGGATTCCTGCAAATCCTAATTTGTTTGGAATTTAACATTTTTAAATGTTTTAATTATTTTAAAACTATTTAAGTAAAATAGCACACATTCAAAATTAATCAAATGTGGTTGAAATATTTCTTGAGTGACCCAGGGATTTAACAGAAAGTAAAAGTGTCAGCTGAAGCTACTAAAAAAATGTATTCTGAATCATAAAGGAGAGATTTAGAGAGAGAGGGAGAGATAGGGAGCAGGGAGGAAAATGGATGGAAAGAAAAGCACGTGGTAATGGGTTTCTTGAAGTCAAATTCCAGTAGTCTTAGAACTGCAGCAGAAAGAATCCATTGGGAAGAATGTGCAAACTACACTGGGGAAGAGGATGAGGAGGGAAAAGGGGGACTCTGTTGAGTGCTTTGCATTTCCTTCACCTCTTTTTGTCCTGACAGAAAGTCTGTGAAGTAGCTGTCTTTATTTCCAGTTGATAGATGAGAAAACTGAATTATCTCAGAATTCCAGTAAGTTTTGAAGCAAAGAAACAAACTGTTTTAGTGTATAAAAAAAGAGTGTATAACATATTACAAACTCTGAGGGAGGTGATCCAAATTAGATGAAAATCTGCTAATGACCAGTATTATTTCCTCTCACTCAAGGATGGAGAAATTCAGAAATAGCTAAATAACTTCAAGGCCTACGGAATGAATCAACACGCTATGGCAAATAGAATCTAGCACTTGCTAGTTCCATGTTTCCTGAGTTAGGCCATATTGATTAGATGCTCTCAGCACATCCTTTTTTTTTTTTTTTTTTTTTTAAATTTTATTTTATTTTTTATTTTTTTAGGCTGTGTAGGGTCTTCGTTGCTGTGCTCAGGCTTTCTCTAGTTGCTGTGAGGGGTAGCTACTCTTTGTTGCAGGCTTCTCATTGCGGTGGCTTCTCTTGTTGTGGAGCACGGGCTCTAGGCGCGCAGGCTTCAGTAGTTGCAGCACAAGGGTTCAGTAGTTTTGGCTCTTGGGCTCTAGAGCACAGGCTTAGTTGCTTCGCGGCATGTGGGATCTTCCTAGACCAGGGATCGAACCCGTGTCCCCTGAATTGGCAGGCGGATTCTTAACCAACTGCATCACTAGGGAAGTCCAGCACATCCATTTTGAAAAAGAGTACATATTTTACAGAAGTATGGCATTTAGAAATGCCACAGTAGATGAAACAATAGCTTCATTATTAAAGTAAACATTTATTTTTCAGTTGGCTAATTTTGTAAAATTATATAATGCAGCTCAACATTTTTTTTTATAAATTTATTTTTATTTATTTTTGGCTGTGTTGGGTCTTTGTTGCTGCATGCGAGCTTTCTCTAGTTGTGGCGAGCAGGGGCTACTCTTAATTGTAGTGTGTGGGCTTCTCATTGCGGTGGCTTCTCTTGTTGAGGAGCATGGGCTCTAGACCGCAGGCTCAATAGTTGTGGCACACGGGCTTAGTTGCTCCACAGCACGTGAGATCTTCCTGGACCAGGGCTCGGACCCATGTCCCCTGCATTGGCAGGTAGATTCTTAACCACTGCACCACCAGGGTAGCCCAGCTCAACATTTTTTAAACAAACTTTTTTGTGTGTAACACAAAAAGTAAGACATCTCTTAAAACTTGGGAAAGAAAGCAAAGTAAGGATAGAGAATAAAAATTGCCCCTAATCCTACCATCCAGATTTAAGCAAAATACATTTTGGTATAATTCCTTCCTTTTATGCTTATTATAGTAGCTCTGAACTTTATATAATATACATGTACATGTACTATTTTAGTAACTTTACGAAGTTGTGCAAATATTACCATGCTAATAAATGCAGTGTTTGCAGATTTTCATCATCCTAAAAAGAAACCCATCCCCGTTTTCCCCCAGACCTTTCTCTCCTGGCCCTAGGTAACTACTAATATCCTTTCTATCTCGATAGATTAGCCTTTTCTGGGCATTTCGTATTAATAGAATTGTGCAATAGTATTTTGCATCTGGCTTCTTTCACTTAACAATGTTTTAAAGGTTCATCCATTTTGTAGCATGTGGCAGTGTTTTCGTCTCATTTGCTGTTGAATAGTTTTCCCTTGTCGGTAGATACACCCCATTTATTTTAATCCATTCATTAGCTGGTGGACATTTGGTTTGTTTCTACTTTTTGTCTATTAAGAGTAATGCTTTTATGAACATTCATGTACAAATTATTTTTGTGGACATATGTTTTCATTTCTCTTGGGTATATATTTAGAAGTAGAATCTCTGGATAATATGGTAAGTTCATCTTTATCGTTTTAAGAAACTGCCAAATTGTTTTCCAAAGTGGCTGTATCATTTATGCATGATACAAAATTAATATACAGAAATCCGTTGCATTTCTATAAACTAACAATGAACTATCAGAAGGAGACATTAAGGAAACGATCCCATTTATCATCACATCAAAATTCCCTGGCAGTCCAGTGGTTAGGACTCCGTGTTTTCACTGCTGAGGGTGCGGGTTCGATCCCTGGTTGGGGAACTAAGATCCCGCAAGCCATGTGGCACGGCCAAAAAAAAAAAAAAAGAAGACCCAGTTCTTATCACATCAAAAAGAATAAAATACCTAGGATAAACCTACCTAAGAGGTAAAAGACCTGTACTTGGAAAACTATCAGACACTGATGAATGAAATTGAAGATGACACAAATAGATATAAAGATATACTGTATTCTTAGATTGGAAGAAGCAATATTGTTAAAATGACCATGCTACCCAAGGCAATCTACAGATTCAGTGCTATCCCTATAAAAATACCAATGGGCTCGCCGCAACTAGAGAAAGCCCGTGCACAGCAACGAAGACCCAATGCAGCCAAAAAAAAAGAAAGAAATTAAAAATAATTTTTTTAAAATACCAATGGTATTTTTCACAGAACTAGAACAAATAATTTTAAAATTTGTATGGAAATACCAAAGACCCTGAATTGCCAAAACAATCTTGTGAAAGAAGAACAGAGCAGGAGGAATCACACTTCCTGACTTCAAACTATATTATAAAACTACAGTAATCAGAACAGTATGGTACTAGCACAAAAACAGACATAGAGATCAATGGACCAAAATATACATCCCAGAAATAAATCCATGCATTTATGGTCAATTAATCTATGACAAACCAGGCAAGAATGTACAATGGAGAAAAGACAGTCTCCTCAATAAGTGGTGCTGGGAAAACTGGACAACTACATGTAAAAGAATGAATTAGAACAGGGGTCCCCAACCCCTGGGCCATGGACCCGAACCAGTCCACGGCCTGTTAGGAACCAGGCCGCACAGCAGGAGGTGAGTGGCGGGCGAGCGAATGAAGCTTCATCTGCCACTCCCCATCTCTCGCATGACTGCCTGAACCACCATGTCTCTGCCCCCTGCCCCATCTGTGGAAAAATTGACTTCCACGAAACCAGTCCCTGGTGCCAAAAAGGTTGGGGACTGCTGAATTAGAACATTGTCTAACACCATATACAAAAATAAACCCAAAATGGATTAAAGACCTAAATCTGAGACCAGAAACCATAAAACTCTTGGAGGAAAACATAAGCAGAATGCTTTTTGACATAAATTGTAGCTATATTGTTTGGAATCTGTTTTCTACAACAAAGAAAATAGAAGCAAAAATTAACAAATGAGACCTAATTAGACTTAAAAATTTTGCACAGCAAAGGAAACAAAAAGACAACCCACAGAATGGGAGAAAATATTTGCAAATGATATGACTGATAAGGGGTTAATATCCAAAATATATAAACAGCTCATACAACTCAATAAAAAAAAATACACAACCCAATTAAAAAATGCACTGAAGACCTGAAAAGACATTTTTCCATGGAAGACATACAAATGGCCAACAGGAACAAGAAAAAGATGCTCAACGTTGCTAATTATCAGAGACATGCAACTCAAAACCACAATGAGGGCTTCCCTGGTGGCGCAGTGGTTGCGAGTCCACCTGCCGATGCAGGGGACATGGGTTCATGCCCCGGTCCGGGAAAATCCCACATGCTGCAGAGCAGCCAGGCCCGTGAGCCATGGCTGCTGAGCCCACATGTCCGGAGCCTGTGCTCCGCAACGGGAGAGGCCACAACAGTGAGAGGCCCGTGTACCAAAGGAAAAAAAAAAAAACCACAATGAGATATCACTTCGCACTTGTCAGAATGGCTATCATCAAAAAAAGCACGAATAACAAATGTTGGCAAGGATGTGGAGAAAAGGGAATTCTCATACAGTGTTGGTGAGAATGTAAACTGGTGCAATCCCTGTGGAAAACAGTATGGAGGGTTCTCAAAAAACGAAATATAAAACTACCATATGACCCAGCAATTCCACTCCTAGGTGTATATCTGAAAGAAATAAAAACACTAATTAGAAAAGATACATGCACCCCAATGTTCATAGCAGCACTATTTATGATTGCCAAGATACGGAAGCAACCTAAGTGTCTATCAACAGATGAATGGATAAAGAAGATGTGGTATATGTATATGCAATGGAATATTACTGAACTATTAAAAAAAATGAAACTCTGCCACTTGCGACAATGTGGATGGACCTAGAGGTTGTTATGCTAAGTGAAATAAGTCGGGCAGAGAAAGACAAATACTCTGTTATTACTTATATGTGGAATTGAAAAAATACAACAAACAAGTGAGTATAACAAAAAAGAAACAGACTTACAGATATAGTTACCAGTGGGGAGAGGGAAGTGGGGCAGGGCAATATAAGGGTAGGGGATTCAGAAGTACAAACTAGTATGTATAAAATAAGGTACAAGGATATATTGTACAACACAGGAAATATAGCCAATGTTTTATAACTATAAATGGAGTATAACCTTTAAAAATTGTGAATCACTATACTGTACACCTGTAACATATAATATTGTATATTAACTATACTTCAACTAAAAAAAAAAGTGACTGTAACATTTACATTTCCACCAGTACCATATAAGGGTTCCTGGCCAGTACGTGTTATTTTCTGCATTTTTTGTTATAGCTATTCAAGTGGGTGTGAAGTGGTATCTTGTTATAGTTTTAATTTGCATTTTCCTAAGGTTTAATGATGTTGAACATCTTTTCATGTGCTCATTAGCCATTCATATATCCTGTTTGTTCAAATGTATTTTCAGATCCATTGTTCTTTTTTCTATTGAAGTATAGTTGATTTACAGTGTTTCAGGTGTACAGCGATGTTTCTGGTGTGTGTTTGTGTGTATTCTTTTTTTTTAATTTATTTATTTTTGGCTCCGTTGGGCCTTAGTTGTGGCATGCGGGATCTTTCGTTGTGGTGCACGGACTTCTGTCTAGTTGTGGCTTGTGGGCTCAGTAGTTGCAGCTCGCTCGCGGGCTTAGTTGCCCCGAGGCATCTGGGATCTTAGTTCCCCGACCAGGGATGGAACAGGGATCGAATCTGCATTACAAGATGGATTCTTAACCACTGGACCACCAGGGAAGTCCCTATATATATTCTTTTTCAGATTCTTTTCCATTATAGGTTATTACAAGATATTGAATATAATTCCCTGTGTTATACAGTAGGTCCTCTTTGTTTATTTTTTTTTTCTCTTTGTTTATTTTTTAATTGTGATGCATGTCTTCCTATTAAAAGTCTTTTATATATTCTAGATACAAGTCCTTTATCAGGACTTGTATCTGCAAATAATTTCTCCCAGTCTGTGCCTTTTCATTTTCTTAATGGTATCTTTTAAAGTATAAGTTTTTCAATCTGATAAAATCCAGTTTGTCAAAATTTTTTTTTCTGTTATGGATTATGCATTTGGCCTTAAATCTGTTTCTTCTAAAAGTTTTATAGTTTTACCTCTTACAGTTAGGTCTATGATCTATTTTGAGTTAATTTTTGTATATGGTGTGACATAAGGGTCTAAATGCATTGTTGTAATTTCTTGAGGTGAAGTGAAATATTCTCGTCAGCTACTGGTAAATCCTTGGCAAAAGAATGATTCTCTGCTTCTTGGAAATGTCACTGTATTCCAATATATGTACAACTTTGAGAGAGACTACCTGGGGCCATGAGGGATGGGGCTGCCAAATCAACTGGATGAACCTGAGGATCTGTGGGTGACATGTCAAGCCAGATTGCCCTCTTATCCAGCACAGTAGGGATTAAGATCCATGAACAAGTGAAAGAAATTACCTGTAATGCCTGTGTTTCTGTTTACTCTCTTCCTTTACTGTCTTGTACCTAGTGAGCACTCAGTTGGTGTTATTTGATATGATTTCATAAGCAGAAAGGCAGACTTCATGACCTTGTACGTGTGTACTTTAATGAGTCTTTAACACTTTGATGCACTGAGTATGGTCCCTGCCCCAGACATACTGAATCAGATTCTGTATTTTAATATGCTCCCCAAATGATTTATGTGCTCATTAAGTTTGATGAGCACTGGTCTAGAGTAGAGCAAATGACAGCCTGCAGATGAAATCCAGTTGCTGACTATTTTTATAAGTAAAGTTTTATTGGAACACAGTTATACCCATTTCTTTACATATTATTTACATCATGTGTGGCTACTTTCATCCTGCAGTGGCAGACTGATTGAGTAGTTGTGAAAGGGGCCACATGGCCCTCAAAGCCTAAAATATTACCTGGCCCTTTTCAGAAAAAGTTTGCCAACCCATGGGCTAAGGAAAAGGAGGGAAGGTTCCCAAATGATTATATATGGTAGAAAGATGAATGGGAGATCAAGATGTTATCTAGGTCAGAATAGAGCCTGACAGACTGGCAGACTAAGCCATTTATACAACATACACATTTATGCACATACACACACCTTACCTATTAAAATTAGCGTGTCTCAGGACTTCCCTGGCGGTCCAGTGGTTAAGACTCCGAGCTCCCAATGCTGAGGGGCACGGGTTCGATCTGGTTAGGGGACTTAGATCCCGCATGCTGCACGGCGCAGCATAAGTAAATAAATAAATAAGTAGATAAATAAAATTAGCATGTCTCTTAGCTAAAAGAAAATAGGAAAGACAAGTATAATCAGTGAGAATGTTAATAAAAATGAACCTCATACCTAAACATCTATATTATACTGATAAAAATTAAGATATTTAAGCGATAGAACCAAATATAACTAAATATACACACCAGCAAACAAGCCCTCTTCACTTTGATAGAAATACTTGTAGGTCTCTTTTTTATTTTAGTCAACTTTTTATTTGGAATTATTTTATGTTATTTTATTGATTTATTTTTGGCCACACCACGAGGCTTACAAGATCTCGGTTTCCTGACCAGGGATTGAACCCAGGCCATGACATTGAAAGCCTGGAATCCTAACCACTAGGCCACCAGGGAACTCCCCATATTTGGAATAATTTTAGATTTATAAAAACGTTGCAAAGATAGTACAGAGAATTTCTGTATACCCTCACCTATCTCCCCTAATGTTATCTTCTCGCATTACCATGGTACATTTGTCAAATCTAAAAAGACAACTTGGGTAGCATTATTATTAACCAAACTTAGACTATTCACCAGTTTTTCATTAATATCCTTTTCTGTTCTGTGAGCCCCTGCAGGATACCACACTGCATGTAGTCATTATTATCTCCTTAAATCTTCTCTGACCTGTGATAGGTTCTCATGCTTTCCTTGTTTTTCACGTTTCAGGGAGTACAGCTCAGATTTTTTTTTTTTTTTTTTTTGGCGGTACGCGGGCCTCTCACTGTTGTGGCCTCTCCCGTTGCAGAGCACAGGCTCCGGACGCGCAGGCTCAGCGGCCATGGCTCACGGGCCTAGCCGCTCCGCGGCATGTGGGATCTTCCCGGACCAGGGCACGAACCCATGTCCCCTGCATCGGCAGGCGGACTCTCAACCACTGCGCCACCAGGGAAGCCTCAGATATTTTTTAGAATATCCTTTAATGTGGGTTTGTGTAATGTATTTTCTCATGATTAGAATGGGATTATGGGTTTGGGGAAGAATACCACAGAGGTGAAGTACTCTTATCATGTCATATGGTGGCAGGGGTGGAACATGACATCGTGATGATTTAGCCTTCATCACTTGGCTAAGGTGGTGTGTGCCAGGTTTTCTACTATAAAGTTACTATTTTCCATTCCCATCTTCTGTTCTTTGGAAGTGAGCCACTAGGTTCAGCTAACCCTCAGATGGAAGGGGAGAATTAATCTCTACCTCCTGGAGGAGAGAGTATCAGCATATATGTTTGATACTCTTCTGTCCCATTTATTTATTCCATCATGTATTTAAATCAGTATGTACTCATGTGTACTTATTTTATACTTTGGGTTATAATCCAGAACTATGTTATTTGTTGTTCACATCTTTCTAGCTTTGGCTGTTAGGAGCTCTTCCAGATTGTCTCGTCTGTCAGTCTCTTTTTAAAAGCTTTATTGTGATATAATTCACATACCATAAAAACCACCCATTTAAAGTATACAATTCAATGGCTTTTATATATTCACATATTTGTGCAGCCATCACCACAACCCCACATTTCTTAGACCTCACCCTCCAAACCCCCATCTCCTGGCAACCCTTTATCTACTTTCTGTCTCTACAGATTTGCCTATTCTGAGCATTTCATATACATGGAATCATATAACATGTCATCCTTGTGACTAGCTTCTTTCACTTTAGTAGTTTTGTCAAGGTTCATCTGTTTGGTCTCTTTTTCTTTTTGTCCTTTTGTTGTTTGTTTTATTTCTTGTTTTTGCATGATTTCTGTCTGGTCTTTTTAATCTTTATCTATACAGATGTTCCTTCTACGTAATCATTATGGGTATAAATTTGGTGTTCTGATTTTGTGATTTAACATTATGTTATCTACATTTTCCCATTCTCATAGTCTGCATATTTATTTTAATGGTTAAAAGACATCAAGTTGGTGTTCATTTAACTTGGCTCTCAGTTTGTAGTATCTGGGCTTGATTTATTTTTCACTACTGTAAATGATGTTGCTGTAAATGTTTTCATGCATGTGGATTTTTAATTATACCTTAGGATAGATTCCCAAGACTGAAGTGCTTGAGTTGAAAAGTAGAATCACTTTCATGATTCTTTTTGTTACATTTTACCAGGTTTCATTGTAGAAAATTTGTAACAAATTAAGGGATTGCTAATAACATATACATATCTGTTTCCTTATATAGCCTTATCAGCATATTTTTCCAATTTTTAGGTGCGTTTTTTTAAAATTAAATTTTATTTATTTTTTTATACAGCAGGTTCTTATTAGTCATCAATTTTATACACATCAGTGTATACATGTCAATCCCAATCTCCCAATTCATCACACCACCCCACTTACCACCACTTTCCCCCCTTGGTGTCCATACGTTTGTTCTCTACATCTGTGTCTCAATTTCTGTCCTGCAAACCAGTTCATCTGTACCATTTTTCTGGGTTCCACATATATGCGTTAATATACGATATTTGTTTTTCTCTTTCTGAGTTGTTTCACTCTGTATGACAATCTCTAGATCCATCCACGTCTCTACAAATGACCCAATTTCGTTCCTTTTTATGGCTGAGTAATATTCCATTGTATATATGTACCACATCTTCTTTATCCATTCATCTGTCGATGGGCATTTAGGTTGCTTCCATGACCTGGCTATTGTAAATAGTGCTGCAATGTACATTGGGGTGCATGTGTCTTTTTGAATTATGGTTTTCTCTGGGTATATACCCAGTAGTGGGATTGCTGGGTCATATGGTAATTCTATTTTTAGTTTTTTAAGGAACCTCCATACTGTTCTCCATAGTGGCTGTATCAATTTACATTCCCACCAACAGCACAAGAGGGTTCCCTTTTCTCCACATCCTCTCCAGCACTTGTTGCTTGTAGATTTTCTGATGATGCCCATTGTAACTGGTGTGAGGTGATACCTCATTGTAGTTTTGATTTGCATTTCTCTAATAATTAGTGACGTTGAGCAGCTTTTCCTGTGCTTCTTGGCCATCTGTATGTCTTCTTTGGAGAAATGCCTACTTAGGTCTTCTACCCATTTTTAGATTGGGTTGGTTTGTTTTTTTAATATTGAGCTGCATGAGCTGTTTATATATTTTGGAGATTAATCCTTTGTCTCTTGATTTGTTTGCAAATATTTTTTTCCATTCTGAGGGTTGTCTTTTCATCTTGTTTATGGTTTCCTTTGCTGTGCAAAAGCTTTTAAGTTTCATTAGGTCCCATTTGTTTATTTTTGTTTTTATTTCCATTACTCTAGGAGGTGGATCAAAAAAGATCTTGCTGTGATTTATGTCAAAGAGTGTTCTTCCTATGCTTTCCTCTAAGAGTTTTATAGTGTCCAGTCTTACATTTAGGTCTCTAATCCATTTTGAGTTTATTTTTGTGTATGGTGTTAGGGAGCATTCTAATTTCATTCTTTTACATGTAGCTGTCCAGTTTCCCCAGCACCACTTATTGAAGAGACTGTCTTTTTTCCATTGTATATCCTTGCCTCCTTTGTCATTAGTTGACCATAGGTGTGTGGGTTTATCTCTGGGCTTTCTATCTTGTTCCACTGATCTGTGTTTCTGTTTTTGTGCCACTACCATATTGTCTTGATTACCGTAGCTTTGTAGTATAGTCTGAAGTCAGTGAGGCTGATTCCTCCGGCTCCATTTTTTTCCCTCAAGACTGCTTTGTCTATTCTGGGTCTTTTGTGTCTCCATACAAATTTTAAGATTTTTTGTTCTAGTTCCGTAAAAAGTGCCATTGGTAATTTGATAGGGATTGCATTGAATCTGTAGATTGCCTTGGGTAGTATAGTCATTTTCACAGTATTGATTCTTTCAATCCAAGAACATGGTATATCTCTCCATCTGTTGGTATCATCTTTAATTTCTTTCATCAGTGTCTTATAGTTTTCTGCATACAGGTCTTTTGTCTACCTACATAAGTTTATTCCTAGGTATTTTATTCTTTTTGTTGGAATGGGAAATGGGAGTGTTTCCTTAATTTCTCTTTCAGATTTTTCATGCTTAGTTTATAGGAATGCAAGAGATTTCTGTGCATTAATTTTGTATCCTGAAACTTTACCAAACTCATTGATTAGCTCTAGTAGTTTTCTGGTGGCATCTTTAGGATTTTCTATGTATAGTATCATGTCATCTGCACCAGTGACAGTTTTACTACTTCTTTTCCAATTTTTATTCCTTTTATTTCTTTTTCTTCTCTGATTGTCGTGGCTAGGACTTCCAAAACTATGTTGAATAATAGTGGTGAGAGTAGACATCCTTGTCTTGTTCCTGATCTTAGAGGAAATGCTTTCAGTTTCTCACCATTGAGAATGTTGGCTGTGAGTTTGTCGTATATGGCCTTTATTTTGTTGAGGTAGGTTCCCTTTATGCCCACTTTCTGGAGAGTTTTTATCATAAATCAATGTTGAATTTTGTCAAAAGCTCTTTCTGCATCTATTGAGATGATCATATGGTTTTTTTTCTTCAATTTGGTAACATGGTGTATCACATTGATTGATTTGCGTATATTGAAGAATCCTTGCATCCCTGGGATAAATCCTACTTGATCATGGTGTATGATCCTTTTAATGTGTTGTTGGATTCTGTTTGCTAGTATTTTGTTGAGGATTTTTGCATCTATATTCATCAGTGATATTGGTCTGTAATTTTCTTTTTCTGTAGTATCTTTGTCTGGTTTTGGTATCAGGGTGATGGTGGCCTTGTAGAATGAGTTTGGGAGTGTTCCTTCCTCTGCTATATTTTGGAAGAGTTTGAGAAGGATAGGTGTTAGCTCTTCTCTAAATGTTTGATAGAATTTGCCTGTGAAGCCATCTGGTCCTGGACTTTTGTTTGTTGGAAGATTTTTAATCACAGTTTCAATTTCATTACTTGTGATTGGTCTGTTCATATTTTCTATTAATTTCTGGTTCAGTCTTGGGAGGTTATACCTTTCTAAGAATTTGTCCATTTCTTCCAGGTTGTCCATTTTAATAGCATAGAGTTGCTTGTAGTAGTCTCTTAGGATGCTTTGTATTTCTGTGGTGTCTGTTGTAACTTCTCCTTTTTCATTTCTAATTTTATTGATTTGAGTCCTTTCCCTTTTTTTCTTGATGGGTCTGGCTAATGGTTTATCAATTTTGTTTATCTTCTCAGAGAACCAGCTTTTAGTTTTATTGATCTTTGCTATTGTTTTCTTTGTTTCTATTTCATTTATTTCTGCTCGGATCTTTATGATTTCTTTCCTTCTGCCAGCTTTGGGGTTTGTTTGTTCTTCTTTTCCTAGTTCCTTTAGGTGTAAGTTTAGATTGTTTATTTGAGATTTTTCTTGTTTCTTGCGGTAGGCTTGTATAGCTATAAACTTCCCTCTTAGAACTGCTTTTGCTGCATCCCATAGGTTTTGGATTTTCGTGTTTTCATTGTCATTTGTCTGTAGGTAGTTTTTGATTTCCTCTTTGATTTCTTCAGTGATCTCTTGGTTATTTAATACCATATTGTTTAGCCTCCATGTGTTTGTGTTTTTTACGTTTTTTCCCCTGTAATTGATTTCTAATCTCATAGCGTTGTGGTCAGGAAAGATGCTTGATATGATTTCAATTTTCTTAAATTTACTGAGGCTTGATTTGTGACCGAAGATGTGATCTACCCTGGAGAATGTTCCGTGCGCACTTGAGAAGAAAGTGTAATCTGCTGTTTTTGGATGGAATGTCCTATAAATATCAATAAATCTATCTGGTCTATTATATCATTTAAAGCTTGTGTTTCCTTGTTAATTTTCTGTTTGGATCATCTGTCCATTGGTGTAAGTGAGGTGTTAAAAGTCCCCCACTATTATTGTGTCGCTGTCGATTTCCTCCTTTATAGCTGTTAGCAGTTGCCTTATGTATTGAGGTGCTCCTATGTTGGGTGCATATATATTTATAATTGTTGTGTCTTCTTCTTGGATTGATCCCTTGATCATTATGTAGTGTCCTTCCTTGTCTGTTGTAACATTCTTTATTTTAAAGTCTATTTTATCTGATGTGAGTATTGCTTCTCCAACGTTGTTTTGATTTCCATTTGCATGGAACATCTTTTTCCATCCCCTCACTTTCAGTCTGTATGTGTCCCTAGGTCTGAAGTGGGTCTCTTGTAGACAGCATATATATGGGTCTTGTTTTTGTATCCATTCAGCAATCCTTTGTCTTTTGGTTGGAGCATTTAATCCATTCATGTTTAAGGTAATTATAGAGATGTATGTTCCTATTACCATTTTCTTAATCGTTTTGGGTTTGTTTTTGCAGGTCTTTTTTTTCTCTTGTGTTTCCCACTTAGAGAAGTTCCTTTAGCATTTGTTGTAGAGCTGGTTTGGTGGTGCTGAATTCTCTTAGCTTTTGCTTGTCTCTAAAGCTTTTGATTTCTCCATCAAATCTGAATGAGATCCTTGCCAGGTAGAGTACTCTTGGTTGTAGGTTCTTCCCTTTCATCACTTTAAGTATATCATGCCACTCCCTTCTGGCTTGTAGAGTTTCTGCTGAGAAATCAGCTGTTAACTTTATGGGAGTTCCCTTGTATGTTGTCATTTTTCCCTTGTTGCTTTCAATAATTTTTCTTTGTCTTGAATTTTTGCCGGTTTGATTACTATGGGTCTCGGCGTGTTTCTTCTTGGGTTTATCCTGTATGGGACTCTCTGTGCTTGCTGGACTTGGGTGGCTATTTCCATTCCCATGTTAGGGAAGTTTTCGACTATATTCTCTTCAAATATTTTCTCGGGTCCTTTCTCTCTCTCTTCTCTTTCTGGGACCCCTATAATGCGAATGTTTTTGTGTTTAACGTTGTCCCAGAGGCCTCTTAGGCTGTCTTTATTTCTTTTCATTCTTTTTTCTTTATTCTGTTCTGCAGCAGTGAATTCCACCATTCTGTCTTCCAGGTCACTTTTCCGTTCTTCTGCCTCAGTTATTCTGCTATTGATTCCTTCTAGTGTAGTTTTCATTTCAGTTATTGCATTGTTCATCTCTGTTTGTTTGTTCTTTAAGTCTTTTAGGTCTTTGTTAAACATTTCTTGCACCTTCTTGATCTTTGCCTCCATTCATTTTCCGAGGTCCTGGATCATCTTCACTATCATTATTGTGAATTCCTTTTCTGTATGATTGCCTATCTGCACTTCATTTAGTTGTTTTTCTGGGGTTTTATCTTGTTCCTTCATCTGGTACATAGCCTTCTGCCTTTTCATCTTGTCTATCTTTCTGTGAATGTGGTTTTTGTTCCACAGGCTGCAGGATTGTAGTTCTTCTTCTGCTCTGTAATTTTTTAAATAATTTTTTAAATTTTATTTATTTTTGGCTGCATTGTGTCTTCGTTGCTGTGCACGGGCTTTCTCTAGTTGTGGCGAGCGGGGGCTTCTCTTCATTGCAGTGCACAGGCTTCTCATTGCAGTGGCTTCTCTCTTTGGGGAACACCAGCTCTATGCACGCGGGCTTCACTAGCTGTTGGATGCGGGCTCACTAGTTGTGACTCACAGGTTCTAGGACGCAGGCTCAGTAGTTGTGGCACATGTCTTAGTTGCTCTGTGGCATGTGGGAATTTCCTGGACCAGGGATCAAACCTGTGTTTCCTGCATTGGCAGGCGGATTCTTACCCACTGGGCCACTACGTTAAGTCCCTCTAATTTAATACACATAAAGGGAGGAAATGAAAGAAGTCAGTGTGCTAAACATTTTACAAAAACTGTATTATTTCTTCATTTAATCTTTGCCACCACTTTGTAAGTTAGATATTATATAATATTATATAGTGCAAGGGCTGGGTGTCAAAGCCCCTTGGAGTTATAGCCAAAGGGCAGATACCAAAGATCAACTTGTGGAAGGTCAAGATCAAGAGTGTAGAAATCCAAACCATTTCATTAAGCACCAAGACCTGAGCTGGAATGGGAGCCAAGGTACTGGACCGATGGGACAAAGACCCAGGAAAGCCTGAGCTAGATTGTTTCAGCAGGATGTCCTTTTGATGAATTCAAAAATACATCCCTTTAGTGTCCTTTTGTAGAATCCAACCGGGGTCTTGTGAGTGGACCAGGTTCATTTAATGGTACTGGAAGAGAATAGACACTACACTAGCCTCTTGACATTTTGGAGTTCATTGATCACATTTATGTTTAAAAAATAGAGTTGCTACACATGCATGAATATTTACATGTAAATGTATAGAAAAGGTCTAGAAGGATATGCATTAAACATATTGAAAAACATTGGTTCAGTCTTTGGTAAGATGAACAGGATTTGCAGCAGGAGTTGGGATACCAGGGTATTTTATATGTTTTCTTTGCTTGAATACTTTTGTTATTTTTATTTAAGGAAAATTTATTGCTAAACAAAAAAAGCTTTCATTCATTCAACAATTTTATTTATTTATTTATTTTTAAATATATTTTGGCTGTGCTGCAGGGCATACAGGATCTTAATTCCCTGCCCAGGGATCAAACCTGTGCCCCCTGCAATGGAAGTTCAGAGTCTTAACCACTGGACCATCAGCAAAGTCCCTCAACAAACATTTATTGGATGTTCACTATATACTAGGCACAATGCAAATATCTGAAGTAAGATATAGACCCTACCCACAAGTTCATTGTCTGGTATAGTCTTTTTCAAATTTTGGGTCATAGTCCTTTAGCAGATTATGAAATTAAAAATCATTGGGTCATATTGGATTATAACTCAAAGTATAAAATAAAATATCCATGGGTCAGTACTGATGTAAATAAATGGTTGAATAAATAGGTAGAATAGATCTCCTGTGCAGTAGAATTTCAAATAATTTTATGTAGATACTCCCCCCTCAAGGAGATCAAACTAAAATCCCTACCCCTTAACGTGGGCTGCACGTAATGAATTCCTTCCAACGAGTGCAATATGGAAAGGGCAGGGGATGGGGTTAGGGAATAACTTTACAGTAAAGAAACCTGACAAAAACTACCTCAGCCAGGTGACCAAGGTAACATCAATAGTGATAGGTCATGTTGGTAGTATGTGCCCTTGATAGGATGTGATGAAAATGGCACTTGACCTCTGTTGTTTTCCTCCCCAAAACCCATATACCCAGTCTAATCATGAGAAAAACATCAAACAAATCTCAATAGAAGGACATTTTATAAAATACCTGATCAGTGTTCTTTAAAACTGTCAAGGTCATCAAAAACAAGGAAAGTGTAAGAAACTGTCAAAGCCAAGTGCATTCCAAGGAGATGTGAAGATTAAATATAATATGGGATCCTATAACTGAAAAAGGACATTCAGTGAAATGTAAGGAAATCTGGATAAAATATAGACTTCAGGTAATAATAATGTATCAATTCATTAATTGTAACATATGTACCATACTAACTAAGATGTTGATGATAGGGGAAACTGGGTGTGGAGTATATGAGAACACTCTATACTGTCCTTGCAATTTTTTCTGTAAATCTAAAACTATTCTAAAAAATAAAATCTATGGAATTAAAAAAAATATATCAGTGGTCCACAACTAGCATTTTTCCTCAATATTTTGTTGTGACGATTTTCAAATATACTACAAAGTTGAAAAGAATTGCACAGTGAATTCCCATATACTCACCACCTAAATTCTACCATTAATCTTTTACTATATAGTCATCCGTCCCTCAGTATCCGTGGGGGATTGGTTCTAGAGTTCCCACACATACCCAAATCGGTGCATGTTCAAGTTCCTTATGTAAAATGGCTTAGTGTTTGCATATAACCTACGCATATCCTTCCATATACTTTAAAATAACTTAATCTAGAAATAACTCTAAATTACTTATAATATCTAATACAATGTAAATGCTATGTAAATAGTCGCCAGTGCACGGCATATTCAAGTTTTGCTTTTAGGAACATATTGGAATTTTTTTTTCCCAAATATGTTCAATCCATGGTTGGTTGAATCTGTGGATATGGAACCCACAGATCTAGAGGGCCGACTGTACTTACTTTATCATATATCTAACCATCTATCCATCTGTCTACCCATCCATTAATTTATCTTCGTTTTTTTGGTGCATTTCAAGGTAAATTATAGGGAGTTCCCTGGTGGCCTAGTGGTTAGGATTCCGGGCTTTCTCTGCCTTGGCCCGGGTTTGATCCCTGGTTGGGGAACTGAGATCCTGCAAGCCAGGCAGCACAGCCCGCCGCCCCCCCCACAAAAAGTAAATTGTAGACATCAGTACATTTCCCCCCAATACTTCAGCATGTATATCATTAACCAGAGTATTAGTTTCTTTTTATATAAAATTTACATTTGGTAAGTTTTGAAAAATCCATACATCTGTGTAATCCATACCCCTCACAACTGCATTTTTTATAAAATGAAAGGTCATAGAAGATACTGGAGTACAATACCCAAAGTATGGGCAAGTATTGTTTTATGAACTTCCATTCAGATATGTATGTACCTGTATACTGGGTCACAATGTAAAATATATCACAGTGTAAAATATATCACAGTAAAACAGTGAAAATCACTGGTCTGGTTGGGGAGCTCAGAATGTAATCAAATAGTGATTATTTAGGGTGACAGGTTTTGTAAGATACAGTGATGGGTTCAAAGAAAAGACAGCCAACTTTCTGTGGTTAGAAAGAGGGATTGGGATAGGCAGGAAAGGCTTGTCTGAGGAAGAGGTGATATACTATCGTAATGACATTGGCCAACACTTACATAGCACTCACTTCATGCCAACTGCCAAACACTGTTTTAAGAATGTTACATACACTAACTACTCCTCACAACCTAGAAGGTCAGTACTAATATTATTCCCATTGTACCTCAGACTGAGTACAGAAAGATTAAGTAATCTTCCCAGGATCACAAGGCTAATAAGTAGTAGAGCCAAACAGTCAAGCTCTACCTAGTTCATGCTTTTGACTATTATACCTTACGAGTAGTATACAGTTTTTGGTGGAAATTGGCTTTGTAACTTGGGGGATTTTATTTCAGTCATTTTCATGGGGCAAAAACAAAGTTTTTGTCTGATATTCCCTGAGAGTGTGTGTGTGTGTGTGTGTGTGTATGTGTATGTGTGTGTGTGTGAGTTTTACAATATTATGGTTCTGGGGTACATAGAAAGCATTTAGAGCTAGAAAGGATGTTAGCCATCATCAAATAACATTTTCATTTCCAGAAACTTCCTACTCTACTGTTTTCACGCAGTGAATTGTTTGGTATTTTCCATTCATTGTGCAGCAGCATTAGAAAAGATAATGTTGAGTTGATCATTCCCAAAGATACCTGAAGTTGATGCTTATTAAGCTTAAATGGACATTAATGACACTAATACACTGAGTGAGGCAGAGGCAATGTGATAAAGACAGCATTATGAGTCAAGAGACCAGAATTCAGGACCTCACTCTGCATCTCAGATTAACAGTTTTCCCATCTACAAAATGGAGTGCACATCAGAGATGACAGATACAAGGTGCATATGTTGCCACACCCTGCTTCCTAACCCACAACTGACATTACTAATTATTCATGACATCGTCTTGCTCTGAACCTGAAAACAGCTTCAGAATCCTTCTCAACACAGTGCTCAATGCAGTTAGTACAGTTAATCAAAGTTGGCACCCAAGTTGAAATCTATTTGTCATCTTTGGCTATGACAACCTATAAAGATTCTTCCAGTTCTAACTCCCAGAAATACACCATCAGAAGTATGAAAACTGTGCCCAATTCAATACTTACTTCAGTCTTTCCAGTCTGTCTTTTCTCTAAGCATTAAGTTTACATCATGTAGGGGACTGGGACGCTGATCTGTTTATATTCTACTGTGAATCTACCCACCTCCCTAGTCTTGGCCTTTAGGCATCCTAGCACCCTTTGTGTAAGGTCTTCCCCAGTAAAGTTTCTTTTTTATTCTTCCTTGATTTTTCACACACATTCACACAAGTTCTTGGGTGTGGAATCTCCTAACTTCTTGGCAATCAAGACATCTTTCCCAGCCCGTGTGTTGTTGAATGCAAAGAGTATATTAACAGAGGAAGTTCATATCTGCTCCCCGACCACTCCCAGCACTTGTCTAAGCATATTCCTTCTTATTGCCCTACCTCAGTTTCATAATTATTTGATCTCCCTCCCCCCTGGTAATTAGTAACCAGGATAGGTGCTTACGTCATTCATCTTCAGTTCTCAAACATGTACCTGTCTCTGAGTCTCCACATTGTATATTTTGGTGTTGTATATTTTATTATAGAAATACTTTACAGTTTTGCTTGTCTGCTTTATTACCACTGTGTAATCCTACAGTTGTAAATCGTGTAATTGTTTATGAGCGTGCAAAAAAAAATACTGTATTCAAGTCTTTAGATGCCTTCAGCTACTATTTTCAAGACTTGTGTCCTAATGAGAATCAGTTCAGCACGTCCTTGTTTGTCATCCTTGCTCTTGAAGTCAGTGGGAAGGAATGCTGTGCTTGTAAGGTGGAAACCAATTTGATCCCTTGGTGTAGCATCTCAGTGGGATCATTTTACATCTCATTTTACCACTTAATGCAACCAGGGCATTTAAAGGCAATGGTTTGGCCATGAGTACCTTTGAGACAATATTTTCTTTTACCTGGCAGTTGGAGTCCAGGGTATAGGATTGTCATTTCTAACTTTCATAAAGATGGTTTTAAAATAACTTTGCTGAAAGGGAATAAAGGAAAGGATGGTAATCTTAATTTATTAGTCATCTGCCATAATTTTTACTGGCAGTAATTTGTAAGGAGGATAAAAGCAGGACTTAACACCAGACGATTAAATAACACAGAGTATGTTGCAATGCCACCTACAGTAGTGAGTTTATCTTCCTGGAAAAGGGAGTGAATGACCACAGGCCTCCCCCTGTGGCACAGCTGTCAAATCCCCGGCTGAGCTGGTCTAGATGACATCCTGTTCTGCACACCGAATGAACACAGCAGCCCCAGGCTTTGCCAGACTGGATCTGCCTCTAACCAGCTCTTAGTGTTTGGAATTGTTATGAGATAACCGCCTGTCTGATAGGGTTTAGGAAATAAAAGATGAGCTAGGAAGGCAAAAAATAATATAAAAATATTATCATCTGTTGCAACTATTCTGTAAAATTATTCCAAGTTTTAAAATTTCGCTTAAGAACTATTGTTAACCTTGGTCTTTTGCACTGATTTTCAAAGATATTACAAAATGTGAATATGATTTTGTAAGATTGGCCTGAGACAGCTCTGATGCTCATGATGAAAGAATTGGCCATTGGTCAATATTGTGCGCTTTTGCATTGGTTATTTCAAAAACTATATTAAGTATAAGAATAACAAACATGGGATTCAATACAGCTGAGTTTGAAATAAACCCACAAGCATGAATGAGGAGTAGGGGTGTCATGGATCTGTGTATGCGCTTGGCCTCTGACCTGCATCTCACCCCTGACATACAGTAATCCAGGTATCCTGGGTGCCTTAACATCCGTAAAATTCAGTTTTCTTGTCCTTAAAATGGGGATAACAGAAGTCCCTGCCTCAGAAAATTGTGAGAACTAAATAATGTATGTAAATTGCTCAGTACAGAACCTTATAGGACTTGTTACGGGGCCTTGTACGAGGACTTCGACAAATAGTTGATGTTACTACTGCTTTCAACACTAAGGAAAGAAGAGCTTCACTACACATCCTGTCTCCATTGTCCATAGAATAAATTTCATATTCCTTAACATAACTTCTAAAGCCCATTTTATCTTATGCGAGCAGCTCAATTTCCTGTGACCATTCTTCTTGCCCCCTGACCTGCAACCAAAGTGAACTTCCCAGAGCTTTCATACCCCTATTTTCTGTGCCTCAGAGTCTCTCCCTCTGGGTCATTCTTCAAGATCTTGCTTAAATGCCCCTTGTCTGGGAAGCCATTCCCAACTTTCCTATGATGCTCCTTGTCCCTCCCTTTTGTGCACCACAGAAGTATACCTGTCCCAGTTATAACTCATCACTCTGTACTGCTGTTATTTGTTTACCTATCCAGTACCTTTGCTAGGTGTCATGATCTGAAGATCAGAAATAATTACTTCTTCATCCATATTCTCCTTCTGGTGCTTGACACATAGTTGGCGCCCAACAAGATTGATGAAACAATTGAATGAATATGAGTAGAACTACTGTAGATACTCAAAAATGTTTTGGAGGATAACTAAGGAAAATTTATCTTTAGTTATTTATTAAAGTCTCATTTAGTTCACAGGAGTGAAGACCAATATTATCAGAAGACGTTTTACTTCTGGTTCATCTACAGAACACATTTAATATGATTCTTGAGAAATTTGATCTTGCCTTTCTGTTGTTCTTTTATTCTTCAGGTTCTGGTTACAGCTACCCCTCGCCATACCTTTTGAACTATATTTGGAAAAATACTGGCCAGAAAAAAAAAATGATAAAATTTTTCCTCATGGTGAATAAACAAGGGCAGACCCGACTTTCTAAGTACTATGAACATGTGGAGATTAATAAGCGTACACTTCTGGAAACAGAAGTCATAAAGAGCTGTCTCTCTCGATCCAATGAACAAGTAAGTTTCTGATTCTCTTTGATCTCTGCATTCAACTCAGCAGTGGCAAATTTATTATTACTGAGTCGCAGGGGCCATCGTTTTCTTTGAACTACATTCTTTCAATAGCTATTAGGGAAAATTAACAAATGAAGTGAAATGAAGACTGCCGCATAGCTCTCTTTACATCCCCTTAAGGAAAATAAAAGCAAAGAAAATCAGGAAAAGTCTTGGGTTCATATTTAGGTCAGCATATTTGTCTTATTGCACTATGGAAGTGGCAGCTCAAATTTAAGCCTGCTAATAGACATACCTTTTTTTTTTGTTCATATGAATTCAGCCCTTGGAACTCTTAGGAGTGCCTGTAGCAGACGGCTTTCTTTAAGCCAAAAGATGAAGGTCAGATGACCAGTATAGAGGAGAACAGTCAAGACCCACTTTGTGCCGGAGGATAATAACATGATTCTCATGTGGAGTGCAGTTTTTTTCTGCTTATCATTTTTATAAATTTACCACCAACGTAATACTGGAACAAGTAATTTAAAAACAAAACAAACTTGATTTGAACTTGTCTTATTATATAGATGGGAGAAATTGAAGTTAAAAAAGTCATATGAAACAACAAATCTATCCATTCTGCCAAAATTGAGGTTAAATTAAATCGTTAAAATAATAGTAAACAGGAATTGTAAAAACTGAGTCTACTTTTACAAAGGACTTTAGTTGGAGAATTACTTAGTCTAGGCCCTAAACTTGGAATCCTTGGAAATCACTGAGCAAACTAATGCAAATCCAGAAAGCTTATTTAAATCACCCATTAATTTTGCTAGTTCTCTTTTTCACTGCATATGTAGAAAGGCTGCTCCTGGGAACCACTGGTAAGTCATAAAATATTAAGCTACATCAGTGCTCACAAGTTACGCATTAGAACTGTGTTTCCCTTGGCTTCTAAATTGATTTTCCAGTCAGAACATCTCAGAGTCCTCTTTGAATTACTACTTTGGACTGCCATGGCACACACTGCTTTATGTAGTTGTCAAAAGAAAACAAAAACTATTAAAGGACTGTGTTAATAGCCACATACTTTAAGTAAAGGTAAACAAACTGCAGAAGTATTTCTGTTTGAATCTTTCTGCAGAATGTAGGCACTCTACAGTTTCATAGTTTTCACTGATAGGTTACCCTCTGAAATATATGCTTTGAAATGAACATACCATTAGATATTTTTGAAGCATTCTAAATTATCTTAGATTTTAAAGGGAACCCACTGGGCTTTTAGCATAATCAGGTACCAAAGTAACACAATCTCAGCTTCATTTTTATTTTATCCACAAAGGTGCTTGGATACTTTTTTTTTGAATGTCAGAAACTCCTGAGAGCCTTTGAAAAATGTTCCTCAGTTCTTTCAAATAGATTTTGTTTCCTTGAAAGATCTGACTGAACAGAAATAATACTGGCTCTACAATGAACCAAAAGCTGCAGAATGGTCCTGGACTTAATACTTTTATCCTAATGTCAAATAAAAGCCTCAAATGCCTCCATTATATAGATCGTTGAATGGCTTTCCCGTGGAAGAAATGCCATAATCAAAACTTGCAGCTTTGGAAATTCCTTGGCGGTCCAGTGGTTAGGACTCTGTGCTTTCACTGCCAGGGATGCGGGTTCGATCCCTGGTTAGGGAGCTAAGATCCCACAAGCTGTGTAGCATGGCCAAAAAAAACCAAACCAAACCAAACCAAAACAACTTGCAGCTTCATTCCCAGGTACATCTGAGCCCCATAGAGCAACATATCCCAGTGCAAAAAGTCATACCGTTTTTGCTCAGTCACATTTGGTCAAGCGCACCCAAAAATCCAAAGGAAGGGCAGCACTGTACCTTCAGCCTGCTGTCCAATTCCTGTCCACCCAGTGCCTTCCTCTCCCCCTTTGTACAATGGCTTTAGGAAAGAGATGAATGGGAAGGGAGTTGTTTCCTCCACTAGTCAGTAATGGTAAGCTAGTTATTAATTCCTATAAAGCAATATTTACAGTGGGAGATTTTTGTCTAGTGTCTGCCACACAAAAGCCATCTTTAAATAATTTATAAAAAGAGCCTACATTGATTCTTCTCAAAAAGAAGTCAAGATTTTTTCTTTTTTGCATGTGTGTATGCCCTGTATATTTGGCTCTTGAATGACTATCAGATAGTACAAACGGAATCTCTAATTGCTTCCAAAAGAGCCCAGGGGAGATGGAAAGAAGAAAATCTTCTTTATCATGTGGGCTTATTTTCACTTTTGGAGGCAGTCTAAAATGCTGATTATTTAGTAGCCTTTTCTTTGCTGGCTGAGTTCCACACAGAGCCAAGCAAAGGAATAAGAAGAAGTACAGGTGGGAACCCATGTGAACACTCAGACATTTTTCCAAGACCACTTCTCCACCTCCCACTAGAGATGCTTCCAAGCATTCCCCTGAGTACTGTGAGGAGGCGGCCGGCAAAGACTGTGTCACATCTTAATGTTGAATATTTCTAGGAATGTGTTGACAGATACTCAAATCAGAACCTAGAAATTATGCATGCCATTTTGAAGAAATCCCTGTCAACCACAGGAATTAATGTCTAATTGTGTTTTGTCTAGTGCTCTTTCATTGAATATAAGGATTTTAAGCTGATATATCGGCAGTATGCAGCTCTCTTCATTGTGGTCGGAGTTAATGACACTGAGGTAAGATAATAGAAGAGCTTATGGAAAATACAAGAAAATTAGGAATAACAGTCTGATTTTTTTTTTAATAAATTTATTTATTTAATTTTGGCTGCGTTGGGTCTTCGCTGACACGTGCTGGCTTTTCTCTAGTTGCAGTGAGCAAGGGCTACTCTTTGTTGTGGTGCGTGGGCTTCTCATTGCAGTGGCTTCTTTTGTTGCGGAGTATGGGCTGTAGGCGCACGGGCTTCAGTAGTTGTGGCATGTTGGCTCAGTAGTTGTGGCTCACAGGCCCTAGAGCGCAGGCTCAGTAGTTGTGGCTCACGGACCTAGTTGCTCCGTGGCATGTGGGATCTTCCCAGACCAGAGCTCAAACCCTTGTCCCCTGCATCAGCAGGCGGATTCTCGACCACTACGTCACCAGGGAAGCCCAACAGTCTGATTTTGATTCCTCCTTAAATTGACATTTTCTTCCCCACTTACCTCCATAACAATTATCTTGACTCTTGAAGGATATTGATTTTTATCAAGGCTGGGGAAACTGTGTGGAAGAGATAAACCTAGGATTTTTTTTGGATTAGATGAGCAATTTGTGGAGAAGCACAAAACCACAGAATGCCTTCCTCGACCCTAAGCAATACCAGTTTCCTGCCCTCATTCAGTGTGGCACAGTAGGGCAGCTTAGCCAAGGGTAGGGGCCAAACAACTGTGACATTAAACATAGGCTGACATTTCAGAAGGCAGAGCAAACTGTAAATATGATTGTGTTGTAATTACATCTCATCAGATATAGTTCACCTTTTCAGAAATGGTCAGTCCCAGATCAATAGCACCTTTGGCCATAGAATCCCTGAAAGGGTATTTAAGATCTAAAATACTTTGAAATCTCAGTTGATTGTTTTTTTATCCATGAACCAAACTTTGAGATGGTTTCCCCATCTTCACAGATGGGAAAGTGATGACATGAAGACTCTGGGGGAAAACAAAACAAAATAAAAACCAGGCTTCAGCCAGTTGGTGATGAAGTCAGGGAGTAAACCTCAGAACTCTATAATCACCAGACACAATCTGGTTTCAATTCAGTTAAATTCATCATGGACTTTTCAAAAACTCTTAGAGGTTAAGGTTTTCTATATTTCCCCTATTGATAAGCTTCTTTTAAAGAAATAAGTCCTAGAATTATTCTGAATATTTGTCAATAGGAAGCTGCTTTGCTCACATTATCTGTTTACCAAATGCTCTAAAACCTGGTTGCTGACTGGGCAGCTCCATGTCTGATTTCCCCAATAGGTCATATTAAAACTAACTGCACCCGGGAATTCCCTGGTGGCGCAGTGGTTAAGAATCCACTTGCCAATGTAGGGGACACGGGTTCGAGCTCTGGTCCGGGAAGATCCCACATGCCACGGAACAACTAAGCCCGAGTGCCACAACTACTGAGCCTGCACTTTAGAGCCCGTGAGCCACAACTACTGAGCCTGCATGCCACAACTACTGAAGCCCATGCACCGAGAGCCCGTGCTCCGCAACAAGAGAAGCCACCGCAATAAGAAGCCCGCGTACCACAATGAAGAGTAGCCCCCGTTCGCTGCAACTACAGAAAGCCCGCACACAGCAACAAAGACCCAACGCAGCCAAAAAATAAATATTTTTTTAATAAATAAATAAAAATAAAACTAACTGCACCCGTCCTTTTTTATTTCAGAATGAGATGGCAATTTATGAATTCATCCATAACTTCGTGGAAGTTTTAGACGACTACTTCAGCCGAGTGGTAAGTCTAATGACTAAAAAATGGTTTTCGTCCTTAGCTCAATTTCCCAGAAATGGGTCTATGTCAAAAATATGTGTTAATGGGCCTCCCCGGTGGCGCAGTGGTTAAGAATCCACCTGCCAATGCAGGGGACACGGGTTCGAGCCCTGGGCCAGGAAGATCCCACATGCCACGGAGCAAAGCCCGTGCACCACAACTACTGAGCCCACGTGCCACAGCTACTGAAGCCCGCACGCCTAGAGCCCGTGCTCCGCAGCAAGAGAAGCCACCGCAATGAGGAGCCCCCCGCACCACAACGAAGAGTAGCCCCCGCTCACCACAACTGGAGAAGATCCACGCGCAGCAACAAAGACCCAACACAGCCAAAAATAAATAAATAAATACATTTATATATTTAAAAAAATGTGTTAATATAGAGCTTTAATGTGTAAAAGTTAAAAATCAAATGACGCCAAATTTTCATTACCTTTCCTTCTGGCTCATCCAACGTGTTAGAAACCTACGTGTGTCTTAGATCTTTATAAAGAACCAGTTCTATAAGACTAAGAACCTCTTGTGTCTTTCTCTCAATTAAGATATTTTGCTATCGAACTTCCTCTCTCTTTTCTTCTTTCTTCTGCTTCCCCTCCTAGGACACCAGGACCCTTTTAGTTTAAGAATCATTTCCATCCAGACCCTTGCTTTGAGGATCAAAACCAAGTCCCCTTAAGGAATACATGAGTTCCTTTCCAGCAGTCCTTTAACAGTTGTACTGAAATGTAATTTAATAACATACAGTTCACCCATTTAAAGTGTACAGTTTTTAGTATGTACCCAGAGTTGTGTAACCATCACCACAATCAAGTTTAAAATATTTCATCACCCCAGAAAGAAACACCATACCATTTAGCATTTCTCTCCCAATTATCCCCTCCACCTGCTCCAAGCACTAGGCAATCTTCAGTCTACTTTCTGTCTCTATAGGTTTGCCTGTTATAGACATTTTATATAAATAGAATTATATAAAGTACAATAAAATATGGTCTTTTGTGACTGGCTTTTTAAATTTAGCATAATGTTTTCTAGGTTATGCTGATCACGTTGTAACATATATCAGCACTTCTTTTTTTATATAAATTTATTTATTTATTTATGGCTGCATTTGGTCTTTGTTGCCATGCACGGGCTTTCTCTAGTTGTGGCGAGCGGGGGCTACTCTTCGTTGTGGTGCGCAGACTTCTCATTGCGGTGGCTTCTCTTGTTGTGGAGCCACAACTCTTCGTTGTGGAGCACGGGCTCTAGGTGCACGGGTTTCAGTCCGGCAGGCGGACTCTCAACCACTGCGCCACCAGGGAAGCCCTGGCAGACTTCGTTACAGGGCAATCGACTAGCCTGTTTTCATTGCCTTAGTGCAGTTTGTTCTTAGAGTGTGGTTCCTGGACCAGCAGCATAATTATTACCTGGGAACTTGTTAGAAGTGTAAACTCTTGGCCTACGCCAGACTACTGAATCAGAAACTCTGGGTTGAGGCACAGGAAACTGTGTTTTAAGAAGCCTTCCAAGTGATTCTGATGCATGCTTAATTTTGAGAACCACTGCCTTAATGCATGAGGCTTGCTGTCAGCTATTTCCTAATTCAGCGGTTGGAGCTGGGCAGCTGCCTAGTGGCCTGCGACATGGTAGTGCCTCTAGCTAGGAAGGGATTGGTGCCCTCCAAAGCTGAAAGAGCAAGATGTCTGGCCATTCCAGAGACTGGCCTTGCAGGGACAGGGGGCATTGGGTCTGGTTTTAAAATCCATCTTCTTGGGCTTCCCTGGTGGCACGGCGGTTGAGAGTCCGCCTGCTGATGCAGGGGACACGGGTTCGTGCCCCGGTCCGGGAGGATCCCACGTGCCGTGGAGCAGCTAGGCCCGTGAGCCATGGCCGCTGAGCCTGCACATCCGGAGCCTGTGCTCCGCAATGGGAGAGGCCACAACAGTGAGAGGCCCGCGTAATGCAAAAAAAAAAAAAAAAAAAATCCACCTTCTTATTGATTGCTTGGGGAGAGCACTATAGACCAGCACTTTCTGTCCAATAGAACTTTCTGCAGTGATAGAAATGTTCTCTATCTGTGCCATCCAATGTGGTAGGTGCTAAGCCACATGTACCTCTTGAATATTTGAAATGTGATTAGTGTAAATGAGGAATTGAAATTATAATTTTATTTAATTTTAATTGATTTAAATCACCATGTGAGGCAGGTGGTTACCATACGGACAGCATAGCTGTAGTTCCGGCTTATCTCCTGATGACCACTTTCTTAGACAGACTGGTTGCAAGTCAGGGTCTGTGATTCAGAGCTGGCCATGGTTAGTCACTTTAAGGGAACACCTATCAAGAAGAATATAATTTCCCAAAATAGCAATGTTTTAAACCTGGGAGAATAAAGCGTGGGTACAGGCACTATCATTGCTAAGGTTTTAAAAACTATTATATTCGGTAACTAAGAATAAATAGCAGGTTGCTGAATTTTAGCTGTTATTCTAGGGAGAGAGTCAGTGACCACATAAACCACAGAAGTAAAGATTAGGATTTAATTTAAGCCAGGTGATTATACAGGACTTGGAGAGTACTAAGGGATGACCTGGTTTAGGATGACAGTAGCAAAAAGAAGAAAAAGAGGAGAGAGAAGAGAACCCTGGGAAAGAAAATAGAATCTGTCCCACTCATGGAGAATGCCTTGTCATCTAAGATTTATTTTTAGGTTTGTGAGTTTTAAACAGTTTTTCTGGGGCTATTTTTAATCTTAGAGGTTCCAAATCTTAAATTTGGAGATCAATCTCATGCTGTCTGGGCTGAAAGAAGCATCTTAACATCACGTTTCAAAACAGAAAGCCAGCCCAGTTAGCTTCCAGAGAGGCAGTTTTGCAAGAGATGAGGGCTGTTGCTGTTGAGGAAGTGGGATCAGAGTTGTCAGTGCTGCACTTGACAAACCTTAAGTCCTTTCAAAGATGAATTTAGCGCTTTCATCTTTTCTCCATCTATGACTTTTTCAGGACATAAATTTGTTCATTAAAAAAAATTAAAAATACATATGAGCGAAAAGAAAGGGTAGATCATCAGTGAGCATGCCGTTTATTGATACATACTGTTAGGTACATTGCCTTTTAGGCTTTATGTATCTGTATCTAACTATATCTATATCTATCTACATATATACAGGGGATAATGCTGTATATACCATTTTATGACTAGCTTTTAAATTTTTATTTATTTTTGGCTGTGTTTGGTCTTTGTTGCTATGCACGGGCTTTCTCTAGCTGCGGTGAGCAGGGGCTACTCTTCGTTGTGGTGCATGGGCTTCTCATTGCGGTGGCTTCTCTTGTTGTGGAGCACGGGCTCTAGGTGCGTGGGCTTCAGTAACTGTGGCTCATGGGCTCTAGAGTGCAGCCTCAGTAGTTGTGGCACACGGGCTTAGTTGCTCCGCGGCATGTGGGATCTTCCCGGACCAGGGCTCGAACCCGTGTCCCCTGCATTGGCAGGCAGATTCTTATCCCCTGCGCCACCAGGGAAGCCCCAGACTAGCTTTTTTATTTAACAGTATGTCAGGACTTATGTACCTATGTCATCATTTGTGGATTTGCTATAATTTATTTAAGTAGTCCCCCCTTGATAGACACTTAGCTTGTTTTCAGCAATTTGCTACTATAAATAACATTACCCTGAATATGCTGTCACACATCATTGTGCCGTTATTTAACTGTTCCCTTAGGAGAGACTTCTAGAAGTAAAACTGATGGATTCAAACTGTGTGCACATTATTACGATTTTGTATATACCTATCAAATTACCTATGATCTGTAAAGGTTGAATTAGTTTATTCCCTCTACACTCTAAAGGTGAAATGTTTTAGCCTATAAAAGTCCTCTAAACTGCAGCCTATTTTGTTTTTTTAAATCACTGTCCCAAACTCAGGGCCTTCCCGCACTCAGGCTTCTCCCTACAGAGCAGCCTCTCCCACCTGCTTTCAGGCTGACAACCAGAGCAGCCGCTGTCTCTGCTAAGTGCATTGTGTCCCAGTGTCTCCTTCTCATCCTTGGACTCTTTTCTCTTTTCCAGAGTGAATTAGATGTATCCTTTTTCAGTGCTGTGAACCAAGTTTTCCATAGTGCTTGGCAAAGAACAGGCTAGTCTTGATCAGGTAAGTGCCATGGGGCAGGAAACCAATTCAGCCGAATCCAGAATTCAGAAGGCTAATCATCAGCAGCTCTGACAAGACAGCCGGAGGTACAGGTGCTTTGCAGAAACCCTCCACCCTTTTTCACAAAGACGATTCTTGTACTTTTCAGACGGGGCAATGCTACGGTGGTAGTTAATAATCACTCTTATATATTAATTTAACTTTTGCATATGGAATAGACTTTTGCAGAATTTAAATAACACAGCCAGAAAGTGCTTGGGCCTCCTGGAGAGAATGGATTTCCACAGCTCTAGGTATAAATCTCCAGAAATTCCCCACATGATCAGAAGAAGGCCTTCAGGGATGATAAACTGGAAGGTTAAAGAAATTGCCTGGCTTGTATTCATCTCCTTTTATAGCAGAGGAAGCTCTCCTTTTCTTCTCTTCTCCTTTTTAAATCAGAGTATCCAAGGGCCCCAAGAACAAGCATGATTTACTTAGAATGTTGCAGGCCTGCGGATTTGGGCAGGAGCCCACTGGGGTTCGTGTCAGTGCTCTGGAGGCAAGTTGTCTTTTAAGTTAATCTTTACTTCGGAAATCTGCTTACCACTTGAACGCAATAAATAGGTGTCCTTTGAGAAAACATCAGGCTTGAATATGAAATAGTAACATTAATTATAACAAATATATTAATTATAACATGTTTATGTGTGTGTATACACACACGCACACATACACACACACACACACACACATACACACATACACACACACATACACACATACACACACACATACACATTAGATGCCTATGCCCAGAAACAGTATGCCAGTATATTCTGGGGAAATGGCCATTTACCTTTTACTATTGATAGAAAATGTCATGTTGATAAACTTGATTTGCAGGCTGTATTTGAAGCCTCTTTAAATCAGTTGGGGAAATCTGAGTGCCCTCTAGTGGTGAGTGACCTAAATCTGTGGTCCTTTTGACCTAGGAGACCCAAGACCAGGCTGTATATATATTAGGGTGTATTTTTATGCAGCATGTCACATTGCATTTTAACTAAGTCCTTTAAAGCAATTCAAAATAAATCTCTTCCTCCTTGTACAGGGTAATAAGAAAAATGACTTTTGATTTAAGAAGTCATCAGGAAGACAGCAAAAGCTAATAGTTACTTTACTGGGAATATAGATACCCAAGTTTTGCTTTCATTGCTGCTACCAACTGTCTGTGTGTATCAGACAAGACACATAACCCCCTCATCTCAGAATGACAGAATTAAACTAGAAGAGCCTTAACACCCTCTCAGCCTTAATGTTTGATGTTGCCATGACTAGGTAACTGAGCTATCTTACACCTAGAACAGGATGGGAAAGTCTTATAAGTCTAGATATTCAGAGAAGTAAAGTGAATCAGATATAGTAGGATGTGTATTATAGTTGGACTCAGTGTGTTGATGTGTCTTATATACTGACTAGGTGTTTATTAAAAGTAGAGATGGGTTTGTCTTTGTATCCCTCTAGTGTATAGCATAGGTCCATGTAATGAACTCCAGCATTCTTGTTTGAATTTAATTTTCACACCAAAGCACACAATTTTCATCCTTACCCTGCATTTTACTTAGTTTCATTTTTGCCTTCTCTTCCTCTCTGACCAACTTATATATTCCTGTTCTTGGGAAATACTTAGGCACATCCACCTGACAGATTAGGAATTTTGCATAATTTAGAGAAGGGAACTAAATCTCTCTAGACCTGGAAGTGTATGTCTGTGCTCAAGCTGTAAATTCACGTGGCCCTCCCATGGTCTAAAAGTGCAGCAGGGGGCAGGGCAGGCAGGGCATGGGGCACCTCTCTTCTATTGAGATTCTGAAAGAGTTTCTACCCTCAGCCATCTGAAAAAGATCAAATTACAAACCCACGACTCGATTCTGTCTCATACATAGTTTTTTTGTTTTTTTGTTTTTGGCCGGGCTGCGCAGCTTGCAGGATCTTAGTTCCCCGACCAGGGATTGAACCCAGGCCACGGCAATGGAAGCTCGGAGTCCTAACCACTGGACCTCCAGGGAATTCCCCACAGTTCTGTGTAACTGTCACGTTGAAGAAGTCCAGGGAAAACTTTACACATCAGTTTCTTAACAGTAAGACAAGGGAGCCTTTTAGAGGTGTGGCCTCACAGACAGACCGCATCACCACCCTGGTAGCATGTAACCAGGAACCTACCAGAGCAGCTAACATTGTGTCAGGGAAGCTTCCTTAGGCCTTGAAAGGTTGGACCAGCAGCTGATATAATTGCAACTTGGAACCGGTTCTCCCAACACTCAAGAGCACATAACCTTTGTGTTTGCTCAGATTAAGGAAGCCTTCCACGTCCGTCTGCTTGGAACAGACATGATTTAAGGCTCAGTCTTGTTGCAGCAACAGGAAGGTGGGAGTCCAAACCTTATGGAACTCCCAAGAAGCCCTTTACTCGCAGTCTTTCTCCAGAGACTTTACCGCCCTGCAGCCTTTTAAGAAGGGAGCGGTTTTCCAGAGCCTGTAGGCTTAGACATTGGGAAATTAAATGCATTGTTTACATTTTTCCCTAGTATGGGCTTGTTCTACTTCTAAGAAGACTAACGTCACAGAGCAAGGCAGATGGGTTATTAAAAAGAAATGACATAAGCTCAGGAAATCAGGACAGAAATTCTGGTTTGTTGAAAACCCTTCTACTAAGTGGAAACTCTCTGTTGCAGAGTAGTCTCAAGTGGGGCGGCCTGTACCCCGGGGACTGAGCACATCAGGACCTAAACCGTTCACGTGCGCTGAAGCAGCCCTGGTACCCTCTTTACATCCCACACCACCCGCGGGGCTGAAATGTTGCCTGAGGACTTCTGTCGGGAAAGTTTGCCCTTCCTCATACTTCGGTAGACTTATTTAAGACTTCAAATTCCACGAATTAAGATAGTTTTTAGGAACCAACTGATGAGCTTCTCAATATGTGCTCAGCTCCAGAGCCCCAGGTTTGCCGGATTCTCCAGACAATTCATAATTCAAAGGAGCAGTCGGATCCCCTTCTGCTAAATAGTCAGAGGATGGCACCCACGAACAGTGCTGTGTAGAAGTCCAGTTCCTCCCCAGTTCAGTGCACACCTAATGTGTGTGAAGGCACCAAAACCCTTGACACCCCTTTTGGTATTTGGTGGCCTTAAAGAGGCTTAAAGACTCGGTTAATTTTGGCTAGAATGGAATGCAGCAGTACTGTCTTCAGACCCAGACAACCAGGGTCCCCTTCCTGGGCCCTGTGCTTTAGAGGACCCTACTCTAGCTCTCCTTCAGCAGCACCCCTCTCCATGGGGTAAGGATGCTTACCCAGAGCCGGCAGGGCCCCCCATCCACTCCTTGACCACCCTCCAGCACCTGGGTCCCCAGAATTTAGCGGGTACCTGGTCATCCCAGTGCCTGCTGCCAGGGCCTATGCAGGTCTCTTTACCACCCCAGGACTGGAGGCAGGAATAATAGAGAGGCTGGGATGGTAAGGGGGGTATTCCACATGCATGCCTGGGAGGAAAAGCCAGGAACAAGCTGGGGTTCCTATTTATATTCTTGTGCCCCCTCCCTGACAAATATAGGATAGCTCTAGAATCCAGAATGTTTTCTTCATTCAAAAATATCTTAAAAAAAAATCTTCAGAACACTCATGTTTTTACTTTGTAAGTCCTTAAAGTCCAAAAGCTTGAGCAATTAATTCTAGAGCCTAAAAGCTCATATGTGTGATGTGAAACATGCTCTCTTTACTGAAGTTGAGGGTGGGCGAGTAGGAAGGGCCTCCATCCTCTTGCACTCTCTATGACTCAGCTAGTTATCTACCAGGGTGTGCCCTGGAAGACTAAAAGCACCCAGCCAACAGTAAGAGCACCGCTAAGATTTGCAGTCAGGCCCTGATCAGGCCCCAGGCCCAGTAGGGGGACGTCTATCTGTCGTTCCTTCATTACTTTCCTAAAATCCCAAACACCTTTAGAGGTCCAGAAACTAGAACAGGGCTTCTCCAAATAGGAGATAATTTCAGCCTGACTTAGTGAGAAATCACAAAAGTAACTTGTTCAACTAGGGGCTATGGAAATACTGACAAGAGGACCAAAGATATTCTCTAGGGAAACCATCCAACACTGAAGTGGCAGCTTCCAGAGGAACTGGAATTTTCTCGATGGTCTCTCAGAAAGTTAAAATAATTAATTGTTATTACAAAAGGATTTCTTTTGAGGTATGGTGGAGCATGTGACTACATCAGGAATAGCGTGATCATATCAGAAAGGAGTAAACTAGCTTTCCTCTCCCTGAAGGTTACTTTTGGAGTCATAGGGTTTGACTGCTTTGGAGTTGGAAGAAAACTACACAATCATCAAGTTAAAATCTCACTTTTTAGACAAAGAGGCTGAGGCTCAGAGACCGATACCAGTTCTGTCCCAGAGTAGCTCTATGGATTGATTGTTCCAAACTACAGAGCTACTTTGGCACAGAGCTGGTACTGGTCTCCGGGTTTCCAGAGCCTTTGATTCTAGGGCTACAAATGTGATTTAAGATTAAATTTGACACACTTTTTGAAAATTCATAATCATCTGGAGTAGATTGTAGCAAATTAGTCTCTAAGAAAACATTTATAAAGTGCCTGGCACCATGCTGTCTTGGTGTTTCCTGAATTAGGGAAGAAGTTTTAGAGAAACCCTCGTCTTCGGTCGGAGGAGTCATAAATAATGAAAAATTCTGAAGCGAATACCTGAATGTCTTGATAAGAGCATGCTTTCCAAAAGCGACGTTCACGTCAGAGATTCCTAAACATCTTTTCCTTTTGAAAATATGTCCATTGAAGCAGGGCTGCAAGAGAAGAGAGCAGGCCCCTGGGCCCAAGGGAATGTGTGCAGCTGGTCCAGTCTTTGGGAAGGGCAGGCAAGGAGGGGTAAGGGGGCCACAGCCCTCTCCAGCATGAGAGTTCTAGTCAAGTCATGAGTGATGAGTCTCAGAATTATGAACAGTCTCCAAGGGAGTCAGCCGTTCACCTGGGAAAGGGATGTGAAAGTTCCAGATTAAACAGTTCTGCCTTCCAGGCCATTTTGGCCCTCCCTAGCCTTAGCCATCTCTCTATATCCTTTAAGTGTGTTTCTGAGTCCTTTAGGTGCCATATTCATCCCCTACTATTCCTCCTATCCCTCTCTCCAGGTCCCTCTGCCTTACCCCCACTCCTTCTGTTCTATGCTTCTGGGTTCTGTTTTACTCAGGAATAGTGGCAGCAAGCTATGAGAAGCAACAGAGAATCTGGGGGAAAAAAAACAAGAGAATGACAGGCTCATTGACCCCAGTGCTGACTGATATTTGTGTAATTTTACATAAGCCTATATAAACTTAAAAAAAATTACACTGGGATGTCTTTGTTGCTTTCAGAATATGAATGGATCTTTCAGGAAAACCTACTTAACAACAACAATAAAAAAACACTCCTTGGGGCTTCCCTGGTGGCGCAGTGGTTGAGAATCTGCCTGCCAATACAGGGAACACGGGTTCGAGCCCTGGTCTGGGAAGATCCCACAGGCCACGGAGCAACTAGGCCCGTGAGCCACAACTACTGAGCCTGCGCTCCGCAACAAGAGAGGCCGCCATAGTGAAGAGGCCCATGCACTGCGATGAAGAGTGGCCCCCGCTCGCCACAACTGGAGAAAGCCCTCGCACAGAAACGAAGACCCAACACAGCCAAAAATAAAAATAAATGAATAAATAAAAGATTACTATTAATAAAAACAAAAAAACAACAAAAAAAACCCCACTCCTTTTCAGTGACCTAATTAACTAAAGGCCATACTAAGCCTAAAAGTGAACACAAGACTATTACAAGGAGAGTATATCCAGAACTATGCAGAATCTTCATGATAATCTTCCATACAGTAGCATGTGATTTTCAGTGGGAAATGTGAACACATTGGCTCTTTGCAACTTATCTAATTCCATGGGCAATTGAGTTAAAGTATAAAAAAAAAAGAGAACACGTTTTTTCCCCACCGTACTTAAAGAACTTTTTCTTTTTCTTTCTCTTTCTTTCTCTCTCTCTCTCTCTCACTACGTTGGGTCTTCGTTGCTGTGTGCGAGCTTTCTCTAGTTGGGGCGAGCGGGGGCTACTCTTTGTTGCGGAGCATGGGTTCTAGGCACGTAGGCTTCAGTAGTTGTGGCTCTCGGGCTCTAGAGTACAGGCTCAGTAGTTGTGGCGCACAGGCTTAGATGCTCCATGGCGTGTGGGATCTTCCCCGGCCAGGGATCAAACCTGTCCTGTGTCCCCTGCACTGGCAGGTGGATTCTTAACTACTGCACCACCAGGGAAGTCCGAGCTAGAATCTTAAAAGAAAAAAAAAAAAGAAAAGAAATCAAATAAGACAAGGGATCTGAGGCCAAAATCTAGAATTAGAAAGTTTAGTTTCTAGGCTGGGCTCTTCCTTGGAATTGCTTTTGAGGTCCCATTAGAATGTATGCTGCTCAGTTTTCTCTTATTAAAGGAGAACTAGACCACCACAGTGGTGTTAAAATACCATGATGAAAAAGTGCTTTATGATCCAGAGATCAAAATTCCAATGTATGAACCAGAAACATTTCAATCACTCTAATTAAAAAATTGATTTCAAGTGGCACTAATCTTACTGAGGTCCTACGCTATTCAGCTCCAATCCACATTACATAGAAATTCAGAAAGGCTCTAGGTTTCCGGGTTGGGAGAAAGTGGGGCTTTATGAATCTGTTCTTTAAGAGGCTCTTTCTAGTTCATATCAGCTCCAACCTTAGGGTGCCCATGAAGGTAAACAAGTTTCCTCAAGGATCTTTAAGTCAGTTGAATTCAGTAAAACCTAAGGTTGGACCCTCTTAAACTAGTCATTCTCAGCTCATCACCTTAATAGACCAACAGCTTGTGCCTTTCTTGCTTCCTCCTATTCCAAATGTCAGGGCTAAAGTGTGTTTGCCTCTGCTTATTGCCACGGGACTTGGCATATAGGGCATTTTTTGGTCCCTGCTCACCTGGCTTGTAGCCCAAATGCCATTACTCTTGGCTTTTCCAGTGTGCACAAGTAACTCATTAACCAAATCAAGATGTGAACAACAGCTGGATTCTTATTTTCAAGAAGCCACATGATTCCAAGGGGAAATCAGTTTTCAGGCTTTTGCCTCACATTCGATTTGGTCTGTGGTTTCCCTTTATAGTGCCAGAAAGTTGCATGATTATTAGAGGTTTCAGCCAGATACTCAGATAGACAGGCAGTCACATGCCCACAGTACCAAATGCCCTCACTGAGCAATTCATGTTTCCAGGATGTTGGGAAATTCAGACTTGCTGAAGGACCTTGTCCTTGCATTGTGAGGATGTCAGTGGTTGATATGATTCAGCAGTAAATTCTAATCTGAATTGCAAAACATTGAGCTAGTTGTTCAAGGGGACATCTGAATTGCTGACCATATTCTTGCCAAAGATGGAGCAGTCTTCAGAGCAGCTTGATCCCTGCATCGATTCAAATAGAATAGATTAAAATGAGATCTCCTTCTACCTCAGAATCACCCTGGATGGGTTGACATTTTCAAAGGCACTAGGCTTTAAACAACAAGGTCCTATTGTATAGCACAGAGAACTATATTCAATATCCTAAGATAAACCATAATGGAAAAGAATATTTTAAAACAGAATGTATATATATGTGTATAACTGAATCACTTTGCTGTACAGCACTAATTTCCACAACACTGTAAATCAACTATACTTAAAACAAAACAAAAAACCTTGACACCAAAAAAAAAAAAAAAAAAAAAAGGCACTAGGCTTTCATTGCCCTTAGTGAATACAACAGGGGGATTCTACAGGGCATTTTTTTCATGCAGTCACCTGTGCTTCCCAGCTCTGCCTTCCTTTATACCTGGCTGTCATTCCTACCATGTTCTGGCTTCTGGGTCTGGTGAAGAGGATTAAGTCAAGCGCCTAATATTCCAGTCCCAATTTGGCCATGGACAAAGCAATCATCCATCTAATTGGAAGATATTATTAATAGGTATAACAGAGTAAAGCTTTTTTTTTTCTGGGTCACTTTAGGACAGTCCCCATGGGCTCCTGAAAAAGTTTATTCTGCTGGAGAACTATTCGCACAGAGCTTAATGAGGTATTAACACAGAGCCTAATAGAAACTTAAAAGTCATTCACAGGATTGTCTCATTCTCTATAGATGTACTTTACTAAACAAATACAATAGACTTGAACGTCTGGAATTATTGGGAAGAAAAATCAGGTGGTAATGGCTCATTTTACAAAGATTCACTAATTATGAACTCCCATAGTGCATTTAATCACTCGCTTGTTGAATGAAGTTTGCCTATTTGAAACAATCTGTCAGCTGTTTTTTGTTTTGTTCTGTTTTTTTCTAAACAGACCAGGATTGTGCTCTTTAGTGATGGAAACTTTAGTAAAGCATAGAATTTAGAAACGTTCAACCATTATCATCTTCACTCTCAAGAGTTTCTCTCTTCCAGAACAGGTCAGTTCTCTCTTCCAGTTCAATTTCACAAAAGAAAAGTTAGGTACTCAAATGAAGGGACTACTGGAGGAAGGACTTGGCTCTAATTAGCTAGACATCATAGTCTAGCAGTGTTTTCTTCTTCTCCCATGCCCTGTACTAACTTTCCAATAAGAACGTCAGTAATCTAAAGTGGCTCCATAATTCTCAAATGAGTATTTTTAGAATGCTCCATTTATAAGAGGTACTCTCCTGAAAATCGGAATTTTTATCTCCTTGGGAATTAAGTCAGCATTGCCTTTTCTTCATTCATTTCTCCTCGTGGTTATTTTTTTCTTTTAGCCTGTCTGACACAAAACATGCTCAAGGTGCAGTACTGTAAAGGCATGTGTTTTGGGGTGGAGGTTTGAGGGCGGAGGGAGAATGTATACTCAGCAGCCTCAGGCCTCTCCTGGGAAGTCTGGAAGCAGAGCAGTTAAGCCCAAACTTTCGGTTTAAATTCCAGCTCTGACAACTACTAGCCATGTGACCGTAGGCAATGGCTTTGAGCCTGTTTGTTCCTGTGTAAAATGAGGATAATGTTAGCATGTACATCACCGAGTTGTAGAGAAGACTGAAATAATACATGTAAAACACTCAACACAATGCCTGGAACACAATGAGTATTCAATAAGTCATGGCTATTACTGTTGTTATTATTGTCTGGGAAGACATTGTTCTTGAGGTCAGGTCACACTCTTACCAAAATTTACTTGCTTTGTTCTCCAGCTCTTAGTAGAGATTCCGTCTCCCTCTGGCTAAAAGGTATAGCTGTTCCATTTCTATGTCTATTGTCCAGTTAGTTAGCCTAGCCAAGGTGAAATTAGGTATATATGTGTACATGAAGGTAATAATTTCTAATATAAATACCAATTTTAATTTCAGGAATTCTGTTAAAAAAACACAAAACCTTCATGCTTAGACTAATTTACACTGGAAAAATTCCAGGCAAAGTCATAAGTTATTATTTACTGAATGTTAACATTTTTATAACTAATTTCCTTAATATGACCCTAGATAATGTTTAATTTGGATAAAGTACACATCATTTTGGATGAGATGGTGTTAAATGGCTGCATTGTGGAAACGAATCGGGCAAGAATTCTTGCCCCTCTACTAATTCTTGATAAGATGTCAGACAGCTGAAAACAGAAAGGCTCTGCCAGACAACATCCACTTACAGGAAATGAGGACACCATGGAATACCTCTCAACATCACTAGCCCAAAAGATTCTGGAAGACCAAACACTGCAAAATGGGCTGTCCTTCCAAAGACATTTAAAATAGGTGTTTTCCACAGTTCCTAAACGGAAAACAAAACTATTTTAAAACATGATGCACAAAGAAAATTTTTCTCTAAACGGAGAGACAAGTTTTATTTTCTGAACATAAACATTTTTTTCTCACTTGTTTAGATTTTGTGGAGTACTGAGGGAAACTCTTTTGGTCTCTGCTTCCCTTTGCAAAGGGATAAATTCAGGAACAGCATCATGGGGTGGGAAGAAAATGTGGCACCTCTCTGTTGGCCAATAAACTTTTAAAATTGACTTGAACATGCAGAGCACTTTGAATAATACTGTTTTCTGAATGCTATCTTTTTCCTTAAAGTCAAAATGTGTGTACCTAATGAAAATTGCAGAATCAAATATTCTTTGCCAGTTTCTAAAAGCCTGATATCCATTTTATGGGTACTTGGCAATTACAAAGACATCATGTAATTAACTCTATAGAGAATGTTACTACCTAATAATGAATCGCTAAGACAACCATTATAGCTATCCTATATGCCATATTGTAAAGAGTTAGTCTTATTATTAAACTTATTTGTAAATGAAATTTAGTTCGAAGTTTAAAAACAGAATGCAAGAGAATATATCTCTGTTCAGGTTGCCATGAAATGACTCCGTCTTCCCCTCCCTTTTATTCCTTCAACCCCTTCTCCTGGAATGTGTTGAAGCAAAGAAAACTGCTAAGTCACTATAGAAGAGCAATGCTCTGATCCTCTCAAACCTTTCTGTATATATGCTTTTGCTTCGTTAACAGTAGGAGATACAGAGCTGTCTTAAGTAAAAGCATGTTCATGTGCATGTTAGGGTAGGAGGGCAAGTACATTGGAGGACACAGAAATATAGTCTTGATACATGAAGACACTGTGCCATCCTATGGAATTCCAAGAGTTCTTTCACCTACAACACTCTGTCCTCCAAAAGAGGACATAAATGGGCATTCTAGGCAGTAATTCATTCAGTACTGTTTGATTTCTCTCCCTGTCTCGTGTGTGTATAGGAGGGATTTTGTTTAAATTCTCTATGTGTTTCTAAAACTTCACTTACATATTTCAAAGTTTGCATCTACCAGGCAACCAATGAATAATGGACTCCAAAAGCAAACCTTAGTTGTTTTGGACTCATTCAGGAAAGCAGAGGAAAGGCTTCTGACCTGCCAGAACAGTGAATGGTATGCATTAAGTAGCCAAGGTCTGGGGAAAGCCCAGTCTAGATCAAAGTGCTTTGGAGGTCTTTCTGAGACATAATTAGTTGGGAAACACTGGCCTAGTTGGTAGGCACTTAATCAGTAGCACATTCGGGTAACTGCTGAAACTGGTACACCAGAAGTAACTAGGGAGTGAATAAAATTAATTTTGGGGTCACACCAAAATAGCATTCAAATAACATCTTGGCACAGATTTTAGTACCTTGAGAGAATAACGATTAAAAAAAATACTAGGTAGATACCACTGGAAAAAATACTCCAGAGGCTAGTGTATGTGAAGACCCAAGTAGATGTCTCACAGTACTTGACTTATACATGAAGTGAACTCTAATGTGACTCTCTGTTGTGTGACAGGCTGTGTCATCAGGTTTATTGCTGAACTTCAGGTTTATTGCTGAACTGTGACTACCAGCGTTAAGTGATTTTCAGACTCATGAAATTTATGTCTCAGACTGGTCAGCTTTACCTTGTTCTTGGACTTTTAGTTCTACAGGAAGATTCCTGACATTTCAGAGTTACTCACTGTATAAGACTCATCAACTTTACCTGCTGTAGCAATGTGCTAGACCAGGATTCAGCAAACCTTTTCTGCAAAGGACCAGACAGTAAATATTCTAGGCTTCGTGGCCCATATGGTCTTTGCTGTAACTACTCAGTTCTGCCACTGTAGTGCAAAAACGAGCCATAGATTATACATAAATAAGTCAGCATGGCTGTGTTCTAATAAAACTTTATTTCTTTATGGATACAAATCTGAATTTCATAAAATTTTCACATAAGATATTATTATTCTTTTTTATTTTTTTCAACCACTTAAAAATTTAAAAACCATGTTTAGTTCATGGGCCATACAAATGCAAACGGCAGGCCACAGTTTGCTGACCCCTGTGCTAGAATAGTCTTGGTAAAAGCTGGCTACTGACAGACATTTTAGATACTTAAATAATACACATAAACTGGGTATTAATTCTACTGCTAGTGTAAAGTTCTAGTCATGCATCCATGTATTGAGACAATCACCACCACTGTTTTCTGGATTAAAGCATAGGTCATACATTTAAATATTGCTATTATGTTTTATTTTAACTTTTATTCTCGCAGAGAACTGTGAAGCTAACAATAAGGTAAAGTAAATGCTGCCTCTGATTACATAGTCACAACATTCTCATGCAGAGAACAGAAACACTACTCAAATGATTGACTGCAATGGGAGAAATCTCTTCTAATGTAGAAAGGGAACGTACCTTTTAAACAGGTAAATTGTGGGCAATTCCAAAAAATGCTTTTCACGCCTATAAAAGCCATTTGGCTAAATCAGACCTAGTGACATTTCTTTTACCTAGATGCATAGATATGATAAGTCACAGGAAAATGGAAATATAGCCCCTTTTCAAAACCAGGAAATAGCATTATCCCAGTGGTTTCTTTTCACACTAACACAACATTCAAAAATCATTCTTGGATCTTAGACTTACACGTCACTGAAGATACAATGGTAAGTAGCACATTTGGTGTTTAAAAAATTAACACAAATAACTTGGCTATTTTTACCTGAAGAATACTTTAAAGACAGAACACAAGAGTTGGATCACAAGCATGTGAACATATATTTCTCCTAGCTTTCCAGTTTCAGTAAGTGTATTTACACAGAAAAATACATTTCTTCATGTAGTAGTTTCAAAAAACTATATATCTCAATGATTCAAAATGAAAAGTATACAGTTAAGCTCTTAGGTCTGATGGCTGCAGTGAAACAGTCACATGACACAGTTTTGTACGCTGCAAACATTTTAATGATTATTGTTGAGAATACATTTTGGAAATTTTTTTACTTCAAACTGCAACAAGTTAAATAAATGTTTATAATATACAAAGAAAATACAACCAAAAGTAAAACTTGCTTTAAGTGTGCCTTGCACCTAAACCAGTGTTTTCTCCCCCCCCTTAATATATCTTTATTTTTGAACTGCACAAACACACTTAAGAATTTGAATTTTATAGTATGGCATTTAGGAAATAAAAATATACTCCCCACCTCAAAGAAATAAAAAGGCTGTGCATGATTATATGCCAAACAAAAGAGAGAACACTAGATATACTCTGATAGTGCAGGCATCATTAAAAAGGAAAAGAAAAAGCTTGAGATGCTCATTAACTCTCTATGTTTTAAGGAAGCAGGATTTTTGACCAAGTAGCTTAAAAGCCAGCAAAACAGGCATCAGTGATGGCAACTGTAGTGTATGAAGTATGAAATGACAAACTTTACACAAATACACTGTTAGAAATTTACCAATGAACACTGAAGATCTGAGAAGCTGCTCTTTGGAACAGTCAAGTAGGACCACCTAATTCCAGTCACATGAGCCCTTGTAGCAACACAAAGTGTTCTGTGCTATATACTTGCTGGCTGGATAGTTAAAGGACTTGTTTTGTCATTAGCAGCTAACGAACTTATTCCATGTGTTCTTAAAGCCTTAATGGTGGAAAAAAGGCAAGTGTCATTAGCATGGAGGATCATATACTTCTCTGCACACAAACACAAGAGGCTTCACTAGAATTTTAAGTCTCTGATGTCTCCCATTGCACTTCAAAGCTCAGTTGAGATGAAAGCCTTTCTCCATTGTAGCAGCTAGCAGGCGCTCTCTCATGATCTCCTCCGAAGAGTATTCCGGCAACTTTAGATAATGTACACACGTATTCACTGATGGGTAGCTTGCATCAGTAGCATCAACCTACAGAAATAGAAGTGAAAATAACAGAAGACCATGACTTTAAATATGTATTTCTTTCAACCCTTAAGTATCTTAATTCCATTTAGATTCCCCAGTAGCTAGAGTTTGTACCTTGCGTACAACTGTGAGCCTAGGATGCAAGTTAGCCAGTCCACCTGGGGGTAGAGTTGAACAACCAGTGGTAAACTGCAGGAATGCCTTCCTCTCATCTGAAGACATGCCACATAAAACCCTCACAAACCTAAGGAAACCTGGGCTAAAAGAAGAAAAATAAAGTTATATTGATTTGATAGCTGATTTAAATGAAAAATACTACCATTACTGTATAAGCCAGCAATAACCCTAAAAACGAATATCCGCATGTTGGAAGAACAACACTGTCTAGAGACTCTTGGGTAAGTATGAAATAAGCTGATATAAACTACTTGAAAAATACCCTTCAAAGACTGATACAGACAGACTGAAACACTGATGGAGTATAGGAATCAAATATGCAACAAAGGCAGCAAATCAGAAAAGCTCAAGATGCACATGCATAATTCACCCAAATATGGCTAAACTAGCAACAGGGATCTGAAATAATACATTTTTGTTACAGTGAAATAAAGTATCACTATATGCTACAACATGGATGAATTTCATAATTATAATATTAAATAAAAGAAACCAGACCTTAGAGAATACATACTGCATGATTTCGTTTACTAAAGTTCAAAAAGCAAGCAAAATTAATCAATGGGAATAGTGATTTAATGACTAGAAAAGAATAAGATGGGGATGGGGACTTCTAGAGTTGTTTCTTGTTCTGGGTACCAATTATACAGGTGTGTCCATTTTGTGAAAATTCTCCAGGATGTATGTGCAATTTGTGTACTTCTGTTATGCTTCAATAAAAACTTACTTAAAAAAAAAAAGCTATATATACAATGTCATTTAAGTTTAAAATAATAATACTTTCTCATTTACATCACTTTGAAAACTTTAAAATACAGGGCTTACAGTCTTAAAAAATGTCAGTGGTATGAAAGAAAAAACATCCGAGGAACTGTTGATTAAAACCATATCACAACTAAATACAATCTCCTGACGGGGGAGAATGGGAGTGAAGTGAGTGCTATTAAAGATATCGCTGGAATAATCAACAAAGCTGCAATGTAGACTATAGATTAGCTAATAGTACGGAATCACAAATCTGCTAACTAGTATGGCTACGTGGGAGTATGGCCATATTCTGAGGAATGTACACTAATGTATTACAGAGTAAAGGTACAACATATATGCAACATATCCTCAAATGGTTCAGAAAATATGTGTGTGTGTGTGTGTGTGTGTGTGTGTGTGTGTGTGTAAAGAGATAATGTAAAAGAAATACAGCAAAACGTTAAGTACTGGTGATTCTGGTAAAGGATATATAGGAATTCTTAACTATTCTTCAACTTTTCTGTAAGATTGAAATTATTTGAAAATAGAGGTTAATATAAAAGCAATAAAGCCTAAGGGTTTACAAATGACGCAATTTTTAAAATGATGAACAGTTAAAACACAGTGAGAAAAGGAATGTTAAACATCAGCCAAGATGACTTTTTGTGTGAACTCAGCCTTATCAGTGAATATACATCTTGGTAACGGTGAGACTTAACTCCTTTCTCATTTTATACATATAATTCACTGAGTCATTTAGAGAACCCGCCATTTGATTTTGGGACATAAACAATTTGTTGATCTTAGAAAATAACCAACACATACCTATCACGTGTATAACCCAACTTAGGTTCGGTATAATTAATAATATCCTCTGCTGCCCAGGATGGCGACTGATTTCCACAAAGAATCATTTGGACTTCTTCATGGCTGAAGGAACTTAATTTCTCCATTGGAAAAACTTTATTAAACCCATCTACATTACACACACAGCAAAAAAACAAAAACAAAACACACAACTCAGTTTCTAAGTTATAATTTCAAAATAACAAATTTCAAATCAAGATACTCAACTAAATGGATAGAAAGAAGATAAATATTAATAAATATTTGAAAAAGCAAATATAAATGAAAATAGCTTGAAATAAAAACTGTGCTAGGGTTTTAAGTACAGAAATTTTTGCTTATTATCACAAATGTAGACAGGGAGAGAATATTCAGACACTATGGTCAGTAGCCAAATTCTAATAATTTCCCAATCAGTTATGTCATACAAGCCAGCCAAGGCTATGTTCTCATTTTTAAAAATAGTAAGTGATAAACAGTCCAATGTATTTTGCGTCAATCTTTACTTGAAGAATTTAGATTCTAACATAGTTTAACTCATCTTGATCATGTAATATTGAAAGTATGCAACAATATTATATCCACTTACAAATGAAAAAATAGAAGCCAAAAGTGGGTCCCTCATTACTCAGGAGGACCAAGCTGAGGGCATGCTACAGCTTGAAAATGTTCCAACCTGTTCTGAGTACTCTGCAGGACCTAACTGTTGGGAAGACAAAAAACTAGACGGCAAATCTAGAGATTACTAGCAATTTTTGAGCATAGCAGTACCTTAATTTCAGCTGTCTCAAAGTAAAAGGAGAGGGATTCAACTAAAGAGCCTTAAAAATTACCTCTAAAGGCTTCCATCTGTTTCTGAATACCCATATGCATACAAAAGTCAAACATCAAATCCACATATTCTTCTGCATTATCCATTGTTACCATCTGCAAAGGAAAATTTGTCAACGTAATTGTTAATATCTAGGAATATTTCAGTAGCGCCTAGTACAACTGGCCTCATTAAGAGGAATTTTCTGGACTTACAGATATATCAAAAGCAAAATTTGTACCTCATCTTCACCACTTGGCTTCAGATCCACAGCTGTAAAACCATATATTCTTGAGGAAGGGCAAAACTGGAAATTTAAACTGGGAGGACAGAAAAGGATTAGATTAACATTCAGCTACCATTGGTGTTTAATTTTTAAAACACTGCCGCCAAAACCATGGGCACCTCCCCCAACAATAACAAAATCACTATACCAGCTTAGATATTAAGTATGGGGCCTTTTAAAATGCAAAACCGTGTGCCCAAAAACTATCTGGCCAACTGTTTACCAAACCTGGCTTTGCAGGCATTTCATGAAACATCACCTTTCATGTTTTACTTCCTCCTTAGGCACAAAATTAATCAACTATGGATTTTTGTAATGAATTATGGTAGCAACATGTTTACAAGTTATTTTTGCAAAAGAAACTTTTTTTTTTACTAAAATTGTTCATGCTCTGTTTTTACCCCCGCCTCAAGTCAAACCTTGAACATATGAACAACTTATCAAACACAACTTCTCAATGTTATCATCAAAGAAAGAAGGAAGGAAGGAAGGAAAAAAATGACAGCAAAGCCTCGTAGTCAATCCAAAAATCACAGTTTAACATACCAAGGGTATAATAATTACACATATATAAATTAATAGAATTTTATCAAAAGATCTACAGCATCTGAGTTAGTTAATGCAGCCACTGGGGATAAGGCTTACATACAAAGCAAACTATTCTGAGGTTTTTCAAGTAGGCTATATACATCAATTAGCTAATGAATTTGTCAAAATATTATTGGCTTTGGACTGTTTACACAAGATATATATAGTTATCACATTTGATAAATCAGATAATCTTTCAGATGTCTGATGATTAATAAACTATATTCTGGTATTCTGAGTGCTCTCTTTATAATATTAACAAATCAAAGGATCAAATCAAAAATCGATATTTCCTGTAGCATCTTATTATTGTTAACAGACTGTATATTCATATATTGCAAATCAGTGAAGACAAAGGAACAAAAGCTTTAGAATTTATTCATCCATTAGGTTGAAGAGTATATATATCTATATATACACACATAAAGCTTACCCTAAATCCTCTATGCTAAGTGGAGGCCCAGAACCTGATGGATTCTTCAGCACTAGTTCTTGTAATTTTGTGTTCTTCTCATCTTCAGAAAGACCTTTGTTGCTTAAAATCTGGCGCCTCTTGATAGCAAGGTCTTTAATTTCTTTTAAAAATCTGGCTCTGTGTGGGTTTACTAGTTCAAAGTCTTCCCAAGTTAAAATTCCATTAAACCAAGCTGGGGGTTTTGGTTTGGGGGGATCTAGAATAAATTCTGATTTTGAATCCTCTTCAAAGCTTCCTACTGAGAGTGAATCATGACCTTCTTCTGTAGAGGCTTCAGACTGACTTTCAGTACAGTGTAAGTCTCTATCACCTCGTGACTCATAAATCAGTTTACTCATATTGCTTTTAATGTCACCCATACACATAAGTTTAAAGAAAGGTTTAGAAATAGGTAAATCCACAAGTCTATTGTCTTGAATGCATTTGGCCAAGAAAATTCCAAGGAAATGAAAGAGTTTTGTGATCCTTTCAAGCTCATCACTATCTTGTGGAAATGGAGCTGTAAACAGTCCACATGATCTCTGAACATAGTATCCAGGAGGTTTCAATCCACCTCCAAGATCGACCTAATTTTTTAGAGGGAGAAATGCAAAAAAAAATGAAAAGATCCATAAACATTAAACATCTTAATTCAGCTATCTAAAAGTATCTATAAACACATTTTATTAAATAGGTTTTATAGACTAAATTTTACCCTTTAAAAGCATTTTAATAGTATCAGGATTATTCAATAATAAAAGTAGAGTCAGAAAACCTGGCTTACATTCTGGAAGCATAACTGATTTTTAACTTTCTAAAAGCAGAATCGCAAATCAAATCACAAAATGGGAAGTATATCTTACATGACGAGATTCATCATCTGGAAAGTTATCATCACAAAGCCAAGCTCCCAAATCAGTTCTCTGGAATTCTGCTGCCACCAGAGCATAAAATTCTAATGTGGGCCCCAAGCCAGTTCCTTCTTCTCCTAAAAATTCAACCTAAACATGAACAAATAAATTATGGGGGAAAGTAAGCTTAAAAAAATTTTTAATGATCCCATTCTTGCCAAAATCCAGTCCTACTGTAATATACTTTTTTTTATAGTAGCAGTATAATATAAGCCACACAGAAGTTTTTATTCCAGTTTTTCTAAAGAGAAATTTGATTTGTTGTACGCTATTCCATACTTAGACACTGTGGTGAGCATCGTCCATACATCAACTTACTTCTCGCAACAAACCTACAAAATAAATTATCATGTCCTTTTCATACCAAAGGAAACCAAATTTCAGATAAAGAGGTTATATATCATTTGCTTGAGGAAATGACGGTATACAGATTTATGTGTGTGTGCATCCGCACGTGTGTCTATGTGACACCAAAACCTAAACTCTTCCACTTATTTCTGACTTTAGGCAATCGCTTTAAAGGTTTTTTATCCATACTCCATATATTCCAAAAATTATTTGAGGCAGCTTACAAAAACACACAGTGTATGTTAAAAAATAATAATAATAATAATTGAGAATTATCTGTGTTAGAGGACTATATGGGTAAGAAGAATAAGATGAAGGCACAGAAAATTCTTTTTTTGGGGGGTGGGGTGGGGGTGAACTGGCGGCATGCAGATCTTAGTTCCCCGGACAGGGATTGAACCTGTGCTCCCTGCAGTGGAAGCACGGGGTCCTAACCACTGGCCGCCAGGGAAGTCCCAGGCACAGAAATTTTAAAGTGAAAACCATAAGCCTTATAAATTTTCTAGAGGTGTATTGTATTTATCATAATCAGTCTGTGATCCAAAAATAAACAAACCAGGTGGCTGACATCTGTGACAGGAGAGGTATTTCTTTCCTTGTCTCTCATATATAAGGAATAATATGTGTATAGGATATAATCAACAATGCCCACAATAACATTTCTGCAGTAAATATATTGAATTTCTTACCGCCATTTGCTACAACATCTCTCAATATCTTCATGAGTGAAGATATTCTTTGCTGCTCATTAAGCCACGAGATCCTGACCCCTGAGGAGGTGAGCTGACATCCTCTTATGAAAGATGCTCTGCCAGAGGAGAAGGCCTTTGCACAGAGGGCAGAGAAATCCATCTACACTTCTATCTAATGCAGTTTTTTATGTGGTGGAAGACACAGACTGGTTCTCTAACTGTCAGTCCTGCACACTACAAGAAATTATATAGAGGTACCTCAAGAACTGATTTCCGATCTGCATGTATTTGCATGACATTCTCAGCCCACTCCATCAGTGATTCACCACGTGGAACTTTCACTCTTTCATGCTTGAGACGACCAACACGAAACTCTCCAGGATCATCTCGCCTTACACTACTTGTGGTCCTTGTTCTTTCCACAGTGGCCTCACGTCGGTTTTGTAACCACACTATTGCTCTGAAATAGAAAAATACCTATGTAGCTGTAGCATACAGCAACAGCTGAATGTACTACTAAACCAGCAACAAAAGTCAAAGATTTAAGAATTTTTTAAAAATAGTATTTTATCAGATGATCAAATATACTAATCTTATTTCCTTAAACAAACTGAGAAAATACTGAGTCTATATTTTCCCTTTTTACTTTAGCAATTAACAGATCAAAATAAAGGTCTGTGGTCCAACCCCACACAACACATAAAAATACAGACAAACTCATAATACATAAAATATAAACATTTCCTAAATCAGAGAATGTAAAAAATGGTTAAGCTATCTTTATTACTGTGATACAAATTGAAAGCCAACACAGAAACAGTGTTGTGATTTTGAAACATTTTCTTTTTAACAATGCAGAGTTAACCCATCTAGGATGGGAGAAAGAATCTTGAATTAAGAATAAGAAGATGAAAGATCTACTCTCTCATGTGTGCTACAATTTTTTTGGTACTCTCAGGCCAATCAGCTATGTACTTTGAGAATCAGTTTCCTCATCTATAAAATAAAAATCAGGGAGTTACCTAGTGGTCTAGTGGTTAGGATTCGGGGCTTTCACTGCCATGGCCTGCGTTCAATACCTGGTCAGGGAACTTAAGATCCTGCAAGCTGTGTGGTGCAGCCAAATTTTTTTTAAAAAATTGAAAAAAAAAAACCCCCAAAACAAAAAAAACCAAACCCACACATATAAAATAAAAGTCATAACCAATGCCATTAATCACAGCGGGCCTATAGTGCTATGTGTGCAAATGCTTGGTAAATGATATGAAATGGTCCAACAATGTAACTAAGGGCAACAGGCAACTCCATTTAAATTATAACTTTTTTACATCTACTTTGAAAGTACTCTGGGTATTCAATCACTCAACAAATATTTACCGAGCACCTACAACGTGCTGTACACTGCAGCTAGAGCAGTGAACAAAACTGCCAGAAATTCCTGCCCTCATGAAACTTTCATCTAGTGAAGGAGACAGAAACACAAAAAGAAGTAAAATGGTATGTTAGATTGTAGTAAGAGAAAAATAATGGCCAGAAGATATATTTTAATGTTATCAAAGCTATTTGCAAGCATTAAATTTTGTATTCTTGGGAATTTCAGCAACTAATAATTTATGTAAGCCGCTTAAATACTGTACAATAAATGCTAGCTAATGGAAAACACAGTACTTCAATCCACACTGCTTCAAGAGAGCTTATATCCAACTGGAAGTCAAAAAATGTTTAAATGTTGACAACTTTTTTTTTTTTTTGGCCATACCTCACAGCTTGCGGGATCTTCGTTCCCCCACCAGGAATTGAACCCACGCCCTTGGCAATGAAAGTATGGGGTCTAAACCACTGGACCACCAGGGAATTCCCAAATGTCGACAACTCTTTACGAGAAAACAATATATTCCCTTCATCAATCTTGATATAAAGTATATATGTACATTTTGAGCTTATATAAAACATTTAAAAACACATTTATTCTAAAAATGTAAAATGATACACCTCCTACCTTGATGCACCAAATGCTGTACATGTGAAATACAGCTGTCTAGTTTCAAATGGTATTAGAAAAGGACACTTGCTGGTTAACTGTTCACACCAGTCTGGCAGAGCCCCACTTGCCAATGCCAATGGCTCCTGCAAATTAACAAATAACAATGTCTTAAAGCAATTATGAAAAAAGACAAAAAAGAGTCAATTCTTAACAGGAGAGATGGAGTGAGGTAGAAAAGGAAGGAGAGGCAATACATTCAAAGTCCAACAGATTGAAGAGTTCAAATATCTGGTTTTATTACCTCAATCTGCTGCAAAATTTTTGTTGTGATTTTTTTGCTAGTGAATTCATCTGGTGGAAAAGTAAACTGAGGCTGCTCATCACCTTCTGTAAAAGTAATAAAATTAATAAAAATATAAACTGACTTGCTTTTAAAAATGCCACAGAAACGAAACAAGGCTTCTTACAGACCTTCTTGGGATATTCTTGAATAAGGGTCACTTGCAACTATATACAGAATACGCAGAAGCTGAAGGACATCTTCTACTCCACAAGAATTCTGTCCATTGCCTGCTTTGGCCTGAGGTTGTTCTTTTGTCAAATTAAGAATATCACTACTTTGAAGAGTAGAAATGGCCCCCTGGTTTAACCCAGACTTTGTTCCATGCTCACAAAAATCCTAAAGAAACAATTGGGAAAACTAGCCATTAATCATTTTCAAGAAAAGCAATATATCATCCTATTAGTATTAATGTGAAAAGGCTGGAATTCTTCAAAGAATTGCCTTCTTTTAAAATAAAAACAGTATCATCCAAGTCAAAGCTTAACCAAGCTTTGTTCTAAACAAGAAAATTATCAAAATATAACCACTAAAAGCCACAGTTAAAACTACGTATTTAGATCCAATGCCACAAACCATATTTGAAATTTTAGCATTGTCATATTAACAATGTTAATTCAACTTCTTTTTTTTAGTATGTCCCAATGAACTGCTTTTCCTCAAGAATATTTAAAAAGCTGCAAAGCACAAAGCCATTCCCAATCAAAATAGTGTTCTGATGCCAATATATACCTTATATGCAGCTATGAGCTGAGAACAATTTCTGTTTTTCCTAATACTTTTATTAGTGCCAGTTAATTTCCAGTGGCGCAGGAAAGCGGCATCTGCATTCTTCTGCAGGTAGGTTATCAAGTCATTCTTTGGTAATTCATCAGTGCCAAGATACTGTTCCACATGCTCTATAGACCAACAACCCTACAATAGGAAAAACGAAATGTTGGCCTTTCCTGATTATAAAGTTTATGCTACTTCACATGCATTACATAAGGTAGCTTTAAGATCATGCATTTAACCTAATCTAAAGAATCCCATGTTGGGCTTCCCTGGTGGCGCAGTGGTTGAGAGTCTGCCTGCCAATGCAGGGGACACGGGTTCGTGCCCCGGTCCGGGAAGATCCCACATGCTGCCGAGCGGCTGGGCCTGTGAGCCGTGGCCGTTCAGCCTGCGTGTCCGGAGCCTGTGCTCCACAACGGGAGAGGCCACAACAGTGAGAAGCCCGTGTACCGCAAAAAAAAAAAAAAAAAATCCCATGTTGCTGATTTCTCCCTTAATTGTTCAATTGAAACACAGCTTTAGTTTTTCTTTTACTAAGTAGCCAAGAGCAAGACTCATTTCCTAAAAATAACTTACCATTTTTCCATTTTCCTTTTCTTTGTCAGAATCTTTCATTTCTCTGTACATAATTCTAAATATGAAGATATTATTCAAGTTAATTCATAAATCAAATGATTTGTGGTTATTTCTAATAAGCCTTCAATTCTTTAAAAACATGTATGAATGAGGACATTCATTAGCTATATGCTTACATGAAATACTGAACTCAGGGAGAATTTATAAGAAAAAATATTCATTTGTTAAACATAGGGAATAGCGGAAATCATATTCCTGAAAGAGTTATGGTTTATAATTCGAGCATTATTAAGAAAAAGCATGTATCAAACCTAGAACTTTTAAAGATATAAAGTAACATGCCATCTCTTATAACTTTCATACATTGTTGTAAAAATAAAATAAGATGTGTCTGCATCTGTGTCTAGATAGAAAGAAGGATAAGAATAACAAGGACCAAGAGGCGGTTGAGATCAAATTTAATATTCCAATAAAAACTGAAGGACGAGAATGCCATGAAGACCTTCTGTTCTATCTCAGAAAAACCTACATTACTTTATTGGACATTATCTAAGATTATCAGTGACGTTAAGAGAATATCGGAAAAATAAACTAAGAAAAGTGAAGTTACATAGGATGACTATGATATAATTATTTATAATATTAAATTATATTAAATTATTTATATTATTACATAACAAATATTATTATAGGTAATACTTACTGAGCACCCTCTACATCTCATACAGTACTGAATCTACTTTACATATATTAATTCATTGATTCCTCACAACCACTCTCATTTTACAGATTAGAAAACGAGGTACTAAAATGTTAAATAAATTTGCCCAAGGTCATTGATATTATTTAGTGAATGAATAAATGAATGAACAAAGAGAGGTAGGTTTAACTCACAGACGCCAAAGCAAATAACAGAAAACATTTACTACTTCATACACAATCCCAGTCAAAGAGTTCAACAATTATTACATAAGGAGCTAGTCTAGATTATTTCTAAAGTTCCTCCCAGTTGTAAGCTTTAACCTTTCTCCATCAGGAGTCAGAAATGCTCTTATCTATTCCTGTAAACCAAGAGAACTAAATCTTTTCTGTTCCTATAATACAAAATATAGAAAATATTTCTTGGCTCATACACTATGAAAATATCTACTTAAAACATTAAATTAAAATCTCTTACGTGTATGTTGGCTCCCAAATACGCCTAAGTTTATCTGATTTCACATTGCCGTTACACGACAACTGAAGCAATTTCTGTACATAGTAAAAGATGGTTGATCTGAAATTAGTGAGTGGTAATTCAACTTCACGAGTTGTTCCAAGACCTGTTACTTTCAAAGTGAGGGCTAATCGAGGTGACGGAGTACATTCAACTTCTTCCAAGAGCTCTGAATGAGGTGTTCCTAAAAATATGGAAGATATGAAAAACAATTACACTAAAATAAGCAGTCCAGAAAGAGCACTGCACCAAGAGACAGGTTACATGAAATCTAAACGTTTCTGCCATATATCAGCTACTTAAGATTCTCCTGGGGACTTCCCTGGTGGCAGAGTGGTTAAGAATCCACCTGCCAATGCAGGGGACACGGGTTCGAGCCCTGGTCCCTGGTCAGGGAAGATCCCACATGCTGCGGAGCAACTAAGCCCATGCGCCACAACTGCTGAGCCTGAGCTCTAGAGCCCGCAAGCCACAACTACTGAAGCCTATGTGCCTAGAGCCCCTGCTCCGCAACAAGAGAAGCCACCGCAACTAGAAGGCCACACATGCGCCCCGGCTCGCCGCAACTAGAGAAAGCCCCTGCGCAGCAACAAAGACTCAATGCAGCCCAAAATAAATAAATATATTTATTTATATATTAAAAAAACCCCTATAGCTAGTGTCAATCTTATTAAAAAAAAAAAGATTCTCCTGGCCTCAATATTTTTGTTTTTTTAAAATGGGAAGAATACAGTTAGGTTAAAGACAGTGTACTAGAGAAGAATTTGTACATATGATAAGAATCTCTACTTTTTATTAGGGTATACATGAGAATTGTATATTTCAGAACATTTTATTTTTATGAATGAGAAAACTAAAATTATTAATAATACTACATACAGAGAAAACCACATACTCAGTTAAAGACTTATCAACCTTTTGCTTGCATTGAATGAGTCTGTTATGAGGTAAACACACACATATACACACAAATACAATTAGTTTCATACGTATTTAGTGATGTACTCTCTTTTTTTTAATCTCAGGAATCTTTTCCTCATATCATGATATAGTTTTATAAAGTATTGTTTTATACACTGCATGACATCCCATTGTACTTTAACTGAACCATATCCATTATATAATGAAGGTCATTTCCAATTTTTAAAGAATACCTCTGTAGTCATCTGAGTGCAGAGCCAATACTTCTATAGTACCAATATGTAGTAGTAAAAATATGAAATATATTGCTAAAGAACTCTATCGAAAATCTGTACCTATTTATACTCCCTAGAATAGGTTTTCTTTTTTTTTTTTGCGGTACGCGGGCCTCTCACCGTTGTGGCCTCTCCTGTTGCGGAGCACAGGCTCCGGACGCGCAGGCTCAGCGGCCATGGCTCACTGGCCCAGCCGCTCTGTGGCATGTGGGATCTTCCTGGACCAGGGCACGAACCTGCGTCCCCTGCATCGGCAGGCGGACTCTCAACCACTGCACCACCAGGGAAGCCCTAGGTTTTCCTTTTTGAAGGGACCTTGGAACATCTTGATTCATACTCATTCTCACCATCATACTACATCACATACCACACATTATACTATAAACTGTACTTATGTTCATATTTAACATAGGTATCTTTTTATCAAGTAATAAGTACACTCCACAGTAACATTTAAGTCTTCTTGAAGGATAATATACTGATTACAATAGCTGACATTTATTGAGACACACATCAGGTACCATGCTAGACACTTTACATATCTCACCTCATTTAAACCTTGTAACTACCTTATCAAACAAGGACTTTATTTTCCCCATATAAGAGATGAGGAAAGCCAGGCTTACACAGATTAGGGGATTTGCCCAGTGTATTAGTTTCCTATTGCTGCTATAACAAATTACCACAACTGAGTGGTTTAAAACAACACAAATATATTATAATTCTAGAGGCCAGAAATCTAAAATGGGTTGGGCAAGGCTTTGTTCCTTTTGGAGGCTCTAGGGAAGAATCCATTTCCTTGCCTTTTCTAGCATCCAGAGTCTTCCCATGTTCCTTGACTCATGGCCCCTCATCACTGTGATTGCTGCTTCCTGTTGTCAAATCTCCTCTGACTCTGACCCTCCTGTTTTTCTCTTATGAGGGCACTGGTGATTACATTGGGCTCACCCAGAAAAACAGGATAATTTCTCCATCTCAAGATCCTTAATCACATCTACAAAGTCTCTTTTCTCACGTTAAGGTGACATATTCACAGATTCTAGAGGTTAGGACCTACATATCTTTGGGAGGGGGCCATTAGTGTGCCTACCACACCCAAAATAGAGTTGTAAGAGATGGAGCTGGCACTCAGGCTGACTGACTCTGGAGGCCATAACTAAAACCACTATATAGCTTTTCAAAGTAAAAGCTGCATGGGAGTAATGCTTAGCAATTTTGATCCAGTAGAAAACAATACAAATTATCTACCTTTAAATGAGTCCTTGCTTTAAAGTTTATACAAATGTAAAACACAGTGTGTTTTTAAAATACTATAATTTTATAGCCAAGACATGGAAGCAACCTAAATGTCTATGGACAGATGAATGGATAAAGATGTGGTGTGTATATATATACAATGGAATACTACTCAGCCATAAAAAAGAATGAAATAATGCCATTTGCAGCAACATGGACAGACCTAGAGATTATCATACTAAGTGAAGTAAGTCTGACAGAGAAAGACAAATACTGTATATCAGTTATAATGTGGAATCTAAAATGTGATACAAATGAACTTATTTATGAAATAGACACAGACTCACAAATACAGAAAACAAATTTATGGTTACCAAAGAGGAAAGGTGGTGGGGGAGGGATAAATTAGGAGTTTGGGATTAACAGATACAAACTACTACATATAAAATATAAACAACAAGGTCCTACTGTATAGCACTGGAAACTATATTCAATATCCTGTAATAAACCATAATGGAAAGAATATGGAAAAGAATACGTGTATGTATAACTGGATCACAGTGCTGTAAACCAGAAACTAACACAACATTGTAAATCAACTATACTTCAATGAAAAATAAAATAAAATACTGTAATTTGCTCCTTTTAAAAAAGTCTGTATTTTTTTTAAGGATGCATGGCTGATATATAGTTTCTCCTGAAACCTTTTACTTATAACCTGCATATACAAGTAGTACCCTACTTTTTAAAACTATACAGTACTGGGCTTCCCTGGTGGCGCAGTGGTTGAGAGTCCGCCTGCCGATGCAGGGGACGCGGGTTCGTGCCGCGGAGCGGCTGGGCCCGTGAGCCATGGCCGCTGGGCCTGCGCGTCCGGAGCCTGTGCTCTGCAGTGGGAAAGGCCACGGCGGTGAGAGGCCCACGTACCGCAAAAACAAAAACAAACAAAAAAAACTATACAGTACTACTTTATTTGGTACCTATTAAAATTAAATCACAAAAACTAAAATATAGTATACCTGGGGGTGGAATTTCTAGATCAGTTGTCTGCTGGACATTAGTACGACCAGGTCTAGGATCAAAAGCAGGAACCAAAGCTGAAAACTGCCGCTTTAGTACATAATCATCATCCCATGTTCTCCGGCGTCCCCCTTTAGTTTCATACTCTTCTTCTTCCTTTTAAAATAAAATTCCACGTACAAACATTAAAAGGTAAAACTCTTCATTATTGCTAAAGTGATATGCTATCTATAAAATAAGGTATATGTCAAATACTTCTCTCTATAGGTATTACATGTTCTTATTCAACCATATTTCTTAAGCACAATATAAGCCAAACATGTAGATACATAAATTTCTTACTGATTTAAGTTTATGAAAAGTAAGTCACTGTATGGTTAAAATTTCAAGAGTCACACATCTGGTAATAAAGCTAAATGAAAAGTCAAAAAAAGATAAGTAGCTTTAGTGATGGTTACACAAATTTATACATGTGATAAAATGACAAAGAACCATACACACACATTGGACCAATGCCAGCTTCCTGGTTTTGATACTGTACTCTAATTATGTAAGATGTAACCACTGGAAGAAACTGGACAAAGGGCACACAGGACCCTTCGATCTTTGCAACTTCCTGTGAATGTATAATTATTTATAAATAGGCTGTTTTTTTTAAAAAAAGTGTAAACTGTATTACATACTGAATTACATACAAAACAGATACAGTGCTTGGAAGTTGCTTTAAATTACTATGGGGCAAATAGTTCAAACAAGTTCGACAAAGTGTTGATCTGTCAAATGATGGGTTCTTGGGGATTCATTGCACTATTCTTTCTACTTCTAGCATGTTTGAAAAATTCCATAATAAAAGTTTTTTTAAGGAACATTTTCTCTTCTCCTTCACTTTTTGTATCAACAAAAAAGAGATCAACGAATTGTAAATATTGTAAATGTCTGATGTAGTAATTTTTAAATAAGAATTATCTATATACTTAAATGTACACATATAGACCCCCCATATTTTGAACACTTAATTGAAATTAACCTTTATAACAAATCAAACTGACATTTGACAGCTCTGGAACCAGAATGTCTGGGTTTTTATCCTGGATCCAAAACTTCTATGTGTGATCTTTAGTAATCATGAGGCAGGAGAGACATGGGCTCCAGGCTAGGCATTTAAAACTGGTCTCCTGTTTACATTTCTTGGGACGAGAAAAAGACGGGCTTCAGGCTGGACACTTACAACTAGCCTCCTGTTTGCAATTCCTGAGACAGGAGATAGGTGGGCTTCAAGGTTAGATATTTAAAACCAGCCTCCTGTTTGTAATTCAAAACAGAAATAACAATAGAAACAGGGTAAATATCCAGGCTTTGTCTCCTGAGGGCACTCTAAGATAACAGTCACAGCAGGGACAGAGAGGGGCTAATCCCTGTTTGAGTAAAGATCAAGAGGTCACATATTTCCCATCCTTGGGGCAAGGGAGACACTGCACATGCGCAGAAAGGCTCCTTGGGGGTCAAAAAGGAGGAGGCACCACCCCATAATATGTGATGCCAAGGCCCCCCATAGGCCTCTGGGCTGGAATCCATCTTGGAAAAAAGTAGCACACACATGTTGGAGAGGGCCCTAGGGCAGGGCAGGTGTGGAAACAGAAACCAGGTAATTGGCTAAGGATAAACAAAGACCCGGAAGACCTGCCCTATATAAATGACTTAACCACCGATTTACTACTTTAAAGAGGGGGGACTTTAGGGGGGACGCCCACACCCTTTCTCTCCAGGTGTGAATCTCTGCCTTGCTTCTGTCTTAATTAAACAAACTGTTTCTCTGTGTTCTCTCCCACTTGTCTGCTGTGTCTCTAATAATAAACTTTGTACCTGTTTTTACAGTTTTTGCCTCCTTAAGAAATGCATTTTTCAACGGGGGCAAGAGCCAGGGAAAATTTGCTTCTAGCTTCTAGTCCCTGCTGGTCTGGTGGCTAGGATTCCTGGTTTTCATCCAGGCTACCCAGGTTCAATTCCTGGGCAGGGAACTAACACCTTGCTTCAAGCCACGGCTCACTGCTGCCTCTCCAAGGTCAATCACTTCACCTGAAAATTGGGTTTTCAGGTGAAAACCCAAAGGGTTGTTGAAAGGACCGAATTAGTTAATATACATAAACAGTGCCTAGCACCTAATTAATGATAAATGTTAGTTAATAGACTAATACTTCTATTACTCTACTATGAAAACTTAGAAAGTAGCTATTAACCATTTTAGTATATGTTTACTGCCACCCAAAGGCCAAGATGAGCAGGTTTCAAGTAAGAAATTCCTGTATGCATTATGGTAGAGCAATCATGGACTCTATCTGGACTATGGAACCCAAGCAGTTGGGCAAGTTTCTTTTTGTTAACTCTATTTAGTAGCTTCCTGCCCTCACCCTGCCCCTGCTGTATATTTTTCTAGGCATTTTAGTTTGTGCTTTACTGTGAAAAGGGAAAAAAATACACTGTAGAGAACGTAAACATGAAGATATTACCTGCTCCCCAATAGGTCGGCTCCCTGCTCCAGCTGGGACCTGTGGTAGCTGTGAGGTGACAGCATGGTGTGTTACATCAGAGCGGGAGCCAGCTCGACGCTGCAGGGATGGACGTCTCAGAATCTGATACAGAAAATGTAAAGAGACATGTCTAATTATCTGACCCATATATATCTCTATTCAGCCTTGACCTGAACTATAAACCTATATTACCAAAACTGTCATTAGAAAACTTCATATTCATTAGCCATGTACATAAAAGTTACAAAGTGAATGTTTTAAATTCATCATGCATCATATACTAACCTTCACAAGAAATGTGCTAATATTCTATATGTTTTCTAAGCAAGATATACTAAAAGCATTTTTTGGAGTTCTCCACCCCACTATAACTCAACTTATGAAAAAACATGTTTTAATCTAGTAACATTTTATAAAGGGAAATAAAAATTATACAAGAAGTTAAAATAAAAGGCATTTTCAGGCAATAGTTCAATTTGAAGACAATCACAGTTATCAAACACTAAGATTTCTGGATCATACTGCCTAAGCTTGGGTCCTACTTTTCTACTTAACTCTAAATAATAAGGGCAAATTATGTTTTCTATGTCTCTGTCTCATAGGTTCTGTGTAAGGACTGATGAGATAACATGCAGATACTGCTTACAAAACAGTAGGTACCAAAAATTTCTAAGTATAACTATTGTGGAAGAACCGTGAAAATTATATTCTTTAGGATTAGTGCAGTTCTTCACACTTTAAAACCTGTGAAAACATCAGATGTGATATAGTGTTTTTCAACTATGACCAATTTATTTTCTTTCAAAAAATGTCATAAATGCTCAGATTAAAAGTGCTTTTCTTAATTAACCACATTTTTCATACTGGTGCCATATCGCTTGCTTCAAAGTTTAACCAGGACTTTGCTTTTCCTCTCCTCATTTCAGTTATTAACATCCTGTCTTAGTTGAGAGAATGGGGGACTCTCTCTACCATAACCTCCTCGTATTCTTGGTCCTCCTGATTGTCGTCTTCATTTTCATCATCTTCCTCATCTGGCTCCGGCAAGTCCTCATCATCATCTAGCTCAGCTAGCAGAGTACTGGCACGGCAGCTATCAAGGAAATCTAGAAAACAAAGCCAACGATCTTCCTCTTAACAGAATTAACAAAGCATAACAAAGTAACTTTGCCTATTGATTTTTCTTTTTTTTTTTTTTGCGGTATGCGGGCTTCTCACTGTTGTGGCCTCCCATTGACGCGCAGCCTCAGCGGCCATGGCTCAGGGGCCCAGCCGCCCCGCGGCATGTGGGATCTTCCCAGACTGGGGCACGAACCCGTGTCCCCTGCATCGGCAGGCGGACCCTCAACCACTGCGCCACCAGGGAAGCCCCGCGTATTGATTTTATAATACAAAGGTAAAATGCCAAAGGGAGAAGTATAAAGGCCACATCTAGTACTGACACTCTTCTACCACCACACATAAAGGATGAGTAACAATGGTAAATAGTCACAAGCATGGCAGAAAACAACATGGGATAAAGGATGGTCATAAACTAAGTCTGTATCTACAAAATCATTTTTAAAAAGGTCAACAATATGGGGTATGTTAAAAAATAAAAACAATCCTATCATTATTCTCTGCACAAGTCACAGGAAACATAAAACGTGGAAAGTGAACACTGGAATCATTCGCTCTGTCAACAATTATCTGTTGAGTACCTACTATGTGCCACGAATTCCGTTAGCCACCAGGTATATGCAGTTGTAAACAAAATAAACAGGGTCTGAGCCCCCATGGAGTTTACAGGGCAGAGAGGCATTTAAAGGTAAACAAATGAACACATAAATATAAACTGTGAAAGATCTTATGAGGGAAAAAAACAGAATTAAGTCGATCAGAGAGACCTGAGTTTATCTATGTGACTGGGGAGATACTTAATGATAATGATTACTTAAAGATAATGTCTATTTACTATGGAATAATGTTAGGTACCATCTTTCATATTATGCAAATTATCTAGCACATAAAAAAGTTCAATAAACTTGAATCCCTTTTGTCTCCCTCCTTCTTAGGATCTCTTCCCTTCACCCTTCAGTAAAGAGAAGGTCAAATTTACATTGCCCCACATCAATGAAGATGCTGAGAAACTGTTCCGCACAGGAACTGAAAACAAAAAGAGGAATAATGGGTCTAAAACAAGGTAAGTTTTTACTGGATCTGGAATTAAAAAAACTTCTATGGATAAGAAGACAGTATAGTAGTATATACTCTATATTCCAAAAAAACATCCAGAAAACAATTTATAATTATTTAGTAGAAACTTGCATTTGTAAATTTCTGAACCAAATATAATTTTTTAAGTCTAATAATTATATAGGACTAAGAATTCAATGCCTTTTACTGTGACTTGCCATTGCTTATGAGACATATTCTGATTTCAGAATATTCACAGCTAAATTGGCAACATTTTTTCCTTAGTGACATAAGATAATCATAATTAACGGCATCTTAAATTTGACAAAATATATTACCCCTAACATACGTAAAGTGCCATCCTGCAATTTAGGCAGTGGTTCTCATGAACATGATGTGGTAGTATACAAAATAAATCAATTCCACTTTTTGGTTTATTTTTAAAGGAAAAAAAATATATATGTATATATAAATTCCACCTCCTATATGTTATAATTCACTGAAGTCAGAGGTTTGTTTAACTCATCTTCCCTTTTTTTATCAGAGTATAAGAATATTATATATACATATATTTTCAAAAAGCTCCTTATTTTATATATTTGACCATATTACAGAATCAAATCATTTCCCTCAAAGTTTGCATATATAGAAATTATTTTATAAGGCAGATGTTACTCTGATCCTTCATATAGCAGCACTCAAAGAGTCCTCCAGTTTTAGAAATGTAGAAAAGGAAATTTTAACCACCAAAGAATAATTTTTAAAAGGCAACCAGTAGCCCTAACTCTTCAATATTCTTTCCCACTAGCATACCCACAACTTTCTTAACCTTCACATGATTTAGAACTAAAGCTTAAAGTTAACATATTAACAGGGAGAAGCAGAAGGCCTCCATGAGAAAAACGAAAGTAGAAAAGTTTATTCAGTGAATTTACAATACTTTGGTGTAACAATCATCATCATTTTACCATATACATATTTAATAGCTAAAGTAGAAACAGAGAGATGTAATACTTTTCCTAAAACCATACAACATCAGATGCAATTCCTGGCTTGGAATAGGAGAGGCCAGTCTCAGAAAAGAAGAGGAAAACATATTAAAATGATGTATACATAAAATAGTACTTAAAATATATCTTCACATAAATTTTCTTTTATTTTAAATTAACGAAAGTAATTTTGAAAAAAGAACAGGTGATCAAGGATGTATGATAAAAGGTATTCTAAAACAATAGGAATTTACCCTAAGGAAATACACAAAAATACAATTCAAGGATGCTCATTCATAACAGTGTTGATGGTACTGAAAAGCTGTAGCTTAAATATCCAAAATGGGGGATTTATTAAATAACGATCATACAAACAGAGGAATATTTGGCAGCCATTTCATATGTTGTAGAAACTCATCGAACAATATGAAAATATTTCACAATGTACTGAGTGAAAAGAGCTTTCTGCAAAGGACAGAATCCCTTTTTGTTTAAAAAAACAAAAACCAGAAGAACATATATATCAAATGATATGTATTAAATGACAACAGTGGTTGTCTCTGGAAGGTATGAACTAGATGATTTTATCTGCTTCTATATTTCCTTTCTATAAAAAGTTTTACTTTTCTAATAAGATAAAATAAGATGATCAAAAACATATATTTTAATTGAATCAAATGGTTTTATCACTGACTACATACCATGGAAGCTATAATAATGTATAAAACCCCTAAGCAAAATTAATTCATCTGAAAAAAATTCAAATGTTACCTAAATAAAGAATAATTCCCAAAAGACTTTGGTAATAGTTGTGATATTGTGATTTACAATAAAATAAATTTGGTCTTCGCCTCTGTTCTAGGCACTGAGTTCCTAAAACTCCTGGAATTTCCTAAGAGATAAGAGCAATAGAGGTGTCTTTTGTTATTCATAACCAGAGTTGGTTTGATGAGACTTTTAAAAAGCCCTAAGGTAATCTAGGGATGGAACTGGTTGTTAGTGGAACCAACCACAAGTAGAGGGTTGGAACTTTCATCCCACCCCTTAGACCTCTGAGGAGAGGAGCTGGAGGTTGAGTCACCAATGGCCAATAATTTAATTAATGGTGCCTAAATCATGAAGCCTCAAAAAAAACCCCAAAAGGCTGGGGTTCAGAAAGCTTCCAGGTTGGTGGACATGAACACACTGACAGACCAGGAGGGTCCCTAAACTCCATGGGGACAGAAGTTCCTGTGCTTGGGACCCTTCCAGACTTCACCCTATGCACCTCTTCCACCTGGCTGTTCTGAGTTATATCTCTCTCTTTTTTTTTTTTTTTGGCCGAACCACGCGGCTTGTGGGATCTTCGTTCCCCAACCAGGGATCGAACCCCGGGCCTCAGCAGTGGAAGCACAGAGTCCTAACCACTGGACCGCAAGGGAATTCCCTATATATCCTTTTTATAATAAACCAGTAACCCAGTAAATAAAATGTTTTCCTGAGTCCTGTGAGCCACTCTAGCAAATTAATCCAACCCAAAGATGGAATCATGGAAACTTCCAATTTATAGCCAGTCAGTCAGAAGCACAGATGACAATCTGGACTTGTGATTAGTGTTGTGGAACTAAGACTTTAACCTGCGGGATCTGATACTATCTCCAGGTAGGTAGGTAGTGTCAGAATTGAGTTAAATTTTAAGACATTGAGCTGATGTGGGAAAAGTTCACACACATCTGGTGCTAACGACGTGCCAGAAGTGAAGCATTCTATGAGTATTAAAAGTACAGGAGACACACAGGAGAGTTTTTCCTCTTACATTACAACATACAGGAACTATCAATTTACAAAGCTTATTAATCTATCACACTCTTTCTTCTCTGATAAAGGTATCAAATATCTGTTATTATGGTTCTTCTAATAAAACTTCACTAGTGACAAAAGGCAAAAAAAGGATGACACACAAAAAGTTCCTAGACGTCTTTTACAATCAGATAATTTCTTAACAGTCCTGCATATCACTGTGAGTTTTTTCATCATATATGAAGCTGCCACATTTGTAAGAAGAGAGAATTATCCTTTTCTAATCAAAGGTTAAAAATAACCAAGGAGAAAAAGGTAATAAAAGCGTCGCTATACAAATATCTAAATATTGTAAACTATAACTTACCATATAAGGAATATTCTGCTTCCTGACCTGTGTCACTCTCACTGGAGGTGGATGTGAGGCTGGTGGTCAAGGTATTACTTAATGACTGACCAACTGATAAAGCTGTTGTTGCTGTAGCTACATTGCTGCTGCTAGTGACACTGGATGTTGACATAGTCACTGTTGATGTGGTACCAGGTGTGGTCAAATTAGGGAAACTCTGAGCACCCATAAGAGGAGAAGCTAAAGATAAAAATGAAGCAAATTAGTACAAAAAGGGAGGATTATATAAACCTTAGAAAAACTACGTTGTATATTTAGGAAAAAGAATGAGGTCATGAAACACCAATTATTAAAAGGCTGAAAAGCAACAACTTTGGGAACCCAACTGAAATCCAACTAAAAATTCTTATTTTTTTTATAGCATTATTGTTTTTCAAAATGTTAAGCCTAGCTTTTTAAATAAGTGAAACAGGCAATGAAATAACTCCCAATGTTATTTTCCAAGGGAATTACTTTGACCCACTGGTAGCTTTAATTAGAATTAAAAACTTTCAGAAGCTAATATCAATTCAGGACCTAAGTAAAAGCTATGCCAATATTACGCTCTGATTTCAATTGACTTTGATGATATTTAATAGTCATCTATTTCCTCTTGCAACCATACTTAACAATTTATCACAGAACAGTGAAAAACAGAAGTGTGTTATTATTTAGAATAAGAGGTTCTTTATCACACCTGATCAGAATTCTTAAAATATCACAGTTCTATAGAACTTAACCTCATATTCCTGAAGTGCTAAATTTGACACAGTTGTATCTAACATGGTTAATGATCTAGTTAAAGACTGAAGCCAGAATCCACTTGAACAGATCCTACTTTGCATCCCTCCGAGTGGAAAAAGCATTGGGTTCCATAAGGAAAAGCTCACTTACTTGCTGTGCTCATCACATTCCTCCCCAAAGTATTAGTGTTGTTATCACTGCTGCTTCGGCTTAGATTCATGTTGTTCGTGGCATTAGTCCGTGCTATGTTTGCCACTCTCCTTACAAAACTCTCCAAGCTAGATGTTTCTCTTGAGGACAGGTTAGGAACACTTGCACTAGAGCTCATAGGGGCCCCAGCAGCTAACAAAGAACTCACTGATAGTCTGTTACTTGCTGAAGAGCTAAGGGGCCGTTGTGAAGCTGCTTCTTTATTAGTTAACTCAGATACTGAACTAACATCAGGAGAACTAACACTAACAATTCCCATGGATATTGCACCAGACTCCCCAGGAGCACGAACAGAACTATCAGGGCCTAACTTTCTTTCAGCATTTTCACTTCCCATTTCCGTTGTTAAGGTGCTGGTACTTGCACTGGAAGATGACCCTACTTCTGTTTGAGGGACGTTTTCAGCAGATGAAAGAACAACAATTGGTTCATGGACATCAGCTCCTGAAACTATACTGTGTTCCATTACAATTTCTGATCTCCGTTCCGTTTTGGTCGAACCCAAGCTGATGTCGCTGCTACTGGCCACGCTACACACAGAACTGCTGCTTCCTTTTCTACTTGAGGAGCCTGCAGCAGCAGATGTCTTGTCTGGACAGTTGTTTTTCACCAAGCTGCTCCATGATTGCGTTGTGCCTGAAACAGTGGATGAAACAGGTTTGGGTGATGCCACTGTATCAGGGTCGTACCCTGGTGCAAGCTTGAGGTCAAATTTTCCTTCTGCGCCCATACGGTAAGAGTTTGAGCCACCAGCATCCCAGGTGACATCAATCCAGCCTGGAAAGGGACAGGAGTTTGTGAGACCCAGCAGAAAGCAGATAGGAGCGTGTCAGACAGTAGCTCCACAATATGGGATCAGCTTTTCATCAGTGCTGCACTTCTCTGAATTTCTAGTCATCTAAGGTCTGCTAACTAAAATTAAATCCTTCCTCCTATTTCTCTTATTTCTGAACTGTTTGTTCTGGTGATGCTTAATGTAAGGGTCATGTTTACATCTATTGGGGTATCTTTTAAGGGGAAGAACTGTTAAAAATTGTAAAAAGACTGATAAAAATGGTAAAATGTTACAACTTCAAGTATAGATGAAATCTAAGTAAAAGCTTTTTCAGTTGCTAAATATGATTATGTGGTCAAATGTTATTTATAGAAAAAAGTGCTAGCTTAACCATTAATTTCTAAGTTTGGGCTAAATCCTATAATTGACAGACAAAATATTCATATATCACTGTAGAAATTCTAGGTCACTATAGTTCAAATAACACTAAGTTAGCATTTCGGTTGTGTTCTCAAAGTTCAGTGGTTATTTGGTTCTCTTATGATTAAGTTTAATAAATTTGAATAAGCGCAGAAAATTCTAAAACCAAAATTTTAAAAGTATGCTAGGCTCTTTTATTAGATAGAACCTATGTGATAAAGCTAATAACGTGAAAAGAACGAGAATAACAATATTAAATCTATGTTTACTTATGCTTGGAAAATGATACTTATTCTTTTTAAAAATGGTAATTAACTTCCAAAAACAAAACAAATTGCCTATTAGAAAATTAATAGAAATTTTACAATCTTATTTTAGTGCTATAAGCTAACTACTTCAGAGGAAAAAAAACACATAAAAGTATTTATTTTTGTAAAGTGCTAAGTCTTTACAAAGTTTAAATAAAAGTACTTTACCCATACACACACATACTCCCGTGCATGCGCACACGCACGCACACACATGCCCAGTTCATATAAGTGTACGATGAGGCTCAGAGGGGTTTAAGTAATACTGAATTACCTGTGGGCATTATCTGCATACAAGTTGTTTGAGAGGAAACTGACTGCCCCAAATCTACATAATCTAGTTTAGATGACATTTCAATTGCCTCAATTTATTCTGTATGCTGAAATAACCTCTGAAGAACCAACATTTAACTATCTCTTCTGCAACATGGAAAAGCGTGAGAAAAGGAAAAGTTCAAAAACATATCCCAATCCCAAATAAAAATTACATTTGTATTGTATTAACTGGTTCCAAAATATACTGATAACTTATTTCGTAGTACTTATCAAAATCTGTAACTGTAAATTTATCTGTTTTACCCAGAAAGCGGGGGGTCATACTTTTTTGTTGACCATTGTGTATCTGAAGTCTAACGAAGTACCTTTACATAGTAGGCACTCATATTTGTGGAATAAATTAAAAAATGGGTATTCCTACCAACACAAAGATTCTTTAGAAAGGAAAGAGCTTTAATTGATATAGCACAGAAAAATAACTCAGAACTGTAAACCATTCATATTATGCTTGAGCATGTGTTTAAACTGATCACTCAGAAAGGGTACATACACACTATCCATAAGTGTAAAGATACAAAACTCTGAACTCCTCTTATACTCAAAAGATAGATAAAAAGATAGAATTAGTAATAACTAGCCATTATTAGAAATGGTTAGCTTCAGTATTTGAAAGCTAAGAACCCTCTATGGCATAAGGGTTTTAAGGTATGACTCCGTTACATTTGTCAAATCAGTAAAATAAGCCTTTCTTACATGCTAAATTCTGAAATTAAGATTCCAGTTGCTTCACTTGACTCCCGCCCAAGAAAAATACGCTGTATTCACATATCTCTAACTAGCTCACACACTTAAAAGTCAAATAATTTAGGGGGAATAGACTGTTAACTAAGTATCATTAAGATGCCTAAAAACAAGAATATTGGAAATTTCTGAGTTGAATGGGACTATTATTATTCAGCTATTTTTTTTTTTAATGAATTTTGGCAGCTACGTACATGCTCACTCACTATAAACCTGCTATCATGACAGTGATCTGCAATTAGGGTATGACTATACAGAAATGCATTTAGTAACGTAATTTAAGGAACAGAATCTTAAGCGTAATAAAACCAAAAATAGTTTAAGTAAATAAATGCCTTTATCACATAGTTAAGATATCAAATGTTAGTCATTCTCCTAAGCATTGTCACTCTTATTATGTCTCTTTCAATATTTGGTGTAAGTTGAGAATATAAACATTTTACTCTTCTTTTTTTTTTTTAATGCTAGGCAAAATTCGTAAGAACCCACTACTGGTTAGGCAAATTATCCACTAATAAGTGAGTCTTTTAAGTTATAAAAAAAAAAAACTAGCCACTATAGTTGCTTCTGGGAGTTAAAAGCAATTTAAGTGGGTATGGACTTCTTTAAAATCTACAGATCAAAAGTTAAAAATGAACTTGATTTTAAACAATAACCCCTACCCCAAGGAAAAACTGGTAGACTGTGAAACATTGTGAAATATCTTATAGTTAACTAATAAATGAAAAGTCTACAATTTTTGTTCGATGCTTTACTGAAAAATATTTAACTATAAATGTTAATGCTTTTTCTTCTATGTGACTCATAATTGAACAAAAAATTCTGCCCTGATTTTTGTCAAGCCAACAATTAAAGAAAAGCATAAGAAATTAAGATAAAAATCAATGGAAACTTATGAATAATAAACTAAAAAAACATAAAAACAGCAGAAAATGTGTCTTTAGGGTATTCACCTTATACTAGCTTATTAATTACTTCAAAATATTAGCAATAAGTTTTGAGTCAAAACCTAAGAATTAAAAATTTTTCCTATTTCTAAATAAATGATTTTTCCCATTTTTAACATAAAACCAATAAATCAGTTCTTCTACTTAGTCCTGGAACATTTAGTCAATTTATAAATTACCCCAAAGTAACAAAAGAAAAATATTTTTTTATTTAAATACTCGATTTCTACACTACAAATGCTAAGCACCTACTCACCATTATGCAGTTCTCCTGTGACGGTGCCTTCTCCCTGTGGGCTGCCATCCTGATCCCGCCATTTCCAATCAAGGCCTCTGATCACACGAGCCCCTGGAACCATGTACTTCAGTACCTGGGAGCGTACTAGACGTCTCTGTCTTCTAAGGTTAGCTTCTGCTTCCTTAGCTGCTTTTCCTGTAAGGCAGAAATTAGAGAAATATAAACAAAGTCGCTTTTTATAAATATAATTGTTTTAGTAAGTTAGAAAAACCTACTCTCATCTCTTTACCTAGCTGATCTTCACATACTCCATTTACAGTGCCATAAAGTTCAAATCCAGATAGTGAGAGATAATGGGTTTGGCCACTAGCATTCTTCCCCATCTGTTTAATTCTCACATGTCGCCACCCTTGTTTCTCATCCTTCGGTGGATCAAGAGGCCAGGTGGCTGTTGACCTGTGAATGTGTTAGGGAAAATATTATGTAATGTTTTAAACATATGAAAAAGATGTTTAAGGTGGTGAAGATTTTGTTACATAACAGAAAACTATATGAAAAGTAAACTAACTTTCATGTTCAGTCAATGGTTTGTTACACAAGAATCAAGAAATCAAAGGAGAAAAATAGCAGTAAAGAAAATAAATTAAAAATGAAATGTGTAAATGTATATTATTAATTTGACTCATAACACTAAATGACTTATGAATAATAAAATACAAAGAAACAAGACCAGAAATTTTATGAATAACAATGTTTTTATGATGAAAAACATTTTTAAATTTTTGCAAAATTTTAAATGATATACTAAAATATTAACTTTAAAGCTTGAAAATATTACCTATTAATCATAATGTTAAGAAGCTCCTTCCATACTACATCACATACAGAAAAGTAATTTAACTCTACACTCTACTCCTCAAAATGTGCCACAATGTACAATTAAACTTTATTAGAACTAAATTTTTTAGAAATATAATGCTGACTTTTTGTCCTTAAAAAAATATATATGATCAATATATAAAATTTAGGAAAACAGATACATAAAATAAGAAAAATCAATAGTCACTGTTAATTTGTCAAACATTCACATATACTATGTGAATAAATGGAGAGTTTAGTAAAAGTTAACTCCATTTTTTTTGGTTTTTATCAGTGTGCTATATATACACACACACAGCTATGTATCAACTTCTTTTTAAATAAGTAAGCTCAGCTTCTACTAATGTTTAAAGCATTTGATGGTTTTGACAAAGTCAGTATTTCAAAATTTTAATACCTAAATGACGGTATCAAGTGATATTTTTAGAAAGAAAATCTTGTTTCAGTATCTTACAAAAAAGAGAGCTCTAGGAGGATACAGTTCTAAAAATAAACAAAGCTCTTTACTGAATTTTCCAATTTACAAAGACTCCTCAACTAACCCTGGTTCATTGAGACTGCAGTCATCAACATGGGTATACAAAGAAGTCCAGTTCTGTCCATCTTTGGATACCTGGAAAACCCAATTTCTCAGTGCAGACCTTCCATAACCACGAGCATGACGAAGTGTATATGCTGATGGTACCACCCAGAGACCCAGATCTATGGCAAACCAGGCATTCTTATCATCATTGCTATGACAATTTAAAGCTGAATTGTCACGACTTAATATGTCTTCTAAGCGGCCATAAGGTAGATTTCTTCCTTCTGATGATGTTACTACTACAAGTCCATAAGCAGCTGGATTAACCCATTCATATGCAGTTCTACACAAAAACAAAGAAAATACTCTTAATCAGTGTTAACAGTTAATACTATTAAAATAACTGCATTTGCTCAGACTAGCTTTTATCCACATAAAATTATATTAATTAAGAAAAATTCTACATTTAACAATTTAGGTATTTTTTTCTTCACAAAAAGTAATTTGGATGGTCTTAAATTTAACCTAAAAGACGAAATTCCTAAAACTGCAGGATACTCAGAGTGGTTAATTTTATTCTACTACCTAGAATTCTTTTTCCAGGTGAATGTTTTCAACCAACATTAAATAATGACTTACTTGGCATTTGTCCCAATCCAGTAAATGATTCCATTTTCATCAAAATCATGCTGGTGCCGAAATATAAAATTTTGGCCTTCTCTTAATTTTCGAACAAAAACAAATGAAGATCGGTCAAAATCATACCACTGCTTTGCTACCTAACCAAAGAAAATATGGAAGACACCTTAATTATGATATTTTGAAATGCAGTGCCCATTTGGTTCCTATCCCTTTAATGTGAATTATTTTATAATCAATATTCATTTAAGAATATTTGAAAAAGAAAAAAAACCCAGAAAATTCCATAATCATAGCACCCCACTATTAATATCAGAGAGTATTTCTTTAGTCTATTATTTCAATAGATAGAATAAAACAAAGTCTTGATCAAACTTTACAAAAACATTTTTCTCCTATCCGTCTGTATATATTATAGCTATATAATATTCAAATTAATGGAAGTAATTACCAACTTGATATTCCTTTATTTGATTAGCATTAAGGTTTTGTTCACTATTTGAGTATTAAAAATAACTATAATAGACATCTTTATGAAGAAACCATTTAGAGTGTATAAAGATTATTTTCTAAAATGGAATTACTAGGTCAAACTCTATTACTGTAACTCTGGAAAAATACTTCCCAAACCACTTTTCTAAAGGCCTAAACCACAGCAAAGAATGCTTATTTCACCATTCCCTTGCCACAAACTCACCATTTTTAAGAGATACTGTTCTAGAGATTCAACTGTAGCTAAGGGCTCCATCTTCAACATCCTGCCGGTCCTGTCTATCAATGCAGTTTCACCAGGTGCACGTTCCAACCGAAATCTTAATCTTCTTGTAAGTATCTACACAGAAATGATCAAAATGCTTCAGAAAATATTGTTTTCTTAGAATTTTGAAAATGCAAAATGTTATATAACACAGCAATTGAGATTTATGAAGTATAACCATAAAGAAAGGATCAATGTCTGTTTTCTATTAAATGTTTTTTTTTAAAAGAGGTCCACTGAATAATATTTTCAAGAAAGAAACAAAGAAATTTACTTAGAATTTCTAAACAACTTCAAACATACATGGTTTAAATAAAATTATTCTGAAACACTTAATAGAAATATTACAACCCCTAACTGATAACTTGCAATTTTCCAAGTAAGTTATAAAAAGTAGCTAATTAACTTATGCTTTTAAAGCTAGAATATATTAAATAATCTATGGCTAATAAACTTAAAAAAATGCAAGATAGCTTCCAATCCAATATGCTTTAGTAAATAAAACAAGTATGTGCTTCATTTCTGTATAAATCTTAACTAATTCCTTTAGACACATAATTAAATATTTACATGTACATTTGGAAAGCATTTCAGACTGCAAAATTACCAGGGGGCATATTCCCAGCCTTCCTATCTTTGTATCTTGCACAGTCTCCTAAAATGAGATACGTATAATAAAAGATGTTGGTGCTCCTAGGACTGTAAAAGTATAAGCAGGGGAATTTCCAGTCTTTGAGACCTATTTCTACCTCATTCATCTATCAAGGATAAAACCTTTAAAAGGGTAGACCAAAAAATCCCCTTGTTCCTCTATATTATTCTATCTGAAGTAAAGCACAAAGTAGACCTCTACATCTTGTTTAATATATACATCATGTCAGATATACTAATTATACTGTAACTCTATGAACAAGCTTTCTAGTCTGGGAGTCTAGTTGGCTTTGGTAACACTACTGGGTTCTTGGAGGTATGGTAAGTTTTTTGCCTTGAGTAGGCACTGTTATTGCAAATAGTTTTAGTCACTTATTAAAGGCCATATTTAAAAGAAACTATTTGATACAGTGGAATGCAGGATAGATCAAATAAAGGCAAGATTCAAGGCCAAAGAACATGCTAGAAAATACCAAAGTAACCTACAGAAGATGTGATAAAGATCTGTTTTGGAATATTAGCAGTAAGAATTATTTGTTTTGTCTGTTAATATCTGGATACTAGATGCTAACAAAAGAATAATTTAATGAATTAATAAGAATGTCAACCAAGTGAGTGACACTCAGGAAGAAAACAGGTTTTTTATAAAACCATGTGATAATGACAGATATCAAAAATCAATAGAAATAGCTAAGGAAGGCCATCTGGTTCTAAACAATGACATACAGAAAGCAAGAAAAAAAACCTGTGCCTAAAATATTTTCACATTTTCTCATATGTTGAGATACACTCAGAGACGAAGGGACTTAACTCATAATTCTAGAACAGAAGGACTCTCTTTACTGCTTTCCCACTGATAAGGTGTCTTTCGCCAAATATGACCTACCAAATATGATTTAAAACCTAAAATAAAGATTAAAATACCAATACATTCAAGAGTCATTAAAAAGAACAATCAAATGTCATTAAAGGTTAAAGTCTTTAATGATTAAGCACAATCGTTCTTTAATAAAATATAAAAGTTTTTTGGTTTTGTTTTTTTAAAGAAAACTATCTAAGCCTGCTCCTAAATGCATTCAGCAATAACAGCAACTGCATTTTCCATGGTTACCTGGAGGTTATAAGTGGATCCTGGTGTATCATACAAATGGAGAGGTAGACGTTCAATAGATTCTAGTACAGCTATTAACTTTCGGATTAATGCAACAGCTGGTCGACTAGGAAAAAAAATAATCGTTAAGAGCTTTTATATAAGTTCATGCTAAAGTTCATAAAGAAACTGTAATAACCAACCTCATATAGACCCCCTACTTTCTTTATTAATGCAAAGAGAAGTCTAATTTTGTATTAGAGTAAGCAAAAATAATCTTATAACTCAATTTCTTCACTTAATAAAATATTTCATTTTTCTTATGAAATGTTCATCAACTGCATTCAAAGTAATGTATAATTTGGGCTTCTCTGGTGGTGCAGTGGTTGGGAGTCCGCCTGCCGAGGCAGGGGACGCGGGTTCGTGCCCCGGTCCGGGAAGATCCCACATGCCGCAGAGCGGCTGGGCCTGTGAGCCATGGCCGCTGGGCCTGCGCGTCCAGAGCCTGTGCTCCGCAACAGGAGAGGCCACAGCACAGCACTGAGAGGCCCGCGTACCGCAAAAAAAAAAAAAGTAATGTATAATTTAACATGTAATTTATTTTTTAAAGTTTAAACAATTTTATTATATAATATCTGATCCATATAAAAGAATATATAAAGCAGCAAAGTTTTGAAAATGACAGTATTGTTGGCAAGGCAACACTGGTATAATATTTCTGGAAAACAACATGACAATTTATATCAAAAACCTTTAAAACATCATCAATAACTCAGTAATACAATTTAAAGGAATTTATGTAAAAAGATGTTTCCACCAAGATACTTACATTTTAGTATTAGTAATAATTTGCAAACAGCCAATATGTTTAATAGACTATTTCAATAAATTATTATATATCCATATAATGTAATATGTACTCATTTAAAATGGTATTTAAAATTAATGGAATTAATTGAATTTCGCTTATTATTTTAAAAATTCAATCACATTCAAAAGTAATAAAATAGTAAAATGCACCTTCATCAACTCATGACCCAGCTTCAACAATTACCTACTAATAGCCAATTGATTTCTATCTATATCCCCACCCATTTCTCGCCTTCCTGTATATTTCAAAGAAAATGCCAGGGGACTTCCCTAGTGGCACAGTGGTTAAGAATGTGCCTGCCAACACAGGGTTCAAGTCCTGGTCTGGGAAGATACCACGTGCCACGGAGCAACTAAGCCTGTGCTCCACATCTACTGAGCCTGTGCTCTAGAGCCCATGAGCCACAACTACTGAAGCCCACATACCTAGAGCCCACGCTCCACAACAAGAGAAGCCACTGCAATGAGAAGCCTGTGCACCACAACGAAGAGTAGCCCCAGCTCACTGCAACTACAAAAAGCCCACAGGCAGCAACAAAGACCCAACGCAGCCAAAAATAAAAATAAACAAATTTATAAAAAATTTAAAAAAAAAAGAAAATGCCAAATAACATATCATTTCACCCAGAAATACTCTGGGTATGTACCCCTACAAAAGGATTCTTAAAAAATAAAATAATATCATTGCAACACCTAAAAGGTAATGAACAATTACTACTTAATATCAACAAATATTTAATCAGTGTTCAAATTTCCACTTGTATCTTAAAGATTATCTAATTTAAAATAAGAGGTCAGTTGCATTCGCAGCAGACATGTAATCTTCCTTTTATTCCATTAGATTAAAAAATACTTTAAAAATCTTTCCTTTTTTATCTATTTATAATATAAGCTACTTTTGTACTGAATAAAAAAGTTTCTACTTTGTGTATAAACACTATACTAGGCTCTATTTTAAAGGAAAGCTATCAACTTGCAAACACTGCAAACATCAAATTAAAAGAAATTTGGGGATTTACCTTTCATCATCTTCATTTTCACTAAAGGCTGTCTTAAAAACATTTATTCTTTCTACCAGTTGACTACAATCTTGCTTCATATCTAAATCCATGCTCTAAAAAAAAAAAAGGAAAAAAAAAGTTTTAGGGCTGTTACTGAAATTTATCAAAACACATTCTGCAAGATGAATATTAATATATTACAAAATTATCAATACAATGTAAGTGAAATCATTATTTTCTTTCAATTAAAATTCTTTTCATTATATGACTAGTAGATCATGGCTAATATCTTCAGTGTTCATAATGAAGTGGCAATTATACTCCTTTTCTCAAAGTGTAGTGGTATGCAAGGTAATTTCAGATTATTTATGAACATTTTGCATTTTAACAGTACTATTTACATTAATTAGTATTAGAAAAAATATGACTGGTATATCAAAACAATGATTTCATAGATACTACTAAGTGATGCTATATCAATATAATTTTAATAAATGAGAATATAAATGGTAAAAATAATGAAGGAAACACGAGACACTGCAGTTAAAGTACAATGATTAAGATCAAGAAATTAAAATGGCAAACAGAACTAAAATGGGGAGAAAACCTTCACTTTTCATAATTTATTCTGTTAGAATTTGTTAAAATATAAGTGTGTGTGGGGGTGTATATAGATACACACCTTTCATTAAAATAAAGGAAAAAATTTTTATCACAATAAAGAGATAGTAATGCAGTCTAAATCGAAGAGAAATATAAGGTTATTAGCAAATACTTGTCAAATATTCACATAAACTTCCTAAATTGCCAATGCTCATAAATTAATTTTATGCAAATATTTTAGGTGTTTAAAAAGGCCTATAGACTAACTCCATTTTATGTTATGAGGGAATCACAGCAGTGAATAATGTTAAATCTTAGGCTACTACAAGCAAGTGTCTTGTTCAAACAAATCTTGAACAAATTATAATCAGGTAACCAAAAAAATCTAAATAAACTCAATTATTTAATTCAATTGGCTCAAACTAATAAAACTTGAAAGGCTGGAAAAATTATAAATGTTAACATTTACTACTCAGTTTTTAATACATCTTGACAAAAACAAAGTAAATCTCGCTCTGTCAAAGTGTAGTTAAAAATATATTTTTTAACTATATACCTCATTCTGTACTACTTCATAAACTTACATTATTTAAAACAGTAAGAAGCGCTTGCACCAAGCCACTACTGCACATTTCATATGGTGAAATTGTGTTTTCATCCTTCAAAAGTACAATTAGATTTTCTAAAGCTGTCTTCATTAAATCTCTCCAAGTGTTCTCACTCTCAATACACTAAAAGAAACAAAATTTTTTTAAAAGACAATCGAAAAAACAAACAGGTCTTAACATACTTAACTTATCAGAGCATCAATTACCATGAAAATAAATTAGATACTAAATTAGATTAAGAAATTCAAATTATTAATGCAAATTATCTCTACCAGGCCTGGTAAACTCTTTTGTAAAGGGCCGACTGTAAATATTTTAGGCTTCACAGGCCACATCACATATCTTGGTCACACCTATTTAAGTCTGCCATTGTGGCCACTAAACCAGTCACGGACAATATGTAAATAAATGAGCATGGCTGTGAGCAATAAAACTACTATGGACACTGACTTTACACATGCATATAATTTTCAGGTATCATGAAATATTATTCTTACTTTTTTTTTTTTATTCTTACTTTTGATTTGTGTTCAACCATTTAGAAATGTAAAAACCCTTCTTACCTCACAAAACCATACAAAATTTAGCCCATGGGTGATAATTTTCTGATCCCCTAATCAATACCCAGAATATAAAATTTTATCACAATAAAGAGATAGTAACGCAGGAAAAAAGGAAACCAAGATCACTGTGTGTCATAAAATCTAAAGGCTAACATACTTGTCTATTTGTATGAAGTTCCCAAGATGACTCTAACTGAGTTGCTATGTTTCTGAGTGTTACCACTACTCCACGAGGCATGCTTTCAACAGCTTTAAAGTGGTCATCATATAAATCTCGAGCCATAGTTCGTACCTACCAAAATAAAAATAGTAAATGTGAATCTTTACTACAATTAATAATTTTACCAAATCTTCCTTTTAAATATATACATGCAACCTTTAGAATTAAGATGTTTGTGCCAGTATCAAGTTCCAAAAAATGTTACTACTTCTATTCATATACATCAAGAAGTTCTCATGGTTGAAAAACTACTCTAGCAGATTTTAGCAATGTCAAATCGAAGAACTTATAATTTTAAGTTTTAAACTTTGTATTCATATACCAAATAGGAGCTTATTTCATTTAAATCAAATTAAACCTATAAAAAGGTCACTTCGCTCTTTAATAAAAGTAACCTATTTTATGGTGAACCAATTAGAAAATACAAATAAGCAAAAAAAAAAGAAAGAAAGAAAGAAAGAAAATTAAGCCATCTATAATTCCATCAACTGAAGTTGAACCTTTTAACATTCTGGAGTGTACTTTAGGTTATTGTGTTTTTTTTCTATTTATTCACACAAAGTATATATGATGCTCATATATTTATATATTTCATCAAGAGAAAGAATGACTGTATTATCAGTTTGGGTACTAATTACCTCTCATTTAAGTTAAATTAATGTTATTTGAGAGAGAAACCACACATGTCCAAGGCTTGAGTCTGATGAAATTCAGTATGTAACATTCTTTAAAATATATGCTTAAATAACGTAAATTTAAGATTTATGTGATTTCATTTAAATCATAAGCATAGCTCTAATGTAACAAAAAATTTCACTCCCTAAATGAATTAATAGTACCTTCCCATTCTATTTTAGTATGCCTTTCAGAATTAAAAGATAAGTTCTGGATATCAGACAACACTGAAGAAAATATTCCTTTATAAACAATATTAAGAAATAAAAACAGGTTAAAACTAATAGTTAAAATTATTTTTACCTAAAATTACTATATGTTGATATATACTACTTTCATATGCAAAAGAGCCATATGATCACTGATTTACTACTGATTTCAAGGATCTGAATCAATAATCATATTTTTTAAGAAAATGAAACTACAGGACTGAGACTATATCCTCCTTGATTTACTTTTCTTTTGTACTGTAAAAGTTCAGTTCCCTGGGAGTTAATCTAGATTTGTTGGTTAATACAACACCAAAAAAGTTTTTATTCCAAAAAACTACTGAGAAAGCTGACCGGTAGCTTTATAAAAATTACAGCTAGCGGGAGAGGCCACAACAGTGAGAGGGCCGCGTACTGCAAAAAAAAAAAAAAAAAAAAAAAAAAATTACAGCTGAGCCTCATTATTTGAGAATTTAATATTTGTGAAATCAACTAGTCATTAAAATTCATTTGTAATCCACAAATCAATACTTGCAGCACTTTTCACAGTCATTTTTCGGCAAGCACAGTGCAGCAAAAACTTTAAAAATGTGGGCTTCCCTGGTGGCGCAGTGGTTGGGAGTCCGCCTGTCGATGCAGGGGACACGGGTTCGTGCCCCGGTCTGGGAAGATCCCACATGCCACGGAGCGGCTGGGCCTGTGAGCCATGGCCGCTGGGCCTGTGCATCCGGAGCCTGTGCTCCGCAACGGGAGAGGCCACAACAGTGAGAGGTCCGCGCACCGCAAAAACAAAACAAAACAAAATTTTAAAAATGTGACCAGAGCCTCACAGGAACCTAAACCTGTATTTCTCCAAGAAACAATGGTTCAGTATTCATGGCAGCTTTATAGAACATAACTAGCATGAAAATGAAAACTGTATTTAGTTCAAATTCCTTTTACCATCTAATGGCTACCTTCAATTGAGATATTTCTTCCTCACATGCCCTTAAGATATCCTGAATTGGAAAAAAACCTCTGGCTTCACACTCTTTTTTGAAAAACACAGAAGCAATCATGGAATAATATATATAGCTACAGAGGTAATATACATTTATAAATTAAAGAAAGCAAGAAAGAGAGAGAGAAAAAGAAAGCAAGCCATTTTCTTTCCTAGGTCTAGCAGGTGGAAATGTGGAATATCTTTGGGATAGCCTAGCAAATTTACAACTGGAAATGAAGACATGAATGAATATATATAATATATATAACATATATATATTATATAATATAGTGCTCCAAATAAAACCCCTTATGACTATTCCTATGGCCAAAGCCACACAAGTACCCCCTATCCCAATCACCCAAAAGCATTCTTCACATACTATATGAAAAAACTACATCATTATTTTAGGTAAAATAAAAATGTGTCATCAGAAGATACTGAATCTAACTATGAGATTTTATTTTCTCTTTTAAAAATTAAAAAATTCAAGAACAATTGATATAATAAAGATGGACATATAATGGCTTGGGACTTCCCTGGTGGTCCAGTGGTTAACACTCTGCCTTCCCAATGCAGGGGGCCCGGGTTCGAACCCTGGTCAGGAAACTAGATCCCACATGCTGCGACTAAGAGTTCGCATGCTGCGACTAAGAGTTTGCCTGCCACAACTAACAGTTCGCATGCCACAACTAAGAGTTCCCATGCCTCATCTAAAGAGCCCACATGCTGCAACTGAGGATCCTGCATGCTGCAACTGAAGATCCAGCATGCCACAACCAAGAACTCGCATACAGCAGTGAAGATCCCGAGTGCCACAACTAAGACCTGGCAGAGCTGAATGAATGAATGAATAAATAAATAAATATTATTTTAAAAAAAGAAATATAGAGACATGGAAGTAGGAAACAAACGTATGGACACCAAAGGGGGTGGAAAGTGGGGTGGGGTGGGGTAGGATGAACTGGGAGATTGGGACTGACATATATACACTAATATGTATAAAACATAACTAATAAGAAACTGCTGTATAGCACAGGGAACTCTACTTTGCTTCACTGTACAGTAGAAACTAACATAACATTGGAAAACAACTATACCCCAATTTAAAAAAAAAAAAGAAAGAGAGAAATATAATGGCTTTATTTTTGAAAAAACCAATGCATAATACATGGATAGAATTTAAAAATTAGTAATATGAGTCAATAACATATTTGCTCCTGGAGTCAGTAACATATTTGCTCCTGTATCTTTTTGAAACAGTGGTTTCATCTGAGATGGCCATTAAACTAAGCATCAAATTATCTGAATCTAGAACCAGGAATTCAAATTGATTCATCACGAAGTATTAAATCAAGACTGTAAATTATAATAATGCATTTTCAATCCCACTACATCACTAAAAATACTATCATTAATCATAATTAAAGCATGAGTTTAAAGTTTCTGTGACATTAATAACTCACATAATTTTAAAATAATTTAAATTTTATACTTTGTCTCAATTTTGTTTCTATTTTAATGTTGGTGTTTACTTATAGTATAAAAACTGTAAGTTTTTTCTATACTTATAAAAACTATAAGTGTTTACTTATAGTATAAAAACTATACGTAAATGTATACATATTGCAGAAAATAATAAGCACAGAAAGAGGAAAACTAAAAATACATTAGATTAGGGTAGCTTATGTTACATGGCTCAATTTTTTAAATGCCTACGATCTACCCCTGAAGCCTTGCTACATCAGTATAAAAGACAAAAAACAAAGCAAATCCCATAAATAATACCTTTTGCTTAGTTTTTTCTAACTTAGATTTTAGTTTTCTGCCTCTTTTGCCAGTCCAGCCAGTCACAAATTCTGAACCTTAAAAAAAAAAAAAAAAGTTATTTCACAGAACATATCTTATTGCAATTTAACATATTCATTTATTCTTATCTGTTAAACTGACATACCTACATACTTACCCAGAGAAGTTTCTGCAGTAAATGAATGCTTCGTTCCTCTATTAGATTCAAACACAAAACCAGGTAAATCTTCTTTCAATATCGTTGCTTGCTGGCCATCTGAGTTATGAATAGCAATTTCTCCTTCTTTCAAACATGTTAGTGACCAATTCCCTACAGTGAGTTTAGCGGGTCCTGGTGCTGAGAGTATAGGTTGACTTGAAGTAGATGGCTTTACTTGGCCTCGAGCTCTTTGTAACTTCTCTAAGAATTCACTTCTGCTTTCTATAAAGACAAAATGTTTGTTTTAAAACTTCATTCCTTTTAAATATTCCATTTTTTTAAGGAAACTACCTATTGAAATATCAATTTTATTAAAAAACTTTCATCAAAGTTTTGTTCTGATATACTCTCACTGGTTTGATATTATTTAGGTTCAAGCATTAAAACAATCCTACAGCCATAATTTTTTTTCAGTAGAAGGCTTTTGGGAAAAGATATAATTTGAGACAGCATCACACATGTGCAATTCATCATTACGTGATAAGAGGCACCTTTACCTAAAGGATGGAGACAGTAAAAGTAGATATTGATACAATGCTATTCCTTGTCTCGTACAATAAAAAAGTATGAAATGCTTTCATGGTACAATCATTTTTCTCTGTTAATATTAAAGAAATGGCCATATGATCATCAAGTACATGCTATTGCTATGACAATGGTGGCAAAAATATGAGCAGAAAAACAAATTATCAAAATTACAGAAACTAGTAAAACATTTTAACAGAAACAAAATATTACCTGAACTATCCGATCCACCTTCAGGACTACCGCTTGAATACATGGTGGCAAGTTTTCCATCCAAGATAAATCTAAACCATCCATTACTGCCATTAGATAGTTCCAAGGCTGCTGCATCACTCCATATATATAAGCAGTCCCTTCCCCTAATGATGGACCAGTCTCTCCAATGATATGGCTTACCCTGCTGCAATTCTTTAGCATCTTCCTGTGGTTCATCTTCCTAAATGTGTAAAATTATTCAATGAAACGTGGGAAATAACTTATATTCCAAATATTCATAAGTACTTAAAAAAACATGACCATGAATCAAATTCAGAATTAAAACATCCTGAATATAATATTCATCTGCCTGTATTTTAATACACAGTCTGATTCAACTAATTACCTATAATCTTAAAAGTCCATCCTAAAAAAAAGTCAAGAAATTCACATAATAACCAAAGTTATAACATTTCCAGGTATAAAGGTAAAGAAGACAAATGGATTAGGTTTACACACAATTAGCTAATTATCTAGGACTTGATAAACTCACCATATCTCTGGGCCTACAGATTATTTGTAAAAAATGAATGTTTACACTAGATCAATGGTATCCAAACCTAGGGTGCAAAAGAATGACCAGAAATGTGTTTTAACAATATAATTTATAAGTTCCCAACCTTAGCCAAGTGAATCAAATATACTGGATTATTCCTATAATCATCAAAACGTTAGCTATAGCGTGTTTAAAAGAAAAATAACTTGTAAACACTGTTTGCCTACCCCGGCATCAAAAAAATTTTTATTCTGTTGACAACATTTAATATTAAGAATATTCATCATTAACATATATGATCTTGGCATGTGTGTGCATGCATGCCTATATGGGTAAAGTACTTTTAAACTTTATGAAGACTTATTATACTTAAAATTGTTTTAAATGTATCTTTTACATGCTTCTTCCCTGAAGTAGTACTTAGCTTATAACACTAAAATAAGATTATAAAATATGGATTATAAATTTCCCTAAACATAGTACTTGTGCTCCAGGCCATGATAGGTTAATAAGGATCAAGACTTGCCTATCCACTGTCAACTAAAAAAAACAGACAAAATACATGAAAAAGTGTTTTCAAATACTGGACAACAAGCAACACAGGACTGCATGATCTCCCAGAAAACAGAAACAAATAAGGTAAGCCCCTTAGGCTCAGACAGAGTTTCTGGCTAAGGTCTTAAGAAGAAGGAACACAGAGGCCAGCAGTGTAAGTTGAGGAAATGGAGATCTGTGTTTGAAGAGATTAAGGCAAATGGAATATGTGGTGGATGAGTTCAGGATCAGGGAGTCAAGCACAAAAAGCCTCTAGAAATGTGCAAAGCGGTCACCAGGACATCTCTACTGAGTACCAGCCCATCTGTGTACAGGTGATGTTCCATAAGGCAGGGCAAAGAATGACTTGAAAATGGTAAGGTGAACAATTCAGAGGTCACACAGGGTGGTCAGACATTTGCATTCCTAACAGCCAGAGTGGAAAATCATCATACTGACAGTTCAAAATTTTTTCAAATGTGATGTAACTGTAAGCCCACAGACCAAAAAACATTAAATAATCCCGAGCAGGGGCAGAAAACCCACATGTGCATGCACACACACAAACCAAACAGCTAAGCACATCAAAGTCAAATTGCTAAAAACAAGTTATAAAGTCTTAAAAACAGCCAGAGGAAGAAAACGTCTCAGTAGAGACTATGCACATCAGGTGACAATGAAATATCTCTTCAAGTGCTGGAAAATGATCAGCCAAGAGTCCCTGTAGGAACTGAAAATGTCAATTGCAAATGAAGGCCAAGGGACTTCACGGGTGGTGCGGTGATGAAGAATCCACCTGCCAGTGCTGGGGACATGGGTTCGAACCTTGGTCCAGGAAGATCCCATGTGCCACAGAGCAACTAAGCCCGTGCACCACAACTACTGAGCCTGTGCTCTAGAGCCTGCGAGCCACAACTAGTGAAGCCTGCGTGCCTAGAGCCCGTGCTCCTCAACAAGAGAAGCCACCACAATGAGAAACCCGCGCATGGCAACAAAGAGTAGCTGCCACTCACTGCAACTAGAGAAAGCCCGCATGCAGCAACGAAGACCCAACACGGCATAAATAAATAAATATATTTATAAAATAGAAAAAAAAAATGAAGGCCAAAATCAGTCCACTGGTTAGGACTTCATGCTTCCACTGCAGGGGGTAGGGGTTCAATCTATGGTCAGAGAACTAAGATCCCACAAGCCACGCAGCGCAGCCAAAAAACAAACAAAAGAAGAAGGTATTTTCAAAGAATAAAGATAAATCTCAAAGAATTTTCTGGCTTGTCTTCTCATTTCCAGATAATGTATTTTGGGGACTTCCCTGGTGGTCCAGTGGCTAAGATTCCACTCCGAATGCAGGGGGCCCGGGTTCGATCCCTGATCAGGGAACTAGATCCCACGTGCCGCAACTAAAAGTTCGCATGCTGCAACTAAAAGATCCTGCATGTCTCAACTAAAGACCCTGCATGCTACAATGAAGATCCCGTGTGCTGCAACTAAGACCCCGTGCAGCCAAATAAATATACTAAAAAATAATAATGTAGTGTGAAGAACAAAGGTTTAATTTTAATGAAAACAATTTTTTTTTGTTCTTTTATAATCTTTTAATGTCCTAAGAAATCTCTGTCAAGCTCAAGGTCACTAAGATTTTCTTCTTTTTCCTCTAAGAAGCCTTACAGTTTTAGCCCATCCATTTCAGTTCATGATTTCTTTTTTTGTTATAAGGGGTAAGATTTCATATTTCTGCATATGTTATCCACTTGTTCAAGCATCATTTTTAAAGAGACCATCCTTTTGTGACTGAATTATCTTAGCACTTTCTTTGAACAATTGACCATATATGTGTGGGTCATTAATCTATTTTTACACCACTACCACACTTTCTTGCTTACTACAGCTTTATAATAAGACTTGAAATCTGCTGGTGTATGTCCTTCAACTTTGTTCATTTTCAAGGATGCTTTGGCTATTGTAGGTTCCTATCATTTTCATATAAATGTTTGCTTGTTAACTTCTACAAAGACTGCTGGATCTGTAACCTATTTCTTGAATGAAAGAATTCCAGGGGGATGAACCCAGATATCACTTCTTGTTTTGTTTTTTGTTAAATCTCCAGTAATTTAGGAAACACACGTATACACTAAACCACTCAGGATTCTGCAATTACCATACCCTACCATTCTCTCAAAACTGTTAATACTCAGTCACTAATATGTAGGAAGCATTCACTAAATGGTAGGACTAAATCATTGCTGGCAATTGGTAGAGACAAATAAAGCATAGTTTTAAATATGCAATCTAAGGCAAGAATTATCGATAGGTAGTGAAACTAGTGGATAAAAGTTTAAAGAGAAAATGCGTATTTGCACAGTCTCAAATTATCTCCCCACAAATTACTTATTAATTACAAAAGGGAAAAAGTATCTTTACAGGGCTTCCCTGGTGGCTCAGTGGTTGAGAGTCCGCCTGCCGATGCAGGGCACACGGGTTCGTGCCCCGGTCCGGGAGGGTCCCACATGCCGTGGAGCGGCTGGGCCCGTGAGCCATGGCCGCTGGGCCTGCACGTCCGGAGCCTGTGCTCCGCAATGGGAGGGGCCACAGCAGTGAGAGGCCCGTGTACCGCAAAAAAAAAAAAATCTTTACAATAGAGAAACCTGGTAGAAACAAACACAACCAACTGATCCAAGTTAACATCAACAGCAAGAGCGCAAACAGACATCATGTGCCTCTAAAAAGGCACATTTTACACATGAGAAGGCCATAACATCACCTCTATAGTCTTTCTGCTTAAAAACACAACCTGAATCTAGTTATGAAGAAACATGGCACAAACACAACGTGAGGGTCATTGTGCAAATTAAGTGGTCTGTCCTCTTCAAAAAAATGCCAAGGCTACGAAAGAAAAAGAAACGCTGAGAAATGGAACAACATGACAACGAAATGTACTGTGCTCCTAGACTGGATTCTGGGGGGGTGGGGTGGTGGCGTGGGCCGTAGGAGTGCATTGCTATTAGGGCAATGGCAAATTTGAATATTGTCTCTGGATTAGATAACATTTTCTATAAATATTAAATTTCCTGATTTTAATAACTATACTAGGATTCTATAAGACAATGTCCTGGTTTTTTGGTGAAGATTTTAGGTATAAAAAGGGGCACTGACTTCCCTGGCGATCCAGTGGTTAAGACTCCGTGCTTCCACTGCAGAGGGCACGGGTTCAATCCCTATTTAGGGAAGTTCCACATGCCACGAGGTGCGGCCAAAACAAAACAAAAATAAATAAATAAATTTACAAAAAGGGACACTATGTATCCAGCTTCTCTCAAATTATATATTTTATTATTATCATCATTATTATTATTATTTTGGCCATACCACGTGGCTTATGGGATCTTAGTTCCCCGACCAGGGATCAAACCCGGGCGCTTGGCAGTGAAAGCTCGGAGTCCCAATCCCTGGACCGCCAGGAAATTCCCTCAAAAAATATATTTTAAATGTGTGTGCACACGTGTGTCTTTGTAAGTTACAAAGCAAATGGAGCAAAATGTCAATAATTAGTGATTTTGGATAGAGGATGTTCTGATATTCTTTATTTGCAACTTTTCTTCAAGTTTTAAATTTTACCAATGATGTATTTTAGAAGAAAAGTGACCAAATTTTAAAAAATTATAATACTACTCCATACTGCCATTATTTTGTCAAAACCCATTGTAATTGAAATTACATTTCCTCAAAAGAAACCCTATTCCTGATAGATACCACTGCAATTAAGACCACTCACTTTTTCTGGTTTTGATTCCTCTTCATTCTCATCATCAGAGGAAGGACCTGCCAAAGTTGACACTTTGCTAATTACACCAAGTCTGGCTAGCTGATCCAAAAAAATATCACCACCTTTATCTACTAAGTCCCTTATGATTTGCAAAGCCAGCAAGTGGCCATCATCATCGTCCTGGGGGGAAAAAAAAGGAAATTAAGGGAAAATGATAAAAATAAGTTTAGTTACGTGGAGTAGACAAATGCAATCATTTGTACAGACAAAATGATTTAATAAAATTAGGACACAAGTTAAATTATTTTACTGACTACTATCTAATGGGAATTAAAGCTACAGGAATTTCAATAAAGATAATTAACTAACCTCTTGATCAAGAACTGTTGCAGTGATTTCCACTAGTACTGTAGGCAAATTGTGACCAACATCAGAATCACAAACTTCTTTCAAGAGTGCTTCAGAGCAAAAATGAATCATTTTTCGAATCAGAGCAAGACTTGCTTTCCTTGAAAAGTAAAAAAAGAATTTTAGTTAGCCATGGTGAGAAGCTAAAATAAAACAAAATGCAACACTAATGAAAACCAAAATATCCAATTTAAGCTTTAAATACTCTGCTAAAATATACACTTAATAAAAGAATACAATTAATAAGAACCTACTGAATAGCACAGGGAATTCTATTCAATACTCTGTAATGACCTATATGTGAACAGAATAAAAAAAAATGGATATATGTGTATCTACAACTGACTCACTTTGCTGTACAGCAGAAACTAACACAACATTGTAAATCAACTATACTCCAATAAAAAAAATTTTTTTTAAAGAATACCAAAAACTAAGACAATACTAGCACTAGGTTTATGTTCACTTTTTGAGGGAATTTCATTTTTCTACTATTAATATATTGAGCTCATTAAAAACAATTATTTTTGTAATTTTCTTACATGTGCTATTTTATATTAACCAGCATGACTGTTAACATGCCATGATAATTTTAGAAAATCAAAAGTAACACAATTACTAATAAATGGCATCTATAACCCCAAATATAAAACTCTTAACTTAAAACACCTGATGGTTTATATGGAACTCATATTTCAAATTAAGGATTTTTGTCAAATTTAAAACATGTTCATTATAATATTCTCATATAAATGAGATCCTAGTAATCCCATGCCCTTAAATATTCCCATTGTTAACAACTTGGCATGACTCCTTTCCCTTTTATTATCCACTGCTTTACTTAGAACACAGAAGATACTCAATGTCACACAAACTAACCTCAATTTTATAAGCGATTTGTTCTTTTAAAATAAAATACACAAATATCCACACACATTTAAATTATAATATACTGGTCTATTACATAAAAGTCAATAATGCTTTTAACACATGTTTTCTGAGCATCTAACAATAGTCTGTGTGCCAAGCTGTAGATATCATTGCCCTTGAGGTGAGTTCTCCACAGGAAGGATGGAGAGGCAAAAATCACTATCGAAATCCAAGAGAGGTATCTGACAGCTGTATTCCTACAGAATGTGGTCTTGATGTATTTCATAACTCTCTCTAGGTGAATTTCATGTATTCTTTAATTTTAAAACATGTTTTATTACAAATTCAAGTACATTAGAGAAATAGTAGGCAGATGGAGGGCAAACTGCCCTAACAGGATTAGTTCCTTCCAGTGTTCGTTAACGGCAATTTATATTTGGTTGCAAAATCAGTATTTATGTATAATAACAATTTTATATCATGATTTACTTGAATTAAAATAGCATAAGAATGTTTCTATGTTGTCTACCTACCTATCTGGCTACATGTCACTACCATGCTGAGTCATAATAAGCCAGGAACACCTGTATATATTTTAAAAACTTTACACCTCATTTAATCCATCCACCAAACCCACTATTAAGTAGGTTTTATTAGCTCAGTTTTACAGATGAAAAAACATGAGACAAAAAAAGATAATTCTACTAAGGTCACAGGGCTAATAAATTAAAGCCTCAACTCAAACTCATCTCTTAACCAGTACACTATGCATAATATTCATAACATAAAATTTTCCTGCTTATCACTATTATATAAATCATAAGCATTCAGCTTACTGGCTTTTCTATTATAAATAGCATTCTTTTTGGTGAACAGTTTTATTTCTTCAGTAGAGGGATTCTTGGATCCAAGAGTCTAAATATTTTCGTACGTACTGAATGTGCATCAATACTGAATCTATACTCAGCAAACTGATTTTTTTAAAAATCTGTTAAGTGACAACATGGATGGACCTCAAGGGCATTATGCTAAGTGGATAAGCCAGAGAAAGACAAATACTGCCTTATATCACTTAAATGAGAATCTAAAAAAAAAGAAAGTCAAACTTATAGAAACAGTAGAAAAGTGGCTGCCAGTGGCTGGGGATGGGGGAATTAAGGAGAGGTTGGTAAAAGGGTACAAACTTTCAGCTATAAAATGAATAAGGTTTGAGCATTTAATATAAAAAATGGTGACTATAGTTGATAAAACTGTATTGTATAATTAAAATTTGCTAAGACTAAATGCTCTCTCTCAAACACACATGTATACACATACACAAAGATAAATACGTGAAGTGATGGATATGCTGATTAAATGAGGGGAATCCTTTCACAATGTATACACATATCAAATCACTAAGATGTACATTTTAAAAATCTTACAATTTTATATGTCAATTATGCCTCAATAAAGCTAGGGGACAAAAGGACTGTTAATAGCTTAAATTATCAGTAGATATGGATGTACTAATCCATTACGATTTTGTTATTTTTGTAAAAAAAAAAAAGGTTCTTAAATGTCTAATGGGTGAAAAGGACATGAAATTTTACTTTTAAATGTTTTGTTTTTTACTAGTAAGGGGATACATTTTTCCCTGTTGTCTTCTTTTTCATCTTGAGCACTGTACCATAATGTCATTGGCTAATTTATTTAAATTGGCATTTATACTTTGACCAAAAACTTGTATGTGTTCTCTGCATAATAAAGGTAGTATGCCTTGGTCATACTTGCTAACAAATACTAATTTGTTGGAAGATTTATCTGGATTACAAGTTTATATTTCTGTCACTTTCATGGTTACGGCTAATACTGTTGCTGATACGCAGTTTTGTTTTTTTACATAGAATAAATTTTAAATGACAGATAGGACTAACACAAACAAGTTTTAAAAGTCATTCTTCCTACCAAGTTCTGATAAACATTTGAGAATATTTTCTTTTTGTTTTCCTAAGGTTTTATTTTTTCATTTATTTTAAATAAATTTAGAATTTATTTAAATACACAGTGTAAAGGACTAAGCTGATTTTTAATCAAACCACAAAGCAAATATTCTAATACCATTTAATATATTATGTTAATATATTATAAAATATTAATACATTATATAATTTACCACTATAATACAATTTCTTTTTTTTTTTTTTGCGTTACGCGGGCCTCTCACTGCTGCGGCCCCTCCCGTTGTGGAGCACAGGCTCCGGACGCACAGGCCCAGCTGCCATGGCCCACAGGACCAGCCGCTCCGTGGCATGTGGGATCCTCCCGGACCAGGGCATGAACCCTCGTCCCCTGCATCGGCAGGCGGACTCCCAACCACTGCGCCACCAGGCAAGCCCTACATTCAATTTCTAAACACGATTGTTTGGAGGGCTAGTCTACTCCAATGATTTATAAACTCTTGGGCTAGTTATCATAAAGATTTAATTACTGAAAGTTTACACTAGCTACTATTCAGATTTTTCTTTAATAATCTCACCTATTTATTCTTCCAGAAGAACTTTAAGATCTGTCAAGTTCTAAAGCAAATTCTATAGTTATTTTCTTTCAAACTGCATTCTATAAATTAACTTTGGAAGAATTTATATCTTTAGATTATTTAATATTCTCATCCTAGAAAAATTTCCCCTTTTATCCAACCATGTCTACTTTCCTCTCAATCAAATTGTGATTTAAAAAATAAATAAACAAATGTATCCTCAAGGATTTCTGCTGCTGAAAAGTTTACTCAATCTTTGTCCCATTATTAACACTAACTCCAAAGATGTATATTTACCACACCTCTTCAAAATTCTAAGTAGCCTTTCTTCAAAAGCAAAATGTGAAGTCCTCAGTCTAATATTACAGATACATATATCAAATCATTACGTTATACACTTTAATACAAAGTTACACGTCAATTATATCTCAATAGAACTGGGAAGAAATATCTCACAGAGAAGATAATCAGGTTTTTACAAAATGCTCCACCAGTGAAACTGCTATCCTCTGTTCTGAAGGCTTCATTCATCTGTTGTCTGCCTTTTATTTCCTGAACAGACAATGCACACAGGCCAATAAGGATAGATAATAGCTAAAGTTGATATATTCCTTATATACAGATCCTCCTTTAACTGCCTGATTAGAGTATACACGCTTACTCTTCTGATCAAATTTTAAACTGAAATGGTAAAAAATTGGGTTGTAACCTATTCCAGATTGTTTTTAATAATGACAAGTATGTATTTTTTTAATGAATCATCTTGGGAGATGGGGGAATGAATGAAATATGTGAGGGAGACTAAGAGGTACAAAACTTCCAGTTACAAAATAAATGAGTCACAGGGGTGAAATGTACAGAATGGGGAATATAGTCAATAATAGTGTAAACATTTTGTATGGTGACAAATGGTAACTAGAATTATCATGGTTATCATTTTGTGATGTACAGAAATACTGAATTACTATGTTGTGCACCTTGAACTAACATAGTGCCGTAAGTGAATTATACTTCGAAAAAAAAAAGGAAGAATGGAGGGAGGGAGGGACGGAAGGAAGGAAAGGAGGAAGGAAGGGAGAAAGGAAGGGAGGGAAGAAAGAAAAGAAAAAAATGAATGATTTGGAAGTGGAAATGGATGAACTGCAAGAAAGAATCTTTCCAAACAAAAAAAATATTACCAGATAAAAATCAAATTAAGAAGAATCATACAATATGATACGATTTATATAAATCTTTAACTTGTAAAATACTATGCATCATTTACAGATAAATTTATATATTTGCTATATATTCTTGTAATATATTACAAAGATAAAGGAAGCAAGGGAAAATATTAACATATTAATAACATAAAATATTAACCCCCCAAAACCCAATTGTCAAGAAAAAAATTTATGAGAAAATTGGGAACAATGAATGCTGATTTGATGTTTGATAATATTTAAGAACTATTATAATTATTTTAGGTGTAATAACGGTATTGCAATTATGTTAAAAAACAAAACAGAATCCCTTTATTTTAAAGAATCCCTTTTTAATGATGAAAAATTATTTTTTTATTGAAGTACAGTTTATTTACATATAGTATTCTAGTAGTTTCAGGTATACAACATAGTGATTCAATATTTTTATAGATTATACTTCATTTAAAGTTACTATAAAATATTGGCTAGGGCTTCCCTGGTGGCACAGTGGTTGAGAGTCTGCCTGCCGATGCAGGGGACATAGGTTCGTGCCCCGGTCCGGTAGGATCCCACATGCCACGGAGCGGCTGGGCCCGTGAGCCATGGCCTCTGAGCCTGCGCGTCCGGAGCCTGTGCTCCGCAACAGGAGAGGCCACAACAGTGAGAGAGGCCTGAGTAACGCAAAAAAACACAAACAAAAACAAAAACAACAAAAATATTGGCTATATTGCCTGTGCTAAACAAAAGAACACTTATTTTTTATGGATGCATATAGAAAAATTATGGATAAAACTATTTGAGTCTTGGATTTCCTCAAAATAGTACAGTTGGGGAGGTATAAATGAAATAAGACTGGGATATTTGTTAAAACTTATTGAAGCTATGTGATAGGGTTCATTATATGATTATCTCGACGCTTTAATACATTTTAACTTATCTATGATAAAACATTTTTTTAATAAACTATCTTTTTACAAATACCTCTAAAATATTAGGCACTATGCTAAATACCACACACACTTAATTTTAATTTTCACACCTAAAGAGAATTAAGTATAATTATCCCATCCTAGAGATGAATTAAGATCAAGAGGTTAACTATCTTGTCCATGGCTATCTGTCTACAAAGTGGGAACACTGACTTTTGGACTGACTTTGAGCTGACTCCAGAGTCTGAGCTCTGAACTAAGATATAAGATATATGCTATCTTATTCACCAATTAAATTTGTCAGCTATTATCTGGAAAAATTTAGCATCAAATATGCTATAACTAAAATTGTGTTTAGACAATCTTCAAATATTTAAAAGAATGATAAAAAAATAACTATCCATTAAGGGAACTCTGTTATATGGTGACATACTTTATAATTTCCTGATGGCCTTATAATGAAGCAATTCTAACTCCAAATATAACTTAAGGTTTTTTAATTCGCATGACACCTAGTCCTCTAAAATTTTCAGGCCGAATTATCTGTTCAAAATTGAACTTGCTCATTTCTAAAAATGAATCAAATCTTTTGTTAAACAAACAAACAAAAAGTGGCCCCACTAACACCTACCCTTCTGTAGCTATTTGGGGAAGAATAAAAACCAAGTTCCTAGGTGTTCACAGTGAATTGACTGGCACTTTCATCCTATTTAAAGTAAACTACTTTCACTTTAATGTCAACTCATAATACTGGTATTTAAGGCACTTGAATCCTACAAAACTCCATGTTCTAAAGACCTCCTGAACTTAAAATCAAATTCTCAATCACTCAGCCAAAATTTTGGCAGTCATTCTTTACCCCTTCCTTTCCTTCATCCCTCCAATCTAATTGGTGGTCATCAACCCTTATACAGGGTTGGCCAAAAAGTACGTTCGGGTTTTTCCATAGCATCTTGTGGAAAAACCCAAAAGAACTTTTTGGCCAACCCAATACAACCCATCTCCCAACCTCTTCAATCTGTTTCCACCAATCCAGTCTTCCAGCAACTGTCTAAAGTTCACATCGATAATTAACCCGTAAGTAGTCTGTTTTCATTCTTGCCCTCCTCCAGTACTTTGCTCCACCAGACTGCCAAAGTGATCTTTATAAATCACAAATCTGACTGTGACCAATTTCCTCACAAGTCTTCAATGATCCTTTTTGAACTGCGGGGTCAAGTCCATACTCACTATCTAGACCAGAAAGGCCTTCACAGGTCATAAAAAGCTCTTGTCTACCTTTTTGACAGTATTCCCTGAGCTATACAAACATATCCCATATCCCACTGATACCAAAATACTTGCAGCTGCAAACAAAACGCACTCATTCAATCATTCAGTGTATCTACTGAAGATCTACCAAATATCAAGCCCTATCTATACCTCCTTGTCTTTGTAGGTATAAGGCAGGACATAAGGCCATCTCTCATGGAGCTTTAGAGGGGAGATAGACAATAAAACAAACAAAAACTCAAAGAAGAGCAAGATTTCAGGCAGTGTAAAGTCTGTGAAGACAGTAAAACATCATGATTGATATGAAAAGTATCCTAGGGGTAAATTTAAATTTAATGTAAATTTAAATTTAATAAATTTAAATGTCAATGGACATAAGCATTTGAAGTGAGACCTGAATGATATGAAGTAACCAACCATTCAAAAGTCCTGGGAATAGAAAGCTTCCAACAAAGTGAAGTAAGTGCAAAAACCCCATGGTAAGAATGTACATAGAATGTTCCAAAAACAGAAAGAAGGCTAGCATACTGTAAGTGTAATGGGCTAGGTGTTATATAGTACTAAATGAGGTCAGAGACCTGGGTGGGACTTATACAAGACCTTCCAAGTCTGAGTGTTAAGCAGTTAGGTTTGGGGTTTCCCTGGTGGCGCAGTGGTTGAGAGTCCGCCTGCTGATGCAGGGGACACGGGTTCGTGCCCCGATCCAGGAGAATCCCACATGCCGTGGAGCGGCTGGGCCCGTGAGCCATGGCCGCTGAGCCAGCGCGTCCAGAGCCTGTGCTCCGCAACGGGAGAGGCCACAACAGTGAGAGGCCCGCGTACCGCAAAAAAGTAAAAGAAGTTAGATTTTAGTTAAGGCCAATTAGAAACTACCGGAGGGTTTAAGTCAGAAGATGATGTGATATAATTATGATTTAAAAACTAATTCAGGGGACTTCCCTAGTGGCAAGGTGCTTAAGAATCTACCTGCTGATGCAGGGGACACAGGCTCAAGCCCTGGTCCGGGAAGATCCCACATGCCGCGGAGCAATTAAGCCCATGCCACAACTACTGAGCCTGCGCTCTAGAGCCCACGAGCCACAACTACTGAGCCTGCATGCCACAACTACTGAAGCCCCCGCACCTAGAGCCCGTGCTCCGCAACAAAGGAAGCCACCACAATGAGAAGCCCACGCACCACAACGAACAGTAGCCCCCACTTGCCGCAACTAGAGAAAGCCTGCGTGCAGCAACAAAGACCCAACGCAGCCAAAAATAAATAAATAAATAAATTTATTTTTAAAAAAAAAAACTAATTCAGCATAACATGTAGGAACAGACTGTAGAGGGACACGATAGAAGACGAGGAGGAAGGCTACTTTAGAGGCAACTATAGTAGCCAAACTACAGACTATTGCAACTTGAACCAGAGTATTAGCAACAGATGGATAGAAATGGCAGACTTCGGACACACTATAGAGGGAGAGCCACCAGGACCTGCACCAGGATGAATTGACTCATACCTCCATGCCATTGCACACACTGTTGCACAATGATCCTTCTAAATTCATCTGCCTAGAAAACTTCCAAGTATCCTTTAAACCCCAATTTAAATCTCATTTCTCCAAAAAATCTCCAATTTGCCCAGCCAATTAGTTGTTAAACCACCTATATCCCTAGGGAATATATGTCTAATCTGCTACTTGCCACTCTGTATTGTTACTCATTTCTTCCTCACCAGCTTGCAAGGGCACATAAACAGGGCCAAGTCTTAATTCTTTGGGAACTCCTCCAGTGGACAGTTTACACTGACTCTATCAAAAAGGCCTCCATAAAGCTCAATAAATGTTTGTTGTACTTATAAAAATTTCTCTAGAATTGATATTCAGAGAGCTACAAAAACTGTTAGTCTAGTTTTCTTAATTTTCTAAACTTCTCTTAAGTCAGATCATCAGAAGGAAAGATTTATCTCTCCAATCTAATTTTTATTCTTACCATACCTTTTCAATATTAAAATAAACCTCACACATCCTTCTGGAAAAGTGAGATAAATAAAGGTATATAATTAGCATATTTTAACTAGTAAATACAAATAGTACGGATAACTACCTTATAGAAGGCAGCATAGTCTGCTGAAATGTTTGTGCAAATACTGGCAGTAACCTTTTCAAGTATATGGGTGCCATTTCTGGATCTCCTTTCGGCTCATTACATTCTTCTTCATCTTTGTTTGTATCTTTCTTTTTCTTATCATCTCCTTTATTAACTGGACACATCCAATCACCTACAGACAAATATTGTTCAATAAAATACTTGGCTGGAAAATTTTTCTTTCAATGAAAAAACATTGAAATGTACTATAAAATCAACTATAATTACCCTAATTAAGAACAGTCAAACAAATTAGGATGTTGTATCTATCAACGGCGTTTGTAAAACTACTAAAGAACATTAGTACTTCCAAGAAGCTGAATCACAACTTAAGGAGATAATTTTGGATACTTCACTTGATTCCATAAAATATTTCACAGAGACTCTGCATTCATCTACTCTGTGAAAACTTAAAAATTTGGTCAAACTACTTTGTCTATGCAATAACCAACTATTCTTTATGACATTCACACCCCCTTAAACTTGTGATTTGGCCTTTTTGGAATCATGCAGCCACAGTCTCAAAGAACACAGAATAGTACACTGTTAAATGTTTATCAAATATAAGATTGTGTGTGTGTATGTGTGTGTGTGTGTATGTAATTATTTGACTTCACAGAAATGATTTCTTTATATAATGTTAACATGTCTACAGAAAGCTACTTCTATGGAAGTGAAGCTGAAAAGTAATAGCAGATGGCTTAAAAGGAAAGCTATTACCACTCACCTGGAGACTGAAGAATAGCTACTACTTCACTATGGCCCCTTTCCCGAGCTTTATCTAATGGAGTTTTCCCATCTTCATCTCTCAGATCGGGATTTGCACCATGCCGTAAGAGAGTCTAGAAAAGAAAAGCATGTAATGTGGATATAATAATTAACACCTTATTTCTTCAATATCCAATTCTGCAACCTTTAGATTGCACTGACATACTTCAGACTGCAGACTTACGGAATTAATCAAGCAGGTACCAATTCAAATCTCTGCCTTTGCATACAACACCTTAAAAGTGGTTTATTTATATCTTGAAAAAATTATAGATTAATGTCACTTGGTTATTTATTAACATCTCAAATGAAGTACGTTCACATTTGAACCTGTCAACTGCTCCAGTCAATTTCCTTACTTTAACAGAGGTACTAATATTCAGTTTGTGGTGTGGTAATCATCTTCATCATTTCGTGTATACTGCCAATTACCAAGTTAAATTGATTCTTCTAGAATGAACTACCAAATTTAGGTCTTAAATACCAATTCTCACTGTTCACCTTTTTTTTTTTTTGGCCACACTGTGTGGCACGTGGGATCTTAGTTCCCCAACCAGGGATCAAACCTGTGCTCCCTGCAATGGAAGCCTGGAATCTTAACCACTGGACTGCCAGGGAAGTTCACCAATTTTTAATGGACACTGGACTCTCTCCCCAGCAGACTGTAAGCTCTTTTGAACAGAGAACACATCTCATATTTCTCCTATCAGCCTCAGAGCTGCAGCTTTTTGAATTTCGTTATAACACAATATATCTGACAAATAAGTGAGTACATACATTCATCAGAAAAGTATGCAGTACTGGCTAAAAATTCCAAACTGCTGGAGTTTGAATCAGAATAACTCAGTATTTCATCAAATCTAGGATGCCACAGATACTTATAATCTGATATAATCTGACAGAGATTATAATTAAGTACTACTAAGAAAGAAAAAACAATGCCAATTAATTTTGCAACAATGCTTTCCTATTGCTTGGATTTTTTTTAACTTACTGAAAGAACTTTTATAAACTTAGATTTTTTTTCATGTATTACTTGGACAAACATAAATTTAAAAAATAAATGAAATATAATAAGATATTTCTGTAACTTCACATTCTGAGCACAATTGTTCATAATTTCTTTTTGATCCGAAGTCACCAATATTTGTGTTTCTACACACAATGCTGTCATCTGTGCCATAAAGAGTTTAGTGACACAGCACTACTGAGCGTGCTCTTCTATCAGAAAGGATTTTTCACTCAAGTTACTAAAATCCATTTCACAATTTGTATTGAATTGACAGGTAATAATAACTATGCTGCAATTTCTATCTGGCCAATAGCAATTATAAGACTTTCCTAGTTAAAAGATGTTAAAATGTGTATGGCGGGGTGGGTAATATCTTAGAATCAATTAAAAAACAGGAGAACCTGTGAAGAATGATAAAACATGTTAAATGCTTAAGACCCTGGCTGGCACAAAATAAGTGCTTAGTGAGCACTATTATATCATTATTAGTAATGGCAGCTATAGCTCATTGCAGGCTGACGTATAATCAAGATGGGTTAAGGTTAGATCCAATTCATTTGGCTCCTTCTCCCATTCAGCTACCCAAAACTGCAAAACAGTAAGGGTTTGAAAAAAAAATTGCCTTAATAAAAATTTTTACCACCCTTAGGAACATCATTCTCTAAAAATTAACCAATTCAAACTGACAGAATTTGAGCTTGAAGAGACCACCTAGAAAGCTAAGTTGTTAACAAAAATCTTCTTACAGTGTGTAAAGACAATACTAGCAATACAGTGACAATAGTAGCAGCTACCATTTAAGCATCTACATACAATGTGCCAGCTACTATACTAAGTGCTTTTCATGTATTTTTTCCTAATTATCACAATAAGCATGCTAGCAGGGACTTTCCTGGTAGTCCAATGGTTTAGACTCTGTGCTTCCACTGCAGGGGGCACAGGTTCGTCCCCTGTGGAAACTAAGATACCAAATGCTGCGCAGCGCAGTCAACAATAAATAAATAAAATACTAGGAGTGTATATACATTTTATTAATAAAACTGTAAGTCAAACTTAAGAAACTGGTCCAAGGCCAGACAGCCTTTTTTGTTAATGAGTTGAGACTTGAATCCAGGTGTGCCTGACTTCTTAGCAAATATGAAAAATTCCTTCACAATATGAAGATTCTTGAGACCTAGATCATACATTTGGTTCAACCCTTATCATTTGACCTTTCTGGACCTCAATTTCTCCTAACTGTACAAAAAAAACTCTACAGTAACGATGTATGGAGATTCCTCAAAAAATTAAAAATAGAACTACCAGGGACTTCCCTGGTGGTCCAGTGGTTACGAATCTGCCTTCCAATGCAGGGGACGCGGGTTTGATCCCTGTTTGGGGAACTAAGATCCCACATGCCGCAGGACAACTAAGCCTGTATACCACAACTACTGAGCCCACATGCTGCAAGTACAGAGCTCATGCGTTATGGAGCCCACACTCCACAACTAGGAAGAATCTGCACCCCGTGGTGAAAGACCCTACATGCCGCAACTAAGACCCGATGCAGCCAAATAAATAAATATTAAAAAAAAAAAAAAAAAAACTACCATATGACCCAGCAATTCCACTCCTGGATATTTATCCAAAGAAAATGAAAACACTAATTGGAAAAGATATGTGTACTCCTATGTTCATTGCAGCATTATTTACTACAGCCAAGATATAAAAGCAACCTAAATGCCCAACGATAGAGGAATGGATAAAGAACATGTGGTATATATATATACACAATGAAATATTACTCAGCCATAAAAGAGAATGAAATCTTGCCATTTGCGACAACACGCATGGACCTAGAGGGTATTATGCTAAATGAAATAAGTTGAACAGAGAAAGACAAATACTGTATGATTTCATTTATATGAAGAATCTAAAAGACAAAACAAAGGAACAAACATAACAAAACGGAAATAGGAAAAAAAAAAGAACTCTCCAAAGTCCTTTGCTAATCTAAGAGTCAAAGATATCATGTTCTTCGGTAAATAAAATATTTGCTATATTGATAAACAGAAATAAGAGAAACATGTATAAAGTTATTCGTTACCAAGAGTAAGAAATCGGGAAAAAAACAAGTTTTCAGCAATAGATGACTGGCTGAATAAATCTGCAGTACATTCACACATGCCAGGTATACAGATGTACAAAAACTCTCTATATACTAATAGGGAGAAGTCTCAATGTGTATTATTAAATGAAAAATGTGTATTATTAGATGAAAAAAAGCAACGTATAAATCAGTGTATATGTTACACTTTGTATAAGGAGAAAATAAGCATACATATTTACTCTTGCTTGCATCTGTATTAAGAAACAATGAAAAGATAAACAAAAAAACCCAATCAAAAACGCTTACCTGTAGTGGGGATAGGGAAATGGAGCAAATGGAGATAGCATGAAAGCATGGCTTATCAGAATAAAAGTTTTCATTTCATTCTAATTTCAGAACCATGTAAATGTTAAATATTAAATTAATAACTTAAAAACCTGGATTTTACCTTTGCTACTTGAGGTCTTCCAAAACATGCAGCATAATGTAATGATGATGACCTCTGACCTCTATTAACATCAGCACCTCTTTCACAAAGAAATTCCACCTGTAAAATGATGGAGCATCATCAAGTTGCCTTATTAATATTGCTATCTTTGATTTAAAACATTAGCTTTTATTTATTAGCTTACCATTTCCTGAGTTCCAAAAGCAGAGGCCCAGTTTAATAGAGTCTGACCCACATCATCCATAAAATTTACTTCAAAGGCTGGAAATTTGAAGGAAAAAAATAAATCTTTTTAAAAGTCAACAAATAATAATGAACTTTTCTAAAGTGGGAACCATTTAAAGATTGTTATTAATAATCACTAAATACACAGCCAATTTTAAACATTCAGGTCGACTATAAAGTAGTAAATAATCAGCAAATGTAAATTCTACTAAGAAAAAGTATTCTAAAATTTTTATTTAAAATAAACATAAAATAAGAAACAAAAAAACAAACACAATAAAACTCAAGAGTATTAGTTTCCTCACACTGTAACTGAGGAAAAGAAACTAAACCACATCGATAATCAAAAGAAAACAAAAGTCTGATGACACAGAAGCATTTTTCACCAACTTATATTTGCTGATCACCTCATGAAGCAGTGTAAAAAAAATTGACTATATATAATGATAATTCACTTGTGTCAGTTTCCATTAATCTTGAGAAAACAACAGCCCTAAATTCAATCTCCACTTAACCTTAGAATTGGTATGAACTCCTGGCAATAGACAGGTTAATTTCATTTACTTATTCAACAAGCATTTACTCAGATCTTACCATGCACCAGGCTGATAATTTATATACATGGGGAGAGGAGAGGATATAGAATACGTTGGCCATTCTATTTTCTGGCACAACTGCTAAAAATTAAAAAAAAAAAATTAAAAATCTAGAAACTAGAAGTTGCCTATATAATTCCTTATCTCACAGTTTTCTTTTTATATTTTAAAAAATATTTTCCAACCTCCTGTGTCAATTGCATCTATGAGTGCATCGGTATCTTTACTTCGAATACAGTCTATAAGCTGCCGATGTGAGCGTTCCCCAGAACTATCCAATCTCCGTAGTCCTGGGATTCTGCCTGTGGATCCAGCACTAGACTTTGGCAAAGCCTTTCGTCCTTCAAATAATAGCACCAAGAGAAGGTCAACCAAACGCATGGTATCAAGCACACATCTTTCATCACCCTGCAATGCACTTTCAATTGAATCTGGAAGTTCTGACCTCAGGAGATCCTAAAAAGAGAATGGGAGAAAAAAAAGTTTTAGCATACTTGCACTACACCAAAATACTTCTTCTGAAAGATTAAGTAAGATTCAAAAACACTCTTACGTGCGTTACTACTGGAGAGCCTCTGCAAAGTGTTGAGAGCAGACTTACAATTGTAGACACCTGGTTACTCAATTTGGAATCTGCAGCTGTGGAAGGCGCTCCTGTGGTGCTGCGACCTGGTTTGCAAGCTGACGATGGCCCTGATACAGTACCACCAGCAGCAGCCATTCTAGACAATAGCTCCTCAGTTAATCCGTGCTTGGCTAATGGAGCTGGGTCAACACCACGACGGGTAAATCGGTCAGCTAGTGATGCAAAACATCGCAGAGCTCCATCTGAAACCTAATGATGTAAAGAATATACATATGGATAAAATTCACTTAAAAAGGACCAGTACTGTTTATTTCAATACTGAGACTATTAAGAAAGGCAATTGTAGCAAAGCATACAATCTGTCTAGGTTTGAATACTGGCTCCACATTCTGATAACTGTATAACCTAAAGATGTTACTTAACTGTTCAAGGCGTCAGTTCCCTTATCCGTAAAATGGGAATAGTAACAGTACTTATAATTCATTGTCTGAGCTCAAATGAAATGATATATGTAAAGAATCTAGAGGAACAGTAAAAGCTCAACAAATATTTACTATTATTATGTACAACTTTGCCAAGATAATCGATGGACAGCAACTGAAAATAATTAACATCTAAATGGTAAAAAGCATTAAAAGTCAAGTTTTATTTCCTAAAGATGCTAATATAACAAGTTTACACATATAAAATTTCAAATACTGTTATTTTACTTTAATGAAAACTACCCTTTTAAGCCAACAAAATTGTGCTGAGCCAACAAATTACACTGAGTATAAGTGCAGCTTTAAAAATTATATACTTCTAAAACGTTTAAATTTTAAGAATAAACACGTAACATTTTATAATTTAAAACATATCACTGCCAAAACAAAAAGAGATTATCATAGAGATCTAAGATAAAAGAAAGAGAAGATGAAAATTATCTCTAGCTCATCAAGCAAAAAATTCAAATTGCACTAAGGTTGAACCTTAAACAACACAGGTTTGAACTGCATGGGCCCACTTACATGTGGATTTTTTTCCCCACTAAATTCACACTACAGAACTACATGATCCACAGCTGGTTGAATCCACAGCTGCAGAACCCCAGATACGGATGGCCGACTGTAAAGTTATGTGCAGATTTCCAACCGTGCGGAGGGTCGGCACCCCTAACCCTCACCCTGTTCAAGAGTCCACTGGATATCGTGGTTATAACTAGTGGACGCTATAAAATCACGTTTTGAAAAGAAAGTACACAAGAGCAATGTAGTTACCTGATGATCTTCATGTTTTAATAAACTAGACAGAGATTCTACACAAATTTCTAAAGAAGAATCTTGAGGTTCCATTTTGCCACAGAGTCTTGATACCACAGCCATGGCAGAGTGCAAGGTATCTTTATGAACCAGGTGTCCACTGTCACGAATGAAGGTAAGCACACAATTCAAACCACCAGCCTCGAAGACCGCACCTGACTCACGAGTGCATATCAGTTCTAACACCTACAACAGTAAAACAAAATTCACAAAAGAATATAGTAAGTCCAATTTTAATTTTCGAGAATGACAGAAAACACAATACACCCTCCAAATTGATTAGGAGCCACACTTTAAAAAGGGCGGGGTCTGAGAAAGGGGGGGGCAGAAGCTGTGTCTGGCTGTGAAGATGGCAAGAAGTAGTCCCTGAAGCAGCCCAAGAAGGTGGCCAAGGAAGATAAGGCATTCAAGCAGAAACAGAAAGAGCTGCAGAAGAAACTCAAGGAGCTAAAAGCAAAGGCCATGGGGAAGGGCCCCCTGGCCACAGGTGGAATTAAGAAATCTGGCAAAAAACTGTTCCTTGTGCCTGAGGCAATGGTGATCCTTAATTCCATTCTCGTTTAACCATCTGGATTCCCTGCCATAACATGCTGCTACCTACAGCTAGAATGAAGTGTTGACTTGGAGCCTGTTGTACCTTTAAGAATAAACTTTTCAGGAGTTCCCCGGTGGCGCGGTGGCTAAGACTCTGCACTCCCAATGCAGGGGGCCCGGGTTCGATCCCTGGTCAGGGAACTAGATCCCACATGCATACTGCAACTAAGAGTTCGCATGCCACAACTAAGGAGCCAGTGAGCCACAACTAAGCAGCCCGCCTGCTGAAACTAAGACCTGGAGCAATCAAATAAAAATAAATAAATAAATATTAAAAAACAAGAAAAGAATAAACTTTTGTTAAAAAAAAAAAGTGAAGCAAAACAGAAGAAATTAATTTTAACATATTTTATTTAGCCCAATATATCCAAGGTGTCATTATTCCAACATGTAATCAATATAAAAATTATTGGTATTTTTATGTAATAAGTCTTCAAAATCCCATGTATATTTTATACTTATAACACACCTTAATTTGGGGTAGCCACATCTGAAGTGTTCAGTAGTCACATATAGCTACCATATTGGACAGCATAGGTTTAGGCGGTGAAACCTGCATGACAAGCTGAGAACTACAAGTAATTTAGCAAAAATTTATAAAGGTCCTAGACATTAAAAAAAAAATTCAATAAACGCCAGCTATTAATTATTCATCATCCTCACACTTACTCTATGAATATTAAGACATTAAAAATCACTTTTAATTTCTAAATTATATTGATGTTTAATGCATTCAGGTAGAACTAAAGAGTTAACAGGGTCCACAGGTCTTACAGGCATACCAGAAATTTAGACTTTATTCTTTAAGCAAGAAAAATGTTTAAGCAGGAAATAATATGATAAGATTTCCAGTTAATATCTGTGGGAAGCAGGGTACAGGGAGAGTGTAGAGGCAAATGCAAAAATTCAAGCATTAATATTCATGAAAGAATGAGGGCTTAACTAAGGCAATAACAGCAGGGACAAACAGAAGGAAATAAACCAGAAAAGCACTTGATCATTAATTACACGTGTGGAGTAGAAAAAAGGAAGTAAAAGATAAAGCATAGGTTTCTGTCTTGAGCGACTGGCTACAAGTTGATGTCACTTATCAAGAGAGGAGTTTATCTGTAATCAAAGACAATGAATTCAAACATCCAGTTGAATATATCCAACAGGCCTTTGAATATGGAGTCTAGAACTCAAGAGAGAGGTCAGTTCTAGAGATAAAGATGTGAAGGGTATATATATATATATATATATATATATTTTTTTTTTTTTTTTTTTTTTGCGGTACGTGGGCCTCTCACTGTTGTGGCGTCTCCTGTTGCAGAGCACAGGCTCCGGACGCGCAGGCCCAGCGGCCATGGCTCACGGGCCCAGCCACTCCGCGGCACATCGGATCTTCCCGGACCGGGGCACGAACCCGTGTCCCCTGCCTCGGCAGGTGGACTCTCAACCACTGTGCCACCAGGGAAGCCCATGAAGGGCATATATTTATATATGAATGGTATTGATGCTCACAGATGAGATTGTCTAGGCAAAGTTTATACAGATTTAAGAAGCTAAAAACAGGACCTTAGGAAATACTACCATTGAAGAATGAATTAAATAAGAATAATCTGCAAAGGAAACAGAGAAAAGGAGAGCAGGGTGTTAACAGACAAGAAAGAGTTTGAAAATATAGGTCAGTGAATAAATGCAATGGAGTAAAACCCCAGTCCTGGAAGAAAAATGAAGTGATGTGATGTGATCAAGAGAATAAGAGGGGGGAAAGCTCTGAACAGAAAAACAAATACCTCTTCCTCTGAGGCCACAGACAGAAATAAATCTATAAACACACAATCAGAAAGTCAAGATATTAACACCTACAAAAACAACTCTCAAAGCATGGGGAAGACATTTTCAGGGGTCCTTGAAATTATAACTTTTTTTATAATAACACTATAACAGTTAATTGTCTTTTTCTTTCCTATTCTCTCAGGAACGTAAGGCAGTACTTTCTAAAAGTTATATGAAGTGTGATATAGTAACAGGCTGAATGCAGAAGCACATATTAGGATTTAGCTGTCTTCTATTAAACCACAGATTTCAAATGAGACTTAACAATGTTACTCTTCTCACTAATTTTCTCTTCGTTCAGGACACAGTGATTTTCATTAAAAATGTAATGTATGTTAACACATAATGAGTTTGTTATTTTATGATAAATGAATAAATACTTCTAAATTCTCAGTTTTAATATCTAATATGGTAAATATATATAGAACCTTCATAAACAAAGGCTCTTTGCGGGTCCTCAATAATTTAAGACTTGTAAAGGGATCCTGAGACAAGAAGTTTGAAAACTGGTGACCTCGAGAAGCAAGAATCATAAAAAGAATGAAACAGGAATCAAAAAAGAGAATCAGGGCTTCCCTGGTGGCGCAGTGGTTGAGAGTCCACCTGCCGATGCAGAAGACACGGGTTCGTGCCCCGGTCCGGGAAGATCCCACATGCCACGGAGCGGCTGGGCCCGTGAGCCATGGCCGCTGAGCCTGTGCGTCCGGAGCCTGTGCTCCGCAACGGGAGAGGCCACAACAGTGAGAGGCCCACGTACCAAAAAAAAAAAGAGAATCACATAAAATATAAATGTGTTCACCAAGTACTTCCAATAAACTACTTACCAGTACTGATGCTTTTAGAGTAACATAAAGTTTATAATTAGTCCCATCAGGAATAAAACAAAACCGCTAACTCTTAACAGGAGTATAGAAAAACAATTAAATTCATGGGCCCTAGAACCAGACTTCCTGATCTTCAAATTCCTAATCTTTGAATCTTGGCTCTCTGCCACTAACTACTTGCATCATCCCAAGCAAGTTACTTAATCTTGGTATGCTTAAATTTTTTTCACCTATAAAACAGAAGTGATGATATTAGCGGCACCTACCTCATACAGAGTTGCCATGAAGATTAAATGAGAGTTAATACATGTAAAGTGTTTAGAATAATGCCTGGCATTGGTGGTCAGTGTTAGTTGTCATGGTTCCTGTTGTTACTGCATGCATACAAAATCATTTTGGATAAGAACAGAAATAACCTATCTCAAAGTGTTAGTGGCTACCAGAAACCAAAGAGCACTGAGGCAACACAGAAAAGCATTATCAGTGACCTACAAGTTTCCTTCAAAGATAAGATTTCTTTTCCCAAGCCATATGGGATCTCCTTTGGTACATAAGGACTGTGACTTACATTGTTTTCAACCACGGAAAGATTTTTTTTTTTTGCAAAATATATTTTTTACTCTCTAAGTGATCTTCAAATGGTCCAATAAATAACTAAGACTTACCTTTACACATTGTTCAGCTAAGTCTCTGCTTGTCCTGTTGTTAAGTTCGACTACAACCAAACGATTGCAAAGTGCTTTTATAGCTCCATCTACCCCAACAATCCTTCGGGTGCATTCTGCAGATACGTCCAGGTAGTATGTTATGGCACGGGCTGTCACCTCTAGCACATTGTCTGGAGCACTTTCGTCAAGAAAAATTTTGCAGAGGGCTGGTAAGAAAGTGCGAGGAGGACATCTGTAGTGAAAGAAATCATATTTCACCTAGGATTACTAAATTCTTAACATCAAAAAGTCACCAAAGTAACAGATAATAAAAACTATATCATGATACATCATGCTCGATACTGCTTCTGCATATATATTAGGTAATATTTCTCATATTGCTTTTGCTTCCATAATAATAATCACAGGCTAATTTCATCATTGCTGAGAATATAAAGTTGTAAACAGTTTAAAGTAGCAGAATTAACATGAAACCATGTTCAAAAAAAATTGCTATTCAATACTAAGCTCAAACATCAACTCTGTAAAACCTTCCCTAACCTCCCCAAATAGTCAGGTGGTATTTTCACATGTTCCTAAAGCCTCATAAAAACAGTTCCCACATTGTTTAATGTATCATTTTATTTCCTTATTTACATTAAGAGTTCCTGAATGCCAGGGACATTGTTCAATTCATGTTGTATGGGAACAAATGCTGATTTGGGGTTTAACAGACCAGAGTAATACATAGAACAACAGCTATGTAGCATTTCTGGTCCTGACTTGTAAAGTAAAGATAGTATCTAAACAATATCTACTTTATATGGATGTTATGAAGATTAAACGAAATTATATACATTAAACACTTAGCTCAGTACCTTGGCACCATATTAAACTAACGTTAGCTCCCCTTCCCTCCTATGAATAGCTAATACCTGCTATATAAACCTGCATGACAGTTTTATCAAAAGAACATTTTGCATTTTTTAATCAATATTTTATCAACACTTAAATTATAAAAGAGCATAATTTAATTTAGTAGAGATCTCAGTTATATGCCATCAAATACTTTAACTTATCTGCACAGACCAAAACTCAAATGAGCTACAGATAACACAAAAGGCACTACAGTCATCCCTCGGTGTTCAAGGAGGAAAGATTTCAGGGCCCCTGTGGATACCAAAATCTGTGGATGCTCAAGTTCCTTATATTAAATGGTACAGATACAGAGGATACGTGGAGGGATACAGAGGGCTTGCTGGACTCTCAACGTTTCGGTGGAATTATTTTTCCTCCAATTTTTAGTGTGCACATATCTTCAGTAGCTTTTAAAAAATATCTGTAATGTATGAACGTCAAAGTAACTCTAACCTTTATTATCTGCTTGAATGATGTTCACTTAAGGGGTCCGGCGGCAGGAATATTATCAAAGATTTTAGAAGACCTCTTGCATTCAGTAACTGACCAGTCACTGATTAAACACAGGTGGTTTTTATTAGCCAGCATCACTGGCAACCTAGGTCACATAGTCACTATAAATTTTCTGAGGAGGAAATGCTTTAAGATTAGGTTATGGAGATAGTCTGATAGTTCTCAGGTAAGATCAGAAGACTGACTAGCATATCAGAATCTTAAAGCATTTTTGCTGCTCTCTACATTGGCAATATGTTAGTAAACCAAAGAGATAAGATTGTAGAAGTGTTAATACTACTGAGGAAAAACATACTCTTAAAAATAACATTTTTTGCCTTAGAAAACAGTAGCTTTTGAAAAAAGAACAAAATTTTGAAGTTGACAGTCCTCACATCAAATGACAAGAATGGATCTACCATATGATTTATATTAAAAATAAGAAAATATCCATCTATCTTATACAGTACAAAAACTGGACATCAAAACACAAAATCTAAGAGAAATGTTCAGTATAACTATCTATAATTCATGGGGAAATGTGGTATCTGCTTATTTGGGGAATAACTATGATCCCTGCTGTGTTCCCTAAAATGTGATGAATCTCCTGAACAAGTATGGCTAAGGGGCCAATGAAAAAAAAAAAACAAAACCACAAAGAAAGAAGTTCTAAACATAGGTTCTCAGCTGTTAACTGTAATCAATTTTATTTCTAAGAGAAAAATAAAAATATCCTGAATACATATTTTAAAAGAGCTTATTTTATGTCAGGTATAATGAAAACCTGCTTTGTGAACTTTTTAAAGGTATGGTACAAAACATCTGTTGTAACTTTTGGCTATTAGACAGGAAAAAATTTTTGTTTTTCTAGCTCTTGAGTTACTTTTAAAACCATGAGAAGGTATTTTAGGCATATTCATTAATTTTTCAATTTAGAACCAAAGCAATTTACAAAAATCTCAACAATACAAATTAACTATAAATTGAGCAAAAAAAGTAGAGAAAAACACATCAATAGTAATTAATGAATTCTAAAAAGTACAGAATAATTGAAAGAACTATAGTTATATTACTTGAAAGTTCATATTGCAACTAAAACAAATTACTAACAAGTGTTGTTGCTTAACATACTCTGCTGGATAACCTGCTTTAAGACAGTCACTGTGATATAAACATTTATAAGACCTTAAAACTGTCTTTTCACTTGTTGGTTAGTAACAATTTCCTAGAATCATTTTCAAAGAAACCCTGTGTTGATAGATACTTCAACTGGGCCTTTAAATTCAACTTGAGCTTCATGGCTATTCAGGAAGCACTTGCCTATCTTCTAGGAACAAGACCCTCGCGTTCCTTGCCCTTCCTCCTGGGCTACAACCACAGCCACAACTTCCCCAGGTCTGTATCCATGTCAACAGAGATTAACTAAAAAACTAATTTACATAATCAAGAAAACTCATTATAAATCTGTGATCACCAATATTAAATAAACACAATGCCCAATAATTCTGCTACATTTCTTCCAGTGTCTGCAATGAGTATCTCACACCTTTTCTTCAATTTTCTCTTGGCTTAGTGACTCCCTTAGTTTTCCATTCTAGCCTCAGTCCTAAACTCCCTTCTCTTCTCTAGCTCATCTCATCTATTCTCTTTGTTCATACACCATAGCTATAAATCTCATCCACATACCATGAAAACTCCCAAAATGTTATCTCTACCCCAGACCAACTAAATCACTATCACTATCTCCATTTAGAATTATCACAGGCATCGTAAAATGAGCATATTCAAAACAAATGTGCCTCCACCTCCAAACCACTGCCTTTGTAAATATCACAACCATCCAGAAACCCAGAAACCTGAGAATCATCCTCAGTTTTCCCCCCCATTTTCCTCACATTACACATCCAATCCGTTAGTTAAATCCCACCAATTTTCCCTCTAAAATATATCGTAAATCTGTCCACTTCTCTCCACATCTTTTACAAACGTAATCTAAGCTAACTTCAAACTCTTGTCTGAACTACTGAAATAGCCACTTAGACATTCACATTAAGAGATAGGTTTAGCACTAGTGTTGAGGAAAGTATTTCTAGAGGGAGAAGATCAGTCTGGAATAAGGTGTAAGAGCAGGAGCAACATAAAGAGGGCATCTATGCAGGGGAATGCCCCAGTAATGGGCAACTGACACAGACAAGGGAAGTGATCAAATTAATAAATATATTGAGGATAATGGGAGCCAGATATCTCACTGGACTGGAGTTGGAAATACAGAAAAAACTGGAATGAACCCTGTGGTGTTAGATTGGAACTGGGGGTACTGGTATGAACTCATGGTTTTCAACAGACTGATAGAAAGATAAAGATACATAAAGATGCTAATGTGTGTGCTGATCCCTCTGCCTAAAATGCTTTTCCCCCTACTCTTCCCATGGCCGGTTCTTTGTCATCCTTCTGTCAGCCTAAATGTTACCCTCCTCAGCTTCAGGCTTACCTTTACTAACTACTCAAAACAGGACTCCTGTTTTTTGTCTTAATTTACTTTGACAATTTATATTTATATTTCATTTTTTGTTGTCCACTGTAACTCTCTCCTAAAAATCTGTAAGCTCCTCAGGAACAGAGATGTATTTCACACAGCACCCAACACGGTTCTCTGCATATGGGAAGATACTCAAGTTTTATTTGTTGAATGAATGACACCAAGAAAAAGTAAGAACTTTTTTGCTTATGGAAAGAGAAACCAAACAAAAAAGAATTCCATCAGCTCCCCTACTGATCTGCCTCTCCACCCCCATGCCCAACCCCTCACTAATATGTCTCCACCCCTCCACACACATGCCTTCGTCCTAGATCAACCCCCATTAGGTCTCCTTCCCCTGCCCCACACCTTCCCACAACACAAAAAAGTGAATCCACTTTTATCTCTCATTTCCCATAGAAAGCAAAACACCAAATCTAGACTCTAGTCTAAACTGCTCTCTTGAAGTACAGAATTACAGACCCAACTGCCTCCTTTACTCATCTGTCATACCTAGAGATGTTTCAGGAACCATCAAACACAACCTGCCAAAACCAAACAAAGTTTCCCTACCAAAAACCATACTATTTATTCTCTAACCTGCCATCCAACCACTCAAGTAAAAATCATAAAATTCTTCCAAACTCCTGTTTCTAAAATACAAAAATCAATACCTAATCTTGATGGTTCTACCTCCTAAGTCTGTTTAATATCTTAATTAAATTCCAACTAGAATCTCTCACTAGACTTTCCAGATCCTCGTGGCCTTGAACAGGTCCCCTCTGCAAGAAACATTTAGCCCCTTCTCCTCTTTTTCACTTGTATTCCTTTTTCAAGGAAACTTTTAAAATTAAATGTAAAATATGTTAGGAACACTCAGGTCAGAGAGTACCTCCTCTTGGAAGCCTGCCTTAGACAAACCTCACCACGCATTCTCAGTTATGTTCCTCTTGGGTGGTTTCAGAACATTCAGTGAAACCCATCTATCAGAAGCATCTGTCAAACTATATTTTCCCATTTATCTGTCTCATCCATGAAAACATGAGCTACTTGATAGCAAGGTCTGTACCTTATCTATCTCTGTTCTCCGACAACCAAGTCCAGTACTTGTTGTCTAGTGCACACTCAAATATTTGATAAATGAATACATGAAAATAATCCCAGTTTCAAAAAATTCAGTTTAATAGAGAGAAATATAATTTAAGTAAGTAAAAATAAATATAGTAAGTGCTGTAATAAAAACCTGAAAGAAGGAGTTTCATTAAAAGTTTTTTTGGGGGGAGTTTAATATCCAAAATATATAAACAGCTCATACAACTCAACATCCAAATAAAAACCAACCTGACTGGGACTTCCCTGGTGGCACAGTGGTTAAGAATCTGCCTGCTAATGCAGGGGACAGGGATTCGACCCTGATTGGGGAAGATCCCACATGCCTCGGAGCAACTAAGCCCGAGTGCCACAACTACTGAGCCTGTGCTTTAGAGCCAGAAGGCCACAACTAATGAAGCCTGCATGCTGCAACTACTGAAGACTGCACGCCTAGAGCACGTGCTCCACAGCAAGAGAAGTCCCTGCTCGCTGCAATTAGAGAAAGCCCATGGGCAGCAATGCAGACACAACGCAGCCAAAAATAAAAAAAATAAAAACAAAAAAACAAAAAAAAAACTCCAACCTGATTAAAAATATGGGCAGAAGACCTGAATAGACATTTTTCCAAAGAGGACATGTAGATTGTCAACAGGCACATGACAAGACGCTCAACATCATTAATCATCAGAGAAATGCTAGTCAACCACAATAAGATACCACCTCACACCTGTCAGAATGCCTATCATCAAAAAGAACACAAATAACAAATGTTGGTAAGGATGTGGAGAAAAAGGGACCCTTGAACATTGTTGGTAGGAATGTAAATTGGTGCAGTCACTGTGGAAAACAGTATAAAGGTTTCTCAAAAATCTAAAAATAGAACTACCATGTAACCCAGCAATTTCCACACCTGGGTATATATGCAAAACAAAAACAAAAAAAGTAATTTGAAAAGATACATGTGGCCCAATGTTCACAGCAGCATTATTTACAACTGCCAAGATATAGAAGCAACTGAAGTGTCCATCAAGAGAAGAAAGGATAAAGAACATGTAATACACACACACACACACACACACACGCACACAATGGAATACTACTCACCATAAGAAAAGAATGAAATTTTGCCATTTGTAATAACATGGATGGACTTGCAGGGTATTATGCTAAGTGAAATAAGTCAGAGAAACACAAATACTGTATTATACCACTTATACGTGGAATCTAAAAAATAAAACAAACTAGTAAATCTAACAAAAAAGAAAGAGACTCACAGATATAGAGAACAAATTAGTAGTTACCAGTTGGGAGAAGGAAGGGGGAAGGGGCAAGATAGGGATAGGGGATTAAGAGGTACAAACTATGATGTGTAACATAAATAAGCTACAGGGCTATATTGTACAGCACAGGGAATATAGCCAATATTTTATAGTAACTATAAATTGAGTGTAACCTTTAAAATTGTGAATACTTATGTTGTACACTTACAAATTATGTAATATTGCACATCAACTATACTTCAATTAAAAAAAAAAGGTGTGAGATGGAAAGCTCAGCTCAGGGGATTTGGGGAAAGGAAGACCTCACAAAAAAAGGAAGAAGTTTGAGTTAAATCAAGGTATTCTCTGCCTTGAAGAGTTATTGCAAGAACTTGGGATAAAGTATATAAAATATAGTGTTTAGCACATAAAAGATGCTCCATAAACCATAGGGTAGAAGTTTGCCAAGCAGACAAGCTCCTGTCTTCTAAGTAAGGAGAAGAGTATATGCAAAGGATGGAGGCTTGAAGAATTATATAGTGTGGCAGATTGTATTTTCCAATGATATCCACATTATTTCCCATCCCACATATCCATAAATTCTTTTTTACAAGGTGACTTTGATATTCTTTCTACTGAGAGGGTTTATGTTTCCAGGCAGGTTTATGATTACAGTGAAAGTTATCACTTTGTGACTTCTAACATTAACTCAATTCTACTGGATTCTCTTAGGACTCTTGCTCTTAGAACACAACCACCATGCTGTAAGGAAGCTCAATTAGCCACATGGCAAGGCCAGCAGATGTTCTAACAAATGCAACTAAAAGCCAGTATTCAAGTGCATGTGAGAGAACAAGTCATCAGATGATTCCAGTGCCTGGTCATCAAGCTTTTGTTATTTACAGTAGGATCACACTACAAATACCATCCTATAACTTGCTCGTTTCTTTAATCAATATGTTGTGACCACCTTCCCACATTAATATGAATAGGTCTAGTTCAATCTTTCTAATGTCTACATAATAGCCAATATAATGAATAGCCATACACTGTTAACCATTTAGATGGTTTCCAGTTTTTTTACTACTTGAAGCAGTCCTGCAGTGAACAATATTGGGAGTATATCTTTGCACATCTGTACCAGTATTTATGAAGGAAAGATTCTGAGTATTTCTTTTCTTTCTTTCTTTCTTTCTTTAAATTTAATTTATTTGGCTGCATTGGGTCTGTGTGTGGGCTTTCTCTAGTTGCGGTGAGCGGGGGCTACTCTTCGTTGCGGTGAGCGGGGGCTACTCTTCGTTGCGGTGCGCGGGTTTCTCATTTTGGTGGCTTCTCTTTGTTGCGGAGCAGGGGCTCTAGGCGCGCGGGCTTCAGTAGTGTGGCACATGGGCTCAATAGTTGTGACTCGCGGGCTCTAGAGCACAAGCTCAGTAGTTGTGGCGCACAGGCTTAGTTGCTCTGCAGCATGTGGGATCTTCCCGGAGCAGGGCTTGAACCCATGTCCCCTGCATTGGCAGGCAGATCCTTAACCACTGCACCACCAGGGAAGTCCCTTCAGAAGTATTTCTGTGAGTACATTTTTTGGTTTGACAGATATTATAGAACTGACTTCTAAAGAGGCTATACCACTGTATACTCCCATCAGAAGCATTTTAGAGTACCTATTACCCCACTCCTAGGCCACTAAAAATGATATTACCTTTACATTTGTGCTAAATTGATAAATATTTTTTAAAAACTTTATTTCATAAAATTTGGCTGGCTGTGAGAGAATTTAATAAACTTTAAAAATGAAACACAGAATATTCAAACCTCCACCAAGAAAACAAAAATAATCTAAAGATGTATACATATACATATATATAGACCAATACTTCAGGATACACAAAATCTCTGATTAGAACAGCAAAAGTCATAAATAACTCCCCCCCAAATTCAACACTCACATTTTATTTCTGTATTTCCAATACAGACTTTATTTCTGTATGAACATGTACTTAAGGCAGATACAAAATTAATTAATTAATTACACTACCAAACTGGGAATATATTAACATTATTTTAAAATTTCCATTCTGGGGGACTTCCCTGCTGGAACAGTGGTTGAGAGTCTGCCTGCCAATGCAGAGGACACGGGTTTGAGCCCTGGTCCAGGAAGATCCCACTCTCTGCGGAGCAGATAAGCCCGTGTACCACAACTACTGAGCCTGCACTCAGAGCCCGCGAGCCACAACTACTGAAGCCCGCGTGCCTAGAGCCCATGCTCCACAACAAGAGAAGCCACTGCAATGAGAAGCCCGTGCACTGCAATGAAGAGTAGTCCCCACTCACTGCAACTAGAGAAAGCCCATGCGCAGCAACAAAGACCCAACGCAGCCAAAAATAAATAAAATAAATAAACTTATAAAATTTCCATTCTGATTTCTCTTAAAAGATAAAATTCAGGGGCTTCCCTGGTGGTGCAGTGGTTAAGAACCTGCCTGCCAATGCAGGGGACATGGGTTGGAGCCCTGGTCCGGGAAGATCCCACATGCCGCGGAGCAACTAAGCCCGTGCGCCACAACTACTGAGCCTGCGTTCTAGAGCCAATGAGCCACAACCACTGAAGCCCACGCACCTAGAGCCCGTGCTCCGCAACGAGAAGCCACCACCATGAGAAGCCTGCACACCAAAACAAAGAGCAGCCCCCGCTCAACGCAACTAAAGAATGCCCACATGCAGCAATGACGACCCAACGCAGCCAAAAATAAATAAATACATACATAAATAAATTTATTAAAAAAAAATTCACTAACCTACTCATTCATTCCTCCAGGGAATAAAAACTTGTACCATTATCTTCAGTTAGATTCTCCTGCAATCAACTGTAAAGTTCAAAACAATCAAAAACCACAAGGTCTGCTACCAATAGCAGTTCCACTTTGAAATTACTCATGAGAAGGTAATTATATATGAACATATTTTGTCAGACTTCTAAAAACAATTAAATATTATTAATCCAAACAGATAAGCAAACTTTGGTTTCCTCTTACATGTAATTTTGAAGTCAGCAGTTCAAAAAATCATACCATCAAGCAAAAATGCATGTACCAAGATGCTCATTGTTGCATAACCTATATATCTAATAACAAGGGTATAATTAAGCATATGACACATCCGTATGGCAGATTATGCAGGTTTTTTAAAGCTGTTTACTAAGACTAATGATACAAATACATAAAGAAAAGGGGGACTTCCCTGGTGGTGCAGTAGTTAAGAATCACCTGCCAATGCTGGGGACACAGGTTTGAGCCCTGGTCCGGGAAGATTCCACATGCCGTGGAGCTACTAAGCCCATGTGACACAACTACTGAAGCCGACACGCCTAGAGCCCGTGCTCTGCAACAAGAGAAGCCACTGCAATGAGAAGCCCGTGCACCACAGCAAAGAGTAGTCCCGCTTGCCACAACTAGAGAAAGCCCACACACAGCAATGAAGACCCAACACAGCCGAAAATAAAGAAAGAAATTAAAGAAAGAAAAAGGGAAAAATATATCCATTTTGGTGTTTATCACATAAAAATATGCAAAGAAACTAGAGCAAAAAGTTAAAATGGCTTATTTCTAGATGGTGCAATTATAATTTTCATTCTCTAGATTTCTGACTTTTCTAAATTTCTGAAACAAACCTATTTCATAACTCCCCAAAATAAACTTAAAATCTGTTAACCAAAGTAAGCTAGACAACAGCAGATGGATTGGGGAAGGAAGTCAAAACATAATGACCCACGTTGGAAGTGAGTTTCAAGGGCTTTTTTCCTTTCCTTTCTTTTCCAGCTTTGACCCCTGGACAGGCCAACTCCCGAAACCACGTAGCAGGGGGGTACAAAAGAACTCTGAGAGGACCAAGAAAAGGGGCCTCTGTGAGCCAGAGGGTATGAAGAGAAATTCCTGGGGTAACTTCCTCCCAGTCTGGCCTCAAGGCCAGACCCAGGTGAAAGCCCCAAACAAAACTCTGCATGATACATGCACAGTGGCACAAGCATCTAAGGCCCTGGGAGAACTGGGAACTAAGAAAAGGAGCCCCTATAGCCAAAAGAGCATGAAAGGAATCACGCTATTTTTTTTTTCTGTCTTTTCTCTTACTACTTTCACACTGAGGGCAGTCCCAGTCCCAGAAAGTATATGACAGCACAAGGGGGTTGAAGAATGGGTGGGGAGTGGGGGAAATGTGGTTAAAACTTCAAGAGATCCCCAGTTTTTTAGCTAGAACACTAGTAAAAAGGGTTCCTGGTAGCTGAAAGATGTGGGGGAAATCTCAGAGAAAAAGGAGCTAGAAAAATGATCCCTGACACAAGTTCTGAGCCCACCTCTGAATATATGGAAGACAAAGATAAAAAACAATAGCAAACACTTTGACAACTGCACTATGACATAATCCACCACCCAAGTCCCAGACTAAACTCTGAGTGACACATGCACAAAGTAGACCCAAACACCATAACAAAGGCTTTGAAACCACTGACATTGGAACCACCACCCACAGAGAGCAAGACAGAGCTTGCAGTCTAAATTTAACCAGGTTGACTGCATGCAAAAGAGAACAACAAAATCAACATTCTCCAGAGGGTTTTTATAAAACCCAGAGTCTCACAATATAATATTCCAAATGTCTTGGATAAAATCCAAAACAACCTGAAACACACAAAAAATCAATACAATATGATCTATCCAATTCAAGAAAGAAGACAGTCAACACATATAAGCCTGAGACAACCTAGTTGTTAAAATTATCAGAGAGGACTCTAAATCAGCTATTATAACTATACTCCATGAACATTCCTGAATGTGAACATTCTTGAAATGATTGGAAACAGAAGTCTTCAACAGAAAAATACAAAGTATGAAAGGAATCAAATGAAAATTTTAGAAATGAAAAAACAGTTTGTGGGGAAAAGAATACTTCACTGGATGGGCTCAAGAGCAGAATGAAGATGACAGATAAAGAATCTGTGAATCTGAAAACAGATCGACAAAAATTATCCAGTCTGAAGAACACAGGGAAAAATACTGGGGGGAAAAAGGGGAACAGATTCTTAGGGATCTGAGGGAGCATACCAAAAAGTAACATTTGTGCCACTGGAGTCCCAGAATGAGAAAAAAATTGGTACAGAATACAGATTTGAAGGAACTTTCTGTATTTGGTGAAAGACATACAGATTTAAGAAGCTCATTAAACCTGAAATAAGACAAATTCAAAGACAACCATGTACAGACAAATCATAATCAAACTGCAAAAAATCAAAGGTAGAGAAAAAAAGATCTTGAAAGCAGAAAGAAGAAAAACAACACAAAGAAACAAAGATTAGAATGAATGCAGATTTCTCATCAGAAACCATAAAAGCCAGAAGATAGTGGAACAACATCTTTAAAATGCTGAAAAGAACTGGCACTTCACAATTCTATATCCAGCAAAAATATCTTCACAGCATGAAAGTAAAATAAAGACATTCTCAGATGAAGGAAAACTAAGAGAACTCACCACCGAAAGACTTCTCCTAAAAGAAATGCTACAGAAAGTTCTTCAAGATGAAAGGAAATGACACCAGAGAGATACATGGAACTTCAGGAATGAAGGAAGAACAACAGAAATGATAAGTATCTGGGTAAATATAATAGATTATTTTCCCCCTATTAAACTGCTGAAAGCAAAAATTACAACATTGTCTCTTGAGGTTTTCAACATATGTAGACAATACATATGACAACTGTAACACAGGGATAAAGGAATCTACATAGTTGTAAGCCTTCATCATTTCACTTTAAATGGTTAAACGTTAACTCTGAGTTAACTGCAATCCCTAAAGCAACCACTAAAAAATACAAAGAGACAGAGTCAAAAAAAACTATAGGTAAATTAAAATAGAATGCTACAAAAATATTCAAGTAATTCAAAAGGCAGGAAAGAAAAAACAAAGACACAAAAAAAGAAACAGAACAACAAAAAAGCCAAATAAAATGTTAGACACATATGTAAACATACCAAAAACGACATTAAATGTAAGTGGTCTAAACTCACCAATTAGAAACAAAGATTGTCAGGCTGGATTAAAAAACACAAGCTAACTGCATACTGTCCACAAGAAACTCACGCTACAGACAGGTTAAAACAAAAAAGTGGAAAAAGATATAGCAAACAAACACTATCAAAAGAAAAGCTGGGGGCTTCCCTGGTGGCGCAGTGGTTGAGAGTCCACCTGCCGATGCAGGGGACACGGGTTCGTGCCCCGGTCTGGGAAGATCCCGCATGCCACGGAGCAGCTAGGCCCGTGAGCCATGGCCGCCGAGCCTGCGTGTCTGGAACCTGTGCTCCGCAACAGGAGAGGCCACAACAGTGAGAGGCCCGCATACCGCAAAAAAAAAAAAAAGAAAAAAGAAAAGCTGGGGTAGCTATATTTATGTCAAAGTACACTTCAGAACAAGGAAAATTATCAGAGAGAAATTGGGACATTACATAACGATAGAAGGGTCGCTTTAACAAGAAAACTTAACAATCTTAAGACATCTAACAGGGCTTCAAAATACATGAAGCAAAAATGGAGAGAAATGAAGCTAAATAGATAAATCAATAACTATACTTGGAGACTTCAACACGCCTCTCTCAGTAACCTATAAAACAGACGGAAAATCAACAAGGATATAGACTGAACAACACTGTCAATCAACTTGACCTAATTTGACACTTGTAGAACATTCTACCCAACAACAGAAGAATATATATTCTTCTCAAGTGCATATGGTCCATTTACCAAAAATAGACCATACTGTGGGCCATAAAAAAACCTTAATAAATCTAAAATAACTGAAATAATATTAAGTGTGTCCTCTGACCACAATAATAACACAAAAATATCTGGGAAATCCCCAAATATCTGAAAATTAAGCAACATACTGCTATATAACCCAAGGGTAAAAAAGAAAGTTTCAATGAAAATTTTAAAATATTCTGAACCAAGTGAAAATGAATATAGAACATCAATGAAAACATAAAAGAAAAACTTATAGTATTAAATTTATATTAGAAAGGGTCTCAAATCTCAGCTTCTACCTAAGAAACTAGAAAAAAAGAGCAAATTAAACCCCAAATCAACCCAGAAGGGAATAATAAAGAGCAGAAATCAATGAAACTTAAAACAGAAAAATAGAAAAAAGGAATGAAACTAAAAGCCGATTCTTTGAAAAAATTAATAAAATTGATAAATCTCTAGCCAGATTGACCAAAATATAAAAATTACCAATATCAGGATGAAAAAGATAATTATCATTTACAGACAGTTCTGGGTGTACTCTGATGCTTTTGCAAAAATGTTCCTATAAAAGCGTTTCATCTTCAAGGAATTCATGGAAAAGACTCTGACAAGTACAGGTTTCTGGTAACTGACTATACTGCTGAACTGAATGAATAAGCATTTTCAGAACTCTAATGGAAAACTGATGAATTCATAAAAGTGCTAACAAAAGATCAAGATGAAAAAAAATTAATTACATGGGACTGAGTGAACTGATGAGGATGATTATAATTTTTGTGGCTTTCTGTTTGAATAAAAGAAAAAAAAAACCCACAAGGATTCAGAGGCAAAAAATATACAAATCAATTTTCACTGCAAAGTAAAGGAGTTGTTACAGTGGAGGATTACTGGACTGAATGTCAATATTATGACATAGTATGAGTGTGTTTCGTGTTTGGTAATTGCAATCACTGTTGCTTTTGTTGTGGTCATCCATTTACAATGCTTGTTGCCAGTTTATTTATCTCTTGTAAAGATAAAATACAGTGTGTGTGTGTGTGTGTGTGTGTGTGTGTGTGTGAAAAAAAAGAGAATTGTCACTGCAGACCATATAAACATTCAAAGGATAAAAAAGCATACTACAAACAACATTATGCCCATAAATTTTAATTTATATTAAATAGACCAATTCCTTGAAAGACATGCTACAATTCACTCAAGAAAAATTAAGTAACTTGAGCAGTCCTCTATTACAGAAATTGAATTTAGTAAAAACCTTCAAACACAGACTTCCCTGGTAGCACAGTGGTTAAGAATCCACCTGCCAATGCAGGGGACACAGGTTCGATCCCTCGTCCTGGAAGATCCCACATGCTGCGGAGCAACTAAGCCCATGTGCCACAACTACTGAGCCTGCGCTCTAGAGCCTGTGAGCCACAACTACTGAGCCTGCATGGCACAACTACTGAAGCCCATGCGCCAGAGCCCATGCTCTGCAACAGGAGAAGCCACCGCAACGAGAAGCCCGTGTACCGCCACGAACAGTGGCTCCCACTCGCTGCAACTAGAGAAAGCCCACACGTGGCAATGAAGACCCAATGCAGCCAAAAATAAATTTTTTAAATAAATTAATTAATTAATTTTAAAAAATCCCCTCAAACACATCAATTTATTCTCTTATGGATTGTGCTTTTGGTGTTTATTTAAGAATATCTGCTTAACCTGGGGTCACAAAGGATTTCTCTTATGTTTTCTTCTAGAGGTTTTATAGTTTTAGGTTTTATGTTTAGGTCTATGATCCCTTTTGAACTTATTTTTGTATATGGTGTGGGGTATAGGTAAAGGTTAATTTTTTTCTTTTTTGCATATAGATACCAAGTTGTTCCAGCAGCATAAAAAAATATCCTTTTTCCACTTAACTGTCATTGCACCTTTGTTGAAATAAGTTGTCTAGGTATGAGTCTATTTCTGAACTCTCTATTCTATATCATTGATCCATTTACCTTTATACCAATACTACACTGTTTTGACTACTGCAGCTGCAATAATAAGAACTGAAATACAGTAGTATTAGTCCTCCAACCTTATACTTCATGTTTTGGCTAGCTAGGTCCTTTGCATTTTCAAATGAATTTTGCAATCAGTTCATCAGTTTCTACATCTTGTCACATTTATCTGTAAGAAATTCAGAAGAAATAAAAACTCAAATTTACACAGAAATCTGTATGCTAATGTTTATAGCAACTTTGGTTATAATCACCAAAACTAGAAAAACCCAAATGTCTTTCAAGAGGTGAATGGATAAACCATCTGCGGTACATCCATAAAATGAAATACTATTTAGCTATTACTGTTATACACATATAGATGACTCTCAAATGTAATATACTACAAGAAAACTCAAAAGGCTACACACTGTATATATCATTCCATTTATATGACATTCTGGAAAAGTCAAAACTATAGCAACAGAGAAAAGACCACTGGTTGCCAGGCACTGGGGTTGGGGGAGGGTTTAACTTCAAAGGGAGAACTCTAGAGAATTTTGGGGAATGATGGAACTGTTCTGAATTTTAGTTGTGGCGGTAGTTACACAACTGTATCCGTCTGCCAAAATCCATATGTAATTTAAATTTAAGACAAAATTAAATAGCATACATATAATAATCACAGTCCTCCCTGAATAGTGCTAAAAGAACAAATCTATGGCACAAATAGATGCATCACAATTAAAGGATTAATAAAACTTTTAAACTTGCTAAATATTTACCTCTTACATCATAGGTAGAAATTATTTTTACATATTAAACCCAGTACTATACTATAATACCAATTTATAGACCCAAAGGTGTCCTAATTAGGAAACTTTAAGATCACTCAATCTCTACAGAACTACGGTCAGATCAGTCAACCACACAAATGAGATTTAGTAGAATGTTCAGATGAATCCAATTTAAGCAGTAGTTTCCAAAATGCTACCTGCAATGATGAAAGAATCTTTCCCTAATGGAAACAGAGATAAGTAACTTAAAACAAGTGCAAAAAAAGTTTCATGAGGTTACAAAGAGAAAGAATTTCTCTTAGGAACTGTAATCCTTTCTATACTATTACTACCATATGCTTTTTCCAGACTATATGACTTGGACCAAGATTTCAGAAGATTTACAATATAAAGAAATTTAACTTTTTTTAGATAAAGGAAGTTATCTATCGTGGCGATATTTTACTGAATATAGTCCCTAAATTGAGCACTTCATTTACTAAAAAAAAAAAAAAAACACTAAAAATTTTAACTGTAAAAAATTAATAAATTTTGTTTCTTGAAGATAATAAATAACATCTTTTGATCCATTTTATCTTTTATTCCATTCTTGCCCCTGCCCCCAGCCTTGACTCTGTATTGCTTAACTTACAATAACTCTTGGCATACAGTTAAAAATTACAGCCTTCCCTCTCAAAGAAAAAGGAGTAAGTCAAATTCCAATATGTAGACTTGTTTTTCTCCAATTAAAATACACACACAAAACTGACAATTCGTTCAACAAATATTTATTGAATGCCTTTTGTTTTGTTTGTTTTTGGGTTTTTTTGGCCACACTCTGCGGCATGTGGGATCTTAGTTCTCCAACCAGGGATCGAACCTACCGCGTCCCCTGCAGTGGAAGCGTGGAGTCTTAACTACTGGACCGCCAGGGAAGTCCCTTACTGAATGCCTTTTGGTGCCAAGCACTGTGCTAAGTGTTGGGGGTAGGATACAAAGATGAGAATAACAGTGCTGGGCTCTGAGGCATTAAAAGATCTAATGACGGGCTTCCCTGGTGGCGCAGTGGTTGAGAGTCCGCCTGCCAATGCAGGGCACACGGGTCATGCCCCAGTCCGGGAGGATCCCACATGCCGCGGAGCGGCTGGGCCCGTGAGCCATGGCCGCTGAGCCTGCGCATCTGGAGCCTGTGCTCCGCAACGGGAGAGGCCACAGCAGTGAGAGGCCCGCGTACCGCAAAAAAAAAAAAAAAGATCTAATGACACAGTCAACAAGTACTATGCAAAGTATACATATATATTGCTGTAAACTAGAAGAGTGTTTTGTTTTTTACATTTTTAAGGTGACACACACTTTGAAAACAAAATGAAAGCTCACTGAAGCTCATTATCTATGAGCCCCCTAGAGCACTGACAGAGCATGCTTCTCATCTTCCAGCACTTCTCTCTGCTGTCCACTGAAAAGCACATATACAGCTGCTCTGTTTACAGAAATTCACTTATCTAACTTTTCAGGATTATATGTGTTTGATACAATGAGCATTCTCTGTGCAGGGAAGGCTCGGCTGCAGGACTGATAAAAAAAAGTAATTTCACTTCCCTATTACTCTGCCACTGGGTAGAAGAAATATGGAAAAGGCAGGTACATTAATGGAAGTGGGTAGAGAAAACATCAATACATATCGATGCGATCACTGTTTCTCCTTTAGAGAAGAACACGATGCTCTTCCTCCAGAAGACTCCTCAACCAGTTTGACTCCAAAAGTACTTTCTATAAGCATTTTAAGGACTATGGAAAACAGGCACAATATAAAGAATTTCTTCAATATCTAGCTACTGTACAACAGCAGTATGTTAGCAATGGAAAAACAAAAGTAATAGTAGTATGTATGCGTGAGATGCAGCAGAGGTATTTGAAGGCATTTAAATTTTATTCACTAGGTAAAGAACACAAAAGATTTTGTAAAGAGGAATAATACAGTCAAATCAGTATTTTTAGACTATAGTCAATTATACCTCAATAAAGCTGGGGAAAAAAAGACCATAAAAATATTTTAAGACTGGAACTCTGCGTATAGTTAGCTTATAGGCAGGGATATCTGCTATGAAGCCACAAGCACTGCATGAACATAATCATCTCCCCATACCTATCCTAGATATTACCATTGTTTTCAATCTCTTACTTCAGGGAGAAAACAGATGTCATCAGACAGAAATCCCTTCAACTTTTTACCATCAAACCTAAAACATCTTCCTCTTTCCTGTGTTACAACAAGGAACACACTACCTTAAATCTATCTCTCCACCAGTGGACCAAAGCTTTAATGCTCAAGGTGGGATTTTCCAACCAACAACTTCAGCATTATCTGAGAGCATACTAGGAATGCAGAATATCAGGCACCACACCATACCAACTGAATCAGAATTTGCAATGTTAACAAGATCCCCACGTGATTCACATTATGCACATTACTCCCAGTTTCTCAGAATCCTTATACTATGAATTATCCATTCTCTCTCCTAACTTTTTTTTTTCTCTACTAACTCTCTGACCTCTAAAAGAAAAAGCCCCACACTCCCATTCCAATACAACTTCTCAAAAATTTTTCCATACTCCCTGTCTCCATTTCTTTCTTCAACTCATTCAAATCTGGCCCTCAAGCCACTCCATTCAGCTCTCATTAAGATCAATGATCTTGGGACTTCCCTGGTGGCACAGTGGTTAAGAATCCACTTGCCGATGCAGGGGACACAGGTTCAAGCCCTGGACCGGGAAGATCCCACATGCCGCGGTGCAACTAAGCCCGTACACCACAACTACTGAGTCTGCACTCTAGAGCCTGTGCTCCGCAACAAGAGAAGCCACCGCAATGAGAAGCCCCGCACACTGCAACGAAGAGTGGCCCCCGCTCACCGCAACTAGAGAAAGCCTGTGCGCAGCAATGAAGACCCAACGCAGCCAAAAATAAATAAATAAAACAAATAAATTTATTAAAGAGAGAAAAGATCAATGATCTTGGAAATGTTGCTAAATCCAAAGGACACCTTTTAGTCTTCACCCTACTTGACCTCTCACGAGTATGCAACATAATTGTTCTTTCTCTTCTTTAATCCCTCTCTTCCCTGCGTTAATGTGCACTAATGCAAAAGCAATGGTGGATAAAACTGTTGGTGCTTTAGCATGAATCAAGGCAGCGGCACTAAACTGTACCACTAGTAATGGTATGGTATTCTTCACTGCCAAGCTCTAGCATGGGGGGAAAAATTATTTATTTTACTAAACCTCAACCCTTGAATACATATCTTTTTAATATCCTACTTAAGGAAACGGAAAGTAAGCATAAAGCACTTCTGCACAGGAAGAGTACTTGTACAACTGTTGGAGAGCTGAACTAGCCACTTTTTTTCATGCAACATCATTTTTACTTGAAAGAACTTCAGGCAAATTGTGGTTATTCAGACTTGGATATCTGGCAAACATTTTCTCAAAAATTAACCAAGTAAGCCTTTCACTTCAAGGAAAAACAACTGACAGTATTTGTTGCCAATGATAACATTCAAGCTTTCAAGCAAAAATCACAACTTGTACCTGCCACCAGGAGCTTGACAGAGCTTCCCAATATTTAAAGACCTTTCTGATGAGATTAGTAGTCGCAATAACAAATGTGAGTTTGTGATACTGTAGAATGACATATGGCAACATTAGGAATATCTGTATAACTCAGTAGACCAATACTTTTCACATGACCAGTGCATGATCTTTAAAACTTAAACATGGGTTTAAAAAAACCCACTCAGGGACCTCCCTGGTAGTCCAGTGGCTAAGGCTCCATGCTCCCAATGCAGGGGGCCTGGGTTCAATCCCTGGTCAGGGAGCTAGATCCCACATGCAGCAACTAAAGATCCTGCATGCCACAACTAAGACCTGGCACAGCCAAAAGAATAAATAAATATTTTTTAAAAAACCAACCCATTCAAAGTACCAGAGAGACCAACAGATTTTAATGTACAAGAGTATGACAAGTTCACTGATATTTCAGAACCCACATTATAACTAACCCTTCAGAAACTATCACTTGCCTATACACTACTATGCATAAAATAGATAGCTAATGAGAAACTACTGTATAGCACAGGGAACTCTACTGAATGCTCTGTGGTGACCCAAATGGGAAGGAAATCCAAAAAGAAGGGGACATATAGCTGACTCACTCTGCTGTACAGCAGAAACTAACACAACATTGTAAAGCAACTATACTCCAATAAAAATTAATTAAAAAAAAAAGAAACTACACTCCCCCCCTCAGTTTCGTATGATATCAAAGAAGAATATCCATAATTACATGCAAAAAATCATTACAACATTCCTCCCTTTTCCAGCTACATCTATGCGGGGGATGAGTTTTTTTTCATATATTTCAGTCAAAACAATATAATGCAACACAATAAATGCAAAGCAGATATGAGAATCTAGCCACAACCACACTCATGATCTCAGCCCCTCAAAACATGGGAGTTCCTTGGCAGTCCAGTGGTTAGGACTTGGCGCTTTCACTTCAGGGGCCCAGGTTCAATCCCTGGTTGGGGAACTAAGATCCCACAAGCCATGAGGCATGGCCAAAAAAAACCAAAAAACAAAAACAAAAAACAAAAACATGGTCCTCTTCCAGTGTTCTCTCTCACTGAATGGCATCATCATCCATTGTAACCTGAATCATCCATGGTACCTCCATGCAATGAAGAGTAACCCCCGCTCGCCGCAACCAGAGAAAGCCCATGCACAGCAACGAAGACCCAACGCAGCCAAAAATAAAATAAATAAATTTATAAAGTAAAAAATTTAAAAAATAAATAAAAATTTCCTTTAAAATTGTTTCAATATAATAACACTTCTAAAAAATGCCATTACAAACACCTCTACTATATGTTACTACTTAATGGAAGACATGATAGTTGATTTGACTGGTAGGTATGACTTACTTTTTAAAATACCAAAAGTAATTCTCAGGTCAATGAAAACTCTCTAATGAAATCTATAAATGTTCAAAAACCTATTTCACTTTTCTATGAATCTGACCAAAACAAGCGTTAACAGAGCAGCAAAATTATTATGTTCTCAAAGTTTGCCAATAACAATAACTACTTGAAATAAAGGAGTCACTAACAGACTGTGTGATTTGGGAACTTTGTTCATAAGGATTTTTATCATAATAGTACTGTCTCAATGGGATTTACAACTAAGAATTATTAACTATTTATTTATTAATTCATCTTCATTAATCATTCAAAAATGAAGATGATTAAAAATGCTTTGTCAATTTAGTAATTCAGCCTTTATTCTCACCTCAAAGAAATTAAGATAATTATACCAAATTTTATGTCAACATCTCAAACATTTTCTACTAATTACTTCAAAACGGCATTAGAACAAATACAGAAGCATCTGAGTTTTCATTTACTTATCACCGGAATTCAAAATTGTAAATATAAATGTAAAATAAACAATGAAAACCAAACGTGTTCAGCATTCAGAAGAACAGTTAATCTAACTGGGTAAGTATCACATAAGAGGAAAAACATGGCATTAATGGCCAGTCTAGTACTGATTCCTTTACATTTTTGCACAAATTCTACACAACCTCTGAATAAAACTGCTTAAACTCTCCAAACATCAAAGTCTGTTTATTCCGGAAAGTATGCTATATGGTTAACATCCAATTTATACCCTCTCCAAACTGAAATTTACAAAGCAATGATTTGCTTAACAAAGTACAGGGAATTCCCTGAAGGTCCAGTGGTTAGGACTCAGCACTTTCACTGCAGTAGCCTGGGTTCAGTCCCTGGGGGGGAACTAAGATTCCGCAAGCCATGTGGCACCGCCCCCCCCCACCCAAAAAAAAGGTACAGTGTCCTAAGACTTAACACTAATGAAGAAAGGGCAATTGGGAATATATGTTCATTATCATCTGCATTTTCATGTCAATTTAAGCCAATTACTCGATACAGAAATAGCCACCTTTAAAGAACTATTTGTATTCTCCCAGCTCATAACATGTTTTGAAATTGAATCAATCAAGCTATGGGTTAAAATCAGTATTCCCTAATTCCTATTCATCCAATAAACATGCATTTGTGTCATCACAATTATCATTACTAGAGTTAGTTCACCTACCAATTTTTATTTCTCAGGAAAGTGTAAATGGAAGACTGCAAGAACTTTTTAAAAGATAGTTTTAAAACTCACTAAACAAAATTCTACACAAACTGAAATCAGCAAATGGTTGAAAACATGTTATGTAGATGTCCCTACAGCAACCCCAAAGGAAGATGATGAAGGGATGTACTTACGTTTCAAAACAACGATCCACGTTGTCAGACATCAAAAGCAGCATGCATAGCTGTTCAAGGGCTATTAGTTGCATGTCCCTTTCATCTCCCTGTCCCATCTGTAGCCATTCCAGCAATGTATCTGGATCCACGTCTGCCATGTTGTTTTTAAAAGCTTCTTTGCTCAAATTTAAAAAGTAAAGGCAAAAAGTCCTCTAAATGTCCAGGACTGATCAGCGTGGGTTTAAAATTTTTTTCTTTTACATCGGCTAGAGCCAAATTTTTGTGTTGTCCTCCTAGGAATTAGAAAAGACTCATAAGTATGTTTCGATAGCGCGCTTAATGCAGTTTTTCAACTTTCCTTATTCCTCGGGTTTAACTTCATACATTGTACTAAATAAAAACCAGTTTTGCACAAGAGTATAAGCTGATTAGGTTGCTGCTTAACTGGAAACCAGAGCCGTCTTTGTCAAAGACAATCAAACAAGCTTCGGATCCCACTACTGCTTATCACTAACGTCTGCGCCAAAAAGCAAACAACACCTTACTAAAAAGGTTCTTTTTTTTTTTTTCCAGCAAACTTCTTTCCCCTTCCTCCACCCAAAACCGATCTTCTGATAAGGGTTAGATTCAGTATTTTAAGGAGACTAAGCACTTTGATCCAATTCCCCCCCAAATTAAGTTTCTACTTTAAAATTACCTCCAATTTCATAAATTCTACTGACTTCTCAATTTATTTACTGCTCTTAAGATGTCCAAATACAAATGATAATTAGATACAAGATCTATCTATGAATAAAGACTTTATTAGGAATTTTGGCAGTCTTGACAACTGTTCTTAAAAGTTTAAAAAGAAATGCTAAAAGTAAGTGCAATGGACTAACACGTTACGGATCAGAACATAGGCCAATCTACGGTCCTCCTTCCCCAGCCCCACAGAATGAGGCAGTTAATTAAAAACAACAACAACGACAGCAGCAACAACATCGGAAAAGCAGCCCCAATAAGCATTACAAAAGCTCGTAAGCGCCCTGACGGAAGGACAGCTTTGGATCCCACGTAACCCAGCTGCAGGTGTATAAATCCAGCGGCAGGTCCCGCTGGGCACCCAAAGGCGGCGATCTGCAGGGATGACCCAACACTCCGGGCCCAGCCGACTCCGCACCGGGCGGCGCAGGCACCGCGCTCAGGTTTTCCGGCACCAAACCCGGCTAAGTTAGGTACCTGTGTCGAGGAGGAGGGGAAGTTTGGGAGGAGGAGCAGCAAGCCTCTCTGCCTGAGAGGAGGCCGCCGGGGCGGGCAGGGCGATGGGTCCCCGGGAGCGGCGCCCGTAACTCCGAGGCCCGGCGGGACGTCCCTGGCCCCGCCGGGCGGCGAACCCTTCTCAAGGACAAGGGGGGCCAGCCATGAGCTCCAGCTCGGAGAAGCCGGGTCCCTACGCGGGCAGGGCCGGACGAGGGGAACAAAGGGGCTAAGCGGGTGAGTCGGCGGCAGCCCCGCCGACCTCACCAGGGTCCGGGGTCTCGCTCCCGGCCCGCGGCCGTGCATCCCAGATGCCTGCACCACGCCTGGCCTTTCCGACCGCCCAAGGCGCTCCCGCCTCCCCTTCCCTCAAGCTCTTACCCGGGCCTGTCGTCCCAAACCGCCCCGGTCCAGCTCCAAGCAGGCCGCGGGCAGAGCAAGGCCCGGCCGCGGCCCTCGAGTTCCCAGGAAGCTGCAGGCCGCGCAGGTCGAGCCGGGCAGGCGGCACAGGAAAAGCCGCGTCTCGTCCCTCCCCTTCCTCCGCCAGGACCTGGTGACAGGGAAGCGAGAGGTTCCCCAGACCGGCGGCCGCCAGCTCACGACCCGTCTTCGGCACGCGTCTCCTCAGGCCCTGCAGCTGCTCAGAGCCCCGCGTGGTGCTGCCGGCGGCGGCGGCTGGGAGATGCAGCGTCCATCGCGATCCGGGAGGGGGATGGGTGGAGGGTCGGGTGAGAGCCGGGCGGGGAAACTGCGGAGGGCAACCGTGCGCGGCGGAGGCGGAGCAAATATGCTCTCCCCGCTCGACCCTGCCGGCCGCCACGTGGGGCGCTGCGGAGACCAGTCGGCCCACAGCGCTGGGGCGCCTAGCCGGGGCGCCGAGCGACCGGACGCGTCGTCGCCGCTACCGGGGCCTCGGACTCCTTCGACCTCGTCGGCTGTCGCTTTTCTGTCGTACGCCCTGCGCCTTCACGCTTCGCTGTCAATCCGAGCGCACTCCCAGCACCCCGCGCACACGGGTGCACGCACGCTCAGCGTGTTTTGCACGGTGTGTACACATTTGACGTGCTCCAGCTGAAGGCCCCGACGCCGCCCGTGAAAGCTGCGGCCCAGGCGACCTCCGCCACGAGCTTCCCCTCCTCTCGGCTGGTCATCCCTCCTCGCGCACGGAAGTGCGTCGGGGGAAGAAAAGCGCCTCCATTCGGTAGGCAAACCGCCCGGCAGTTCACCAGAAAGGAAAACTTTCACCACCACCCTGGGAGGTAAATATTGTCGAGTATCCTCTCCATTGTGCAGATGAGAGAGAGCACTGCGGCTCCCAAAAGCGTGAATCAGGCCCAGTGGCGTCCCCAGTAGAAGCAGCTCCTCGAGTGTGCTTTTGAGTTCTTTCTCTGCGTTGTAGTCTCCAATATGTCCATTATTATTACCTTCAAACGTTTTATTTCACACGCGTTGAAAACAAAATATGCCTGCTTATGGGACGGGCTTGGAGACATTTAGGATGTAATTAATTGGAAATGTGAATATAGCTTTTTTTTAAATCAAGAAATGAATCCATTGGTTTGTGAGATAAGTAAACCCATGCCCCGTACACCCACTGTACTATCACTTTTTCATATTTTAAACGAAAATGAGTATTACATGATAGTATTTGAGTCGTGTTCCTTTAAGGAATCAGAGAAGCTGCTACATTGCTTGAAGAACTAGTATTTTGGAAATTACAGATTTACACCTCAGATATCTATAGGTACATGTCCCATTGTAGCAGGTAAGTGTTCCCAGGTCTCCGGTTAATAGGTCAAATTAAGAGAAAAGAGTGGAGGATTCCACTATCTTGTCCCAAGTACAGCACATGAGAATAATTATTTGTGAGCTATGAATGTGACTTGGAGCTGCCAGGAAAATCTTCAAGGAGGAAGTGGCATTCCTTTTGGACTTGAAGAATGGGTAAAATGTGAACACTTCAAGGGAGGAGTAAGAATACAGGCAAAGCCTGATCTGTTCTGAAACAAAGGAAAGAGGACCTGTGCCCCAAGCAAAAACCAGCATTAAGCAATGATATAGAAGATAGGAGCTAAAGTAAGCGGGGACTTAAATGTGTGGGATGCAGAATTTAGGCTGAGGAAGCTAACAAGTTCTGGACTAGAACATTGACTGGAAAAATTATAAAAGTCTTACAAAGATGTATAGGGCAAGAGTGTCCAGAATGGCTAAAAGGAGCTACCTAGACAAGGAGATTAACTGGGAGATTGCTAAAATCCTACAGTAGTGGAGAGAGAAAGGGCCTAGTTTTTGGCAATAAGAATGGAGAAGAAATCTTTAAAATACTTTTTTAAAAAATAGATCAGAATTGAAATAATTATATAAAGGTATAGTTTCCTTTATTCCCTCACCATCTCTATTTATACCACCCACTTCCTACCTGGAAAATTAATGGCTGTAGTATACTTTAAAGAAACCTTATCCAAAAATGCTGACCTTTTTTGTGATTTTATTATTGAATCATTTTTTAATTGAAATGAGATCCTGGAAAAAGAGCATTAAAGGAAAGGAATAAAGCCCTGCAGAAAACAGGAGACCCAGATGAAGGCAACTGACCGTGCTTGAATATATGTCCCAAGAAACCAGGATATATTTACATGTTAATATTTCACCTTTATGTCAAAATCTAAGAATAATGAACTTTAAGAATTGCTATGTGCCAGGCAGTGTAAGGTACAGTGAGTAAGTCACAGACCTCATCTTCAATAAACTATAAAAGTCTAGAGGAAGGTAGATGTATTCACATCCACTGTGTCTGGCTCCATGATCATACTTATTACGTAATATTGTCAGGTACACTGGGACCATCAAGGAGGTAATGATATCTTGGAAGGCTTCAAAAATAATGTGTGAACCATGTTTGGAGGTGGCCAAACATTACGAAGACCACGTGGAGAGTCATAGAGATGTGGAGAGGACTCCTCTTGGGGGAGGAGAGGGAACAGGCTGCCTTTTGGTATAGGCCCCACTTTCATGAAGGATCTTCAGTATATACACAGCTGGAACCGTTCAACAAGATCAAAAAGGAAGACGTTCATTCAAATTTAAACTCTTATCCCACTGATTGGTGTTACAATGAAGTAATTTTTAAAATAAATCTTATGAGTAACACAGTTATATGACACTAAGTTTTTTATGTATCGAAAGCATTGTTAGCTGTAAATATTTCAAATACACTACAAAAAATGTCTGGGCATTTCTTGAACTTTTAACTGGAAATGGGGATGTCTGTGGCTTTCCTCAATTTCTGAGAGGCTCTGAATATGAAAGGATGTAATCAGTCATTTTGGAAGAGTAGGAAATTAATTTGGCTGGAACCTAGGGTGGAGGTAGTGGCTGGAAGAGAACATTGAGGTTAATTGGAATCAATTAGCTAAGGGTCTTGTGCTAAGGAGTCTGAACATTGGGTGAACAGTGTTGTTCTTTGGGTGATGGGGAGCTTTTGGACATTTTAAACAAAGGAGTGCTGTAATGCAAACCAGGTTTTAGGATGATTAAACACCTTAAAGTTAAAATTCATTTCTATGAAGCTTTACAGTTAGCAAGAGACTTTTACATATATTATTATTTAATCCTCATATATAATTTTATTATATATATAAAAATGATCTAACAGCATAGGTATTATTATTATTATTATTTTTGGTATTATCTTTATATAAGAGGAAAAGCTCAGAGAAGTTAGGTGACTTGCTCAGGGTCTCATAGCTCCTCAGGGACGGGTCGCGTTCTGAAACCCAGGCCTTCAACTCTTCTGACTCTTAAGAGTCTGAAGGAATGTTAAAGATAACCTACTCTGTCTTCCCTCGTATTGAAAAAAAAAATGCAGTAATTTGTCTGTGCCATCTCTGACTTGTTATCCAGCCTTTTCTATGATATTTCCAGTGTTGGGAAATGATTATTTCATGAGGCAATGCATTTTACCCCAATCTATTAGCTCCAATTATTAAAAAGTGGTGTGGTAGAAGCTGGCCGACCAATATCTGAAACCCTGTTCCCATTTTACTACCTGGGTGAACTTGGATAAATTATTTGATCCCTCCAAACCTCAGTTTCCTCATATGTAAAAAAGGATGACAACAGCTACATAATTAGATGAACATTAGAAGAGTTGAAGGAGATTGCGTATGCAAAGAACCTAGACCAGTAATTTTCAACCTTAGCTGCACATAAGAGTCATTTGGGGCACTTTTTTTTTTTAATAGACTATTTTTTTAGAGCAGTTTAGGTTCGCAGTAAAGTTGAGCCGAAAATACAGAGAATTCCCATACACCTCCTGCCCCTATACATGCACAACTGTCAAAATCCCCCACAGGATAGTACATTTGTTACAATTAACGAACCTAGGTTGACACATCATTATCACTCAAAGTCCATAGTTCACATTAGAGTTCACTTTTGGTGTTGTATAGTCTACGGATTTTGACAAATATATCATCACACATATCCATCATTATAGAATAGTTTCACAGGCCTAAAAATCACCTGTGCTCTATGTATTCATCCCATTCACCCCTAGCTCCTAGCAACCACTAATCTTTTTACCTTGTCTGTTGTTTTACCTTATCCAGAATGTTATACAGTTGAAATCGTATAGTATGTAGCCTTTTCATGTCGGTTTCTTTCACTTAGTAATATGCATTTAATGTTCTTTCATGTCTTTTCATGGCTTAATAGCTCATTTCTTTTTAGGGCTGAATAATATTATGTTGTCCGGATGTACCAAAGTTTATTTATCCATCTACCTACTGAAGGACATCTTGGATGCTTCCAAGTTTTGGCAATAAAAATAAGCTTCTGTAAACATCCAGGCGCAAATTTTTACATGGACATAAGTTTTCAACTCATTTGGATGAATTCTAAGGACCATAATTTCTGGATTGTATGGTAAGAATATGTTTGTTTGTTTGTTTTCCTTCCAGTTTTACTGAGATATAATTGACATACTGCACTGTATAAGCTTAAGATGTACAACATAATTATTTGACTCACATATGTCATGAAATGATTACCACATTAGGTTTAGTGATCATCCATCATCTCATATAGATACCACATTAAAGAAATAGATTAAAAAATTATTTTTTCCTTGTGATGAGAACTCTTAGGATTTACTCTTAACAACTTTCATTTATAACGTTCAGCAGTGTTAATTATTGTTATCATGTCATAAATGACATCCCTCGTACATATTTTTCTTTTAACTGGAAGTTTGTACCTTTTGACTACCTTCATCTAATTCTCCCTCCCTCCCACAAGAATATGTTTACTTTTTATTTTATTTATGTATTTATTTATTTTTCGGTACGCGGGCCCCTCACTGTTGTGGCCTCTCCCGTTGCGGAGCACAGGCTCCGGATGCGCAGACTCAGCGGCCATGGCTCACGGGACTAGCTGCTCTGCGGCATGTGGGATCTTCCCAGACTGGGGCATGAACCCATGTCCCCTGCATCGGCAGGCGGACTCTCAACCACTGCGCCACCAGGGAAGCCCAAGAATATGTTTACTTTTGTAAGAAACTGCCAAACTGTCTTCCAAAGTAGCTATACCATTTTGCATTTCTTTTTTCTTTTTTTTTTTTTTTTTTGCTGAGCTGCATAGCTTGTGGGATCTTAGTTCCCTGACCAGGGATCAAGAGCGCCAAGTCCTAACCACTGGACCTCCAGGGAATTCCCCCCCATTTTGATTTCCATAAGCAGTGAATGAGAGTTCCTGTTGCCCAACATTCTCGTCAGCATTTGCTATTGTCAGTGTTTTGGATTTTGCCCATTCTAATAGGTGTGTAGTGGTATCATATTATTGTTTTAATTTTCAATTCCCTAATGGCTTGTGATGTGGAGCATCTTTTCATATACTTATTTGCTACCTGTATATCTTCTTTGATGAGGTGTCTGTTCAGATCTGTTGCCCATTTTTTAAGCATATTGTTCATTTTCTTGTTGAACTGTAAGTGTTCTTTGTATATTCTGATAGTAGTCTTTATCAGATGTGTCTTTGTGAATGTTTTCTTCACCTGGGGAACTTTTAAAATGTCAGACGATCAGGTCATATCTCAGACCCCTTCAGTCAGGGTCTCTGAAGGTAGAATCCGGACATCAGTATTTTTTAAAAAAATGTTTATTTATTTATTTATTTTGGCTGCACTGGGTCTTAGTTGCGGCTTGTGGGATCTTTGTTGCGGCATGCAGACATCTTAGTTACGGCATGTATGCGGGATCTAGTTCCCTGACCAGGAATCAAACCCAGGCCCCCTGCATTGGGAGTGCGGAGTCTTACCCACTGGACCACCAAGGAAGTCCTCGGACATCAGTATTTTTTAAAGTCATTCTAATGTGTAACCAAGGCTGAGAACCACTGACCTAAGTCAATACAATAATAATAATATTTAAATATAATTATAATGACACTATCATTATTATTATTGCTGCTTAATTTTCTTAGGCACTTATCATGTCCTGACACTCTTCTAAATATATTACAAGTATTAATTCATTATGGACATTAGCTACTTTGATGTACTATGTTGCCTTGGCCTGAGTTTTGTTTTCCTAATCTATAAGCCTAAGATAATAATAGAAACTAACCCCTCATAGAATAAATATATAAACAAGATAATGCATGTAAATGCCTACCACATATTAAACACTCAAAAGTGCCAGCTATTAATATTAATTACATTATTAGTTGTGCTCTCTAATATGGCATGCTAGGTCTGCTCCCTCTTCCATGGGACAGGTCACCACAATTAAAGACAGCAGTCATGATTCCACGTCCTTTTTTCTCCAGGCAAAGTAAGTCTAGTTCCTTCAACAGCTTTACCCTCCTTGGTCATGGTCCAGTTTCTCCTAAAATTCTTTAACTTATTCCTAAGTCTAAAACTGTGCTTTAAAGGTGGTCAGACCAGGACGAGGAGAAGTCTTCTGTTGCATTGGGTTGGGAGGGTGGTAGTCACATCACTCTTTAGGCTCATACAGAGTCTGCAGTAAACTAAAGCCCTTACTTCTTGCTACCTGAACTGCCAAGCCAGCTTTTCTTCAGTCTTTTAATTTAGCGGTTAATATTTTTGTCCTTCATGTTTAGACTTATTAAATTTCGTCTTGTTGATTCTGCATCAGTACTGCATCCTGTGGCAATCTCTTTGAATCCCAATTGGGTAGTGAAATGTATCAGCCATCCTTCCAAATTCTTTGTTAGTAGTTGATTAGATAAAGGTGTGACAGAACTTGGCCAAAGCAAAGGCACTGGTGTGTCACAAACCTTTCACCAAGCAGTTTTTTATGCATTAAGTAACATTCTCTTGATGTAGTTGTTCAGGTAACTATGACTTTACCTAACAGTATTTATCACCTGACCCACTTACATCCTTCTTAGCAATAAGAATTTTAACATACTTTTTTTTTAAAAAGTGACAATACTAAGAAAATGAAAACCAAAATTGAGTCTTGTAGTACAGAATGAACATATTTGTATCCAAGATTTTAAAGGAAATGTTGTCAATTGCCTTCTTGAAATCCACTTATTTCAACTATGACATCCCAATAATAACATTTGGGGAAGTTGGGTAAAGTATATATGTAGGAAGCCTTTTTATTTTTTTTTGCAATTTTTTTGTGTTTGAACTTATTTCAAAATTGAAAGTTAAAAAAATAAGATAGTAAGTTTAGCTTGAGATGACTAATTCTTAGTATTGCTGTCTTCTAGGAATCATCCTTCTTTTCTAAAGATTTCAAAAATGATGTATTTATAAATATATTCTAAAATTTTGACAATTTTTTACAAGATTCAGTCTATCCATCATATGTCCCTTGGTAATGAAGACAGAAAACAAATAATAGTTGTAAAAGTTGTGTGTTTTATGTTCCTAGTTAGTTGTTCTTTCTCCAAGGCTGAAAGAAAAGGTTGTTACTCTTCATTAGCATGCTCAGGTGCATAATAAGTACTTTATAACTTAGTTAAAGGAAAAGTAGGATCTGATTTATGAAAATTCATTCAATAGAAGACTTTCAAGAACCTAAGTTCTGTAAAGAAGTCTATTTTCTGGGACTTCCCTGGTGGCGCAGTGGTTAAGAATCCTCCTGCCAATGCATGGAACATGGGTTCGATCCCTAGTCCAGGAAGATCCCATATGCCTCAGAGTGACTAAGCCCTTGAGCCACAACTACTGAGCCTGCACTCTAGAGCCCACATACCACAACTGCTGAGCCTGTGTGCCACAACTACTGAAGCCCACGCGCCTAGAGCTCGTGCTCTGCAACAAGAGAAGCCACTGCAATAAGAAGCCCGTGCACTGCAACGAAGAGTAGCCCCCACTCACCACAACTAGAGAAAGCCCACACACAGCAACGAATACACAAAACAGCCAAAAAAAATAAATTAATAAATTAATTTTTAAAAAAAGAATTATAGGGGGCTTCCCTGGTGGTGCAGTGGTTGGGAGTCCGCCTGCCGATGCAGGGGACGCAGGTTTGTGTCCCGGTCCGGGAGGATCCCACATGCCGCGGAGCAGCTGAGCCATGGCCGCTGAGCCTGCGCGTCCGGAGCCTGTGCTCCGCGACGGGAGAGGCCACAACAGTGAGAGGCCCGCGTACCCAAAAAAAAAAAAGGAAAAAAAAAAAAAATAAATAAATAAATAAATAAATAATTATATTTTCTTATTAGATATTTTAAAAAGTGTGTTGGGGAAAAACATATAATAATTGTATAAATTTGAAGTTTCTCCTATATATTTGCTATTAAGGGATTATTGTTAATTGTTTTTAATGTGTGATAATGATATAATGGTTATATTACCAAAAAAAAAGAGTCCTTATTGCTTAGAGAAGCATACTAAAATATTTACAGATAAAATGATATGATGACTAGGATTTGCTACAAAATAGTTTGAGGGGATAGTGGGTAGAGTACAGATGAAACATAATTGGCCATGCACTGGGGATAACTATTGAATCTGGGTAATAAGTACATGGGGGTTCATTATACTAGTGTCTGTAGTTTTGTGTGTATTTGAAAATCTCATAATAAAAATGATTTTTTAAAAATATATGGGAGGTCTAAGAGGATAAAGGAAGCAATACTGACATTTTGAGATAATCTTATGGAAATGTTTCTTAATTTTAAGTTACAGCATCATTTAACCTTTTATCTATGGAGAGAGTGCTATAGTTATTTACTTAAGCTTTTTAAAACTCAATATAGTTCAAGTAAGTTTATTCTTATGTTTTTGTTATATAATAAATTAAAGAGGTAACATTATAGGGGATAATGAAAGGAACAGATATTTTTAAAATTAACTTACAAACACTTATACAGAGCTTACTATGTGTAGGCACCCTTTTAAGTGCTTTGTAATTACTAACTCATTTAATCCTCCTCACAACCCTACAAGGGAGATAATGTTATTTTCTCCATTTTACAGATGGGGAAATGAAGGCCTATAAAAGTTAAGTAATCTGTAAGATCACACAGCTGGTAAACAACAAAGGTGGATTTTGAATCCAGAAAGCCTGGCTGCAGAAGCTCTCTCTCTCTCACTGGGCTAAATGAACCCCCCCAACACACACACACCATGATAAAAAGAAATACACCTTGAGGCATTAAGCATATAGAAATTATAGCACGAGTGCAGAAAAATAAATACACCAGGATATTTACTGCAGCATTTTTATACTTACTGAATATTGGAAACTGCCTACATGTCCCATCAATAGCAAAGTGAACAAATCTGCCCAGATTCATTTAACCTGTGCAGATGTTTAAAAGGAGATTGACTTAGAAAAATGAAAAATATTTAAAATTAGAATAGAAAGTTACAGAATCATAAACATTAAGATCCCATTTTTAAATTCTATATATAATATGAATAAACATAACGTAAGAGGGACTTCTCTGGTGGTCCACTGGTTAAGAATCTGAGCTTCTGCTGCAGGGGGCCAAGGTTTTGATTCCTGGTTGGGGAACTAAGATCTGGCATGCTGCGCAGTGTGACCTAAATGAATGAATGAATGATACATCAAACTATTAAATGGTTTCCTCTGAAAAGTGAATCAGAAAAAAGGGAATAAGAGAGAGCACTTCGATTTTTATTTTATATTTCTTTTTAGTGTTTGAATTTCTTTTACAATCACTTTTGCAATTAAAAACATTTTTTAATGTAATACATATATACAGTGTAAAACTTGGGAAGTCCAATAGAATAAAAAGAAAAAACAATAATAATCACCTACCACCTTGAGGTCATTATTATTAACATTTTGATAACACTTCCATGACCTTTTTTCCTATACAGAAATATATACATACACAAAATCATACACATTATATATTGTGATTGTATTAAATAATATGAAATTAATGACAGTAAACAAGTCTTAAGCCCTTTTCTTGGACTTCTTACATCACCAGAGTCCAAAATTCATCTACCCAACACCATCGCAGCTCATGTGTTATTCAAGGAGTCCGTTTTATCCTTTTTATCAGCTAACTAAAGAAGCCTGAGGGCCAGACTTTGATTATCTGAGCTAGGAAAACTAGCTGCTTTCCTTCAGCCTTAAGGATTAAACTTATACTTTCAGAGATCAGTGTGTCTGCCATAGCAGATGAGTTAAAAAGGTGAGCAGTTATTCAAGTAAAGCTCCTTAGCAGAAAAATCCATCTAGGTCATTCAAAACCAAAGTACTTCCCTCGAGGTCATTTGCCAAAGCTTATCTGAATCCTTGTCTAAAACACCTTGGAAGGTAAATCAGAATTTAATATAAACTTGGAGCCCAGGAAATATGTTTGATTTACTAGGTAAATGCCAATGGCTTGATAATACCTGCAGACTGTATATATGTATTATTAATGCTTTCATGGAAATGATATCTGTTCTAGTTTTTCTTTGAAAATCATCATTAGATGATTTCAAGATTTTTTTATTATTCACTTTCTTTAGTTTTATATTCAATTTTTCTGATGTGTGCATCATATATATCATATATACATATATGTATATATTTAAATATATAAACTTTGTATATACACATGTGTGTACATTAAATATATGTATATATATACTTTTAATAGTAGCTTTGTGGAAATATAATTCATATACAATTAATGCTTTTAAAGTGTACAGTTCAGTGGTTTTTATAACAGTCCCAAGGCCTTTTATTTTTTTTTAATACCTTTCATGCCGTGAATTCATAGGGAATGTGTTTCAGCAGTTCAGGCTCCTTTCCATTGGTTTTTACAAAGTTTGCTTCTCTGGGTGAAACAGGCTGGTGCTTTAGTTGAATCCAAGTACCACTGTCTTTGGCTTCCTTCTTTTTCTGATTATTTTCCTTCACATGTTTCAGGAAGCTATCTTGGCTCTTAAGAATGTTTAATACATTCAGTATATACGTTAATTCTCTTGGCAAGATTCTTGCCCTTAACTCGTTTGTTTACAACAATGCCAACAGCATGCTGGGTAATATAGTAGACTCTTCTAGTTTTGCCTTGGTAACATTTGTGGGGCATTCCTCTTTGAATAGTGCCCATTCCATTGAGGTTTACAATATCACCTTTTTTGTAGGTTTGCATGTATGTGGCCAAAGGACCAACAACATGTTTTCGAAAAGGCCTAGAGAACATAAAGAAGGTGCTTCTCTTCTTTCCATTTGTGTTCGTCATTTTGGTGAATGACTGGAAGATGGCAGTTCCAGCCAAAAGTGTCTTTTTTAATAATAGCCATCCTAGTGAGTGTGAAGTAGTATCTCATTGTGATTTTTATGTGCATTTTCCTAATGACTAATGATGTTGAGCATTTTTTATGTGCTTATTTGCTCTTCATATGCCTTCTTTGGAAAAAAATCTGTTCAGATTCTTCATGCATTTTAAGATTGGGTTTTTTCATTGTTGAGTTATGAGTTCTTTAAATATTCTGGATATAAGTCCCTTGTCAGATATAATTTGCAAATGTAGTCTCCAATCCTGTGTGTTGCCTTTTCAGTTTCTTTTATTTTTTGGCTGTGTTGGGTCTTCATTGCTGCGTGTGGGCTTTCCCTAGTTGCAGCGAGCAGAGGCTACTCTTCGTTTCCGTGCGCGGGCTTCTCATTGCGGTGACTTCTCCTGTCGTGGAGCAGGGGGTCTAGGCACATGGGTTTCAGTAGTTGTGGCTCTTGGGCCCAGTAGTTGTACCAAACCCGTGTCCCTTGCAGGCAGGTTCTTAACCACTGCGCCACCAGGGAAGTCCCACCTTTTCAGTTATTTTTTTTATTTTTATTTTTTTTGCGGTACGCGGGCCTATCACCGTTGTGGCCCCTCCCGCCGGGGAGCACAGGCTCCGGACGCGCAGGCCCAGCGGCCATGGCTCACGGGCCCAGCCGCTCCATGGCACGCGGGATCCTCCCGGACCGGGGCACGAACCCGTGTCCCCTGCATCAGCAGGTGGACTCCCAACCACTGCGCCACGAGGGAAGCCCAATTTTTTTTTTTATTAATTTATTTATTTTTGGTTGCGTTGGGTCTTTGTTGCTGCGCGTGGGCTTTCTCTAGTTGAGTCAAGTGGGGGCTACTCTTCATTGCGGTGCACAGGCTTCTCATTGTAGGGTCTTCTCTTGTTGCGGAGCACGGGCTCTAGGCACGTGGGCTTCAGTAGTTGTGGTGCGTGGGCTCAGTAGTTGTGGCTCTCGGGCTCCAGAGGACAGGCTCAGCAGTTGTGGTGCACAGGCTGAGTTGCTCTGCGGCATATGGGATCTTCCTGGACCAGGGCTCAAACCCATGTCCCCTGCATTGGCAGGCGGATTCTTAACCACTACCCCACCAGGGAAGTCCCTCAGTTTCTGGTGGTGTTTTGTGAAGCACAAAAGTTTAAAATTTTTATGAAGTCCAATTTATCTATTTTTTTCTTTTGTCACGTGTGCTTTCAGAATCTAAGAAACCATTGCTTAATTCAAGATCGTGGATATTTACATTTATGTTTTCTTCTAAAAGTTTTATAATTTAAGCTCTTACATTTAGGTTTATCATTTATTCTAAATTAATTTTTGTATATGTTGTGAGGTGGGAGTCCAACTTTATTCTTATTTGCACATGAATATCCAATTGTCTCAGCACTATTTGTTGAAAAGACTGTTAATTTCCCATGACTCGCCTTGGCACCTTTGTTGAAAATCAACTTACCATGAGTGTAAAGGTTTATCTGGACTCTCAATTATGTTTCATTGATCTGAATTTCTGTCCTTATTCCAGCACCACCCTGAGTTGCTTACTGTAGCTTTGTAGTTTTGAAATCATGAAGTGTGAAGTCTTCAATGTTGTTCTTTTTCAAGATCATTTTGGCTATTCTGGGTTGTTTGCATTTCCATATGAATTTTAAGGTCAGCTTGTCAATTGTAAAAAAAAAAAAAAGAAGCTCTGAATTTTTTTTTTGAGATTGGTGTCTGACTTTTATTTTATTTTATTTTATTTATTTATTTATTTTTTGTGGTACACGGGCCTCTCACTGCTATGGCCTCTCCCGCTGCAGAGCACAGGCTCCGGACGCACAGGCCCAGCGGCCATGGCTCACGGGCCCAGCCGCTCCGCGGCACGTGGTATCCTCCCAGACTGGGGCACGAACCCGTGTCCCCCTCATCGGCAGGCAGACCCCCAACCACTGCGCCACCAGGGAAGCCCCTGACTTTTATTTTTTAAATTTTTATTGGGGTATAGTTGATTTACAATGTTGTATTAGTTTCTCCTGTACAGCAAAGTAAATCATTTATACATATACACATATCCACTTTTTTTAATGTTTTTTTAGATATTTATTTATCTTTATTTTTTTTTAATTTTTTTTTGGCCGCGTTGGGTGTTTGTTGCTGTGCGTGGGCTTTCTATAGTTGTGGCAAGTGGCAGCTGCTCTGCGTTGCACTGCGCAGGCCTCTCATTGCGGTGGCTTCCCTTGTTGCGGAGCATGGGCTCTAGGCGCGCAGGCTCCAGTAGTTGGGGCACGCTGTGGCACGCAGGCTCAGTAGTTGTGGCTTGCGGGCTCTAGAGCACAGGCTCAGTAGTTGTGGCGCACGGGCTTAGTTGCTCCGCGGCATGTGGGATCTTCCCGGACCAGAGATCAAACCCGTGTCACCTGCATTGGTAGGAGGATTCTTAAACCACTGCACCGCCAGGGAAGTCCCTTATGTTTACTTTTTTTTAATATTTATTTATTTGCCTGCTCTGGGACTTAGTTGTGGCATGCAGGATCATTTAGTTGCAGCATGTGGGCTCTTAGTTGTGGCATGTGGGATCTAGTTCCCTGACCAGGGATCAAACCCAGGCCCCCTGCATTGGGAGCTCGAAGTCTTAACCACTGGACCACCAGGGAAGTCCCTATCCACTCTTTTTTAGATTCTTTTCCCATATAGATCATTACAGAATATTGAGTAGAGTTCCCTGTGCTATTCAGTAGGTCCTTATCAGTTATCTGCTTTATATATAGTAGTGTGTATATGTCAATCCCAGTCTCCCAATTTATCCCTCCCTGCTTTTCTCCCCTGGTAGCCATAAGTTTGTCTTCTACATCTGTGACTCTATTTCTGTTTTATAAATAAGTTCGTTTGTATCATTTTTTTAGATTCCGCATGTAAGCAATATCATATGATATTTGTCTTTCTGTCTGACTTACTTCACTTAGTATGATAATCTCTAGGTCCATCCATGTTGCTTCAAATGGCATTTTTTTTTATGTCTAAGTAATATTCCATTGTGTATATGTACCACATCTTCTTTATCCATTCATCTGTTGATGGACGTTTAGGTTGCTTCCATGTCTAAACAAGCTCTGATGGGAATTCCCTGGTGGTCCAGTGGTTAGGACTTGGAGCTTCCACTGCAGGGGGCCTGGGTTCAATCCCTGGTTGGGGAACTAAGATCCCACAAGCAGCGTGGTGCAGCCAAAAAAATATAAAATTTAAAAATAAACAAGCTCTGATTTTGATAGAGATTACATTGGGTATGTACATCAGTTTGGGAAGTATTGCCATTTTAATAATGTTTCCCAATTTATAAATATGAGATATCTTCATTTGTTTAGTTCATCTTTAATCTTTCAGTAATATTTTATAGTTTTCAGTGTACATGTTTTGTACTTATTTTAAGTCATGGAGATGTTTCCATGTATACTTGAGAAGAATGTGCATTCTGTTTTAGTTGGGTGAATGTCCCTTAGGTCTAGTTGGTTTATAATATTGTTCAAGTCTTCTCTTTCCTTACTGATCATCTGTTTGGCTGTTCTAGTCATCATTGAAAGTGGAGTAGTGAAGTCATCAATTATTATTGTTGAACTATCTATGTCTCCCTTCAGTTTTATTAGTTTTTACTTCATGTATTTTGGGACTTTGTTGTTAGGTGCATATATATTTATAGTTATGTCTTCCCAACAGACTGATCCATTTATCATTATAATATATCCTTCTTTGCCTCTAGTAACAATTTTCGTCTTAAACTCTACTTTTTCTTGGGCCATGTGGCTTGTGGGATCTTAGTTTCCCAATCAGGGATCGAACTCGAGCCCTCGGCAATGAAAGTGCAGAGTCCTAACCACTAGACTGTCAGGGAATTCCCTTAAAATCTATTTTGTCTGGTATTAGTATAGCCACTCCAGCTCTCTTTTGAGTACTGTTCTGTATGGTGTATATACTTTTGCATTCTTTTCCTTTCAACTTGTGTTTTTGAATCCAGTTTGTCTTTTATAAACAGCATATAGTTGAATCATTTTTTTATCCATTCTGCAGATTTATGCCTTTTGATTGAAGTGTTTAGTCTGTTTACAATTAAGGTAATTATTGATAACATAGTTCTTACATCTGCCATTTTGTTATTTGTTTTCTGTGTGTTTTATGTCTATTTTATTCCTCCATTACTGCTTTCTTTTTTGTTAAGTAGTTATTTTTTGGTATATCATTTCAATTCCTTTGTTGTTTCTTTTACTATATGTTTCTGAGTTCTTAGTGGTTATGCTAAGGATTAGAGTTAACATCTTTTTTTAAAAAAAGATTTGTTTATTATTATTATTTATTTTTATTTTTTGGGGGGGTGCATCAGGTCTTAGTTGCGACATGCAGGATCTTCATTGAGGCATGCGGGATCTTCATTGAGGCACATGGGCTTCTGTCTAGTTGTGGTACGCAGGCTCCAGGGCGTGTAGGCTCTGTAGTTGTGGCGTGCCAGTTCCAGATCGCGTGGACTCTGTAGTTTGCGGCACGCGGGCTCCCTATCTTAGGCACGCGAGCTCAGTAGTTGTGGCGTGTGCGCTTATTTGCCCTGCAGCATGTGGGATCTTAGTCGCCTGACCAGGGATCGAACCCACGTCCCTTGCATTGTAAGGCAGATTCTTTACCACTGGGCCACCAGGGAAGTCCCTAGAGTTAACGTATTAATTTTAAAATAACCAAGTTTGGATTAATACCAACTGAATTTCAATAGTATACAAAAATTTTATTCCATATAGCTTTATTTCCTCCCTTCTCCAAGTGCTATTATTGACATACAGTTACAACTTTGTATATCGTATACCCATCAACTCAGTTTTATAATCGTTGCTTTATGCAGTTGTTTCTTAAATAAGTTGCAAGAATAAAAGAGTTACAAACAAAAATACATTCATACTATCTTTTATGTTTACCTATGTATTTACCTTTACCATTGCTCTGTACATCATGTATTGGCTTATTTTAGGCTCTTATTAAAATTTTTCAAAATATTCAGTTACATCTGCTGTTTCCCTCAGTTGTTTTCCCCTCTCAATAGTTTTTACGCTGTAATTATCTAAAGTAATGTGGTTTAGTGGAAAGACTGAGTTTTGAATCAAGAGTCTGGTCACCTACTAATGGCTTTCAGTCCATTGACTGATTTTCTAATCCAGATTAAGCCATTTAGTCACTATCCGGGCTTCGATTTCCGTAACTCAGAAGTGGAAAGAGTAGTATTTGGCCGTATTTGACTGCTGACTTTAAATGTACCACTCTACCAAGTATAGGTCCTACCACAGATGAGAGAAGTTCTCTTGTAATTCTAGTCTAGCAGCTAATGTACAGAAAGAAGGTCAAAACCTTTATAACATTATAGGCTAGTATTCCAACAAGAGAGAGAAAATGACTGAGAATAAATAAAAAATTATGAAAACTGCTTCAGATGATCTGTTGCTATTTGCAATATGCTTTGTAAAAACAAAAATCCTTCAACTTGCAAATTGCTTATATTTCTATGAAGAAAATATAAATAAAATAATAATCTTATGAATACTCCCCAGTATTGTAAATACCTATTCCTTAGCTAAATTCATTTTAAAAATCCAGTCATAGCCCAGCATAGGGATCAGGAAAACTTGAGTCAGCCAGCTATTTGAAGTGAGTTTGGGGGGAAAAAAAAAGTATATCTGAATCTTAAGAGTATATTTAATATGTTTTCTTAGTCTCCTGTTTCCTGAGGTCTACTCTTCCTATCAGTTTTTTGTTTTATTTGTTTTTAGGGAAGAAAATAATCATATTCACCTTGGAAGTAAGCCAGAGCCAGAATCACCATCATTTAGAGTATAACCCGTAAAATCTATTCTGGTCATTTTCTTTGCCCCCACTCAAACAACAGTAAAAATGAGGTTGAAAATAATTCCTTAGGGGCCACAGGTGAAATTCTTCCTCATAGACATTTAATTTGGGATTGAATTTTTAGCAGGGATACCAATTACACCTAGAACAATAAGGTAGTTCTTGGTGATTCATCAAGCAGAAGGTGTTTTGGCCTTTTGCTCCTGTTGGAAACAAGTCCAAGTTGGAAACACCTTCTACACTCAGGTTTTGTCAGTTGATGAGGTTCTGACCATGGTAATTTCTGAATATTAATGAAAGAACAAGTCAAAGTAGATGATCTGGTTAGTGTTTCCTAGTATTATTCAGACCCGTTATACAAAGATACTTATTCTAAGGAACTTCCTTTGTCCTTCTTAGTCTTGAGGAAATGTGACTAGATTGACTGGAGTGTAATCTTGCTAACCATTGCATAACTTTCCATATGATTCTACCTTGTCAAAGGGAAGCTAGCCTTTGCCTTACTCTATTACACTATTTAAAAGCATACTCTTTGTAACCAAATAAAAAAGAAATATATTTTGCTATTCTTTCACACTCAAAAGAAGGTGTAGGTGGATATCCGTGTTTTTTTAGCTAAAGAACCCCATGTCCTTTCATTAGTGGTCTGGAATCTTGTTAGCAAATGAAATTTGCACGTGGCCTTTGTATTAGCGTTACTGTCACACTGTGTACGTATGGGAGATAGAAGACGCTAAAAATAACTAATCTAGCTTCAGTAAATGGACCGAACTGTGTGTGCTGCATATTCCCACAGACTTAATGATCTGGGTAAGATAATATTTATTCTCAGAACAAATCACAATTGAAACCCTTATTCTCCTCTCATTTGGAGTTTTTTTTCCCCTCTCTTTCCCCCTAACCTGAGAATGGTTTTTTTAAGAGGAGCTTGCAGTCTCAAGAAAAAAAGCACAGAAACGTCTCTTCATAGTGGTTTCTTCAGTCAAATACATTCTGTATTGTAACATTGATAAAATTATGACAGAATTTTAAATAATACGGCAATTGCTTTTCCCCATTTGACTTATTTTAGTCACTGATATAATGTTCCTGCTTCAGAGATTTACTTCTTATCTATGGATTAATAGAAACATATGAAAAGTATTGATTTGTTTACCTGTTCAGGTTCTTAAATTCTAAATCTTAAAAATAAGTTTATTTGTAGCTATAACTCATAAGTGTCCGGCTTTTCATTTCTTTCAGAAATAAGGCAGAAGGTGGTTAATATCCTCATCTGCTTCTCATTGGTCCTCATAGGTTCACCCCTGCTCCCCTCTCTCATGTTACACAACATTAGGGAGCCTGGAACATAGTGTCAGCATCTTTCTAAAGGCAGTGGGTGATATTTACACACTTAAGCTGCTGGCACTGACAGGGTGACTGGAGTCAAATGTAAACCATGGCATTTATCATTCCCAGTCAAATATATTGTGCAATGAGTAGCAATGGGCACTGTGTGAAAGGTTGCCTAATAAGCCGCCCTAGTCTTAGGATTAGTCAGCATCTTGCTGTGAGGTGTGTGTGACCAAGATACTGGAGGTTGTTGGAGATGGAAAGGCAGGCTGGCCAATGATAGGAAAAAGGAGGGGCAGCTCAACTCTTGGCAAACAATTGAATCTTAGCACAGTGCATTTGTTTTCTGAGGTGCAGAGGCTGAGAGGCTGCTGAGAAACATCTGAGGGAAAGATGTCGTTTTCTGACTTTTTATTGTTTTTCATGAAAACTTTCCCCTGTGTAAAATCTTAGAAGCCAGTGTAATTTCTGGTCATGTTAATTTATAGTGGAACCAAAAAATGCTTTTTGGGGAAATCTTTTTTTCTTTGTAATAGAAAGTTTAATTATTAAAAACAACATGATCACACTAAGATAATTAGAAAAAGCAAGGGGGAAAACGCTCATAATCCCTTTTACTAAAAATAATCATGATATCATAGTAGCATACATTTTTATTCTTTGAACTGTTTTACAGAGTTGTAATCATCCAGTTAAAAGATTTTGTCACATAATTTTTGGTAACTTATCATAAGCTTTTTTTCCCCCATAGTGCTACATAACCATGTTTAAAATAACTGAATAATATTCCATTCAGCGTATGGATGAACCAGTGTTCACTTTAACCATTACAATAGGCTGCTTCCATTTTATGCTGTTGTTACTGATATTATAAATAACACTGAAATGACTATAATTTAAAATACAACGCTTTTTTGTATTTTTAAATTTAAGGTGATTTATATCAAATACAAAATTTATATAAAGCATATATGAACAGCTTAAAGGTTAATAATAAAATGAACCGCTGAGTATCCACTTCCAACTTAAGAAATAAAATATTGCCTGTAACTTAGAAGCCCACCTGTATGCTTCTCTTTGGTTGCATCCTGTTCTCTTTCTCTCCTACAAAAATAACCACTAGCCCAAATGTTTTGTTGATGACATATATTTTTTTATATTTTAGATTTTTCCTTAGATAATTTCTAAGAGAATTTAATAATTAATGTAAATGGGGTTACATGTTTATCAGGGCTAGTTTCTGATGTTGGTAGAGCATTGGCTTACATTTCTCCTTCAGATATTGTCAGGCTTGACACACCCCAGTAGTCAAGGCAGGCCCACAGACCAAAGAAAAATTTGCCTCCTAAGGAGGTGCACCCTGTGACAGCTCCCTGCAGTATGAAGATATTATGGATTAGGACTGAGAACCTTTATCGTAGAGAGAGATGATTCTGGTTTACTTACATAAAGGTTACCCTCCCTCCTCCCAGTCCTTTCTCCATTCCCAGTTATTTTGGTTTTAATATATCATTTGTATGTTGTTATTTTAATCACTCATTCATTTAAAGCAGTCAGTTCTTTTTTTTTTTGCGGTACGCAGGCCTCTCACTGTTGTGGCCTCTCCCATTGCGGAGCACAGGCTCCGGACGCGCAGGCTCAGCGGCCATGGCTCACGGGCCCAGCCGCTCTGCGGCACGTGGGATCTTCCCGGACCGGGGCACGAACCTGTGTCCCCTGCATCGGCAGGCGGACCCTCAACCACTGCACCACCAGGGAAGCCCCAGTCAGTTCTTTTTGTTCAACATATTGGTGTCTGTCTTCTGGAATAAATGCCAACATATTTATGTTCAACTTTACCTAACCCCAAGCAATCAGATTGGTCAGATTGATCTTCTCAGTTTTGAAAATGGAGAAACTAAAAAATTTGAAAATAATTGGCCAATAATAGAACCAATAAGTATGGTTAGCTTTTAGGTCAATAGGAAAAAACCCAGACTAGTGTTACTGATCACCTGCATCAGAATCAGTTAAGATATTTAGTAAATTCAGAGATTCCTGGATTCACTTGAGACCTACCAAATCATAATCTCTAGATTTAGAGTCCAGAAATCTAGTTTATTAAGCACCCCAGATGACTTTTCAGTACCCCAAAATTGAGAAGTACTACCCTAGATCAGGAGCTACAACCAAAGAAAAGTGCTTTAGTAAATATTCCCGTATTCGCTAGTGTGTTTCTATTTGTTTAGCACTGAGATGTGGGGTTGGGTGACCACATAGCAGTCCTTTCTGTAGGAACCCATTGTGATGTATTTTGCTGGATGAGAGTGGAAAAACCCAGTTCTTTACTCCACTGCTATTAGAAGTTTTAATATGAGAGAAAGAAGTCTAGGAATCACCTTAATTATTTATAGCAAATTAGCGTAGATTTTCATTGACCATGGCCAAGAGCAAGAATGAGATATAGGAGGGAAGCAAGTGAAGGCATTTTGCCTGAAGCAAAGACAAGGGTTCAGTTATAGTTTGTGCAAAGCACACTCTGTTTTCTTCTCAGTATTGAGTACTGCTCCTGTCTGTGACCTTGATAGTCAAAACTGTTTTGCATGTAACCATTGTCATGCATAGCACTGGTTCTACAATAATCTTTGAAGCAGAAATCTTTATGGTTTCACCAAGTCTGGAGGCACTTATAAAGAAGAGAAGTGGGGCTTCCCTGGTGGTGCAGTGGTTGAGAGTCCGCCTGCCGATGCAGGGGACATAGGTTCGTGCCCCGGTCCGGGAATATCCCACATGCCGCGGAGCGGCTGGGCCCGTGAGCCATGGCCGCTGAGCCTGCGTGTCTGGAGCCTGTGCTCTGCAACGGGAGAGACCACAGCAGTGAGGCCCACGTACTGCCAAAAAAAAAAACAGAAGAGAAGTGGGGGAAAATAAGTCGTTGAAAGCAAAAACTAAAAGACAAGAGTTGGAGAAATGATATAAAGGTAGATATAGAAAGTTAAGCAGAGTCAGAAAAGAAGTATCACAAGGAATATGGGAAACACTGCCATTCTTCAAATTCACCCTCAATGTAGCTTGAGATATTGCTAAGCAAAACCCTTCTGAGAATTAAACCTGAGAACCTAGTTAATGAACATTTGCTGTCTGGAACAGTGAAGGAATTCCCTTTAGCTGAAAACTAATTGCTCTATGAAAATGATCATTACTAAAATACTTACTGCTGAAACTACATGATATTTGACAAAGTTTCTCTGCCTTCTTTCATCTAGTTTTTCTATCTATGCTGTCATAAATTTGCCATATTTAAGAACCCAGCAATGATAATAGGAATATTACACATTTCAATATTTAATATGTTCAGACTCTCTTAAAATTTGAACATAATATTTAACCCGGAGAAAATGAAGTAGAGATGAGCTAATTGGTGCAATGTCAAATATGCTGCAAATATACTAAGAATGTTCAATTGTAGAAATAAGAATAGTAGTAACAATATGAATAAGGGGGAAGAACCAAATAGTAAACTATATGCATATCTTGCATTTTATGAGGGTTATTAAAATAACACCTTAAATCAGAATATCATATTCAAGATATCTTTTTAATGTTTATTTGTGTACTTGATGATCTACACTTTGGTTTAAGTTCTGTCTCTAGAATACAGAAATGTAACAGATCTCAGTAATATTTATGGAGAGTAACTATGAGGACATGATAATATAATGATAAGTAATAATTTAGGAGTTAAGGAATTTCAGACCAATAACCAAAACATCATACTGATCTATGAAACACCAGATAAAGTTGGGATAAAGCAAGATTTTCCACTTTATTTAACCTTATAATGGGAATTCTAGATGTGGTTCAAAAACAGAAATCATATGAATACTTAGAAGAAATGATAGATGAATATGAATCTGTTGCCAGGTTGGAGTTTTCCTAAACAAAACAAACAAACGAAAAGTCGACAAAGAACAATAATGGCAAATGAATGAAAATAGTAACTTTGAACTACATAAAAACATAAACAAAATATTGAAGAATAACAAAATAAGAAATCAAAGTGACCTACAAATGTGAAAACAATGTTTAAATCCACTAGTAATTAAAGAAATTCAAATAAAAACAATGAGATATTATTGTTCTACCATCAAATTGCTTGAGATTTAGAATGATAAAAATATTCAGCACTGGGTAAGCACAATGAAATGCGAACTTTTTTTTTTTTGGCTGCACCACATGTGGAATCTTAGTTCCCCCACCAGGGATCGAACCCACACCCCCTTTAGTGAAAGCGTGGAGTCTTAACCACTGGACTGCCAGGGCAGTCCCGAAATGGGAACTTTTGAACATCATTTGTGGGAATGCCCTCTTTGATGAGGAATTTGTTTCAAAACCCTTACAAATATACATACCCTTTGATTCAGTCATCCTTCCACTGGCATTTATTCTAAGGGAAAAAATAAGGGCATCAATAAAGATGAACAGCAATGTTCAGAACAGCTTTTTATACAATATTGAAAAATTGAAACAACCAAAATCAAGAGAACGACTAAGTATGTTATAGTTAATTCATAGGATACAATAATACTAAATGAGCATCAAAAATTATGTTTTGCTCACTAATGATATAAGTGAAAGCACTAAAAATAGTAGATAAATTCTGATTCCAATTTTTAAAAGTTTATACATATTTGTAGATAAAGAATGGATGATATATACTAAAATATTCATGATTGTTTTCTCCATGTGTTGAGATTCTGAGTTATTTTTACTTTATTTTACACTTTTCTAAATTTCCTACAATAGACACACATAATTTTAAAAGCAAAAAATTTTAAGTTAAAGAGCAATAAGGGTTAACCCTCTTCATGAAGAGAATGGCATTCAAATCCTTTACTAAATCTTTTGCCTCTGACTAACAAGGAAATCTTGCTTCTAAGCAGATCCTGATCTATATGAAAATAGGAGCTGTTTTAGATATTTAAAGTTTTCCTGAGAAAAGAAGCAGAAGATAATACAATGAGTAGCTTTTTCACCTGAAAGAAATTTTATTCCATGCTAGACTACACACACAGACACACACACACACACACACACACACACACACACACACACACACACACACACACACACACACACACACACACTCCTATGCCTAGATCCTTCTGAACTCCAGATAGCATTTGAACCACAGAGAATAGTAGAGGTTGTGGAATACACAAACCATAAACTTTTTTAAGGATCTTCCTAATACTAACTCTGATTCTGAAGCTGGCACCTCTCCTCAACACTTGAATTTTGGTGAAATGCTATGGACAAAGCAAACTTCTCTGTTAATGATAAACTCATGGAATTATTTTTTTTTTAATTGAAGTATAGTTGACATACAGTATTAGTTTCATGTATACAATATGGTGGTTTGACATTTATATACATTACAAAATGATCTCCACAATAACTTGTAGGGGAGCAAAATTTGCCACGCCAAATTGTGTTTCATTGGCATGAGGATTCATTTAGGCTGATTTTTTTTTAATTTTTTTAAAAAATTTATTTATTTTATTTAATTTTTGGCTGTACTGGGTCTTTGTTGCTGCATGCGGGCTTTTCTCTAGTTGTGGCAGCAGGGGCTACTTATTCATTGCGATACACGGGCTTCTCATTGCGGACCATGGGTTCTAGGCACGTGGTCTTCAATATTTGTGGCACGCAGCCTCAGTAGTTGTGGCACGCAGGCTCTAGAGCGCAGGCTCAGTGGTTGTGGCACATGGGCTTAGTTGCTTTGCGGCATGTGGGATCTTCCCAGACCAGGGCTCGAACCCGTGTCCCCTGCATCGGCAGGCGGATTCTTAACCACTGCGCCACCAAGGAAGCCCTAGGCAGTTTATTTTTAAGGCTGAAAAGTCTCAAGAAGAACCTTTGACCTTCCCCCTAACTGCCTAAAAGAATGGATTGAGGGAGGACCTGATGCAGGAAGGGAGCTATTACCTAAGACAGCTACAGTATGAACTAGGTCCTAGGTGTGTGGACAGGGAGAAACCTAGCAAAGCCTGTTTGTTAAAACTCCTCTCTGTCCCATTGTCTTAGCATGGCCTAGCAAACGTTTGTTTACCAAACACTTCCTTTTCCATCTCCATGTCTGTTGTCTTCCTCCCCTTTGAGGTCCCAAATCACTGCCCCCAGCATCCTCTTTTGTCTTTAGCTGAGGATACTATTTAAGGTGAGAGATTTGGCCATTTTGATGAGTTACTCAGTTCTCCTAGGTCTCTCCCATTTATACATTTTATTAAACTTTTGTTTGATTTTCTCCTGCTAATCTATCTCATGTCAATTTAATTCTTTGACCAGCCAAAAGAACCTAGAAGGATAGAGGAAAATTTTTTCCTCCCAGACAAAGTTTAGTACCACCTGACACCATATAAAGTTATGGAATTATTATCAAAGATCTAACCAGGATGTAATAGACTCTTAGTGATAAAGAAGTAGGAGGTGTAGAGGAGGAAAAACTTGTCTTGACCCTCATAAGGTCCCTGGCTGGGCCTGAGTATTAAACTGACAAAGACAGATTCGCAGGAGAAAAGCATACACATTTATTTTATGTAAGTTTTCATCACATGGGATCCTTCATAAGGAAATGAAGACCTGAAGAAACAGTTAAGCCTGAGAGTTTTTATACTAGGTTTGTTAAAGCGAGGAAAGTCATGGAAAACTATGATAGGCTAAAAGGATATGAGCTCAGGGTAGTGAACTGGAGAAAGCCTAGCAAGGCCTATTCATCTGGATTCTTCTTGGTGTCCCTCCATCTTCAGAGATAAGGATGCTTCTTTCCTCTGAGTATGGGGAGGGCTTCTTTCACATGAGGGTCTTATGACCTGCTTCAGGGGTAAGCGGGGAGGTCAGATAGTCCTTCCTGCAGTTGCCGTTTCTAAAATTCCTTCTTAAAATATTCAATATGGGTAGTGTGTTCTGAACCCTGTGAGAGGAATGTAGAAGGCCCTCTGGTGTCTTGATTTTCACCTGTGCCAGTACATATCCAAGTTTTCTCTGGTCTCTAGTGAGAATGTCTGAGTAAGATTCACAACTCTCATTTTTGAGGGGAAATCTCTTCTGAGATTATATCCAACCTACTATTTTTTAGTTTTACCATATCTCTTCTCTTAGGAAAGTATGGTGATATAGTGATATGTTGGCTTTTTTTTAAAGCTCTTATATGTCTGAATAAAAAGTTGGCAACCCTGTGCCTATTTTCTCCTACCACCTCCAATATTTCTTTGGAAATCTGAAACCAGATTCAGTAAGTTCCTTGTAAGCCTCTTCGGGTCAACTTCTACTTTTCAACTTACCATAGGAAAACAGCAGCTGGGCTTTTCAGCCTTAATTGATCATTGAGTCCACCACTATAATAAAAGAGAAAATCAGAAATCACTGTCACTTCTGGATGTCTGGTTAAAAGAAGCCAGAACCAGAGAGTGGTTCAATCATTATAAACAGATTTTATTCAAGAACTATTGCAATAGGGGAAGAGAGACTTCGGTGTAGAACTGGGCTCAGTTCCACATACAGTGTGATCAAGTGAGGATTTATAGCCAAGGAAGAGTGTGAGAGTCAGTGGATGGCATATCAATAAGAGGAAACATCAGAGGTAAGGAGGGATTCTGGCTAAACTGACTTAATAGGATTCTTGCTGAAGGTAAGCCAGGGTGATCAGATATAAAGGGTGTGGGATACTCTCTAAAGTGACTCAACAGGATTCTTGCTAAAAGTGGGTGATGCAAAGACAGACATGGAAATCCAAAGGTTAAGGCCTAGTCGAGAAGAGTATTCAGAGGACCCTGACTAAAGTTTGGTCAGGGAGAGAGTCTTTGTCAGTCTCTCAATAAGAAGAACGAAGATGCTACAAGGGAATGATGGCCTGGTAATAAGAAATTACTTCAGAACAATATCTGTCCACCTTTCCACTGGCACCCCTCCATACAAAAGTAAATTAATTTCAAAATATACTCAGCACAAAGATAGAAATGCCTCCAGATTAGCATAAAATAGCCAACCTCTTATAAAAAATTCTTATGTGTATGTATATCATTATTTCTAATTTGTCTATCTGGTTCTCTAGCCTTGGGTTCAATTCCTCATTCTGCCACTTAAAACCTGCATGGTCAGTTAATCTCTCTGAGCCTATTTCCTCATATATAAAATGGGAATAATTAGTTTGGCATTTTTTATCTCACACTATACTTGTGAATGTAAGATAAGAAAGAGTAGATAGAAACTCTGTAAATTGTAAAGTGCAATGTGAATGTGTGTTATAATTTTAAAAACGTAGACAAAATGCATTTTTTTCTCACAGCAGACCATCTTTTATAATTAGAATACTTATTAAAATTTCAGTGAAATCTTAAACCATCCTTGAGCTCAGTGGTAAAATTAGGTAATAACCTTCTAGGACCAATGGCCACTCCAACAGATTTGGAAAATAATGTGATTATCTTCAGAAATATCCTCCTTTAAAGTGTTCTGCATCACATAGCCTTGTTTAGGCCAACCATGGGAAATTGCCCTTTTTAGTAAGTCAAAATGGTAGAAAATCAGCTATTCCATATGAATCAACCTGTACTAATATATCAATATATACAGGCAAAATTCAAAAAGAATCCAAGACCCGCTAGGAGTCTCAGGGGCTTCTCATAAAGATCTCAAGTGTCCCTCCATGACTGTACAATGCTCAGATTTCTAGGAGCTGGAAAAATATTGCCATTTTTATCTTATAAATGAAAAAAAACAAGATACAGATTTGTATTTCTATCACATAATCAAGTTAGCACAAGATTCATTTTGATAACTTCTGCATCCTGTTCGGGCCTTCTTGCACAGCATGGTTGGTCAGTAAAAGTTTGTTGAATGGACTTAACCACTCTTCTCAGAGTTGCAGAAGTGCATGTCCAATTGCATGCTATTGTGAAGGTTCTGCTGGTTCTTTAAACTTATTATCATATGTCCAACCAGTTCCTTCTCCAGTCTTTTCTCAAACCAGGATATAAGCCTGAAATTCAGCTCTCTCTATTTTTCAAGTTTCCACCTCAAATCATCAGTCAAGTTCAATCCATTCTACCAATTCAGTGTCTTTCCCATTCATTGGGTCTCTCATTGCTTAGTTCAAGTCCTTTGCAAGTTTGCTTGAGCAATTGCAGGCTTCAAACTGCTCTTCCTGTCTCCAGGATTGATTTCTAACGTTCTGCCTAAAGGATCATGCTTTGTTTGTTACCGAGTCCAAGCTCGCTCTGCTTGCCGTACGACAGGCCAATAAATGGGGAGGTGAGTGTTGAGGCAAGGAATTGCAACTTTATTCAGAAAGCCGGCAGACCAAGAAGATGGCAGACTAGTGTCCCCAAAAAACCATCCTATTGGGGTCTGGATGCCAGTTTCTTTTATAGAACAGAGAGTGGGAGGAGGTGAGGAAGTAAAGTAAAAAGGCCGTTTATCTTGCAAAATATCTCCTTGCTTGGCCGAATTGAGGAGGGGATGTGTTAATTTCTTCTTTTCTGCAGCCATTCACAGGTGGACAGGGTCAGAATGTCTCTCTGTGAGCTGAACAAAGGCACTGTAGTTTAACAGGCAGAGGAGCAGGGTTCCCTGTGGCAGGCCATTATGTGTGATTATAATAACAAAAGCAACAAAAAGCAAAGGTTAAAGTCAAAGAAACAGATCCAACATGGAGTCAGATTTTGCCCTTCACTGTTACATGTTCACTTTATATCTCCTGTAGCATCCAAAATAGGATTTCAGTAAATGTTTGTTGAATGAATGGCTGGGATTAAGAATCAGGAGATGCAGAAAGGGTCATATATTTGTGGAAGTTCTTTTGTATGTGTGGTACTATACATCAGTTCATTTAATCTTTACAACAACTCTTGATGCAGACACAAGATTTACTTTCTATTTAAAAAATTTTTATTGCACTAACATTGCTTTATAACAACAAGATGTATTAATCTTGTGTGTGCATTCTTCCCTCTTTGATCTTTAGAGAGAATTTTGTCCTTCCCACTTTAGTTTCTTCCCTCTCCTCCACTTCTAGGAAGAATTTCCTCCCTTCTACTCTGGTTCTTTGGGCTTTTTTTGTTTTTGTTTTCTTTTTTGACAACTAATCATTTAAAAATAGATATTACTTAAAAGAGTGAAGATTGGGAATTACCTGGCAGTCCAGTGGTTAGGATTCTGTGCTCTCACTGCCGAGGGCCGGGGTTCAATCCCTGTTTGGGGAACTAAGATCCCACAAGCCATGTGACACAGCCAAGAAAAAAAAGAGTGAAGACTGAGAGGGATTCTAATTTAATTTATTCTGGAAAAAAATCTAAAGGGGAAAAATATCAAGTTGCTGGTAATCCTTTTCTTGAGTCACTGAGCATTCAAGTTAAACTGACATGACTTTGGCTCCAGATCTGTGGGGGTTGAGGCATTTTTAAGATCCATCTTTGGAGAAAAATTAACTTTACAAAGGCTCTGCCAAATTTCAGATGATGTGAAGGTCCTTAGGTTTTTGTGATTCAAGTTTAAGAGAATGGAGAGGGGGAGTCTGCATAGGTCCAGGCTGGGGGAAGCAGGGTAGGATGTTGGCTTGCGGCAGGGTGGGGGGGCAGGGTTCCTTTGTTATGGAGAATGCAGTCCAAGGGCAAATTGGAGAGAATTTGAAATTGAACATATATTCATAGTAAAGAACTAAGGGGGTGGGGGAGGGAGAAAGAAGGTACAAATAAAACACTAGCCAAGCTGACTAGGGGTGAGGAGGGATTTGTGGAGGTTTGGAGAATGGGCTTTGGAGCAGCTTTGGGAGAATGAGAAAGAAGAAAAAGGAGGGTTTTAAGTATTGCTGTGGGTGACAAATTTGATCTTTTAAAAAGGATGTTCTTTGAGAAAAGCAAGTAAAAAGATGGGAATTCCTCTTGAAAGCGTTTTGGCTACTAGGCCTTGTTTCTTTCAGTATGAAATTGAGCCATGTGGAATCCACATTGAACAGAAAACTAGGGCTTGGAGAGCCAACCTTTTACTAACATCACACATACAGTAAAGGGCTAAGTCAGAATTTGAATTTTTATTTTTTTTAATTAATTAATTAATTTACTTATTTAAATTTATTTATGTATTTATTTTTGGCTGAGTTGGGTCTTCGTTGCTGCACATCGGCTTTGTCTAGCTGTTTGTCTTTGGCGAGCGCGGGCTACTCTTCATTGCAGTGTGCCGGCTTCTCATTGTGGTGGCTTCCCTTGTTGTGGCGCATGGGCTCTACGCATGTGGGCTTCAGTAGTTGTGGCACGTGGGCTCAGTAGTTGTGGCTCTCGGGCTCTAGAGCACAGGCTCAGTAGTTGTGGCACACGGGTTTACTTTCTCCGCAGCATGTAGGATCTTTCCGGACTAGGGCTCGAACCCGTGTCCCCTGCCTTGGCAGGTGGATTCTTAACCACTGCTCCACCAGGGAAGTCCCTAAGTCAGAATTTGAACCCAGTCCTCTCCAGTTTCAAGGTCTTGTCAGTTTTTCATTCTCACATGCTACCTGTGGTTCAGAAATCTGTTGAATCACATTTCTACAAATTCCATTGAAATTGTGATAGGAAGCATTGTTCCTAGTATTTATTCCTCATTTATGAGCTTTCTACCCGAGAATCTTTTTGTTTCAGGGATGGTGGGAGGTCAGTTAGTGAATCCTTTCCTTGCCGTGCTTTCTGGTTTTCGTTTATAATTTCTAGTTCAGTCTTTCTGCTTAAGAACATCCCCTGATTTAAAAGACCTTCAGAGATACACCTGAAAGTAACACAACATTGTAAGTTAATTATACTTCAATAAAGTAAAAATTAAAAAAAATATATATATATATGTAAAAGACCTTCAGAGAGATAATAATTTCAAAACCTAAACTCTCCCCAGGGATAAAAGAGGAAACATCTCTGCAAGTGTGACCTATTTACAAGCATCACAGGCTCCCACTCTGTCTGGGGAGGTGACAGTATTTTGAATCATAAGGAAATGGAAAGATCTGAATTTAAAAGACTCTAGGATACATTGTCTCAAGAGTTTGGAAATACAAGAGTCATTGGCATATAATACCATTAGAAACATGGACAAGATGAAATAATCATAACTGTGATGAAGATGAAGATGGTGATGGTGATACCAGCCATATTGAGCGCTGCTTGGAGCAGGCACTATGCAAATTGCTTTACATGTGTGCTAGGTAATATTTTGAGATATTAACTTTTCTTTCTCTTTTCCCCCATCCTAATCAGGCAGTTAGTTCTTTTCCTCAGAGGAGGTATCAACACAGATAATAAAAGTGGCCTAGAAGTTTCTCTGTCTTTTGCTTACCTTGAGTCTTTAGAAGAACTTGGAGAGTTTATGAAGGTAAAAGGGAGAAGTAGATTTGTAAGAATAGCTAGAACAGTGGTTCTCAAACTTCTTGATTTCAGGACCTCTTTATGTTCTTAAATATTATTGAAAACCAAAAAGTGCTTTTGTTTACATGTTACTTTCAGATAATTTGTGGATATTCTTTTAGGGTATGTTAAAGAGAAAACCACAGGCCCCAAATGGTGTCACTTATGCTGAAGCGTATGATACCAAACCTAGACTAAATACCTGATGTAATAGTAGTTTTGACCTTACCCAGGAATGTAATCTTAATCTGCCAGTCTGGAATTTTCTAGTCAGCACCAGTGAGGTAATCAGTCACATGGGTCCTCTCTATATCACCCCTCCTCCCCTGAGAAAGGAAGAACAGGTAATCTGCATGGTAGACCCTCATCCTTCCCCTAGAAGAAGGTGACCTGGCCTGAAACAATCCTTTCTTTTCCTTTGTTAATAGCTTCCTTGTCCCACCCTCCTTCTGCCTTTAAAAACCTTACATTTTGTTCAACCCATCAGAGTGCCCTTCTGCTTTCTAGGTGGGATGCCCTCCAATTCATGAATTGTTGAGTAAAGCCAATTAGATCTTCAAATTTACACAGCTGAATTTTTTTTTTCAAACAGGTACTATACTAAAACTCAACAAGTGGTACTTTATAGTCTGGTTGCAGTGTGGAATCTGAAACCACATAAATGAACTTTTTGTCTATCGTTACATTAAAATCCATTCATCTGTGTTGAACTTAGAATGGATCCTCTACCCTTGCATGAATTTGCTGGCCATTCAGAAAAATATTGGCTCACTGAGTGAGTTATGCAGATCTTCCAAATGTTAACATCTTTCACTATATAATATTAAAAGGTGACATTGGTTGTCACCATTGATCTCATCAGAAAAGTTAACACATCAGGAAGCTGTACAGGTTTTCCAAAAAGCTATATTTTATCATTGGCAACAAATGTCACTTGCTTATTTCTTTATTTTTAACTAGCAGGCTCACTTTGTTCCTTTGGTAGAAAATACCAGCCTAAAGCCCAGGGACAAATAAGATGGCTGTCTGTTAGTAGTTCTTTTAATTAAAAAGAAAAAAGGCGGCTAGTTTAGCTCACAGCTCAATTCCTCTAGTGCTTTGTGGCAGAAGTGCAATGTAGCAGGACATTCTGTGTATTTCCCATTTCACCACACAGTCATATTAAAAACATGTGTATACAAGGGTCAAGATTTAATAAAAACAATACTTTTTACTGCTTCATCAAGGGCATTCTTAAGTGAAACTGTTTTGTTCTTTACTGCAAGTGTGTGGTAGAAGAGAATACAACTGTTACTATAGTTTGGTACTGCTGGGGAGGAGAAACTTTTCCTGTACCCTTTTAGATTCTGTGCTTGAGAGTCTTCAGAGTAAACTGACAAACAACAAGTTAGCAAAAGAAAAGACAGATTTTTATTCAAGTAAGGATACGCTGGAGTTCACAGAAAATGTGACTCAAAGAGGTGGAATTTGGATGGAATTAGAATTTGGGACATATATAACACCTTACTAAGGGAAAGAGAGAGAAACGCGCTTAAACGAAAACAGTTGACTTCTTAATAAGGGTCTGGGGAGAAAGGGCACTGAGGGGAAAACAAATGATCTTTTGGAAAGCTGAATGGGCTCTTAGGAGAAAGTCTGTGTAGGGGTGGGTGTGGCGACTTATCATCTACAGGGATAATAGTTGCTCCAAGGCAAGGGATTTATGACAATTGAGTTCTTTTCTTTTTTTTTTAAATAAATTTATTTATTTATTTGTTTTTATTTTTGGCCGTGTTGGGTCTTCGTTGCTGCGCACGGGCTTTTCTCTAGTTGCAGCAAGCAGGGGCTACTCTTTGTTGCGGTGCGTGGGCTTGTCATTGCGGTGACTTCTCTTGTTACGGAGCACAGGCTCTAGGTGCTTGGGCTTCAGTACTTGTGGCATGCGGGCTCAGTAGTTGTGGCTCGGGGGCTTAATTACTCTGCGGCATGTGGGATCTTCCCGGCCAGGGCTCGAACCCATGTCTCCTGCATTGTCAGGCAGATTCTTAACCACTGCGCCGCCAGGGAAGTCCCAATTCATCAGTATTTTAAATGATAAACTTTGTGTTCGTGCAAGAAAATTCAACAGTAAAGAATGGTATGACGTGATTTCCTGGTCCCAGTCCTTACTCGCCATTAATAGTTTCTTATATATCCTTCTGGAAAATGTCCATGCTTATAAAACCAAATACATGCACACACACATACATGCTTCAACAAATAAAACAACTTGTATACAAATAAATATATATGATCTATTAATAAAATCATAAATAAGAGCATAATATGCATTCTATTCTGCAACTTTTTTTAACAATTGTTTGTTGGGCATTTTCACACAACAGTACAATTGATTCGCTACATTTAAAATATTAGTTTCACATTATTGCAATATTTATATTAGTATGCTTTAATCATAGCCTTAGCAACGGACATTTATGTTGCTCATATATATTTTTAAAAATAGGTATTACTTAAAAAAAATAGGTATCACTTAATTGGCCTCCCATATGTTGCACCAATTTACACTCCTACCAATGGCATATGTGCGTGCCTGTTTCTCAGCACCCCCACTGTCACTGAGGATTATCAAAACTTTAAAAAATAGATTTAAAAATTTATCTAAGTCTGTCTTTTGCAGTAGAAATGTATATGCATTGGAAATGCATGAAGTCAGCACATTTACCTGAGTAGACAAATTGTAGAGTCCCACATCAGTGTAAGAGTAAGGTAGTGGGGGGTCATTAATTTGTTTCTCTAGTTTATTTTCCTAAGATTTGGGACTTAGAAAGCATTTTCTCATGCTCCAAATGGTGAGTGGGTTCACAGGCTCCAAATGGTGAGTGGGTTCACAGGCTAGATGGGGATGTTATACTATAGAAGTTACTAGGCCTCTAATTCCAGCTTCCAGGGTACTTGTAGTTAATATCCCCAAAATGTAAGGCTGTGCTGGTAGTTTGAGACTCTAATCACTGTTTAACCATGTTTTTTTAAATTTTGTTTTGTTTGAAATACATTCAGACATCCAATTTGGGAGGTCAGAAACACACTTCCCCTCTATTGTAGTTATATGGCGTGTACCCACCACCTCACCTCTCCTACCTTCCTCATACTGGGAGACAAGTCTTCCCCAGAGTTTTGGATCTCGGCAGGCGGACATGCCATCTTACACACTACCCTCGACTGAACGTGAAACAACCTGAGAAACACAGACTATTCAATGGGAGAAGGGAGAAGAGGAGTGAAGGAGGTAGATAAAAATCCCCCTTGGCTATGGAGAAAAGGCTGAGGGTTTCAGTTCCCTTGTTTGAGGCAAAGATGGCACAGAGCCCCAGGAATAGGCTTAAAATAGTGATCCTGGCAGGGCATACAAGACTTCTGAGATTGATCAGAAAAGCTTCCAGCTTATGAGATCTCCAGTGTCTTTTTTCAGCCAGCAACTGGAATAGCAGGGTAAGTCATCTTTCTAATTTCTTGATATACTTCTTATCAACAAATAGTTTTTTCAGACTTCTTGGGTGAGAAAGCAGAGTTCTCTCCTACGCTGAGGGGAAGGAACCTGTTTCCTGGAAATAGCTCTGCCATATTTCACCAGAAATACCTCATAGCCTCATTGGTTGTATTTCTTAAGGCTCTGATGAAGTTCTATGTTCTCAGAAAGAGGGGACAAGTAAATACAAGTCCACTTCAACGTTCTGAATTCCTGGGTGCAGAAAGTATAGTATGTATACTCTCATCTCCATACGCATCACAGTATTTGTTTCTGGCACTGAGAAACAGCATTCAGTGAGCCCAGAAACACTTGGGTTTTGTACAACTTTTTTTTTTTTTTTAACGAATCCTTATCTTAAAATGTCTATCAACTTTCTTTAACTTTTTAATTTTTTATTGTCTCTTTTAATCTTTTAAAAATCGAGGAATAATTGACTATCAACTAGTTTTTTCTAATAAATTAATTTTATTTATTTATTTTTGGCTGCATTGGGTCTTTGTAGCTGCGTGGTCTTTCTCTAGTTGCGGCAAGTGGGGGCTACTCTTTGTTGCCGTGCGTGGTCTTCTCATTGCGGTGGCTTCTCTTGTTGAAGAGCATGTGCTCTAGGCGCGCAGGCTTCAGTAGTTGTGTCCCACAGGCTCTAGAGCGCACACTCAGTAGTTGTGGCACACGGGCTTAGTTGCTCCATGGCATGTGGGATCTTCCCGAACCAGGGATAGAACCTGTGTCCCCTACATTGGCAGACAGATTCTTAACCACTGCCACCAGGGAAGCCCTCAACTAGTTTTTAAAATTTAAAATCACAACTTCTGGTAGCAGGTTTAAAGAAACTAATTAAAGCTAAGTATTAAAGAAATTCAGATGGCCATCAAATATTTGCCCTCCAGAAAGAATGCCAGCCCTAACTGATTTCATTAATGAGTTCTACCAAATCTTCAAAGCATACTTAATATCTATCTCATGCAAACTGTTCTAGAAAATAGAAAAGTTCAGAAATGGCCAGTTCATTTTGAAGGCCAAAGTCTTTTTTTCATTTGTTCATTCATTTATTTATATTCAGTTTTTTAAAATTGAGGTATAATTGACATATAACATTGTATAGTTTTATGTAATAGGTGTTGTACACCTGTTAGTTTCAGGTGTAGAACATAGTGATTTGATATTTGTATATATTGTGGAATGATCACCACAATAATTCTAGCTAATAACTGTCACCATATATAGTTGCAAAAAAATATTTTTTTTCTTGTGATAGGGACTTTTCCAGAGGCCAAAAGTCTTGATTCAAAAACTAGATAATGGACTTCTCCGGTGACGCAGTGGTTAAGAATCTGCCTACCAATGCAGGGGACACAGGTTCTACCCCTGGTCCGGGAAGATTCCACATGCCTTGGAGCAACTAAGCCTGTGCACCACAACTACTGAGTCTGAGCTCTAGAGCCGCGTGTCATAACTACTGAAGCCCGCGCACCTAGAGCCCGTGCTCTGCACCAAGAGAAGCCACCGCAGTGAGAAGACCACGCATCGCAATGAAGAGTAGCCCCTGCTCTCCACAACTAGAGAAAGCCCACACGCAGCAACAAAGACCCAATGCAGCCAAAAATAAATAAAAAATAAATAAATTTATTTAAAAATAAGGACAATACATGAAAAGAAAATTATTGACCCCAAACACTTATGAATGTAAGTGCAAAGAAAAAAAAAATCTAAATAAAGTATTAGCTAAACAAATCCAAAAAAAGTATTTAAAAAATCATACATCAAAATCTAGTAGTTTATTCTAGTAAAGCCATACTGGTTCAAAAGTGGAAAATCTACTGGTGTAATTTACTACATTAAGAACCTAAAGTAGAAAAATCATTATCTAAATTGAGAAGAAAACACTGGATAAGTCTTAGTGCCTATTTATGATTTTTTTAAAAAGCAAGAACTCTGAGACTTCCCTGGTGGCTCAGTGGTTAAGAATCTACCTGCCAATGCAGGGGACACGGGTGTGAGCCCTGATCCGGGCAGATCCCACATGCCGCAGAGCAACTCAGCCCGTGCGCCACAACTATGGAGCCCGCGTGCCACAACTACTGAAGCCTGTGCGCCTAGAGCCCATGCTCCGCAACAAGAGAAGCCCCCCCAATGAGAAGCCCTGCGCACCGCAATGAAGAGTAGTCCCCGTTCGCTGCAACTAGAGAAAGCCTGCAGGCAGCAATGAAGACTCAACGCAGTGAAAACAAATTAATTAATTTAAAAAAAAAGCAAGAACTCTTAGCAGAGTTGGAGTATAGAGCTTTCTTAATTTGATAAAGATTTTATACCAATTTCAGACACGTCTTAAAGATTGAAAACAAATCCTTGTTAATTTACCACAGTGCTTGTAGGGGAGGAAAAATAATTTTTCCTCTACCCTTCTGAGTTCTTAGCTGAGACCCCTGAAATAAAAGGCAGATTAACAAAACAGAAGAAAAACAGAAGTTTATCAACACGTATACCTCATGGATACATGGAAGATACCCAGGGAAAAATAAGTAATCACTGAGGTGTCTTAGAATTCAGGATTAAATACCAGTTTAATAGGGAAAGCGGATGGGAGATGTAGGCATCTTAGGGATGAGTAAATGATTTTTAGGAAAAGTGAATGGGCCTTTAGAAAAATAAATGTGAGTGACAGTTTGTCTGGGTGTGGTTTCAATTTCTAGTCTCCTCTTCTGTGATAAGAGTCAATCTTCCCTGGTTGATTAAATTCGCGGGGTGGGGATTTATGACAACCGGGTTTCTTTTTGGAGAATCTGTCTTTAGGCAGATAAAGAGAGTTCAATGAAAGCCTCCCCCTGCATTTGCTGCTTTTCAAATGCTAACAGCTCAAAATAACCAATGTACCAAAATGGCACATTTCGGAGTGGCATGTTCTGAACTCCTACAGTCATATTTTGGGGTGGCATTATTCTCCTACCCATCATGCTATAAGGAAGAGAAAAGTTGTATTGGTTTATTTTATCAGTTTTCACATACAGGTTCTGTGAAGATGATTTGTAGAGTGTTGAAAACATAAAAACAGAAAAAATTGTTGTGGACTTTTGTCATATTTTTTGGTTGTCCAGTTTCCAACTCTTCTTCCTTTATGGGAGAAATCCTTTATTGTTTATAATCATGTACATGAGATGCAATGCTCTGCTTCCCACAGTGGAACCTTATGTGGGAACATCTTCCTTTTTCTTGAACTGTAGCCCTTCTGCAGCCAGCGTGAGATATGATCTTGGCTTAGCCAGTGAGATGCTCCTGCCTGGACCCTACTCTAGCCAGATGGCCTATGATGGTTCGATTGTGCTAGCTGTGGCAGTGATCAATGGGGGCAATGTCCAGCAGCTTCCTACTGCTTGGTCTTCCAGAGCTGTCTTGACTCCTGCATGTCTTCTCAGTTTGGTGTTCCTTTCCCATTGACTCATTGAACCCATGAGAGCCTTCAGTAAATCCTCATTTTTCTTTTCATTTAAAGTTTTATGTATATGCAACTAAGAACCTTGACTGAAACACCTTTCTTTCTGTCACCTAGAAGCAATTCAGTTAATGTTTTATTCTATTTCTTTCCATATTTTTGCTTTGCATTTTTTATATAATTACGATCAAGCTCTCTACTTTTTTTTTTTTTTTAAGAACAATAAACACCTTTATTACATGGACTAAGATAGGAAGGAGGAGGACTCATTTGCCTTTCTGGGCCTTGATTTTCCTTAGATAGAGCTCCAGCTCCTTGCCCTCCAGCACATAGCCATCTGCTTGGCCACACTGGCCTGGTCTAAAAGTGATGCATGCAAGAAGCTTGTCCTGCTGGAACTGCTCCTCTAGAAGACTGCTGATTTGAGCATTCTTTTTCCTTTCATCATATTTCTTCTGAATTTTCTTTGTTTTTTGTTTAAAATTTCTTAGACATACTAATGGCCAACAAACACATGAAAAGAGGGCTTCCCTGGTGGCGCAGTGGGTGAGAGTCCGCCTGCCGATGCAGGGGACACGGGTTCGTGCCCCGGTCCAGGAAGATCCCACATGCCGTGGAGCGGCTGGGCCCGTGAGCCATGGCCGCTGAGCCTGCGCGTCCACAGCCTGTGCTCCACAACGGGAGAGGCCACAACAGTGAGAGCCCCGCATACTGCAAAAAAAAAAAAAAAAAAAAAAACACACATGAAAAGATGCTCAGCATCACTAATTGTTAAAGAAATGCAAATCAAAACTACAGTGAGGTATCCCTTCACACCCATCAGAATCGCACCGTTAAAAAATCCCCAGACAATAAATGCTGGAGAGGGTGTGGAGAAAAGGAACGCTCTTGTACTGCTGGTGAGAATGTAAATTGATACAGCCACTGTGGAGAACAGTATGGAGGTTCCTTAAAAATCTAAAAATAGAACTACCATATGACCCAGCAATCCCACTACTGGGCATATACCCAGAGAAAACAGTAATTCAAAAAATGCACACACCTCAATGTTCATAGCAGCACTGTTTACAATAGCCAGGTCATGGAAGCAACCTAAATGTCCATCAGCAGTGGAATGGATAAAGAAGATGTGGTACATATATACAATGGAATATTACTCAGCCATAAAAAGGAATGAAATTGGGTCATTTGTAGAGATGTGGATGAATCTAGAGACTGTCATACAGAGTGAAGTAAGTCAGAAAGAGAAAAACAAATATCATATATTAATGCGTATATGTGGAACCTAGAAAAATGGTACAGGTGAACTGGTTTGCAGGGCAGAAATTGAGACACAGATGTAGAGAACAAACGTATGGACACCAAGCAGGGGAAGCGGCGGGTGGGGGGTGGTGGTGTGATGAATTGGGAGATTGGGATTGACATATATACACTAATATGTATAAAATGGGTAAGTAATAAGAACCTGCTGTATAAAAAAATAAAATAAAATTCAAAAAGAAAAAAAAAAAAAAGAAATTCCTTCCCAGGTAGGATTTAAAGAAGTTAAAAGCTCTCCTCATCTCCATAGATGAGAGGTTAACAAACCCAAAGGCCAGGGGACAGGGCAGGCGGCCCAGTCTTGCCAATTATGAGAACTTTGGCCACCTGCCAGGATGGACAAAGCAAACCAGCACATATCTTTTAATTTCCTCACAGTCTATTAAGTAACATATAATAGATACTCTTCAACTGAAAGAATTTAAAGTCACATGCCTAGAGCCGCCTTATTTAGCCAGTCTCTCGCATGTTGACCTCTTATCACCAAAAATATCTCCTGTAGCTATTCATGCTATTAGATCCCTTTACTGCTGTTGTGGGTATGTGTAAACAGGAATTCTCATTTGAGTCATGATTAGTCTCCAGATAATTAACTCATGAACTTGTGGCTAAAAGTTTCCTTTGTTAATAGCCTTAGATTCTACTAAAGTAGAGCTAACAGAAAGGGGAGAGAAGTAAATTTGGTTGGGGGAAATACTACTATTTGGCACATACTTCTTAAACCAGTTTAACTTCATTTTACTGTATTTTTGATTGGCCAAGGGTGGGTAAGAGACTTTACATAACTGCTCTCTTAATTTGTTGAGTTAGAGAAGTTCCTTGATTTGTTTCTAAGTTCCTTAAATAGCCTGTATTAATCTAGCTCTTTTGACTTTCTCCATGTAGGTTCATCCTATCACCACTCAATAAGTATTTGGGGCTTGTGTTTTGGATCCAGCTGTTTAAGAAGAATGACTGAGAAGGAAATTAGGCCATAATTCTAGAAGGTGAGATTGAAATAGGTGTTAATCTTAAACATAAAGACAAAATGAAATGAGGCACACAGAAAAATGAGCAAGGTGATTATGAAGTTTGCTTTTAAATTAAATATAAATCTACAGCAAGCTGCATCTCTTTTCAGAGTCAACTCAGGGTCAGCCTCTGTAGTCCTTTGCAGTGTGGTAAATCCACTCAAGACCTAGAGTTCAGCTGTCTTCCCTATCGATTCAAGTTAAGCTAAGATCCTTTTTTTGTTGCTGTTTTTTTTTTTTTTTTTTGGCCGTGCCACCTGGCATGCGGATTCTTAGTTCCCCGACCAGGGATCAAACCCGTGCCCCCTGCAGTGGAAGTACAGAGTCTTAACCACTGAAACACCAGGGAAGACCCTAGGATCCTTTTCTTGAAACTCATGAAAATAGGACAACAGATTCAGTTGTCGACATTAGCAGTGGCAGTCACTCGCTCTGTTGCTGTTGGGTTTTTTTGGTTTGTTTGTTTTTTGTGTTAAAAAAATGTTTTTTAAGCTTTTATTAGAAAGTTGATTTCATATGCTCTCCTGCTGGAGTAAGTCTATATCTGAGGATGCTAAAAGCCTTGCTGCCAAGCCAGTTTTGAATGTAGTTTAAACTGGGAAAGGAACCTTCATTGGGATGGTGGCCAAGAAGCTAGTCAGTTGTAGATATAGCTTAAAAGGTCATTGGCTCACTTGCAAAAATGCTGGCAGCCTCAACATTTGCTACAAATTCCTCTCATTAATCCGTTGTTTTTGAATTTCTTTCCCACTGAGAAACCTAAGAATGTCTCTTGCCTGAGTGTACCATTCTCAGCTGATCTGCTTCCCTGAGATGTTAGGAATGATGGCCTGCAGCATCCCCCGTGAGTCACAGCTCAGGAGGCAGGAAGCCTTACAAGTTCTTTGCATATAGCCACTACCCTGTCTCTCTGTGACTCAGTCCACACTCTCAAAAGGTCATAGACAACATGCCTTGAGAAGCACCTGAGGCTTTGACCCAGAACTGTCAGAACCAGAAAGGGTCTCAGATAGCCTGTCCAAGAGGGGAACTAACCATCCTGGCTCACCTGGTACTGAGTTTCCTGGGACACAGAACTTTCAGTGCTGAGCCTGGGAATTCTAGACAAATAGGGATAGTTGGTCACACTATGCTCAACTATTTAGCAGAGAAGAAACTGAGGCCAGGAGGCTGACCTGCCCACACTAACAAAATTAGAATCCAGATCCATTGGTGCTAAGAGTTCAGTGCTCTTTCTATACTGGTACTTCCTTATATGCGCATAGTGCGTTGCACACTATAGGTACTTAAGATTCTACTGTGGTGGTTTTATGAGTTCAAGGGAAGTGCTTTTCACAGATATGATCATTTCTAATTAGCAGTGATCTCACTCAAGGTCATCATTAGTCAATGGTCTCTACTTCTGGACTCTGAACAGAATAGAGTTAATGAAGGGGAGGGAAATGTAATGAACAATAATAGAAGTGGTTAAGAAAACAGAAGGATTGGGCTTCCCTGGTGGTGCAGTGGTTAAGAATCCGCCTGCCAATGCAGCCCTGGTCCAGGAAGATCCCACATGCCGCAGGGCAGCTAAACCCGTGCGCCACAACTACTGAGCCTGCGCTCTACAGCCTGAGAGGCACAACTACTGAAGCCCGCGTGCCTAGAGCCCGTGCTCTACAACAAAGAGAAGCCACCGCAACGAGAAGCCCGTGTACCACAATGAAGAGCAGCCCCCGCTCGCTGCAACTAGAGAAAGCCCATGTGCAGCAACAAAGACCCAACGCAGCCAAAAATAAATAAATGAAAGAAAGAAAGAAAACAGGATTGTGCAAAGATGGAGAGACCTATGTGTACAGGTTGGCTGAGCAACACTGCAGCAGGGGACACGTAGAAATACAATATGGGGTATAAACACCAAAGAGAAGGGTACATTATTTCCCTGTCCTCAAAGAGTATGGTGATGACTATGTAATGAAAATTATATCACTGATGTTCATGGTTATATGTTTTCCAAGGACTTCGAAAGAACCTAACTCCCAGCAGTATTTGTCCTTCTAGGTCTGAGATCTGCCCTGTTTTTCTTACCAGTTTTCTCCCCTGGATACTGAGTTTTCAATAAAGTAGCATAAATTACTAGGGATCATTAGTCTGTTATACCTAGATCTTTATGATCTCTTATCTAAACACTGCTGTATCCCATTCAATGCTATAGTCTTCTCACCTGCAAGAGGAACTGGTGGTATCTGTATGAGGGAACAGAAAAAGCATTAGGAATGTGACTGGCTGATGATTAAGTCTAGAGAAATGACTGTTGGAAACAAGGGTCCAGGAACATTATTTATTGTGGCCATCTTCAGCAATTCATTTTGTGGGGTAGTGCTAGGCACTTGAATTCTTTTATCTGGGATGGAACTCAAGGAAGTGGCACATGGAAAGGGAGCAGCATAGACAAAATGGAAGTGACTAAGGTGTTTTGACACCCATTAAGATGGGTGTTAACTCTCAAAATGGAAGCCAGATAACTACTTTTCTATTCCACCACACCTTTTCCTGCTGGTGACCAGAGACAGAGTTACCTTTTCTTCTGACTAATCCCTAAAAACACGGGTGAACAGAGGCATAGCTGACCTACTTTGTAAATACTTATTGTAGTGTTAATCAGCAAATTTACTGCAGGCAGAGGTCAAGTGACCTCACAGCCATTCTGCTTTAGGCTGAAAGCCACAGTGGGAGCTGACCTTAGTTAGGGTAGTGCTGCTCCAAAAATGGACTTGTGACCACCCATCAGAAGCAAGATGCAAAACAAGCGTTGTTTAAAAATGCAAATTATTGGGCCATACCCCAGACATTCTGAATCTGTTTTTCTTTTAAAATAAACTTTACAATTTAGAATAGTTTTTATTTTTTAATTTTTTTTAAATTTACTTATTTTATTTTTGGCTGCCTTGGGTCTTTGTTGCTGCATGTGGGTTTTCTCTAGTTGCAGCGAGCGGGGGCTGCTTTTCGTTGCGGTGTACAGGCTTCTCATTGAAGTGGCTTCTCTTGTTGCAGAGCCCGGGCTCTAGGCACGCGGGCTTCAGTAGTTTTGGCGCGTGGGCTCAGTAGTTGTGGCTAACGGGCTCTAGAGCACAGGCTTAGTAGTTGTGGCGCACGGGCATAGCTGCCCCGCGGCATGTGGGATGTTCCCGGACCAGGGTTTGAACCCGTGTCCCCAGCATTGGTGGGTGGATTGGGGAAGCCCTAGAATAGTTTTAGATTTACAGAAAAGTTGTGAAGGTAGTACAGAGTTGCCATATACCTAAACACTCGGTTTTGCCTGTTATTAACATATTACGTTAATATGGTACCTTTCAACTAGTGAACCAATATTGATGCTTTATTATTAACTAAAGTTCATACTGTATTCAGACAGCCTTAGTTTTTACCTAACATCCCATTTCTGTTGCAGGATCCCATCCAGAATATGATACATTTTTGTCTCCTTAGGCCCTCCTTGGTTGTGATAGTTTTTCAGACTTTCCTTGTTTTTGATGACCTTGATGGTTTTGGATGGGGTCTTCGTTGCAGTGCGGAGGCTTCTCATTGCCGTGGCTTCTCTTGTTGCGGAGCACGGGCTCTAGGTGCGCGGGCTCAGTAGTTGTGGTGCACGGGCTTCTCATTGCAGTGGCTTCTCTTGTCGCAGAGCATGGGCTCTAGGCATGTGGGCTTCAGTAGTTGTGGCACGTGGGCTCAGTAGTTGTGGCACACAGGCTTAGTTGCTCTGCGGCATGTGGGATCTTCCTGGACCAGGACTCGAACCTGTGTCTCCTGCACTGGCAGGCGGATTCTTAACCACCGCACCACCAGGGAAGTCCTCCCCCTTTTTTTGAAAGGAAATTACTATGTGCAACCCTTTGAGGGGTGGGGAGTTAGGTTTCACATAAAATTATTTGGAATTCTTCTACATGGGAGATTTGTCTATTTTCCACCATTTATTTATTCAATAATTTATATTAGGATAGACTCATGGACATTTATTTTATACTTTTATATGTCCCCATTGTTGAATTTTTTTATTTTTAATTTTGTTATTAAAACCACTGCCCCACCAGGGAAGCCCACTAACTCCTTTTTTAAAACTTCAGATATAAATCGGTGTGAGTTCTCTAGGGCTGCCATTACAAAGTACCACAATCTCGTTTTAAACAGCAGAAACTTATTCTCTCATAGTTCTGAAAGCTAAAACCCCAAATCAAGGTGTTGACAGGTCATGTTCCCTCCAAAGCCTCTAGGGGAGGGTCTTGCTCCCCCAGCTTCTGGTAGGCCACGGCATTTCTGGGCTGTGGCAGCATAATTTCAGTCTCTGCCGCCATCTTCACATGTCTGTCTTCCCTCTGTGTCTGTGTGTCTCCTTGTCTTCCAATGGCATTCTCCTCTTCTTACAAGGACACTAGTCAAATTGGATTAAGGTCCCACCCTACTCCAATGTGACTTCACTGTAACTATTTACATTTGTAATGACCCTATTTTCAAATAAGGTCACATTCTGAGGTACTAGGGCTTAAGACATCTATTTGGGAGACATAATTCAACCCATAACAAATTCCCATACCACAGAATTCATCCTTTTAAAGTGTTCTTTTCTGTGGTTTTTACTATATTCACATGGTTATGCAACCAACACCACTATCTAATTCCAGAACCTTTTCCACATTCCAAAAAGAAACCCCATACCCATTAGCAGTCACCTTCCCCTCCAGTCTTCCTCAGCTCCTGACAACCAGTAACTTACTTTGTTTATATGGATTTGCCTATTCATAAATATTTCATATCAATGGACATTTCATAAAATGGAACCATATAACAAGAGGCATTTTATGTCTAGCTTATTTCACTTAGCATACTGTCTTTAAGGTTAATCTCCATTGTATCATGTATCAGTAGTTCATCCCTTTTATGGCTGAATAATATTCCATTGAATGGATATACCAATTTTGTTTATATATTCATGAGTTGATGGACACTTGGGTTGTTCCCACTTTTTGGCTGTTATCAATAATTCTGCTGTGAATATTCATGTACAGGTTTTTGCATGACTTTTTAATTCTTTCATACCTAGGAGTGGAATTGCTGGATCATATTGTTAATTATGTTTAATTTTTTGAGAAACTGTCAAACTGTTTCCAAAGCAACTGCACTAAATTCTCAGCAGCAGTATAAGAAAGTTCTAATTTCTACACGTCCTCCTCAACACTTGTTATTGTCTTTTTGATCACAGCCATCCTAGTGATCAAGTGAGGTGGTATCTCATTGTGGTTTTGCATTTCCCTCATGAATGAGGATACTGAGCATCTTTTCATGTGTGTATTAGCCATTTGTATGTCTTCTTTGGAGAAATGTCTGTTTTAACTCTGCCCATTTTAAAATTGAGTTGTCTTTTCATTGTTGAGTTTTGAGAGTTCTTTACATATGCTGGATATTCTCTCTCTCTCTCTCTCTATATATATATTTAGCTATGATTTGCAAATTTTTTTCTCCCATTCTGTGGGTTGTCTTTTCACTTTCTTATAATGTTGTTGTTTTAATATTTATTTATTTATTTTGGCTGCATCGGGTTTTAGTTGCGGCATGCAGGATCTTCACTGCAGCATACAGATTTCTTAGTTGTGGCATGCATGCGGGATCTAGTTCCCCGACCAGGGATCGAACCCAGGCCCCCTGCATTGGGAACGCAGAGTCTTACCCACTGGACCATCAGGGAAGTCCCGTCTTTTCACTTTCTTGATGGTGTCCTTTGAAGCACAAAAGTTCTTAATTTTGATGAAGTCCAATTTATCTTTGGACTTCAAAGATAAAGCCACTTGTGCTTTAGGTGTCATATGTAAGATAAATGGTTTAGGCATATGTTTGCCCAGAGACAGACAGTAGGTGATTTCTGGAAGTTCCAGTACTATGTTAAGCATATAAATCAAACAACTAAAGGAACATTTTCATATTGTAGAAAATTCTACAAAAATTTTTATACTAAATTGAGAACTCAGAATGGTCACATTATTACTGAAAAGAGAAAGCATTTGCAATGAAAACTATAGCAAATGGCAGAGTCACAATACAGTTGACTGGGGAATAGGAAGTGCATGTTCTAACCATTTCTCATCTGATATTGACTCAAAAGAGTGTGTTGACTGCTGAAACAAAAGCATTTCCATAATTAAGCAAATCTGTTTTTACGAAGCTTTTGTGTTTAAACGAAGGCCTAGATGATGTGTTTCTAGTACCTGACACTACTAGGGAGGAAAAGGTAGGAGAAAACAAGTCACCCTGGCAATTCAGGGAGCAGTGAGCACTCTTCCAGCATTTGATTGCAAACTACAAGGCCCAAAGCTTTGTTAAGATTAGAAACAAGTAACTAACAGAGAAATATTGGGACTTATAGGCTCGTTGTTCACCAGAGAGCATCAGTTTTGGTTGCATATGAATGTTTTGGTTTTTTTTTTCTGAGGACACTTGTACTAGCCCAGTAACACCACTAACAAAACTGCTTTTGCTGTGTCACTGGCATACTTTAAATTGCTTTAAAAAATATCTCACTTGTTTTGTTCTTTCTTGGAATGTTTTATGTTATAAAGCAGTCCACTACTGCTGATAGGTGTGTGTATATACATATATATGTGTGTGTGTGTGTGTGTGTGTGTGTGTATATATATATATATATAGTGTGTGTGTGTGTCTAAAGTTTTTTTGCATCTAGATTTTTTTTCAGAGAAAAGTATTAAATTTTGATCCCATTAAGCAAAACATTGTCAACATTAGTTTTTCATTGGTAGCAATGACCTCTTAAATTTTCTTAATAGAATCCTTTAAAAAAATAAGTATTTTCTGAAATATTTTGTCAGAGAACGATATGTGGATATGTGCTAAGAATGCCTATTAAGTAATTAGAATTTTCTCCAAGTAGTCAGTGGAATCATTTTATAATGTCCTAAGTAGAACAGCCAGGAGTCCTGAGCAAACAGAAAGGCAATTAAAGGAAGCTAGCTCCTTTGAATTTACAGAACCTAGGATTGTATTTGTGGTCTGTACTGGATACATTCCAGCTCTACATCACAACACAAAATTTCCCATTTCCTCAAAGCTAAAAGCCGAGGCATCAGCTAAGTAGATTGATAAACAGAAAAGTCAAGATAGGCACAGTTCATTAAACTGTCAGCCAGCAGGTGAATAACCATATTTCTGATAAATTGAGGTCTTGCAAGGGTTAACAAGTTATTTGTAAAGAGGAAAGTACATTCAATTGATGGAGAAAATGCAATATATGTAACTACCTTGATTCTACAATTATGTTAACAGGACTCTGAAAGATACATATAGGCAGACTACTGAAGCTTTAGGACTGTTAGCATAATATAATCATTAAACGGCCAGAAACGATTCAACATTTTAACTATAGTTTTTGGGTAGTATAGACTTTATTTCATATATTGTTAGTTTTGTATTAACATTATCATAGTTTATTAGCTTGAGGGTTGAAATTTCTTCCCTCAAAATGTAAACTAATATTGTAATAAAAAGACAAAGCGAATCCTTCTGTTCAAAATTAATGTTACAAAAGACTCTTAGGTTATACATTTATTCCGTCAAGTATGTATTATTCTCTAAGCCTGTACCATATGATATTCCTTCCAGGAAGTCCATCTCAGAAGCGTCAGTTTTCTTCCCTGGGTTCCCATAGCACTATCCTTGTATCTCTTTTATAGCACTTATTTGTATCTTTTAAAGTGCCTTAATGTTCCTTTTAGGTGGGCGGTGAAGTTTGATTTATAGAAGCAGAAATTTTGCTTCGGATGCTCTATTTATAGAAATCTGGTCTTTCTGATGTTACTTTTTATAAGTCTTTCCATGATAAGCTTTTAAATAGTAGGTTAAATAAAATGAGACTCAACTAGTAGTTTGGGCTGTATTTCTTCCCTTAGAAAAACATAAAGCTCAAGCAAACATTATATATACCACTTTGTTTCATCCAGTTTGCTCATCAACACATTAAATTTGTAAAGAATTACCAAGTTAAAGTGCAACTGCTTTATAACAACTGGAGACTTGTTAAAATAAAACAGATGTAAAGAATTTTTGATGTGCTTTTCAGTCTTAACTATTCACCTTTAAACAAATCAGAACTTATATCAACAACTAATCATGTATTCATTATTCCCATTGAAATTGTAGACGTCACAAATTTTTCCCACTTTTTCCTGTTGTATTAGCCAGAAAACTTTTCGTGGCAATTTGGAGAAATATTAAACGAAAATATCTTCAACTAGGAGTGAAGAAAGCTCTGGAAGGAATGTGGAACAGTGAAAGAAGAGAAAAGCTTTACCTTGATAGAATCAGGACCACCAACGGACCTTTTCTGTCTCTAGCTTGGAACCTGGGATCAAAAAGGTGGGTTCAAGTCTCAGCCGTTAAGCCTTAATTTCTGTATCAGTAAGGGTATCTTTACTAATTCAATATTGTATTAAACAAGATGATACATTAAAAAAAAGCCTATAGAATTGTGCCCAACTCAAAGTTCCTAATTCCATGACACTGGACATATTTTTTCACAACTACTGATATTCATATAGCACCTTTAAATCCAGACAATTCAGGATACCAGGTCACTAAATGAGGAGCAGAAATCTTAATGTTTAAGAACAAACTAAATGAAATAAAAAACAATACAAAAGAAACAAAAAAATAAAAAAAACTATATCCTGAGAATATCCCAGTCCAGCATTTGCCTTGGCAAAGGAATAAATTTCTCAGCTCAAATTCATCCTACACCAGTACAGTTCAACAGTTTTTCAAGTGTCTAGTTGATGCCACACAGGCAGTTACAGAAGACAAAATTTCTCCCTTTAAGACACAGTCTAAAAGGGAGTATTAAAATGCAATGTGATGTTCAGTGCATAGAATAATATATAAAGTACTGCAGGAACACAGATGAAGAAGCAGTTACATTTGCTTGGTTTGAGAGGAGGGTAAGAAGCGTTAAGGAGTTATCAAGGGGAAGTGACATTTAAACCAGGCCTAAAAGGACTGGGAGTCAGCCAGATAGAACAAGGGAGAGAAGGGCATTCAGGTGAAGGAAACAATAATGAGTATACAGTCAAATTCATAGAGATAATTAGAAAGACAAAGAATGCAAACCATTGCAAAGAATGTTCCAAAGAAAGGGCTCCCCTCAGAAAACAAACAGGCTAAGTTTCAGAGAAAATATTATTTGCTCCACAGAAATGATTTTCTGCACTCTGTGAGACTAACCAGTCATCTTTTGTGAGTAAAATAATTTCAAATACAAGAATGATAAAGAAAATTAGCTTTATTTACGTAAATTAGAAAAACTGATTGTAGTGTTAGAATTTGTCAAATGCTTTCATTCTGAACGATTTACAAGTGTATTTATATACAAACATAATAAAATAGAGTACCATCACATTGCTTTCTCTTGACTCCAAGCGTCTCTCCATTCTGAACATGCCCCTCTCACTTCGGGTTTTAATTTTTAACAGGGAAATGCTTTGTTCTGACACAGTGCTTGATTCACACAGTATAACACTGAAGTGGAAGGAGAGTCAATGACCATCAATAATTAAAAATTATCCTTCAACCAGTATGACTTTATCATTAGATTTTTTCTATATTAAAATATGTTTCATGTTAAAAAAACATACTTGTATTCATTGAGGATCTAAATTTGTTGTACTAAATTTGACATTTATATAAACCCATAGTTAATTTAAATATAGATATGAATCTATATTAAACTCATTGGTATGAATGTTTGCCATAAATGAAAATGATGAAAATTATTAGGAACAGAGGTAAAAGAAAATCCATGTGAGAAATTGAAGTGGAAATGCCCTATTCTATTTAAAATCACTAAAATTTCAATTTTCTGAACTCAATACAAATAAAACCAATAGATGGTAAAAAGCCATGATATTTATAGACACCAAATCTTAAGTCACACTGTAGGGCATTAATTAATTTGTACTATTACATATTTTAGATAATTCTAAACCAAGTTTCCTAAATAGCTTGCCAATCATTTACGTTGTTTGAGAAATCCAAGAAAGTCTAATACAATTATTGAATAAGGCCGAATTTTAAACTGGCAATCGAGATGCAATATAAATGCAGATAATTTATATTAGAGTCAGGCTTATATATGTCATAGTACTATGTGTGTGTGGACTATTAGAAGAAATAAATTTTGTTTTTAAAGCAGTGGTTGGTTTTCTAAGTTTAGTCCTTTAGCACTTTATTGAAATTCCTGGCAAGAATTCTGACAGAGCTCTGTGATTTTATTATATGAAAGAAAGAAAAAAAGAAACCCACAAAAAATGTTAAGTTTGCTGTGACTTTTCAAAGCAATTTAAGTTAAAACAAACAGCCTCCAAGTGCACTTGTGTCTAAAATGCCACTTTTGCCCCCAAAGTGAAAGAAATGATCAAGTATTGCGTTAAGGTGCTTACTATTCAAAAAAAACATCAGAGGAAGTTGGTCTTTAATTGGATGCTTGAATTCTTTCCAGAGTTCTTAGTATGTTTAGATGTTGGTATCTTGAGCTTGACACTTTCTTGATTGCCCTTTATAGCAGCTTCAAGGCGGGCTTTCAAGGCTGGAGAGGAAGCCATTACACTTTTAAAAACTGATGAATACTGAGGCCCAATCTGCATGAGATTTTGCAAAGCAAAGTCATGTAGATTTCTCATTATGGAAGTTGCTGATCCCAGAGCATTCTCATCCAAAAGGAAGGAAATGAGGATGGGCAGAAGACAGGCCACCAGCTGAGAGCCTGGAAGGTAAACAAATGATGTAAGCCCCAGGTTCAGGGATGTAAATGTTTCTTATACACTTGATCTGGACATATTTCCCCCACTTGAAGGGAAGCAGTTCTTCCAATCTCTTCTCCCAAATTAATACAAAACAGTATCAATACTGTTGATTGATTAACATCAACACCTGCCTTTCCACGAGTGTGAAAATATAATGCTAAGTGACTAATGGGATGTTTTACAGTTTAAATAACATTAAATTTCTGATTTTGGACAGATTCTGATTTAGTATGCATTTAGTGCTAGCACTTACGATGCTGTTCCTCAGCAATGGCTACCAGTGCTTCCAAGACCTTTATGCCTTCTTGAAAGATCTGAAGCTCAGTAGTGTCTTCAGGTTTTCTTTTGTCTATTTCCTGCAGTTTTTCCACGATAGAGGATACTAAAGAGTAAATGTACGGGTAGGAAACAGCTGGATTCGGATACTGAAAAATGGAAAGTAGGAGCTGATAGGTCTTGATTTGTACCTAATCAGAGAAAAGACAAAAATAGTATAAACTGTAAATGTAAATTTACGTTTATATTAAAATGTTAAGTTTTAATGTAAATTTTTAAAGTAAATTAAAAAATGTAAATGAAAAAAATTTAAAGCCTCCCCTCCCACATTTAAATTTATTTTATTTCTAATTTATCTTTAATTTTGGAAGTCCAAGCACTAACAGTTATTCAAACTTGCATGCTAACAGTGGTTGTGACAGCTTGGAGTGGGAATAAAGTGGTTAATTTTTCTTCTTTTGACTAGTTCCTATTTTCCCCCTCGTTTGTCTCTCTATAGTAAAAAATCAAACAAACACACAAACTTGAAACATATTTTGGAAAATGTTTTAGATGAAAATCACATATATTTGATGCTATGAAGGTTTTAAGGAACCATGTCTGGACCATATTAATTATGTGTAATCCCATACTGGAGGCACCCCTTTGAGACTGCTACATAAAGCTCCTGTTAGGCTAGAGGAAACAGATAGGGCAGGAGAACAAAAGGAGATGACTATACAGCAAATATAGAAACCATCCTTTATTCATTTGAATGATTATTTTTTTTCTGAGAGAAAATCTGGTTACTAAGTTTTAAGAGTCTATTTGTGATCATGTGCTACAAACTTATTTTGTACCACATAACAGCATAGGAAATTAATTTAGCAAATAAAAGGGCCAGAAAGGAATGGGATTAATTTGTATATGCTGCTTTTGAAACAGGTCCCATTATTTTACAGTCATATACTGAAGGCACATGCTAGCGTCTTCCTTCCCTTTTTTTTTGAAAGGAAATCCACTGAAGTTCTAGGGATATATCAATGTTAAGATGCCCCTATTTTAAATTTAGGTTTTTTTTTTTTTTTTAATTTTTTAAAAAACATTTTCTTTATCTTTCTCCAACTAACTACATTCCATCCTCAGGGCCAAAAAACAAGACCATTATTATTTGACTTTGTCAACCCAAGAACATGAATTAATCCAAACCTAAAAATAATTTTCAGTCTGGTACTTTCTGTTGGACTCAACAAAATCATAAGGAAAAGTTTTGCAAAAGCCTAAACATGTTCCTATTACAAACATCTATCTTCTAAACACACTTACCATAGGATCTTTTATCTCAAGAGTAGCCTTAAATTTCTCAATACAGCGCTTCTGAAGGCATGGGATCGTAGTTACTTCTGGACTGGTAGACAAAGTAAATACTGTGATAGCAGTAAGCAGACTGACTTCATCAAGTTCTTGGTGTGTTCCAGCTACTAAAAAGAAATAATCTATGAGAAACAGATCCCAACACTGTCATATTTACTGTTATATACAGCTGTGAAGCTGTCTCTAGTTTGGTAGTAATTTCTTTTGTGTACCTAAGGATTACAGACAGTAATACGGACTGACTGACTAAGAATCCTGGCAAATGCTGTAGCTTTAAAATATGCATTTTACGTAATTCTAGAGTCAAGAATTACCAAAGAAATTACAGTCTGCGTTAAGTAAAGACATCAGTAAATACTTATATACATTTACTAGGAATATGCATTAACTAGTTATGTGACCTTGGATATTTAACCCCATCTTCAGTTTTCTCATCTGTAAAATGAAAGTAACAGTACTTAAATTTATAAGGTTATGAGGATTAAATGAGTTAATCCTTGCAAAGCATTCAGAATAGCATGTTGCACATAATGCTCAATATAAATTAGCTGTTATATTACTGTTTTTATTGTGGAGAAATACAGAAATGCTTGGACAGTTGTTTTTTCTTTGTTAAGTTTAAAGTATTCATATTTTGATAATACACGTGTCAAGCGAAAATAACTTAGCACTTTGTTTGCTACATATACCATTTCTTAACAGTACAGAAAAATTTGAAAATATCTGTGTGTGCCACAATCATTTAAAGGAATTTTCTACTGGATGTAATTTACTTCATTTCCCAAAGTCATACTCTCATTAAATAATTTTAATGAACCTCTTGTGGAAAATCAATGTTATTTGAAAAGGAAAAGGTGTAGCAAATTCAACTCATTAAATTGTGTAAGAATGGATTACTACTTATGAAAAAAATTACATATATATGTAGAAGGTTTGGTAACATTCACTCATCAAATACTTAAGAAACGTTTTCTATGTGCCAGCACTCTTTTTGGCACTGAGAATACAATTTACAGAGAAGATACAGAATATACCAAGAAGTAAATAAAGGATTTCAGCTAGTCACAAGGTCTATGAATATAAAAAATATATTAAGAGATAATAGAAAGCAACCCAGGAGTTGCTACATTGGGCAGTCAGAGAAAGGTTTAGGAAATTAGTGTTTGAGCTGACACCTGAGACACAGCAGCAATGAAAGCAAAATACTATGGATGGGTAGGATTTATTTTGTAAAAATAATTTGAATAATTTTAAGGTAAAATAGGTGCATGGTTAACATTTAAATTATGACAGTATTATTATAAGCACTTTATATTTAATCCTCATTAGCATCGTGAGGTAAGTACACTTATTTCCCCCATTTTATGGATGAGAAACTGAGGAACGGAAATTCAGTCATTTGCCCAAATCACACAGTTAGTAAGGCATTCAGTTTGATTCCAGAAAGCATACTGTTAACCATGATGCCATAGTGCTTCACATACAGCCAAGTTATTCTTAGTCATTTACAGCAACTTGAAACTACAATAGCTAGTCTGTTTAGTAAAAATGTCTTTTTATTCTCCGTAAGATAAAGTTCTCCTGGGTTCTTCTTCCCATTTCTTCTAAAATTCCCTTATTCTCCCAGCCCTGCCCAAATTCCATTATACCCATTCTCTTTTACCTACAATAGATGCAAGGTTCGCTTAGCATTAAGCCCCATGGAGAGGCCTATGTGGTAAGGAACTGAGGCCTCCTGCTAACTAACAGCCAGTGAGAGACTGAGGCCTCTTACCAACAGCCATGAGCGAGTCCCCTTGGAAATGGGGACTGTGACCCGGCTGTGACCCCGGCCAACATCTTAACAGTAACCTCAAGAGAGACCCCAAGACAGAACCACCCAGCTATGCTGCTCCCCAATTCCTGACCGTCAAAAACTGTCAGGTAACAAATGTTTGTTGTTTGAAGTTACTAAGTTTTAGAGCAATTTGTTATGTAGCAAATGTTTTCCCTATCAGCTCCTTCCTTAATTCTTCTCAGTAGCTAGTCCAAATCCTCAGTGTCCTAACCTCATTCTCTGACAGACAACAGAAAACTATCTGTGTGTGTGTGTGTGTGTGTGTGTGTGTGTGTGTGTGTGTGTGTGTGTGTGTGTGTGTGTGTGTGTGTGTGTGATGAAAAAGGCAAGCTCATCATAACTCAACCTAACAACTTACGCCTATTAACTTTCCATCCTTACCTCCTTTCCTCCCTCACACTGGCAGATTCATCCTTCTAAATGTGCTGTGAATTTTTTTCCTTTCTGCCTAGAAAAGGGATGCTGCTTCCCTCCCTAATAGTTCCAACTCCAACCCCATTTCCACCTTTTTTCCCCCCATAAGCATGAACTCATACTAGAGCCTCATCTAAAAAATAAAATAAAATAAAATTCCTTGACCCTGTATCTTCCTTCAGCTTTCTCGTCTCCCTGTCGAGAGGAGCCTGTACTTGATCCTTCCCCTCCCTTACTCCTCTCTTGTACCTCAACACTGTGAGCGTGATCTCCACAGTGTATTTTACACTGCTGACCACTCTCGAGTCATTAAAACTCTCTTTTCTTTGGCTTCTGTTTCTGCATTATATTCGGAATCTCCTCCCATCTTGTTGCATAAACCCAAGTTAGGTGATTTCAACCATCCCACTGACAACTCCCAAACGCATGCAGTCTAAAACCATCTCTAGCCAGACTTTCTTGAAGCCCAGACCGCTTCATATTTCATTCCACTTGATTATCCTGTAGGCATTTCAAAATAAACTCACTGTCTTCCTCTGAAAACCCTCACTTTGGTATTTCTGTTAAGGGCACCATGAACACCCAACTCACCTTACCCCTTTCAACTCCTAAACCAAACTATCAGTAAATTCTGTTAATACTTGCTAAACATTTTAGTTTTCATTATTTCACTCCTTGTTATCCTTACTGCTACTACCTTGTCTCCAACAGTCTTGCTTTTTTCTCTATACTGCTGCCAGAGTGAGTCTTTAGAAATGCAAATCCCATCACTTTACTCCAGTTTTAAGAACACATGCCTATTGAAGGCAGCCCAACTTACCAATCATGCCAGACCTTCCATCATCTGGCCCCACTTACCATCCATCTCTACTAATCACCGTTCACCACCCTCTTACTCTTTCCCCTCAAACCCACATTCTCTCGTTACTCTACTTGCCGTCCCCAAATGTACCATGCTATTTAGGTCTGCTGGTCTTAGATCAAAATGCTGCGTGAGAATCCTTTTCTATGATGTCCATGTGGAGAATGGAGAATGCTTTCTAATCCTTTAAGAAACTGACTGTTTTGAGAAGACTCTTGTGGTAGCTACAGAGGTGTAGCACTGAGCTCCCCTTCGTGAGGGCAGGTGCTGCCCAGCTGTGAGGCATGCAGTCAGCTGTTGGCTCCTCAGGGTTGGCCTCAGCCCCGAGTTTGCTTGACTGAGATCACAGTCTTCAGGGGGCAGCCACATCTGAGGGAGTGTAGACACTGCTGTCCTATGGGAGGCACTGACAGGCAATATTCAGAGCCGCCCAGCAGGCATGCTGAGCTTTGCTGGATGCTGGTACTGCAGCTTGGCTTCTTTAGCCCAAGATTGCTTTCCCCATTCCCTTCACAGGCCTTGTTCCTTAATAAGCCTCTTGCTCCCCAAACTCCATCTCAGCATGAGCTTCCAGAGAACCCTACTGTGACACTCTGCCTGATTCACTCAAACAGAGCTGACTACTCTAACTTTTGCCAGCTGGTCTTTTTTTTTAAGTTTTTTTTTTGATGTGGACCAATTTTAAAGTCTTTATTGAATTTGTTACAATATTGCTTCTGTATTATGTTTTGGATTTTTGGCCACGAGTCATGTGGGATCTTAGCTTCCCGACTAGGGATCCAACCCATACCCCCTGCACTGGAAAGCGAAGTCTTAACCACTGGACCACCAGGGAAGTCCCTATCTCCTTTTTTTAATACTAGAAAGGCAGTGATAAATAAGACATTACTGTTGCCTTCAAGGAGCTCCTATGGTATTAATCATACCTTATGGCACTAGCCTCCCCTAGACTGCCAACTTTGGGCACAAAGTACGTGGTCAATAAATGCTGAATTCAACTGAAACCTTTTTACCATACAAAATAGAATATGGTGAATTGTGACACTGATAAACAGAACAAAGAAGGCAGGGATAGGGACTTCCCTGGTGGTCCAGTGGTTAAGAATCCACCTCCCATGCAGGGGATGTGGGTTCGATCCCTGGTCAGGGAACTAAGATCCCACATGCCGCGGGGCAACTAAGCCTGTGCGCTGTAGAGCCCGTGAGCCACGACTAGACAGCCCTGCACGCTGCAACTACTGAGTCCATGTGCTCTGGAGCCTGTGCACCACAATTAGAGGGAAACCCACACGCCGCAACAAAAGATCCCGTGTGCCACAACTAAGACCTGATGCAGCCAAATATTTTTTTTAAAAAAGGAGATAATTTATAATATGTCTAAGCACTTTTTACAATTACCATGACATAATGTTTAAAATAAGACCTACTCAACAATAACAAAGGGAAAAACTAAGTTTAATGGATCCTGAACATAATACTAGCTATCATTTATAGATATATGCCAGGTAAAAAGCGAGATGCTTTTCGCATGTTATGTTATTGCTCTAACAGTCTCCTGCAACACAATCTCCTTATTTTGTTAATGAGAAAACTAAGGCTCAGAGAAGTTGGATAACTTGTCTAGTCACTTAGCTAGTAGGTCCTGGAGGGACAGATCAGTCCTGTATTATATTTATAATGTATACCTTATGCAGTTTTCAGTACATTGTGCATATTAAAAAAGTTCTGTCAGCTAGACATGGATGATACTGTATTTTAAAATTAACATACTATTACATTTGAAGGTCTCTCACTGTCAACATAGAGGCTGCCAGTCATTTAATTGCATTAACGTTAAAGATACTAAAATGAGGGGGCTTCCCTGGTGGCGCAGTGGTTGAGAGTCCGCCTGCCGATGCAGGCGTGCCCCGGTCTCGGAAGATCCCACATGCTGCGGGGCAGCTGGGCCCGTGAGTCATGGCTGCTGGGCCTGCGCGTCCGAAGCCTGGGCTCCGCAATGGGAGAGGCCACAACAGTGAGAGGCCCGTGTACCGCAAAAAAAAAAAAAAAAAAAACTAAAATGAGACCATAGATATTTTCTGTCTACGATACATATCCTCTAAACAAGTATGTAGTGAACTGTGGTCTCCTTTAGGTGAGACTGCCAAACATGATCAAGTAAATAGCTTATTCTCAAAAAACTGTCCCTGTTGCTTTTTAAAACAAACTGAACAACTGCTTCCAATGAGCCTAAATTACCTGGATCCCAACAGTCAAGAACTGTTGTTAAAGCACTACGGAGAAGGTCAGTCCAAGCAGTATGGCTCTTTTCTGCTCGGGCCATGGGAGAAGATAATATTCCTTTCAGAGCCTGCAGGGAAGCTGCAACTGTTGAAGATAGCTGGCCCCCAGGTAACTTCACAGCAGTTTCTCTGAGGACTCCAATTGTGAGGTACAGTATAGTAGGGAGGATTGAGATGCTTCCTGTAATGTTTTTAAAAAACACTATTTCAGTCTATATACAGTTCCTCAAAGGAAATCACCAAATGAGTTAGATAATGTCAAAGATTTCTAGCTTTTAAGATTATTCTCCATTAGGGATTATAACTGTTAAGATAATTTAAATAACTTTAAGATTTTAAAGGGTGGATTAAATTTTGGCTATAATTGGAGATGTTATTTAAAGTATATCACAGTGCCATTATCCATTGCTGTGTTATTTTGTTTTATTTGGTAGTTGACAAACATTGAATTTAGTTTTACTTTTTAGTGTGGTAAAATATATGGAACAAAAAATTTACCATTTTAATCATTTTTAATAATTCAGTGGCATTAAGTACATTCACAGTGTTGTGCAACCACTATCACTATCCATTTGGATTTTATATTAAACCCTTTTGAAGCAATTTGTAGTGAATCACTCAGTACAAAATATTAAAGTTTCCATGGCCACTAAGTAGTTAAAAAGTCACTTTGTTTAAAGTGAAAGAGAAGAGACTAAAGCTAAAATAGTCAATCAATTTTCCCAGAGGCTATCAATAAAACTCATATCGTATATTTTTGCCCCCAATCCTCTGCTAGTCACTTTTTCTGCTACTATTGGTATAAGACAGTGTGTGAGAACAAGGAATACAGGTTTAAAAGTCAAACTGAAGCTTAAAGTCATGTTAAAAATAGGACAGAATGTAAGTTGGTCAAGACACATTTAAGCAGAAATATGCTTACCAATTAAGAAGTATCTATTAAATACTGAGTCCCTATTATGTACTAGAGGATACAAAATTTCACTGGAAACAAGACATATGTCTGTATATATATTTATCTTCTCTTTCTATAATAATCAATTACATATACCTCTATATGACACATAAAAACTACATATCTACATATGGAAGCTACACACACACACACACACACACACACACACACCAAACAAACAAACAAAAAGAAAAACAAAACAAAACTCAATATGAGCCAGAGTTTTTAGGGAAGCCTTCACAGATGAGGTAGGGCTGGAGCTGAACTTGAAAGGAAGGCAAAATTTTACAAAGGAGAGAAGGGGTGGGGTCATTTCAGATCAAGTAACACCATCGACAATAGTACAGAACAGGGATATGCATGAAGCCTCCTGGGTTTAAGGTTCACACAGAAGGAATCAGGAGGCAGTTGTACTCTGCAGAGCCTTAAACACTATATTAAAAGCATGGACTTGATTCAAAACAGAACTGGATATGATGAGAAGCTTCTGTTGTCACTGAGGCAGGGAAAGTCCATTAGATACTGTATACCAAAAAATGCCCAAGAGCTAGTAATTGCCATCGATGGGTTTACAATATTCTCAACCATGGAAGAGACTATCTATGTAGAGTACATGCTGTCTCTGTATTTACTTTCACCCTTTTAGTAAAACAGATTACTGGAATATTGTAATGTTAACCTTAGAGGATTAAAGACCATATTGCAAAGCTTTGGGGGTCAGCGTTTGTGTAATGAGGAAAAGATAAGCAACCATGACCTCCATTATCTATCAAAACCATTTCTGTCCTTCCAGGTCAAGTAAAGCAAATCAAACACCACAACATACCTTCAGGAGAGCACACTGCAGGAAGTTCAGAGAGGATAACTAATGCAGCGGAAACCAACCTACTTCCATCTTCTGACAGCATCTGTGGCTTTGTAGCTTTTACTCCTGGGCTACCTGTCAATTTAGGATTTAGCTCTGGGAGCTGTCTAACTAGAATGCATACACACAATTCCAGTGTTGCAAAGACCAAAGATTTCCCAGGCACAAGTCCTCCTGTGTCCTTTCCCTCTCCAAATTCTGGCAAGGTTTCCTTTTCAGCAGCCCCATCATCAACTAAAAGACAAAAAGAACAATGTTGAATAAATGCTTCAGGTTTGTTTTGCTTCCGGTAGATGGCAGTTTAGTTCATTTCTGTTGTAGGTAACACATTTAAATGGGTGAAGTCTTGGGTCTTAAAGTTAAAGAGAAAGTTATGGAGGTAAAAGTAGTTATCTTTATGTGGACTTCTTATTGCAATGGATCAAAAGAAATCCTCGGTGATCTTCTCAGCCTTAAAATATTGTCTGGTTAACTCCTTGCTGTTAAGGTGTGAACCTGATAGCTAGAGCTCCAGCACTGACCTTACCACCTTAATATTGGTAGTGGCTGGGCAGAAAGATAGGAACTGAGGTCCCTGATGTCTTTAAGAAGCTGCCATCTCAGCCCAGGACTGCCAACTTCTGGACTTCTTTTAGATGAGAGAATAAGTCCTCGTGTTTTAAATCTACTGTTATATTGGATTTTCTGTTATAGGTAGTCAAATGTAATCTTAAGTGATAAACTCACCAATACCAAATTTGACTTGTAAATGAACAATTTAATCACTTTGCAAAACTTAAGTTATTAAAGAATTGTCAGTAGTTCTTTCCATGTACATTGGTAAACACTTAAAAGTAGGTACTCAATCAGTATAAAGAATTTTTTTTCCTTCCAGGGCTGTTAAAATTCTAATTTTCCCAAGGAATAGTAGTTTAGCTACTGACAACATCCAAGCTAACACGAAGAGGTGCATGAGAGGATTTGAAGCCATACCTAGAGATTTGTACTATACACAATAGATTCTCAGAACGACATAGACACATAAGCAATACTTAAAAAAATAATGATGCCGTGTGATTGATTTGGCATTATAGGAACATTCACCTTCTGCACTTCGTCTTTTCTCCTTCACATGTTCTTGAGCTGCACAGATAATCTGCCTTACCACTTCAAGAGAAGCCAGCTGAATGGAAGGTGATTCTCGGGTCAAAATTACTCGATGTAGTACATTCAACAACTCGATACCCAAGTCCTATCACAGAAAACAGGTGAGACTATATGGAAAATTACATACTTAAAAAAAAAATACCAATGTTAAATGCCATGACAAAATTCAGAGAAAGAAACAGTGGTCCATAAAAAATAAAGGTGTTAGGGCAATAAAGTTATGTAACACTTGCTCCACTTTAAACCAACTCCAGGTTGGTTTTTGTCCAATCCTGTGGGAGATGGCACTATGACAAAAGATCATTTTCACACAGGTCCTAAAGTGGGAAAACAAACGAGATTTCTAAAACAAGATGAAAAATGTGGCTAAAAGTATATAAGGACTGCCATGTAGATTCCTAGATTTATATTAAAGTTTTCTGGTACTAATAAAGAATGATGGCGAAGTATGACATTAAAAGTGGATGAGTTATTAAGCACAGAATGAATATCTCTCTAAAGAATAAAATACACTGGACAAATACTATTTCATTTTCCCCTTTTCTTTTCTATTGGTTACTCTGGTGGCTTTCTTTCATCTTTGAAAATAATAGTAAAACTGTCATTATGATACTTTTTTTTTTTTTAAAGATGTTGTGGGTAGGAGTTTATTAATTAATTTATTTATTTTTGCTGTGTTGGGTCTTCGTTTCTGTGCGAGGGCTTTCTCTAGTTGTGGCAAGCGGGGGCCACTCTTCATCGCGGTGCGCGGGCCTCTCACTATCGCGGCCTCTCCCGTTGCAGAGCACAGGCTCCAGACGCGCAGGCTCAGTAGTTGTGGCTCACGGGCCCAGTCGCTCCGCGGCATGTGGGATCCTCCCAGACCAGGGCTTGAACCCGCATCCCCTGCATTAGCAGGAAGACTTCCAACCACTGCGCCACCAGGGAAGCCCCTATGATACTTGTTTTAACATACAGAATAAACAAGCAGAAAAAGTTTAAAATTTATTCAAGTACAATCCAAGTCAGGCAGGAGCCTGATTAATACTTTAAACCTAATAAACGATAGTAGTAATAAGTTAAATAACTGTATAGAAAAGAAATCATACCATCCATTTTTCTTAACATCCAAGAGTCAATTTAATATACAATTCAATATACTGGTAGTACCTGATGCTAAGGGTGCCTGCCCAATACAGAGTTGCTCTTGGGAAAGCAGTTAAAGGAACTGCCATTCTTTGTACAGTGATCTTTTTTTTTTTTAACATCTCTATTGGAGTATAATTGCTTTACAATGGTGTGTTAGTTTCTGCTGTATCACAAAGTGAATCAGCTGTGTACAGTGATCTTTTAACCATGGTCACAACTGGGTCTGATATTAGTGTCTGACTCCACCTAGAGACTAGCCAGTCGTCTCTTAAAAAGACTTGGATAGAGAACTCAGCCAAGAGGAATACTACGTAACTGACAATAACTACGTGAACCAAGAAGAAACTCTCAGGGAAATGGGGTATAAGATACAGGTATATACGAAGAGCAGGGTGCACTGAAGCGGAAAGAGAGAAAGACAGTATGATATAGAACCTTCCCATCATTGCAGAAAGTTCACATGAAGAGCTGCTACACGGAGTGGTTGGCTGGTGGCAGCAGAAATAAGTGCGACAGAAGCAGAGACAGAAAGAGGCATGACTGCTCCTAGGTCAGCACAGTTGCTGATGCCAGTTCTGAGGCCTAGCTGTGCAGTTTTTTAGTCTCCTTTTTACTTCTCCGTGTTTACTCCCTATTGACTGTAGTGACCTGGACATGTTTCTGTTCCTGTTCCTTGACATGTACAGAAGCCAAACAAAAAACAAGAAATCACCTGATCACTGCCAATTTTAGATCTGGGCCAAGGAACATCTAGAAGGGCCTGTAACGCATGTAAACAAGCAGTAATGCTTTCCATGGTTGCATCTGAACGTAAGGAACACAGAAATTCCACACTGATTCCTGTAGAAAGCAGAAAAAGAGAACGAGGCTTCTTTGAGATTCTTAGTTTATGAAGTTAAATAATTTTCTATTTTGATAAGATATACAAATAAACTTAGCAAAAAGGTAATGCAAATAAACCACAATGAATTTAAGACTAAACAATTAAGTGATAAGGCAATCTCTTAATAGTTTGTTTTTATCAACATATACACAAATAATAATCTCAATTAGGCTTGCTCACTACTGCAAAAATTACAATAAAATTGCACCAGAGAATTTAACATGTAGAGTTTCATAACTTTATTTTGACTAAAATTTATTGAGTGATTACCATGTATCAGGCATTGCACTTTAAGTATATCATTTCACTATCTGAGAAAGTAGGTACTATTATTACCACTCCTTTTTTTTCTTTTTTTTTTTTTTTTTAAGTGGTACGCGGGCCTCTCACTGTCGTGGCCTCTCCTGTTGCAGAGCACAGGCTCCAGACGCACAGGCTCAGCAGCATGTGGGATCTTCCCGGACCGGGGCACGAACCCGTGTCCCCTGCATCGGCAGGTGGACTCTCAACCACTGCGCCACCAGGGAAGCCCTATTACCACTCCTTTTAAGCACACAGAGCTTAAATAGTTTGCTAAAGGTCCATTACAATGGGGCACACCAAGAATTTGAACTGAGGTAACCGTACTGCACAGCTTATGCCCTGCCAATCTTCGTTATATAAAAGTTCATTTTTATCTTGAAAAATTTTTTTATTTAAAAGAAATATTTATTTATTTGGCTGCCCTGGGTCTTCATTGCCTCATGCAGGATCTTCGTTGCAGCATGCAAACTCTTAGTTGCGGCACGTGGGACCTAGTTCCCTGACCAAACTAGGGACCGGACCCGGGCCCCCTGCATTGGGAGCACCCCCTTGCATTGGGAGCGCGGAGTCTTAGCCACTGGACCACCAGGGAAGTCCTAAATGTTTTTTAGAAAGTTCTCATCTCAAGGCAAGCGAAAACAAAATTTTAACATACCCAAGGAAATAAGAAATCCGGTCATGTTTGGCCTGGTAAGGAATAACAGAAGCTCTATGAACCATAAACCTTACTTAATTTAATCACTTGCCTTTATAACTCTCACATGTCACTTAAATCAATAACTTATTTATAGGTAATGATCTAATAACTTGTTTCCTCAGAACAAGGTAAGTATGAAAAATATTTATTCTAGAAACTCACTGTACCTAGAAAGATACTTCACTTTAAAAATGAAGTTCCAAGGCTTCTGTGGTGGCGCAGTGGCTGGGAGTCCGCCTGCCGATGCAGGGCACACGGGTTCGTGCCCCAATCCGGGAAGATCCCACATGCCGCGGAGCAGCTAGGCCCATGAGCCATGGCCGCTGAGCCTGCGCGTCCGGAGCCTGTGCTCCGCAACAGGAGAGGCCACAACAGTGAGAGGCCCGCGTACCGCAAAAAAAAAAAAGCATGTGGAAAGAACTAGGCTTCTTTTGCAAATTTTACATACATTCAACTCGATGCTAAAGCCAGCCTGTAATGGCATTCTAGACTTAATGAAATTTGCAATTTTATAAGCTGTATACAAGCTTACTCACTTGTATACATCAAGGCTATCACTAATGCCTAATAAAGAATGAAGTAATAGCCACCAAGAGCTGATAGGCAGGGGGCACAATTCAAGAAAAACTCTGTAGGGTCAGAAGCTAGTAAGGTCTTTTACTGACCTAAAATAAGATGGAATCTCTCAGTGTAGACATCCTCAGGGGACTTTACTGGAGCCCCAGATGATGACCCCTGACACATGGAAGTTGGTGTTACAGGCCTTGAGAGATTAGGTGCTCCCTCATCTGGGTCAGCAACAACAAAGCCTGTGCTTGTAAGCCACAGTGCTGTAGCATGGAGGATAAACGCCCAGGAGCTGTAATAGTGCAATTTTGCGTTTTCACTAGTCTCTGCTGTGTAGAAAGCACCACCTACAAAAAAGGGAAAGCAAACAGTTTCAGGAGGAATAAACGAAGAGATTAGCTCACACTACATTTTCCCTTTTATCTGTTACAAGATATAGACCATTTCCATCATCCCAAAATTTCCTTTGTGACCCTTTCCAGTCAGTCCCCTACACCTCAAGGCAACTACTTTTTTTTTTTTAAATTTATCCATTTATTTTATTATTTTTTTTGGCTGTGTTGGGTCTTCGTTGCTGCGCAGGGTTTCTCTAGTTGTGGCGAGCTTGGGCTACTCTTCATTGCATTGTGTGGGCTTCTCATTGCCGTGGATTCTCTTGCTGCAGAGCACGGGCTCTAGGCACACGGACTTCAGTAGTTGTGGCACGAGGGCTCAGCAGTTGTGGCTCGCGGGTTCTAGAGCACAGGCTCAGTAGTTGTGGCGCACAGGCTTATTAGTTGCTCCTCAGCATGTGGGATCTTCCCAGACCAGGGCTCAAACACGTGTCCCCTGCACTGGCAGGCAGATTCTTAACCACTGTGCCACCAGAGGAGCCCGGCAACTACTTTTTGACTTTTATCACCACAGACGTTTTGCCTGTGCTTGGACTTCACAGAAATGGAAAAATATCCAGTATGTACTTGTTTGTGACTGAGGTTTTTTTAAAAAATAAATTTATTTATTTCATTTATTTATTTTTGGCTGTGTTGGGTCTTCATTGCTGTGCACAGGCTTTCTCTAGTTGCAGTGAGTGGGGGCTACTCTTCGTTGCAGTGCGTGGGCTTCTCACTGCGGTGGCTTCTCTTGCTGCAGAGCATGGGCTCTAGGCACGCGGGCTCAGTAGTTGTGGCTCACAGGCTCTAGAACGCAGGCTCAGTAGTTGCGGCACACGGGCTTAGTTGCTCTGCGGCATATGGGATCTTCCCGGACCGGGGCTCGAACCTGTACCCCCTGCATTAGTGGATTCTTAACCACTGTGCCACCAGGGAAACCCCTTTTTTTTGATGTTGGCCATTTTAAAAGCTTTTTTTCGGGACTTCCCTGGTGGTGTGGTGGTTAAGAATCCGCCTGCCAATGCAGGGGACACGGGTTCGAGCCCTGGTCCAGGAAGATCTCACATGCCATGGAGCAACTAAGTCCGAGCACCACAACTACTGAGCCTGTTTGCCACAACTACTGAAGCCTGCATGCCTAGAGCCCGTGCTCCGAAACAAGAGAAGCCATTGCAATGAGAAACCCACACACCGCAAGGAAGAGTAGCCCCTGCTCGCCACAACTAGAGAAAGCCCGCATGCAGCAACCAAGACGCAACACAGCCAAATAAATAAAAAAATAAATAAGTTAAAAAAAAGTTTTTATTGAATTTGTTATAATACTGCTTCTGTATCATGTTTCAGGTTTTTTTGGCTACTATGCATGTGGGATCTTAGCTCCCCAACCAGGGATCAAACCTGCACCCCCTGCATTGGAAGGCGAAGTCTTAACCACTAGATCACCAAGGGAGGTCCCTGTGACTATGTTTTTGTTTAACAATGTTTTCAGAGATTCATCCATGCTGCTACATTATCAATATTTTGTTATCAATGATTTTATTTCTCCTGAGCATACAACTGTTCGGTCACAGGGCTGATATATCCTTACAACTTTATAAGAAAATTTGCAGGCTAATTCTTAACTTTTTATTTTATTATTATTATTTTTTGCGGTACGCAGGCCTCTCACTGTTGTGGCCTCTCCCGTTGTGGAGCACAGGCTCCGGACGCACAGGCTCAGCGGCCATGGCTCACGGGCCTAGCCGCTCAGCGGCACGTGGGATCTTCCCGGACCGGGGCACGAACCTGTGTCCCCTGCATCGGCAGGCGGACTCTCAACCAGTGCGCCACCAGGGAAGCCCCACTTTTTATTTTTAATCACAAAATATTTTAAAACAAATATGTGATGTGTATATGCATGTTTAGAAGGTGAAAGACTTATAGGATCTGAAAAGAAACCAGAGTATGTGTATGCATGTATAAAACAGATACCTATTTACCTATCTCCAAGATTAACATTTTGTCTTTCTTAAATCTCTTTCTTAAAAAACAAACAAAAAAACTCCTAAAACTTTGTACACCACTAATTCTTGCCCCTCCTTTTGTAACCACTTTCCTCAAGTCACTGTGAATCACTCTCATTATGGTCTTACACTTTCACTCTAGACGTCTGTATTCATAAATAATAGATGCTGTTATTTCTTGTGTGAGTTTCCTTAAAAGCCTCATACTGTGTGTATCCTTTTTAAACTTGCTTTCCTCCCAACACTACATTTTGATGATTTATGTGTCATTAACATTTGCTGATAAATTATGTCAATAAATCAGTTTATTTCCATTTTGTTTCCATTTTTAATGCTATTGAAAGGTACAAAGTACAATAAACACTCCACATATCTCTTTGTGTATAATTCCAATTAAAATTCTAACAGAACTTGATAGGCTGACCCTAAAATTCATAGCAAAGAGTAAAAAAAAATAATAGCCATTTTGGAATAACATAAAAATTAAAAGCAGCTACCAAATATCCAATCCATAAAATGCAATATTAATAACTGACTATAAAATTAGACCCCTAAGGGAATCTAAAAAAGAGTAGATATATGTATATGTATAACTGATTCACTTCGCTGTACAGCAGAAACTAACACAACATTGTAAAGCAACTATACTCCAATAAAAATTAATTTAAAATTTTTTTAAAATTAAAAAATAAAATTTGATCCCTATCCTCATTCCACACACATAATATAAATTCTAGCTGGACTAAAGTCCAAAATATAAAAAGCAAAACTGTAAAGCTTATATTTCTTTATGACCTTAAGTTACAAAGAAGTATTAGGCACTATACAAAAACCATAAACAACTGATTATATTACTTTTAAAAAGATAAAAGAGCAAACTACAGGCTGAAAGAAGATACCTGCAAGATATGGAATCACAAAGGAATAGTATTAAACATATGCAAAGGATTAATAAGTCAGTAAGAAAATGTCAAATAGTAGAAAATGGGCAAAGATTATGACTAGGTGATTTATGGAAAAAGAAACTTAAACATCCCATAAACCAATGAAAAAAGATTCCCAATCTAGGAAATAAACCAATGAAACGCTTTCATACTCATCAGATTGACAAAAATTATTAACAATGATAACATAATGATGGGAAGATGTAGAAAAACAGAAGCATGTTGCTGTTTGTAATGTATGTTGTTTGTATGCAATGTATGTTGCACATACATTGTTGTAACCACTTTGGAGAGCGATTTGGCAGTGTCTTGTGAGGTAAGACGAGCATGCCTTATGACTTAGAGATTCAACTTCAGGGTCTCCACCCTGAAGCAACTCTCCCGTGCTTATTCTATGAATGAAAATTATTCTGGGAAAATGTTTCAGATAAACATTACCTGCTATCGGAGAAATTTTGAAAATACATGTTACTGACTGTCATTCTAGGGATTATGTAAATATTTCCCCCCCTTACCTTCAACAGGAAGCTGGGAGGCAAATTCTGAAGGCAAAGTTAGGAGAGCAAAATCCTGAAGCGCAGCAAGCCAGAGCCTACTTAATGTGCCAAGATCTGCGTGGACTAAGTCAAGCAGCCCGTCTGATGAAATCGACCCGTTTCCGACACACTCTTCTGAACAGGTAGTCTTCAAAGGTTGTTTGTGGTTTTTATGTCTTTCTACAGCAATTATGTAGACCTGTATAAAGGTTACTTTATAAATAGGAAAATCTCGTACCCACTGAAAAGGTGTTGCAATATTTTTATCTTGCTGAAGAGGCAGACCTTACCTCCTGGACTTAAAATGCATTGTGATACCAAGAAGGTATACATATGTAACCACACACACAAAACTAGGGTAGAAAGATCCAAAAGCATTATCTTCAGTGAGATATATTAGGGATAATAAACATTTGACAAATATGCTGCCACCTTGCAGTTTACAACCATGACAGCTATAATTAAATGATCATGGCACTCTCTTTTACTAAGCCTAGACATGGCCTTGTAATCCATTTCAAAATATGGCTACAGGCAGCCATCTCTGAATTGAAATAAGCTGAATATCTTCTTTCAATGTTACCACTAAATTACTATAAAAAGTTTAACTATATAGATTTAACATGGACTACAGAATGTTAAAGTATTCAACATTGTACATAATGTGTACTATCTCTTTATCCATAACTCCAAAATCCAAAAAGCTCTGAAAAATCTAAGTTTGTCGGCAAATCAATCTGGTGGCAAAACACAAAAAAATTTATGTGAAGCTATTTATACAACGTGAATATTCAAACATTTCACACAGATATATTTAAGTGTTTGATTACAGATTCTATGGTATTGTCCCAGACATCCTAGATGAATACATGAAATATGCAGCCAAATTTTAAATCCCAAATATATCTGGCTCCAAGGATTTCAGATAATTATGGACCTCAATTACATGGAACTTGTTGGCTAGTCATTACTTTCACTAAGGAGAGAATAGGAGAAAGTAATGGCTTAAGCAAGAGTATAGAGTTTCAAATTATTACAAAGAACACTATATAAGCACAGAGTAATTTATAAAATAGGTTACAGAAATTACAGAATCTCTGTTTGCTCTATTAAAAGCATATGTTTAAAGCATTTAGAGTTGACTGTTAAAGATCATTAGATCCAACTTATTAAATCTAGGCAGAACTACTTCCTGAGATTTGTCAACACTAACTAATGACAAAAATAGACACTTTACAATCTTCTGATTTTGATTAGCCCCACTGAAGGAAACCCTTTCTTATATGTTGGTTAATTCTCTCAGTTGCAATCTGAGACTATATACTTCATTAAAGTGATATATGAACCAAGACTGGCCAAGTCTGGTAACTGCTGAAGCTGGATGACGGGTATATATGAGTTCACTGTACTATTCTGTGTAAACGTTTCCATCGTAAATTTAAAAATTATATAGTTTTCTTCCTGATTAGAAAAGTAAATAAAGAAGAGTTAAGCACTTCCCTCTAAGATTTCTCTAATCTTAGGAAATAAACCAACTTAATATTCAAGTCACTTTATGAAAGAGCACTAAAAAATATTAACATATGTGTTATAGAGTTGACAGAATATATGAGCAAACCCACATTTCCAATAATTCAGGTTTCAATAAAAGTTGATTTCCATTGGCTATTATTAATGTCTCTCATGACTGCCCCTGCTTAAAGCAGCAGATAACAGACAACAGAGGGCACTTTAGAATCCTTGGCCAAAATATCAATTAGCATATAAATACACCTCATATTGAAAGTCTTCTGTCAACCTTAAACATAGACTTACTTGTGTTTTAAATAGCTAACTTCAGTTTATGGCCTAAGATGTTTATTAACAACTTCCAAAATTCTAGAAGTACTAACCTCTGCCCAGGCTTTTAGCACAGCTAAGATCTCCATGGTAGAAGCACTTTCATTATATAAGTGACTTAGAGCTTCTTTTCCAACCTGAATTTTTGTTAACGATGCAACAAGCAACTGATGAACTCTTCGGAGATCATTAAGGTCACTTACAACTCCACTTGCTATCCAGGCACTGCAAACCTAGTTTTTTAAGAAAATCAAAGGTTATATTTAAAAATTATAAAAATTATAAACACCCCCTTTGTGAGTTCAGCAAAACTCACCCATATCTCAGGAATCTGGTCATTGAAATCATCTTGCTATCAAGAAACCCCAAGGGATACTGGTGATAATGATAGTCAAAGCCAGCATTTCAAACGGGAATGAAGTCTTAAGGTTGAAGAAAGGAAACTGTGCTAATAAGTATATAAATCAGAGTTTCAGATGTTATTAACACAGTGAAATTAAGCCATGAAAGGCATCACTTTCATAAATGTTTGGATTAACATCTGAATTATATCTCCAATCTTGACTATTTCATCTTATTATTTTAAAAACAGCGATTAATTGCATGGTTAATTATTTTATCTTTCTTGAAAGATAAATTACCTACCATTTAAACCTCAATGAAGATTTTGATTCTTTTGAAGATATTTTTAATTTTAAAAACAAAACATCATTAATAATTCTCCAATTCAAAAAGTTTACTCAATTATCAGAGGTTATCTATAAAGGTTTTCCTGGGTGTCACCATATTTCTCTTTTACTACAGAAAATTTATTTTTCTTTTATATTTATTTAGTGTGCATCTCATTTCACAAAAGATTTCAAGTGGCTTACAGCGTGAACACATATAATAAAAACGATGATAAATTAGACTCAGGACAACAGTTAACACACTTCTGTGAATATTTGAAGGCTCTCAAACATTTCCTAAATACAAATGAATTTAGAAATTTGAAAATACTGAGTAAAATTATAATTAATTTAATTCACATCAGTTCTGCTTTCAGGCCATTCAGGTCTGGATATTGAATGTCTGACAACCACACCAAGAAAAGCAACTATTTAAAACTGTATATTATATGGCTCTCAGCTATATGAAAAAAAGCTCAACCTCACTTGAAATACAAATCTAAACTATCCTGAGATACCCTTTTTACTCCATCATATACACAAAAATCTAAGTTTGACAACTCACAATGCTGCTGAGACTTTGGGGAAATAGGCACTTACATACAGTGCTGGTAGGAGTTTAAATTGGTAAATTCCTGTAATATACTCTTGAACCCAGCAATTCAATTTTAGGGAATTTATCTCACAGATATGCTTAGACCCAGTGAAATGACCTATGCAGAAAGAAGGTCATTCACTGCAGCAGTATCCATTAATAGCAAAAGACGAAAAAACCCATATTTCCATCACTAAGGAGCTGGTGACATACCCATATATTGGATTACCATGCAGTTATAAGAAAGAAAAAGTTCTCTAAACTTAAAAAGTAAAGGAAAAGGGGCAACTGAGATTAATGGTTAGACAACTATAACATAGAACCTTGGTATCAAATACTAACTGGAGAGCTGCTTCCTAAGAGAGGGTTTTTCTTAAAATTTATCTTTTTAACCTTTTACCTGACATGCTTTGGCAGTGACATCAGGTGGCGTCTCTGAGGTGAAGGCTGGTCTAAGTGCCGCTCCTACCTGGCAAGACATTACAGGCTCATTCAAGCATTAAAAAGTAAAATAGCACAAACTTTTTCTCATTTTAATGTTATTTTAAAATTAGTTTTTTTTTAAATTAGTTATTTATCATATGTATTATGAACATCTTTTGTTTTTGCCTGCCCAGCATATCTTCCCGTTTTTAGCTAAGTGCATCCAAGTTTTCCTTTGGGGAACTTTCTCTCTCCACAACTCTCAGCCCATGTTGTTGCTATGGAGTTGTGAGCACTGTCTGGCTCCAGGGACCCACACTGGGATAATGAAAGCTCTCCTGAGGACATTTGCTAGGAGTACTAGGAAAGAAGCTCTCTCTTTAAAAGACTCTGGATGCTAAGAGAGCCATCTTGATACCACTTGGAGAGGGCAAACTTGAGAATAAAGCCAGTGCAGAAGAAAGCAGAGCCAACTACGGTTCCTGAAAACAATTTTCCTTTCCTCCTTAAGTGAGTGGTAATTTTATTTCTATCATTTGCAATTTTAAGAGCATTAAAAATATAAGAGGGGCTTCCCTGGCAGCGCAGTGGTTGAGAATCTGCCTGCCAATGCAGGGGACATGGGTTCGAGCCCTGGTCTGGGAGGATCCCACATGCTGCGGAGCAACTGGGCCCGTGAGCCACAACTACTGAGCCTGTGCAGCTGGAGCCTGTGCTCCGCAACAAGAGAGGCCACGATGGTGAGAGGCCCGCGCACCGCGATGAAGAGTGGCCCCCGCTTGCCGCAACTAGAGAAAGCCCTCGCACAGAAACAAAGACCCAACACAGCCAAAAATAAACATACAAATAAATTAATTAATAATAAAAATATATATATAACAGAGCTCCCTTTAAGTAAGTTGAATTATAATATTTTAGTCTAATGTGATTAGTTGTATCTAACTCCTGTCCCTTCCTTTTGCTCTTTCCCTAAACACACATTGGCATTACCTGCTGGGAAGATGTGATGGAGCCTGCTAACCAACTGGTGAACTGCTCTGGATTCCCTAACTGCCAGCCATCAGAAGCTGCCTTTGAATCATGAGAGGTATCCTTGGATGAATGCTACTGAAGGATTACATGTGATGTGTATGATATAATATGTGATGATTTTGTTATCTTCCTTGTTCCTCCTAGGCTGCTTAATGCACCAGTCAAAAAAACACCAGTTAAAAAGCTTACAGAGGGCTTCCCTGGTGGCGCAGTGGTTGAGAGTCCACCTGCCGATGCAGGGGACACCTGTTCGTGCCCCGGTCCGGGAAGATCCCACATGCCGTGGAGCAACTAAGCCTGTGCGCCACAACTACTGAGCCTGTGCTCTAGAGCCCATTCGCCACAACTAATGAAGCCTGTGCGCTCTAGGGCCAGCGTGCTGCAACTACTGAAGCCCGCGTGCCTAGAGCCTGTGCTCCACGACAAGAGAAGCCACTGCAATGAGAAGCCTGTGCACTGCAACGAAGAGTAGCCCCTGCTTGCAACAATCAGAGAAAGCCCGCGCACAGCAATGAAGACCCAATGCAGCCAAAAATAAATAAAATTAAAAAAAGAAAAGAACAATGCCTATTCCACAGGGTTATTGTTAAAGATTAACTTAGTAAATGAATGTTAATTTTTTAAAAAAGCCCTTTATTCCCCCAAAATTACCAAAATGGTTTTAATTATGAAAATTAACCTTTAGTGTTATAAAAGACCTGTTTTATGTATTATTTTGCTTTTACATGAAGATTTCTTCTTTAAACATACACTGATTATACTGGTGATATATTAGCAGAGATACATACTCATTTACATATTAAAAGGTGACATGCCAGTTAGTTCCACAGACTTTTAATAATAATAAAATTCTCTAGTAGAAAGAGCTTACATTGGCTTGATACTGTTCCAGAATCACATGACCTGGAAACTCTGGTTCTGGAATAGTTGCAAATCGCCGAATAACAACTAACAGTGTTTCAAGGCCAGAAAGACGGAGCTGATCACTGTGATCTGTGGCAGCCATAAAAGCCATGCGAATTAAGTCACCAAGATGTAGCACCAAAAAGTCATCTGCAATATTAAAAAAAATATCTTATTAAGAAAAAGAATATGCTGGAACTAAGATTTATGTTAAGTGATAATTTTTCCTCCTTTTAATTTCATAACCTAGACTTTCTTTTAAGTACTTCTGATTTGATTTACATTTTACTGTTTGTTAAATACAGACTTTAAACTGGCTTTACTGCACCAGTGCAAATACTCACATACAAACAACTATCCCAAAGCAAGTAATTATGCAGCTATTCAAAAACAAAGGCAGAATTAGCATCCTTTAAAAGAGTACTAATAGTACCTTCAATAAAAATTTTGTTCAGACTTTCTGATAAAAGTACATTAGAAGGTACTTAGGAGACTGGGTTTTGATGAATTAGGCAGTAATTTAATCATCCTCTTTACATCAAGTTGAGGCTAAAAGACTTAATGTCCCTTTAAAAAAAGTTTTATGTGGTTCTTTATATGGACTACATTACCTTACTTTTTTGCATGTCCTGCCACACACACAAATGATGGGAGCATAAAAATATTTCTAGCTGTGAAATTATAAATGATAATTCCTTTCACGCCTACAATATATTCTTTGGTATAATAATTCTACTGGGGAGAGACATAAGACAATCATTTAACACTGTTCCAACAATAAAATGTTTACAGGTACAACTAACCTTTACCTAAAAAATATGTGAGACCAATTCAAAGAAGTATACTAGTTATAGGTCACACTGAAGAAACCAACTCATCTTAGTAAGTGCCAATTACAGTTTTAATTGGGAGCACAGGAGTCAGTAAGCACGTATATCAGAATAGTGCTCATCACAAATAAGAGACTCAATAAATGCTTGCTTGAAAAACAATTAAAATAGAAATACTTAATTCATACTCTCAGACTGACCATACCAACATCTTGCCTTATGATTCTTTTGTCAGGTAAAGAATATTTCCAAGGCACTGAGAAATGAGCATTTAGTCTTTGAACATATGTGCTTAAGTGATTTTAAAAAATTAGACATTAAACCATAACCCACACGCATTTAGGTAAAAATAATAAAACTGAACAATAAAAGGTCAAAATGGTCTTACAACTCGGTTTACTTTACATTGAGATAGACTTAAATATTTTCTAGGTAATATCCTTGAAACCAAAATAATCTATGAGCAAAACTGCTCTAAGTTACAATTCAGAAAATAAAATTTAGAAAATAAAATTTGGCAACTAGCTAATGTACATACTACTTTCCAAGAACATGACTATTCTCTATAAACTTAATATATCACATATGTCCACTAAACAAAAGTGAATGTGAATTTAAGAAGTTTAATCATTAAAAATGTATTTGAACATTAAAAATATACTATAGGCAGACAGCATTTCAATGTATATCATTTGGTCTTTTCATTATTATGCCACTTACTTCTTGAATCCCTTTTTTTCATTTCTTGTGCTAAAGCGATGTCAAAATGTGCACTGTGTGCATTCTCACACTGGTTAATTATCCTGCAGACACATTCAGCAGCAAAGACTCTTGTAGCCCATCGCGGATTGGTAAAAGGATGAGGTCTGCCATCATTTCTGATGGTCAGAACTGAAGCATCATCCCCTTTATCTCCTTCCTCTTCTTGCATTGTATCCACACAAGTTACAGTTGTAAAATCTTTTATCAAGGGAGAATACACATAATCACAATCAGTTGGAAGATATATTTATAAAGGGACACAATGACTTCAAGTACAGACTAGAATTACTGTTGATCAAAATGACTACTAGTAACAGTGGTATCTAAAGAAATGCTAAAAAGAACTATTCTTAAAAAATGACAAAGTTGTTAAATTATATTTAAAGTGAAAACTGAACATGATACTAGAATAATTATCAATCCCCTGTATGTAGATGGATATGCTTAAGGAAGCTCAGAATTCCCTAGTAGGGAGTGTGGTGGATAGAACTAGAGATGTTGTTTTAACACTGGGGCCTTGAATGAATTTAAGAAGGTTCCTGAACCCACTAAAAATGTCCAAAAATGTTTTTTTCAGTACAGACCCATTGCTGTAATTACAGTCTCAAATTGTCCTGATGGCCAGAGCCATTAAGTAGTAAATTATTTCCCCTTAATATTATACTAACTGCTAACTTATTAACTGTTTAACTCGACTTAAATTGGAACTTATGCTATAAAACAAACCAACTTGTTTTCCTTAAATTATCTTGTATGTCAACATTTTTTGAGTGTGATACAATAGATAGCAATGATGTTACAAATAAAGTTAAGGCGAACTCTTGTCTTAAAACTGAGAAGCAAACAGAGACTGAAATGTGGGTTTTCCTAATAAAAAGGGATAGAGGCAAACTACAAAGGATAAAGAATAAATGGTGAAATAAAATTGAGCTATTAAAAATTTTTAAAAAGATAGGTAAGATACCAGAAAGGTATAATCAACCTATCTATGCACATATATTTTTTTCTTTTAAAGAAGTCCTTCTAAGTTCTTAAGTAGTGGCGATAGAGGAGAACATTGAAGAAGGAAAACATGTAGAGCATAATGGTTGAAAGAGCAGGTATAAATCACTGGAAGAGTACCAAGAAGAACAGAGGTAGACAGAGAAGAATATTTTTAAAAATGCCAAAAATTTTATGGTACCTTTCTTCCTTTCACATAACTTAACTCAGAGACCAAAGTGACATTAAATTATAAGACTTAAGTAACTGAGTTGAGAGCTACTGAAATATTATGAAAAGTTAAGATTTTAAAGTCATGTAGGCTAAGGTTTGAATACATCTGTGTGTGTTACTTAACCTTTCCAAGTCTTGTTTTCTCTCGTGTAAAATGGAATAATACTGCCTACTCATAGGATGGTTAAAGGATTAAATCATATAAAATATGTACAACACCTGGAACAGAATTGGTTTCTATCCTCTTTCTTCCTCATTTATTTTCTTAGTCCAGGATATAAATTTTAAAGACTCTAACACACTTTCTCACTAATAATTATCTTGTACTAACAAAGACATTAGAGAAACAACACTATTAATATATTTAAATTAACATTATTAAGAGTAGAGAAACTGGCTTGCTCAAAATGTCATAACTCTTGGTGAGTTTTCTATTAAGTTGATTTGAGGCAACACCTCAAATATTTCTCATATGTATGAAAATAAATGATGGGGCTGCTGTAAGTTAGGTTATCCCTTTTATAGCATAAATAACAATTCTAATTTTTAGTTTGTTTTTCACAGGAAAGTCATATAAGACAATTATAAGAAAAAAAAAAGTAGGCTTTTAAGTGTTGGACTAGAATCTCCATTAAAAAAAACAACAAGCAATTATAACCCAAATATCCAGATTGATAAACTGTCACTAGCAAACAATTTTAGATAATGCTCTTACTTTTAATTTTATTATGTTGGCTGGTAATCACCAATACTTACCAGCTGATGCAGCAAGTACATCTTTACAAAGCTTTAACCAAAAGGAGAGTTTATCCACTGCCATAGATGTGAGCATATGGTTTAATGTCTCTTTGATATCATGGCATAATCTCCCATCTGTCTCTTTGTCAAGTAAGGTCAATAAGGCCCCTTCAAGGCCTACTTCTCTGATGTTAGCATCTGACAAGAAGAAAATCGATGATCTAAGTAATACAGAAAACAAAACTGCCATATGAGAAGCACACACATTCAGTAGTTATTAAAATATTACATGCAAATATATTCTAAAGAACTAGTCCAAATATTGCACCTCAACCTACTGAGGTCTATTTTAGTTCACAATTCAAGTTTGGTAATTATTCACAACACTGCAAAGTTATTTTTTATGCAATGTCATTGAAAGATAAATCTTTATTAAGAGTTAATATGTTTTCCTTAAATTAGATAAACATTTAAACCCAATTAGCATTCTAATACTTATAAAAATACTTTCTAATACTTTATAAAAAAATACTTTCTAATACTTATATTAAAAAAAACCCCAATACTTATGAAAATTTATACAATGTTTCTTGGTATGATTATTTTATCTTTTCTTTAAAGTTAATTCAAATAAATAATCATAATTAAGTTTTACTTATTCTGGTACAAAAGCTTTACATTTATTAACATGAGAGTAAAACTCAGACAGAAAAAACTATTGTATGGAGAACAGTGTTTAATTACTGCAACTAAACTACAGTGGATCTAAAGAAGACTACTGAATTAATATAAATTACTACACAATATTCTCACTGCAAAGTAATAAATCATCTCAAAAAAGAAATAAAAACCTTGATCTAGTGTCTATTTCCTCTAATTCTGAAAATGTCAAAAGAACGTATACATTTTCTCTTGAAGATTTAACTCATTTGGCAATTATGAAAGCATTTAGTTCTAAAGATTATGCTACTATTTTAAAGAGGAGTTATCTTTTAAAGATCAGAAGGAGGAGGTAGGAATGTTTCTGATTAGGAGTCAGAACAGCCCAATGTAATGTGTGAGTCATGACTGGATCATAAATTTGGATGGGGGTGAGAGGGGTAGGAAAGAGTATTATAAAGGACTATAATGGGAAATTTGTGCGAGGACTGTACATTCTATGAAGCTACTAAATTAATGTTGATTTTACTAGGTATGGAAATAACATGTGGTCATGTAGGAGAATGTCCTTGAAAAATGCAAATAAGTATTTAGGGGTGAACCATCATGATGCCTGCAACCTGCTTTCAGATGGTTTGGCACAAGGTTTGTGTGTGTGTGTATATATACTGAGAGATATATAAAATGAGTATCGTAAAGATAGTAGGTGAATCTACGTGTTCACTGCACATTTCTTTCAACTTTTCCATGGGTTTGAAAAACTACAAAACTTTTAAGAAGGAATATGAGTTCTTTACTATAAATTTTTCTTTTATTTTTGGCTGTGTTGGGTCTTCATTGCTGAGCATGGGCTTCCTCTAGTTGCAGTGGCTTCTCTTGCTGCGGCGCACGGGCTCTCTGCACGCGGGCCTCAGTAACTGTGGCACGCAGGCTCAGTAGTTGTGGCTTTCAGGCTCTAGAGCGCAGGCTCAGTAGTTGTGGCTCATGGGCTTAGCTGCTCTGCAGCATGTGGGATCTTCCCAGACCAGGGCAGGTGGGTTCTTAACCACTGCGCCACCAGGGAAGCCCCTTTACTATAATTTTAATCACACAGCTAATTCAATAATTATGTACCAGTACAGTTACATAATAAAATCCTAAAGCAACAAATACAGATAATTCCAGTGGTGAATATAAGTTAAAGGTCACTTTGGGGAGAATACCACACATTAACCATGTTCTGCAACCTGTCTGATGACTATAACAGTTCAGCAATGCTGATAAGCTCAAGTCAGAGCAAAGGTTTTAATATAATAATAAAACTAATTTAAAGAGCACAGCATGACAGTAAAATACATTATAGATCTGAGAGCTTTAGATATTGGAAAGGTTTATGAAGTCTGAGACCTAAAAGTGTGACAGCACTTGGGAAACTATATACTTTTAAAGTGTAAGATATTATCATTACTATTTTTATAGGCTGTTTGAATTTATATGCATGTTTGAGTTATTCACATAATTTTTAAATGAAGAGACATACTTAAAACAAATCTTACTGGCCAAGAAATCCTTTAATTCAGCTCTAAAATATAGAAAGGGTATAAAAATCCTTTAACTTGAAGCAGATTCATCTATGAGAAATTTTATTGAATGAGATTTAGGGGGAAGACAGGCATATATGATAAAATGACTTCAGCGCTAAATCCAGTTTCAATCCATTATTGTAAAACAACTCGTTTGAAACCAATGGCTCTCAAACTTCAGTACCATTATCATTATTGTAGAAAAATAATTAAGAGATTGCTGGGCTCTACTGCCAGATTTCTGGCTTAGCAGATTTAGGATGGGGTCCAATAATCTGCATTTCTAACAAGTTCCAAGGTGAGGTGGATGTCGCTGCTGTAGGGGGCCTAAGATGGAGAACCATTATCTAAACCAGTAACATCACTGGGTGGAATGATAATCATTGTTAGCAATTATCACTTGTAGCAGGTTTAAGACATTATATACTAACTTTTAAATTTCGTTTTAAAAACTCATGTTTATATGGAAGATTTAAGATTAAAACAGTCATCTGAGCTGGAGATAATACTGATAAAAAGAACTACCTGGAGTCAACTCTTCTCTGCTATCCTTAGCAAGCATAACAGCGTGTTCTGAAACTTCAGCTGCTTCTCTCTGAACAAGCTGACGTAAACAAGCCAGTACTGCTCGTCTCAGTAACAAATAGGGACTACAAAGATTCACCTGAAAAACACCATTTGGGAAGTAAAAGAGCTGAAATTCTTCGTGGCATTCAATACATCTAACAGATATTCACTGGACCCCTCCTGATTGTGTCCAGCCCAGTGATGGGCTGGACACAATTTACTAAATACACAGAAACTTCAACTATCCTAGCACATATTTTTTATTATACAACTTAGAAACAGCTTAAGGAGTAATACATGTATTTATTAGGCAATATTCATAAACAAGTCCAAGCAAAAGCCTCCTGACAATGTTAGAAGACATAAAATTTATATGAGTAAAACAGTTTTGAGAGACAAAAGAGATACAATGGAGAAAGAATTTATTTACAGCTTATATATATGTGCTCATGGAACTATATTATAATGTTTTATGAATCTCTAAGTAGAAGTTTATACAAATCCATATAAGCACTGTAGCATACTGGTTAAAATGGAGGCTCTGGAGTCAAACTGTCTGAGTCCTAGATCCATGACTTACTAGCTGTGTGACCTTGGGCAAACTATTTAACCTCTCTGTGTCTCAGTTTCCTCATCTGTTATATGGAGATAACACTAAACACTACCCCCATCTCACAGGGCTGTTGTGAAGTCAACACAAAGAAACATGCAAAAGTGCTTAGCACAGTACCTGGCAAATAGTAAGCACTCGATAAATGTTAGTTATTATTAATGCAGCGTCTATCAGTAGTAGTTTATTCAGATGCCATACATAGTAAGTAAATGCATTTTCAAATAAAGGCAGAAAGAGTCTTACTCAGAAAACATATTCACCGAAAATGCTCTCTAGAAACAACATTATAGATAGCAAATTTTATACATGTATATCTACTTATATATGAATATACATATATGTACATAGATATGTAAATGTCTTAGCAATAGAGAATATTTCTGCTCAGAATGATAGGCTCAATACATATTTTTACTGAGAAGTATTTAAACCATGTAAATCTCAATAGGTTGTGTCTACCTAGGGTAAATGATACAATTGGTGATATACCTTAAATGAGCAATTAAAACAAGTCAAAGGTTTCTGGATACCAATTGTTAATGATTTCATAAGTAGAATAAAGCCTAGAGATTTTGAAATTTATTTTGTCCTAACTATGAAAATAACGACCAGTTTGGTGTGGCTTATGACAATAAATGTTCTTATAATAGTGATTTTTCTGAGCAAAATTTTAGAAATAATGGCATAATTCATATATGTGCCTTTAGATCTGGTTTATGTGTCAAAGACAGGACTGAAGTAGGTGAGTCTGTTGAAAAGACCAGAGGCAAAATTCTGAGGAAAAGAGTACGTAGTGGCAGCTGGTTTGTGATATATGATACATGCAAAGAGAGCTAAATCCTCAATTTTATCAGAAGATAAAAGGCAAGAAAAGTTTGTGAATATATTAGCAGTGAAACATACAGATGAGAACTGCTTTATAAATATGTTCTAATACCCTCAAGCTATATCATGAACTCAGAAGTGGAAAGACAGGAATGCCATTCACAAAGCCTCAAGGTCATGTCATTCTAGTCATGTTTAAGAACTCTGCTGTTAGAAACTAGTATACAGGATAACAGAGAAGTTAAAATGTAAACGATTAGGTTAATTCATGCCCAAGATTACAGCTATATTTAACAACAATGACAAAAAAGCACTCAAGACAATTTTAAAGAAAAGTTAATAAATCTATTAGTTACTTTAACTGGAGTTTTACAAGCACATAATACAAGGCAGGTGCAGCGTTTATTCAGGCTGGTCAAACAATCTTTTAGAAAAAGCATGCTCAAAAGTACTCTTTACTTGTTTGGTAGAAAAAATATTAAAAGGCCGTCACACAAAACAAAATGGGACGCTTAATATTTCCATGTCATTCACCAGCATTTATATTGGGAAGAGGAATAGAGTGGATTAAGGCAAACAAATCAAGCAAGCAAAATACAGAAATTAAATCAAACTGTAATTACAATTCCTTTCTGAAATGAATACATTAAATCAAAATGATGCAAAATTAAGTGCAAGGAGTGAGTGCACCAGCTGGAGAAGGTTAGGGAGGATTTGTTTACATGGGTATTAAATAAACACCATGTAACATGCTATACACACTGGACTTTGCATTAATGGTTAGCTTAAACAAAGAGATGCAGAGGAAAACAAGAACATCTACAACCAAAAAAAAAAAAACACAACACAAAGAAACAGCACTGCAAACCTCAAAAAAAGTTAGGAATCGAGGGTCAGGGACCTACCAACACAGAATTATCCAACAAGATCTCCTGCACAAAAAACAAATGACAGACTGGTCATGACAAAACCAAAAGATAAATACTAGGATGACTTTGACAACAGTCAGCTAAGCATTAAAATGTAAATGTTAATAGAGCTATCATTCAAACTGGCTTAGCTTCAGCTTTAAAAAATATGCCATAAATACTTCATTTTCCAACTTAAAATATGAGTTGAGGTAAGATTTTAAAAACAGTCAACTCAAGATGTAAAGATATAAAAAATACAATAATTTCAAAATGCACATTTGTGTAATTAGGTTTTCCTTTGGAATCTTTCATTAAGCCTCAGTAACAAAACCAGAACAAGTAGACATGAGTGTGAAAGGAGTGATCTGGATTACATTCACATGAACAGGTGTCCAGCAAGGGACCAAGTTAATGGTTTACCTCATCACAAGTTAATTATAGATTTCTTACTCTTGGAAGCCAAGTTTTAAAACTGTGAGTAGTCAGAATTGCGAGTATAGCTAACGCCAGGTTCAGAATGGAAGTTAAATAGCATGCAGTTAGAAGAAAACCCTTTGCAGTAAGATTCCTTCCTAATGATTAAATGTATTCTGAATACTCAGGGAATTTCAGTTAACGTGAAAACACTTCATGCTAACTAAGTTCTATGTAGAAAAGAAACCTGATCATAAAGTTGTTAATAGGAAAGCAAAAGCATCTTTTTTTAGTAAATTTATTTACTTTATTTATTTATTTTTGGCTGCGTTGGGTCTTCGTTGCTGCCCGCAGCCTTTCTCTAGTTATTGCAAGCGGGGGCTACTCTTCCCTGTGGTGCGCGGGCTTCTCATTGTGATGGCTTCTCTTGTTGTGGAGCACAGGCTCTAGGTGCGTGGGCTTCAGTAGTTGTAGCACGAGGGCTCAATAGTTGTGGCTTGCAGGCTCTAGAGCACAGGCTCAGTAGTTGTAGCACACGGGCCTAGTTGCTCCACAGCATGTGGGATCTTCCAGGACCAGGGCTTAAACCTATGTCCCCTGCATTGGCAGGTGGATTCTCAACCACTATGCCACCAGGGAAGCCCCAATTTTCTTACTACAGGGCATACTTTAAAATACAATAATAAATTTAGAATAAAAGCTTTACTAATCAAAATATTAAGATACAAAATTAACACGTTTTGCTAACACAAAATTGCTAGTGATAGCAATTTTTGAATTTAATTTTTGTATTAAAAAAATCATTTTATAGCTTAAGTATTATGAGTAACATGAATAAGACCTGTAATTGTTACTTCTGATTTTCTCAGTTGCTCTGAATGTACCTAAAAAAAAGATCTGAGAACAGTCTCTATTCTTCTTTGTATGTAACCTTCTCAGTCTAGTAAAAGAAAAGACTACCAAATTTGATCAGATCTAATTCACAATGAATTAGTAGTTAGTCTTGCTTTTTATTTCTCAATAAACTTTACTTAATAAATGAATTCACGTATCAGTTAAAGAAGAAATTTTAAAAGGGTATTAATGGAAATTTTCTACTATGATTCAAGAAGAAAAAATGGCAGTATTGTTTTTATTTATTTATTTAGGCTATGTTTTGTCTTCGTTGCTATGCACGGGCTTTCTCTCTAGTTGTGGTGAGCGGGGGCTACTCTTCATCGCGGTGCATGAGCTTCTCATTGCAGTGGCTTCTCTTGTTGCAGTGCACAGGCTCTAGGCGTGCGGGCTTCAGTAGTTGTGGCATGCAGGCTCAGTAGTTGTGGCTTGCAGGCTCTACAGCACAGGCTCAGTAGTTGTGACGCACGGGCTTAGCTGCTCCGTGGCATGTGGGATCTTCTCGGACCAACGCTCGAACCCATGTCCCCTGCATTAGCAGGCGGATTCTTAACCAGTGCGCCACCAGGGAAGTCCCAGTGTTGTTATATTTAAATGGAGAGTAGAAACTTAGATCAACTTGCAAAGTAATGGGTATTTTTCAGTAATTGGTATTGGCAATTGTTCTTCAACTATAAAGAGTAATATTCCTGGGGAAAAGTTGCTGAATGATAAAGGTAAAATTCTTTTCCAGTAAGTGCTGTTTTCTCTAATACATGTTTAACCCAGATAGAAAACAAAGTTTCTATCAGAAAAGTCAGTCATGTCCTCTCTTTAAGAGTCTTACATAATTATGACTATGAAAATCAATATGGAGAGAAATACAATTCTATGTTTAAGTTACATGTTAAGAAAATAAAAACAATTACAATTTACTGAGTGGGTATTAAGTGCCGAGGACAAGTGCATTTATAGGTGGCATCTTGTGTAATCCTCATGTTTTACAAACACGATAACTGAGGCTGGAGGAGGTTATGGGACGTCCCTAAGGCCACATAGCTAGGAGGGAGCAGAGCTAAGAGGGTCCATAACTACAAAGTCAATATGAAATAATGAAACGAGGACTGGACAAGCAGTTCAGAAACCTGGATTCTAGGCTTAGAGCTACTACTACCTAGGTATGTTACCTTGGGCAAAATATTTCACTTTTTGGTCTTTAGTTTATATTTTTATTTAGAAGGTTGGTTTTACTGATTTTTGAGGTTCTTTCAAGGTATGAAATGCATATTTTGTCTTTAGCTTGAAAATGAAAGGTCTGTCTAAAGTAATGATTCTCAACTCTCATGATACTAAGGGGAGTGTGCTGTGAACATTACAGGGCCAGAAAAAGTTGAAAAGCAACGGTGTCAAGTTTTTTGGGTTTTTTTTAAATTTTATTTATTTTTGGCTGCATTGGGTCTTCATTGCTGCGTGCGGGCTTTCTCTAGTTGCGGCGAGTGGGGGCTACTCTTCGTTGCGGTGTATGGGCTTCTCATGGCAGTGGCTTTTCTTATTGCAGACCACAGGCTCTAGGTGCATGGGCTTTAGTAGTTGTGGCACATGGGCTCAGTAGTTATGGCTCGCAGGCTCTAGAGCGCAGGCTCAGTACTTGTGGCGCATGGGCTTAGTTGCTCCATGACATGTGGGATCTTCCCAGACCAGGGCTCAAACCCATGTCCCCTGCATTGGCAGGCGGATTCTTAACCACTGCACCACCAGGGAAGTCCCCAGTGTCAAGTTTTAACTCCAAGTGTAACTCAACTTTTTCAGGCAAGTCCAGATAGAAACTGGTGACGCTCAAGGTAAATCTTAAAACCACTGATGATTACGAACCATCTCATCAGAACTTTTTTACTGATCATCTTCACCTTTCTATATTCATTAGACACACTATTAGAACCCAGATATTGATGCATATGCTGCTAGGATATTAAGGAAAAATATTATTTGCCCATCTGGGATGAAAAGAACTTTATATGTAATAATTTGGGAAAGAGGAAGAAGAAGTAGGAAAAAAATAGATGTTACCACATAAATATTTCCAGGTCCTACAGCATTATATACTACCTGTGATATTAGCACTCAGTATGCCTTTACTGATTAATGAATCAATATTCCAAATACTAAGTTCAATATATGAGAGGTTTAAGATATGATTATATGAAGTTGCCCCCCACCGCCCAAAAAAGACCAGAACTGAGGGAAAACAGCTATTGTACAGTCTAGAGAATAATTAAATTTATATTTAAATTTCCAATAATAGAAACTAAGGACATATACAATTTTATACTCACACAGAGGCAGCTGACCAGGCTAGACAAGTTGACATGTCGTGGAGCAAACATGTGAAGCTGCTGAAGGCATGAGATGGCCTGAGCTTGGACAAGGCAGTCTGGGTTATCTTGCATCACTGCACAACCCAACAGACAGGAAGTCCTTAGGGTAGAAACAGAAGTACTGTTACCTAAAATGAGAGCAGAAAGCTTTTAATAATTGGCCTATAAAATCATTACCCTTTAAACATATATTACTGGGCTTAAAATTTCTTTTTTCCCCCAATCTTAAACTTAAGGTTCTGTGAAGTAAATTTCTTCTACAAAAGCAGGGATAATCCAGGTTATAGACTTTTAGATTATGTTAGTTATTTTTAGTCTGAAAGATTTATGGTAAAACAAATCATTAGGCAAAGAAGAACCTACGACTATCATGAAAAGTAGAATTAGAAAGTGCTAATAAACTTCACCCTGCTTGTATTGAGAGTTGCTTTCATATATTAAAATCATGTACTTTGCATTTGAATAGATCAGAATAACTGAGTTTGGGGGCTTTGTCATTTATATCTTAAAAGAGATAGAGTTCTTTAAACTATTCCATTTCATGTCTGTCATTTTACTTGTTAAGGGAAGCATTTTTAGGACATATCTAATCTTTCTAAATATGGTACTCCTTATCTTTTCAAGGTAAGAAAAATAAGACTAGCATTTATTTTAACAAAATATACGGAGCACCTACTGTGTGCCAATCACAAGGGTTTTTCACATTTTCTTTTATTTGATAGAAGAGGAAACTAAAGCTTAGAGACATGAGGATTTCCCCAAAGTCACCCAATTAAGTAATAGTTGGTGAAGCTTAGATTAAGTTTCTATGTTTTTTCTATCATGTTGTCATCCAGGAGTCAAAGTCTTCCCAAGACTGTTCTCAACATTCTGCCCATATATTTGAAAAGAGCATTCCGCTAAACTTCACTTTACTGAGAAATGTTTGAGTCAATAATAGGAACTGAATTCATTTTTACGCATATATTTTTATGTAAAACATCACAAAAGCAGCTATGCATACCTTGTAGTTCTGGACCCAGTGTAGTAATAAGGGCATTCAAACAGCGACCAAGGCTTTGGTGAACTTCAGCATGAGTAGGAGGCACATTTAACAACAACATAATAATAAGAGAAAGGGTTGGTTCTGCATGTGTATAATAGAGTGGGCCAGCAGAATCAATTATCAATGAGAGAGAATGCAGTGCCCAGGTCTGTGAAGACAGAGAAAAACAATTTAAAATGTTATAGCAGCATTAAGAAACATAAAACACAATGAGTTGTTCTTTTGTTGAAGCAAGTGATAATGTAATAGCACAGTAAAGTATTTGTGTGTTATTACTAACTTGGAGAGAGAAATGGAGAACTTCAGGAGTTTTAAGAAAATTTTTCTCTTTAAATATCCAGTAAAAAACAATCAAGAGACAAATGCCTAATTTAGAATGGCATATGTGCATATATCTCAGCACTAAGAATTCCATACAGTGTTTGGTTCTTTAGCTAACAGCTTGAACTAAATCTGGTTTGTTGAGAACTGTTTAATCTATATAGAAAATGAAAATTCAAGTTTTTAAAAGATTCAACAATATCTACAACTACATGCAACAATTACAGACAAATCTCTTGAACACAGTGTTGAAGAAAGCCAGACATAAAAAAGTACATACCATATGATTCCATTGATATAAAGTATAAAAGCAGGCAAAACTAATATATGCTGTTGCAAATTAGGATAGTGGTTATCCTTGGTGGGACAGGTAGTAACTAGAAGAGAACATGAGGAGACTGTTTGGGGTATTGATATTGCTCTGTTTCTTGATCTAGGTGCTGGTTACATGGTGTATTCAGTTTCTACACTTTATTCACAGAGATGCACACTTCTAACAGGTGCAGTGTTATAAGTATATAAAAATAAATATATTCATAAATATAAATATTATAAATATTTATATTTATAAAACAAATATACATGTTATATATAAATATGTATTTATGTATTAAACAAACAAAATGCCTTTGAGCCAAATCTTGCCTGCCACCTATTTTTTAGAAATAAAGTTTTGTCGAAACACAGTCATGCTCATCTGTTTACATATTATTTATGGCTGCTTTCCTGCTATAATGGCAGAATTGAGCAGTTGACAGAGACTGTAATAACATGTGAGGCCTAAATAATTTACTACCTGGCCCTTTATAAAGTAAGTTTGGCAACTCTGGTTCAAACAAGACTGGCCATACACTGATAACCACTGAAGCTAGATGATGGGTATAAGAGGTTCCTTATAGCATGTTCTCTACTTTTATGTATGCTTGAACTTTTTATAACAAGAAGTATCTGAAGAGTCCTCCTTTTAGGAAATCAACTGAGAAACTTTTACCCCTCTTATCAATAGATGTATATGAAAAGCTTACAGTACTTTAAATGCTACAAAAATGAACTCCCATTAGGTGAGAGATAGCAGCAATCAAGAAGAGTCAGATTTGATGACACTGGATGCCATGGAAAGAACAATTTAAATTAATCAACAAAAGATAGTCAATATAAAAGGGTGTGTGTTCAGAACAGACTTCTTGAAGGGGAAAAGGAGAAATATAATAAACAGAAGCAAAAAGTACTGTACTAAAGGAATGAAGAAGAAAGAATGGAACACCTTATAAATCAACTCAAGTAACAGATGATGTGAAAAAAAGAAAACTATTAGTAATACGATAACTCAAGAATGAAAGCCATGTTGGATGTTGAAGTTTAACAGGACGGTGGTTAAACTGGATGTTGGAATACTAAAAAATGTGGATTATCAGAAAGGAATAGAAACAGAGGAGAGCAATAGGAAAAACATTAAGTGCAGATACGAGAATGACATGTGTGGGAGGAAAGTAGGAAGATCAGCTTAGGAGAAGACCAGTACTTTGGGTTAATAACAGAGAAAGTTTCTGGGTCAGTTGATGGGACTTCAATGAGAAGTTGATTTAAGAAGCAATATGCAGGTCTTCCCTGGTGGCGCAGTGGTTGAGAGTCCGCCTGCCGATGCAGGGGACACGGGTTCGTGCCCCGGTCCGGGAGGATCTCACATGCCGCAGAGCGGCCAGACCCGTGAGCCATGGCCGCTGAGCCTGCGTGTCCAGAGCCTGTGCTCCGCAACGGAAGAGGCCACAATAGTGAGAGGCCCACATACCGGGAAAAAAAAAAAAAAAGAAGAAGAAGCAATATGCAGTTTCCCCAGCTTTTCAGTAAGGAAGTGGCAAGATGAAAATCTTTCAGGAAAACATTTTTGGCTTCACATCTAGGGAGAGTTGAAAAGAAAAGAACTTAAACATAAAGTGACCAGGTAGGAGGCTACTGTAGTAATTAGGGACACACAGGGGGGACAGAGATACAATAAGGGGATTAAAAAAGCAGGAAGAGTAACAATCATTCAAGATGTGATTAAGATATCAGGAGAATGATGATTGACAGAAATGGGTAAGATATGTATAATAATATGGTAAAGTGGTTAAGAACATGAGTTCAGAGTCCATGACTTATGTTCTTCACCTGACTCCACGATATATTAGTTTTTTAGCTGTGAGCAAGTACTTAGCTTCTATAAGCCACAGTTTTCTTTCTGTATAATGGGAATATACATACTAGATTACTGTGAGGATTAAATATGTTCATATGTTTAGAAGAATGTAATACAATGCATGGTACCTGTTAAGCTCTACAAAACAGTAGATGTTATTTTAAGATGGAAGGGAGATCCATTTTCAGAAAATGATATTGAATTTGACTTTAGACACTGAGTATGAAGTAAAGATACTGAATTTGAATTTTAAAAATCCATCAAGGTTAACAATGGCTTTGATTTTATTATGGAGCAAGAATTATTTTATAAATTAGTAATGGTCAATAAAAACATAATCTGCATTATCTACAAATCAAGAATTTCAAGGAAGGTATCACATGAAGTACTTACCTGCACATCAGGAGAAGTGCTGTCCTGAGATAAAGTGTAAAGGATTCCAACACAAGAATTCAAATGTTGAGAAGAACTTATTCCTCCCAAGTACCTATGTAGGGATCCCAAAGCCAATGAGTGTCCTGTTCTGGTAACTGCGTCCCTTGCTGATTTCAGTCTGTGATTATGGAAACAAAAATAAACGACAATTACTGAAACAAAACCAATGCATGCACAGTCACTTAGGCAAACTTTCTGTATGAAGAGTTGCAAAATTCAGGAATATATTTACCGTTAACTGATAAAAAAAATTCTGAAATAACCTGAAAGGTATCTTTAAAAGAAAAAATTTTAAATAAAAATGTCTTTACCATTATCAACAATTATTTAAATATACGCAATTTCAATATCTCTCAGAAATACACACACACTAAATTCATATGGCAGGCATTATTACTTTATCATTAAGTTATACTTTAAAAACTCTCATTGCTGAGATACTCTAATTCCATATAAAGAGAGTTCCAACTCAAGAACTTTGATTTAAAAATTAAATATAGTAAGAGAACTCATTATTTATTAGGAGTTTTCTTATGAATTGTATACTAGTTTAAGCGCTTTATATTTGGTCCTTTAATCTGCTCAACAATCTTGAGATTCACACTACTGATATTATCAGTTCCTTTTAACAGATGAGGAAATCAAAGTGACTTAGTCATTTTAGCCAAAGTGACTCTTACAAAGTAACCAACTATTAAATGGAAGAGTCGGGATTTGAACCGAGTTAGTAATATGACATCAGACGTTGAGCTCATAACCAAATCAAGATACACATATTCAATAGACTAGAAGGTGAAAGCGCTGCCTGCATTACTACTACCACTAATCATATAGCTTTATATATGTATAACTAATATAACCATGAACTTTATTTGCAGTTGTTTTATTCTTTCATACTACTTTCATGTTTATTATCTCATTTACCTTAATATTCTTAGTAGGCAGGGTAGCATTAATAACCTTCTATATGAAATAAGAGGAAAACTGGTTGAGAGGATTAAGTAACATGCTCACGGTTACAAAGCTGGTAGAAACAAAAATATAGTTTATGTTTCCTGACCTGCAGCCTTCTCTCTTTCCATTAGGTTGTTCTTACTACCTATCATCTATATTTAACATGATAAAACTCCATAAGCTTCTTACTCCCAGAGTCCACTGATGGCCTATTACATCACTCATATAGATAGTGATCTTCCTCATATAAAAACTAAAGCCAAACAACTAGTAATAGTTTTATGTTCCAAAACAAGCAGGCCAAGGTGGGGTGGGGGCGAGTTCTCCTTTATTTTAAAGTATATTTCTCAATTTTTTAAAGTTAATTATCAGAATGAAGTTTCATAAGTTCCAACAAACCAACAAGCTACACCCAGTTTTGACATATAGTCCATGAGTATTAAGTAAGAAATTCACTTACTTGTCAAAGCTAACTTGAGCTAATACAGCAGTAAAAGCTCCATCATCAACCACTTGGGCTAATCTAGCCCATGCCTCTGCAGCTGCACATCTCAAGAGGGGGCTGGGACTTTCTAAGGCTCCCATCACCAATGCGAGGACAGGTCTTCTCATTTCTTCTGGACCCAAATGTCCCTTAGAGCCAGCCACATACTGAAATATGTAAAAAACAATCCAAACTTGCAACTCTAGTAAATTCTCTTATCCAGTTTGGAATGTATATTCTGGTTAACCAAATATGTTCATATTTGGTGATTACTCCTTTAAAAAAAAATCAGAATACCAAAATCCACAGTAAACATACATAATTTTTCTCATGAAGTACTTTAGAATTTTAAACCTCCAGGCAAACAATATGGTAATCAATTATCACTGTAGTATATATGTGTTCAGAAGAACATTAATAGGGATTTCCATAAAATAAATGATCAGTGAAGCCTATTATATTTTACTTAGAAACAATCAGCCATAAATGCAACAATGAGCCAGATTTGGTCCACAGGCCATAGTCCGCCAATCCCAGATCTGGGATATTAGGGTTGGTAGGTTAAAGCATGGTTCTAAGCCAAGATTATAAGTTTGATTTCTGACTAACAAGTTTTATATGGAGAAAAAATAAAAGGGGAGGGACTTCCCTGGCGGTCCAGTAGTTAAGACTCTGTTCTTCCAATGCAGGGAGCGCGGGTTCGATCCCTGGTCAGGGAACTGAGATCCCACATGCCATGCAGTGTGGCCAAAAAAAAAAAAAAAAAAAAGGTAAAAGGGGAATTACAAATCCTGAAACATTAAGAAAAATCGGGGGGGAAAAACCAGCCCTTTAAAAACACCTTCCCCAACCTACTTAGTTGGCCATACATTAGGGAAAAAAAATAATAAAGCAAACGTGAATTTTTAAAAAACAGAATTACCTTCAAGAAACTAGAAACTGAAGAAACAACATGTAACTGAACTACTTGTTGACGAGCTCCTTTTGTATGCTTTATACTGTCCAAAAGCTGTTCCAGTATGAGAAGCCTAAAATCAGAAACAAGATTTAAAGATAAAGTAAGTCAAAGGACAGTACTGAGTATCCACTACAAATTTGTTTTGTTGCATTTTGTTGGAACTACTAAAATGAGATAAACTGTTGTCAAACACACTGAAGCATTTTAGGAAATGAAAATATATCACAACCAATGCAAAAATATTTTGATTATGTGCCATTATGACCATGGGGGAGAAGCATTATTTTGTGGAGAAATAACAACAAATGTATCACTTAATACAGATTTACCCGGGCAAATTCAGCTATTTCAGCAACTATTTTCTAAACAAATATTTTGAAAGTCACTTGCATCAACATTTTTGCTCTTAATAACAGGACATACTGGATTCAAATACATTCCTTCATTTTAAAGGTAACACTGACTTCAGATAATAAGAAGCAGCACAGCCTTTCGAACCCCAACCATACCTTAAACATGTACTTGGGATCATACTATATATAACACAGTTTTTACACTTGCTTTTCTCACTTAACATTACCTCTTTAGCACTTTTCAAATCAATTTTTATTCTTTGATAATTTTCAGGAAGCCAAATTTTACTACACACATACTACAATTTATTCAACCATTCTCCTCCTGGTGGAGAGCAAATTTCTTATTTTCACAATTCTAACTATGATGAATATATGCACATTACTTTTGGTGTGGGGTTGAATGTGTCCATGGGTTTTAATGTAGCTTCCATAAATTGTTTTTCATGTCCTTTTTTAAAATCCATTTGTTGAGATTAAAAATATGTAACCATGAAAGAAATCACCCCATTTTTTCCCATCAATTTCTCCAATGTTTAGAAACATTGCTTCAGAGCTCTGAACTTCCTTTCCCCCACTTCTCTCCCTTTAAATCAGGAAAACTGAAATAATTTTTAAGAATACTTCTTCCGTTGTGAACTATCTTGATGGTAGGCATACACCTTATAATTTATCTTCATTTCTCTAGTATCTGGGTTTGTCATGTAGTCAGCAGTCAAATGTGCTTGTTGAACAATATAAAGGACAGTTGCACCCAGTGAGTGAAAACAGGGCATGACTGGCTGAAGATGGCACATGGGTATACTTTTACTCAACTCTAACGTACTTGCAATAGTATCTCTGAGCCTGTAACTAAATCTCTATCGTTCTGGTGAGGCCACAAGACCCAAATACAGTTTTGTTCCAAATGACAATTCTGTTATCAAAACAGAATAGATATGGGTATTGTGCTTTAAAAAACCCAGCTGTGGAAGAAGTTAAGTCAGAAAAAAGGGAAGGTGTGAAGTTACATGTGTATGACTTGAGGAAAGCAATATACATAAAATCAACTCAGAGAATATAATAAACATGGTGGATCACTAAAAATTTGGGGAAAAACCACGGTAACTCTAAGTAGTCTATTTAGTTAAATATTTATTTCCTTATTTCAAGGTTAATTCTGTTCATCATAATAAACCTGAAAAACTCAGAAAAGCACAGGAAAGAAAAATAAAATTCACCCATAATCCCACCATCTGGAAAGAGCCACTATTAACATTTGGCATCTTTGTTTTAGTCTCTCACCGGTCCCGTTCCCACCCCAGGTATATGGATATCATTTTTAGAAAACTGGGATCACAGTGTATACACTTTATTAGTAACTCTTTTTCATTTCCCTAAACATTAATCCCATCTTATTAATTACTGCACTGAAATAATTTTTTTTCTCTTTTTTCTCTTGGCCTCCTGTGATATTTCTTTTTTATTTTAATTGAAGTATAGTTGATGTACAATATTATATGTTACAGGTGTACAATATAGTGATTCACAATTTTTAAAGGTTATACTTAATTTATAGTTATTTAAAAATATTGGCTATATTCCCTGAGTTGTACAGTATATCCGTGTAGCTTATTTTTTACGTAATAGTTGGTACCTTTAATTCCCTCCCCCTATATTGCCCCTCCCCCTTCCCTCTCCCCACAGGTAACCACTAGATGGTTCTCTGTATCTGTGAGTCTGCTTTTTTGTTATATTCACTAGTTCATTATGTTTTTAGATTCCACATGTACTGAAATAATTTTAAATAGCTATTAGTATTATACAGTCTGGCAATACAATACCTTATTTACCCAGTTCCCTAGTTTGGGACATTTAGGCCATTTCTAATTTTTATTATAAATAACTTGATTAATGTATCATATAAAAGTTTTTTCTGCCTATTTTCCAAGATTATATTTAAGTCATTATGTTTCAAGAATACATTTATGCCCAAATTGCCTGCAGGAAGAAAAATTAAGGATAACCATATGGTTAGCCTTATGAATTTAAAACCTAAAACATCATTATTAGATCACATCCTAGTCACCTGCTATAATGGAACTGTATCATGTTGAAAGTAGTAAAAATACTTAAGGTTAGAGCTTGAGAATTTTGTTACATTATAATAAAACCTGACCTGTACTATTTTCTTGCCCACATTCATGTGCCAAAGATTGTAAATGAGACTACCAGAGCCCAAAATATTTTTCTCCACCCTTTACCCCCAAATTCTGACAGAGATCACAACAAAACATTCTGAATCTTCAGGAAGATAGAGATGACCAGTTTTCAGTAATACTGAATTGGTATTCCTAAGTAGTATCAATTATAACATATAGTTATTAGTTCAGAATGAAATTAGATATTAAAAGTTTTGAGTCTGGATGAAATAAAAACACATAGGTAACTAAGTAAACAGCAAAGACATAAAATTTGAAAATGCTGATTTACCTTACTTATATTTTCAGAGAGGGTGTATAATGGTGAAAATTTTCACTACTGAGAACTATAACTATCCTTTCCCTCTCTCTTCATCAACTCACAATCTACATTATTTTATAGCATTTTTAGCAGTGGTTCTCAAACCTGGCTGTACACCAGAATCACCTAAGGAGTTTTTAAAAATTTCAGTGCCCAATGTAGTATGCATACCATTACTATTAAGTCAGAATCTACGTTTTAAAAAGTAGTTTTAAAAATCCCAATGATTGCAATGTACAGTCAAGGGTGAAACAATCTTCAGGTGAATTAAGCAATTCATTCTTTGCAATTAGGTGCAAAATATATTGAAAAGTAACCATAAACAACACATACACAAGATCAGTAATAACTTCTTCTCTGTGTAAAATATCTTGATATTCCAGAACTTTAAACATTTTAGTGCTTTAAAATTATCGATGCGAAGTTCTCTTATTTTTAGAATCCTATAGTCAAAATAAAGATAATTAGGGACTTCCCTGGTGGCACAGTGGTTAAGAATCCGCCTGCCAATGCAGGGGACGCGGGTCTGAGCCCTGGTCCGGGAAGATCCCACATGCCACAGAGCAACTAAGCCCATGTGCCACAACTACTGAGCCTGCGCTCTAGAGCCTGAAAGCCACAACTACCGAGCCCGTGTACCACAACTACCAAGCCTGCACTCTAGAGCCCGTGAGCCACAACTACTGAGCCTATGTGCCACAACTACTGAAGCCGGCATGCCTAGAGCCTGTGCTCCGCAACAAGAGGAGCCACCAAAATGAGAAGCCCACACACCACAACGAAATGTAGGCCCTGCTCGTCGCAACTAGAGAAAGCTCATGTGCAGAACGAAGACCCAATGCAGCCAAAAACAAACAAATAAATAAATAAATTTAATAAAAAATAAAGATAATCAACTGATTCAAAGACAATTTAATCTCTAAGTACATAAATAAAATATGAAAAACCTATTTCTAATTTAGGACAACGTCATGTTAACTACAAGAGTTTCTTTTAAACTGTTTAAACACGAAGATAACCACGATAACAAAATGCTTTAAAATATTCACTTGTTGTTGAATACAGGTACTTTGATTAAGATATTTCTTCTCTAGAAATGCAAATCTATGGCCCAAAGAAGAAAGGTCTGCCATTTTAAACAAGTATCATACCTAGGATAACAGGAAATTAGAAACTTAACTTTCCTATCTATGTTTCTCTGTGGTGCTCTAAGAGCACCCATTGGAGACTGCTGATAGTTGCTGAATCTGGGATGCTGCCAGACAACTTCCTTTAAAATTCTCCAAACCACTGCCTACTATTTTTATTCAGTTAGAATCCAAACAGAATGTTTTGCTTTCACCAGGTCTCAACTTTTTTATTAAAACAAACAAAATCTCTCCTCCCTTGAATATTCATTCTGTATATTATTTTCATCCAGGTGGGATAAAAAGAAATTTGACACGTTTTAAAGTTTATTAAACTTTAAACAACAGAAATAAGAAACTATTTCCTTGAGACTATAATTAGGCAATAAATCTGGGAGAAATAAAAAAAAAAGAAAGCCAAAAAAACCCCCCACGTTCTTTAGGAGAGTAATAAAATCAATTTTTTAAAAGGAAAGCTTCTAAGAAGTATACTTTTCTTTTTCACTTCTTATCTGAGACCTATCAAAAAGAGGTTAGTGGAGTCATTTAAAAACATGCTTAATTTAAATCTTTTGCCCACAGGCTACCCCTGTTCCATCTACTGTAGTTACTGCTGTATTAATCCAAATTATTTTAAACTAACTGTATGCACTAGATAATAGTACAGTTACAGACTAGTACAAATCTCAACCACTCCATCAATTCTTCTTTGAAAATTCCAGTTCACTGTGATTCTCCTCTCATCTTTTAGTGCTATAGCATTCAGTTATAATTTAGTCATATATTGTCTTAAAATACAACCCAAACTTTATAGTTATAGTATACACAGTGAACTATAGGCTACAAATTTCAAATCATCTCTTGAAATTAATCTCAAAATATACATGTAACGTATAATATTGAGTAAAAACTATCAATACTATCATTTTAAATGAAGATATGAAGCTATTAAAAATCAACATAAATGTTATTCATTTTTCTATCCACTGAAAGTAAACTATCCAAAAGCCTGTTTCAGAAATGTGTTGCCGACAAGACTCAAATATTTTTTGTGAGTCTTCATCAGAGACCAAGGTAACCTCCTTACCTAATTGGTATTCTCTGGAAGACAACAGATAAAATGATATAAAAGCTATGAGCTAGTCAAATGCGTGTTGCTTGTCTAGCATGAAAGAGACAGAGAATGAATGGGAATGAATGAGGATAGTTAATAATTTACAAACTGTTAACCAGCACAGCCCATGGGAGAGATTCACTTCCCACATAGTGTCTCAGATAGAAATTTCCTGGATACTAGCTATCAGAAGTGTTTTTTGATTCCCAAGAAAGTTATTATCCTGTTATTGAGAAACTCATTCTCAATGAGAAATCATTAGAAGCTTTTTTTTTTCTTAATTTTATTTATTTTTGGCTGTGTTGGGTCTTCGTTGCTGCACGCGGGCTTTCTCTAGTTGTGGCGAGCAGGGGCTACTCTTCATTGTGGTGAGTGGGCTTCTCATTGCGGTGGCTTCTCTTGCTGCAGAGCACGGGCTCTCGGTGTGCAGGCTTCAGTAGTTGCAGCACGCAGGTTCAGTAGTTGTGGTGCACGGGCTTAGCTGCTCTGTGGCATGTGGGATCTTCCCGGACCAGGGATTGACCCCGTGTCCCCTGCATTGGCAGGCGGATTCTTAACCACTGAGCCACCATGGAAGTCCCAGAAGCCTTTGATTTTTAAAAACCAAAGTTCATTTTGAGTGAAGTGAATCCACCAAATTGAAGACTAATCTGTTTTAATCTAATTTTTGAAATCTACTAAAATGAAGACTAATCCCTGGATCTATGATGGCTTGATAAGGCCTCCAAGGTAAGAAAGCCTATGAGACCTTGTGTAAGCAGAAAACCAGTGTTTTACTTGTAACAATAGCTCATAAATCACTGTTCTTGTGACACTGAGTTTTTCATTTGTATTTTCAGCTAGATGAGAAGCTAATGTGGGAAAAGCATTGCATCCACAATAGTGCCTAGCAGTTTTCGGTTTAATCTCATCATTGACTTAATTACTTCTTATTAAATATTAGCCAGGTGAATGAACAAGAGCCTTTAATCTTACCTTCACCTGTCATCTATAAGGAATCTTTGATACTAATGAGAACTTCTGACAACATCATTCTTACCCACGGGTTCTCTATTATACATTCATTGAACCAATTACCAATCCTGAAATGTTATTTCAGGATAAGTGAACTACTGAAGATGGTTTACCTTTGAGCTTCTCCCACATGAGCACATACAACTCCAAAGAGCTTGACTGCAGAGCTAATAACTGATAGTGTTGGAGGTAAGGGCTTAGGCACCGAATCTCCCTCTACATCTTTCTCGTAAATAGAATAAGGGTCATATTCGAGACTTCCACAAGCAATACCATTACCAAGCAGGAGCTAAAAGAAAAAAAAAATTACATATAAGGTTTTAAAACCACTGTTCAGGACTTCCCTGGAGGTCCAGTGGTTGGGACTCTATACTCCCACTGCAGGGGGCATGGGTTTGATCCCTGGTCGGGGAACTAGGATCCCACATGCCAGAAGGTATGCCCCAAAATAAAAATAAAACCACTGTTTACAGATTGAATCAACCCAAACAGTTATTGAAAAATGACCATACCTGTTCTTCAATAAATCTATGGTCAGTATCTTGTAGCAAAGGACTTAATATTAGAAGATCATCCTGATGACAGAGGCGTGGAAGTAAAAATGTGGATGCTGCCACCTGTATATCAGGGGCAGTCAAGTCAGCAGCCAGCTCTCTGAGGACAGCACAAAGGTATCCTGTTGAATCAGAGAAAAAGGGCAATTAGCAATTTAGTAATAGCAGTTAACTGGTCCAAGAATGGGGTTAAAAAAGCCCAGGCTGAACTTTAATCTACATATCAGCTAACTTTAATCTATCACAGCCAAAGCTAATATATCTCCTCCTTGAGGATGTCCTACCGATGAATGGCTCAACTATGTGTTGCTGGTCACAAGGATAAGAACAGACATCTCAAAGTATATGTGTATGTATACTTTGTGATACTGAATAAATACTACACCCATTTTATTTAAATGACATAAAGCATAAAAACAGAATGAAAAAAGAGGAAAAGATACAAAGGCAGAAAAAGAAGGCATAATAGTATGACACCCTAACACCCCACCACCCCAGCGTATGACTGTCACTCATCCTAATCAGCTGGATTAACCTCATTCACCTATACTCCCAATCTACTGTCTCACCACTCCCCATATTATTTTGAAGCAATCCCTGGAAAGCATATCATTTCATCTATAAATATTTCATCGTGTATCACTAGACTTGAGGACATTTTAAACAATCTCATTATCACAATTCCGTGTTTTAAAAATCACTAAACAGGGACTTCCCTAGGGGTCCAGTGCTTAAGACTCCGCACTCCCAATGCAGGGGGCCTGGGTTCGATCCCTGGTCAGGAAACTAGATCCCACATCCCACAACTAAGAGCCCACATGCTGCGACAAAGATCCCACATGCTGCAATGAAGACCCTGTGCAGCCAAATAAATACAGTGAATAAATAAATAAAAATCACTAAACATCAAATACACATTCAGTGCTCAAATTGTCAACTGCTTCATTAATGCCTGTTTTCGTTTGCTTTTTATGTTTGAATCCAGACCTAAGTGAAGTATACATGTTGTAGCTACCTGATATATCTTAAGTCTCTTTCAATCTCAAGTTCTCCCCTCAACTTTTGTTGCCCGTAATTTATTTGAAGAAATAAGATTATTTGTTCTATACAAGTTTTTATAGATTACAGCCCCCAAGGTAATTTAATTTGTTCCTTTAATGTCTGCATTTTTTTGTAAACTGGAACCTGGATCTAGGGAGGATTCATCTTTTTTTTTTGGTTTGTTTGTATTTTGGGTGCCAACCTAGTTCATAGGCAGCATTGAGATTTTCCTTGAGACATGAGACAACGTATGGCTGTCTCTTTTATATATGTGGTTGGAAAAACTGGTCCAATTATCACACTGACCTAAGTTACCATTTCAAAGATATTTATCCTACTTTCTGATGGATTCGCAATAGAAAATTTTATCCACCTAGAGCATAACTGACTTTTGCTAGCTTGTAACTTAAGTACTTTAGGAAAGTGTAAAAATCATCTTGGAGAAACATTCACTTTTGGTTTTAAGCAACACCGTCAGAACGAAATGAAGACTTGACTGAGTCTACTTATTAGAAGTGACAGGATGAGTTAGGAAGGGCTCACCTCCCATTATTTTCTGTATTATTAGTAGTGGTAAGAGTAGTAACAACAAATATTTATTGAGGATGTCATATGTGTCAGTAAATGTCCTAAAAGCTTTACATATAGTTTTCATAACCACCTCAAGAGGTCCAGTTAGTACTGTTATTTTATTAGGTAAGGAAACAGGAACAGAGAGTCTGTTAATTGCCCAAAGTCACACAGCAGTTACATGGCAGAGTTTGACTGAAACACAGGCAGTCCAGGCTTCAGAACGTAAGCTTTTAACTATCATGCTCATTCATACATTCAAACTGTGTTTAATATAATATACAAAGATGTTATTATATATAATCCTCCCTTCAAGAAGATAGAAGAGTTTCCCTGGTGGCGCAGTGGTTAAGAATCCACCTGCCAATGCAGGGGACATGGGTTTGATCCCTGGCCCGGGAAGATCCCACATGCCACGGAGCAACTAAGCCCATGCGCCACAACTACTGAGCCTGCACTCTAGAGCCCACGTGCCACAACTACTGAAGCCTGTGCTTAGTAGTTCAGGCCTAGAGCCTGTGCTCTGCAACAAGAGAAGCCACCAAAATGAGAAGCCTGAGCACCACAACAAAGAGTAGCCCCTGCTCACCGCAACTAGAGAAAGCCCGCGCACAGCAACGAAGACCCAACGCAGCCAAAAATAAAAACAAACAAATAAATAAATTCATATATATAAAAAAAGAAGATATAAGATACTGGACACACACATGTTAACTATAAAATGAAGGTAGGAAGTACTAAGTTTCATAGAGGATGAAAAGAGAACTGCTGAAGTTAGAGAAAGGAGAGGTTACACAGGATTTGGGGACAGCAGACAGGGATAATAAAAACTTAATGAAGCAGACGAGAGTTGCTTGAAGGAATGTCTGTTAGTTTAATTACCAGTATACGATACTCAGAAAAATAATTCTGTTGGTAGTACAATACGCAAGGTATGTTTGGTACTACAGCTAAATGTGACAACAGTGGTAATCTCCATTTCTCATTTAAAGTGACTGACTGCTGGCCTAACTCTCCCTGAACAAAGTACTCAAAGATGATTCAATTTTAAAATGCAAATATGCCTTTGTTGTAGAAATACATCACTTTCTGATGCTAATGAGGAGCAATTTTCAGTGTAGAGAAAATTAAAATACTTGAAAGGAGATCCATAACAAAACTAAGATAGGAAATAAAAATTAAGAACCCAATTTTCTTTTTTTTTTTTTTTTTTTTGAGGTACGCGGGCCTCTCACTGTTGTGGCCTCTCCCGTTGTGGAGCAACAGGCTCCGGACGCGCAGGCTCAGCAGCCATGGCTCACGGGCCCAGCCGCTCCACGGCATGTGGGATCTTCCCAGACCGGGGCACGAACCCGTGTCCCCTGCATCGGCAGGCGGACTCTCAACCACTGCGCCACCAGGGAAGCCCTAGATTTTCTTTTTTCAACAAGTTAGTTCATAGTAATTCCTGACTTCATTTCCCAGTGAACATTCTGGAACTGATTTTAAATCTATACACTAGTATATTAATTATTCCTTTAAGACTTCTGATTGCATTCCCAAACTCCAATTCTGAGAAAATAGTACAAGACTTTGTTTTTCTCTTTAAGTCCTTCAAGGGCAGACTTATATTATCATTTATCAGAAGATACACTGTGGATTTTAAGTTGATATCCTAATATTCCTATATGTTTAATGAAGACTTCAAAAAATCAATTTTTTCATCTGTAGTTTGAGACAGACCTACCACTAAGCTTTGTCTGTTTATTCTCTACTAGGTTACTTATAAATGGATTGGCAGCACAGCATGAAACAGATCTATGTTATCTTGATTCTACTATTTACTGGATACATAAACTTGAGTTGGTTTTTGTAACCGCTTTGTGCCTTTATCTGTCAAATGAGGAAAATGTAACTAGCTCACTGTATTATCCTAAGATAAATGGGGTAATATAAACAATTTCTAGTACACCACCTGGCATACAGAAATGACTCTTGATACAGTTTCTGAGAAAGGGCAATGTACAATGTATCCACTTTTTTTCCAGAGAAGTAAATACAAAATTCTTATTTTATATCAAACATTTTGCTAGGTACATTTGTGAACCAGGAAGAGAGGTGGTAGGAATAATATCACTCACATAATGATAAAGGCCAAGACAGAAGTTATAAGTTAGTATCAATATTTTGAACTACTGTGGTATATATTATATTGCATTTATTTGCAGAATAAAGATATAAAACAATAAAAGCAGTATTTTTACAAGAAATAGATTTGAAGAAACATTGACTTAATATGGTTGGTTGAAAATGATAAAAATTTAAAAAAAATAGATGCTCCCATTAGAGACAACTTTCAGCTTTCACCTCTTAAAACAAGCATCTTAAGTTATTCAGTAGTAGTAGCAATGTATTTTCTTAAAACTGTATTTTAAATTTACAAGAAAAGTTTTAGAACTAATTGTAAAATAGGGGCAAGTTTATTTTACCAAATGCAGTATTCTAGTATTCCAAAGCCATCCTGGGCCTAATAAAAGCAAAACCTACATTATAAACTTAATAAAATCAATTATACCTTGGTATACTGTTCAAAATTAAACTTCTATCTGGGCAGAGTTAAGAATGGAATAGTGGAAGGAAACGTATACAACAGATAACCACTCTAGAAGGAAACTAGGAGTGGCCAAATTTCTAATAGATTTGAATTATATATTCTGCAGAAAACCCTGGAGTAGAATCAAGCCCAATCTTTGTGACTCATTCTCTCCCACACAGTGAAACTAGGGACTTTTTCTCAGAAGAGAGAACACTGCAAGAAATGAAGAAGTAGGTTTTTTTTTTTTTATGTATTTTATTTACTATAAAATCGTGAACACATGGGTTAAGACTGAACTCCCTAAACCTCCTAGAAACAAAGCACTAAATAACTGCCATATAATTCATTTGTTCAGGTATTACTTTCCAGGCACTGTGTTAGCCACAAACAGTAAAACATTTTGGTGTAAGGCACATACCTTCATAGGTCTCAGGAGGTAATAAAATCAACAATTCATAAAGCCTCTGTCTATAAACTACTGATGGTGTTTTCAAAGGACTTCCGTATGTTTTTAGTATTGAAGAAAGCCTTAAAGTAAAAGAAAAAACACATCTTAAGTGTGTACGTTATACAACAACGTATAAATATTCAACATGTTGACATATAAAGTAGCTATATATAATCAGTGAACATTAGTGCTGCTTCTATTATTTTTTATAATGTGTGACTTTAAGTTAAAAGAGGAATTATAAGCATCACAGATGAAAACTATTTTGCTATCTTTTCTACACACTTCATAAAACTATACATTCAGCTAAGATTTCTAAGGCTGTATCTTATCTAGAAGCTGCAACTCTTACTTAAACTCCAAAATTTACAACACTGCATTTGTGAAAAAATAAAATCTATTACATAAAAAAGGAACAGGCCAAAGAAACAAACAAATTGAAGACACAAATACCTAGAGAAAAATCCAAGTGTCTGTTAGAAACTTGATCTGGAATGTGATCACCAAATAAAAATGAATCCACAAAATCATAAAACAAATTCTCTTTTAATAAAGTACAAGCTAAGCCAATGTTTCCCTAAAAGTTCCAGTCATGAAATCTCTTAACACTTCCTGTCTTCACTCTCTTCTTTCATGTTCATGTACTTTTTTTAAATCTTCTATTCATTCTCACTACTGATATTAAGACATCATTTTACTGATATTCATTCAACTAACAAATATTTATTAAAGGATTACTACTCTTTGCCAAGGTACCATGTTATCAACTGGTGTACAGTTTTCATCCCCTGTAGCAATACACAAATTCAATGGAATTACTTTTGCTGTGCCACTGGAATAAATCCACTATGCTGTCATGGAATGAGGTTTCCAGGTACTCTAAGAAATTCTGGCAATGTTTATTCATTTGTATTTTCTAGAAAAATACCGCTTGCTTTTACTCGTTTCTAGATGAAAAGAAGAGTTATCTTTGACTTGTCATTTTATTAAAAAAGAAAAAGTTGGTTCCATTTTTTATCTTTCAGGTTAGTAAACAACATTTATAAAACCTGGGTAGAAGGTTTTTAGTTATGAAAGTTAAGAATAAATCCACTGTAATTTTGTACTTCTCTAAAACAAGATTGGAAGAATTACAGCTGACATATGAAAACTATTTAAATCATATTGACAAGACATTAAGAAATTACAAATTATATCCTTAAAAATCCTGCAACATTCATTTAGTTTAAATACAACAGAATTTAGCTCAGAGGGTTGTTCGCATGCGCGTGTTTAAAGAAAATAAGATGCATACAACAAAATTAGAACTTAGGAAAGCATTCCTAGGGGTTTCTGCTTCTATAAGTAGGGCAGATTAGAGTCTCTGAAGGGCCTTCCTCTATAAATACACTTAGATCCTGGATAAAAGATAATTAGCATTGCTAGACTTGAAGAAAGGGACTTTTCCAAGGCTTAACTCCCACCCTACCAAACAAACAAACATAAAATGCATGAAACAAAACATGAGCTAAAATCAGAGTGGGAACACCAATACCAATACCAACAAAAGAACTTCAATTGAGCTTGTGACCCTGGCAAGGTAGTGTTGATAAATGGGATCTCCTGAAGGTAGTTTAAATGGTCCCAGGTCCTGGCAGAGGCAAAGGCCTATTGAATTAAACCCAGCTGAAGAGAAAATTAGTGAACTGGAAGAGACAGCAGAATAAATCACCCAGAAAACAGCAGAAAGAAAAGGAAAAAATATATATATTAGAAAAAGATTAAGAGACATGGAAGACAATACAAAGAGACTGAAAATTTGTTTAATGACAGCTCCGGAAGGAAAGTTTAACAAGAACGGAAAACAGGCAATATTTAAAGAGATAACAGCCACTTTTCCAGAACTCCTGAAAGACATGAATCCAACGAAATATACAGCAAATTGGATAAAGAAATTCACAAACTGCCAGTTTAAAGCAGAAATTGTGAGATTCAATTTTTAAGAACTCCAATTATATGCAGTTTATGATACACCTAAAAACACAGTGACATGGAAAAAGACATACCACACATATAATACTGTAAACATTAGAGTTTAATAAAAAAGTATTACTAAGGACGAAGAGAGTTATTGTATAATGATAAAAGATTCAACTCATCGGGAAGATATAATTACTTTCTCAAAATATGAAAAAAGAAACATAAAACTTCGGAGAAAAACTGATAAACCCAATATCACAGTGGAGTTTAACACATCACTCTCAATTATTGATAGGTTAAACAGAGAAAAGGTTAGTGAAAATAGACGGAACAATGTGACTAAAAGAACATTTGTATAGAGCAAGTCTCAACAAATTTAAAGGACAAGTAACATACAGATCATATTCACTAAGTACAATGCAATTACGTTAACAATCAGTAACAAAACTGCAAGCTAAAAACTGTTGCATACATTCAGAAACTTAAAAACATACTTCTGAACAACTTCAAAGAAATTATAATGAAATTTTAAAACACATAAAATGGAAAAAATAGAAATAATAATTTCAATACTTGTAGAATTCAGCAACTGGATCCTTACAGGGAAAATTATGGCCTTAGCTTATATTAAAAGAATTGAAAGAAATTCAGTGAGCTAAGCATTCAAATTAAGCTGTCAGAAGAAGAACAAGAATTTAAGAAAATGGGAATAATAACAAGCAATAATTAATGAAATAGAAAACAAGTTCAAGTTTCGTTCACAATGGCGGAGTAGAAGGACGTGCGCTCGCTCCCTCTTGTGAGAGCACCGGAATCACATCAGGACTCAGGGGAAAGGAGCAGTGACCCCATAGGAGACTGAACCAGACCTACCTGCTAGCGTTGGAGGGTCTCTGCAGAGGCAGAGGGTGGCTGTGGCTCACTGAGGGGACAAGGACACTGGCAGCAGAAGTTCTGGGAAGTACTCCTTGGCATGAGGCCTCCCAGAGTCCGCCAGAAGCCCTAGCAAAGAGCATGTAGCCTCCAGTGCTCGGTCACCTCAGGCCAAACAACCAACAGGGAGGGAACGCAGTCCCACTCATCAGCAGACAAGCGGATTAAAGTTTTACTGAGCTCTACCCTCCACCAGTTCCTTCAATCAGGAAGCTTGCACAAGCCTCTTAGATAGGCTCATCCACCAGAGAGCAGAGAGCAGAAGGAAGAAGAACTACAATACTGCAGCCTGTGGGATGAAAACCACATTCACAGAAAGACAGACAAAATGAAAAGGCAGAGGACTATGTACCAGATGAAGGAACAAGATAAAACCCCAGAAATACAAATAAATGACGTGGAGATAGGCAACCTTCCAGAAAAAGAATTCAGAATAATGATAGTGAAGATGATCCAGGACCTCGGAAAAAGAACGGAGGCAAAGATCAAGAAGATGCAAGAAAGGTTTAACAAAGACCCAGAAGAATTAAAGAACAAACACCTAGAAGAATTAAAGAACAAACAAGCAAAGATAAACAATACAATAAATGAAATGAAAAATACATGAGAAGAAATCAATAGCAGAATAACTGAGGCAGAAGAAAGGATAAGTGACCTGGAAGACAGAATGGTGGAATTCACTGCCATGGAACAGAATAAAGAAAAAAGAATGACAAGAAATGAAGACAGGCTAAGAGACCTCTGGGACAAGATTAAAAACACCAACATTCACATTATAGGGGTCCCAGAAGAAGAAGACAGAGAGAAAGGACCCAAGAAAATATTTGAAGAGATTAAACTTCCTCAACATGGGAAAGGAAATAGCCACCCAAGGCCAGGAAGCACAGAGAGTCCCATACAGGACAAACCCAAGGAGAAACATGCCGAAACACATAGTAATCAAATTGACAAAAATTAAAGACAAAGAAAAATTACTGAAAGCAACAAGGGAAAAATGACAAATAACATACAAGGGAACTCCCATAAGGTTAACAGCTGATTTCTCAGCAGAAACTCTACAAGCCAGAAGGGAGTGGCACAGTATATTAAAAGTGATATAAGGGAAGAACCTACAACCAAGATTACTCTACCCGGCAAGGATCTCATTCAGATTAAACAGAGAAATCAAAAGGTTTACAGACAAGCAAAAGCTAAGAGAATTCAGTGCCACCAAACCAGCTCTACAACAAATGCTAAAGGAACTTCTCTAAGTGGGAAACACAAGAGAAGAAAAGGACCTACAAAAACAAACCCAAAACAATTAAGAAAATGGTAATAGGAACATACATATCAATAATTACCTTAAATATGAATGGATTAAATGCCCCAACCAAAAGACATAGGGTTGCTGAATGGATACAAAAACAAGAGCCATATATATGCTGTATACAAGAGACCCACTTCACACCTAGGGACTCATACAGACTGAAAGTGAGAGGACTGAAAAAGATATTCCATGCAAATGCAAATCAAATGAAAGCCGGAGTAGCAATATTCATATCAGATAAAACAGACTTAAAAATAATGTTACAAGAGACAAGGAAGGACACTACATAATGATCAAGCAATCAATTTAAGAAGAAGACATAACAATTATAAATATATATGCACCCAGGGGCTTCCCTGGTGGTGCAGTGGTTAAGAATCTTCCTGCCAATGCAGGGGACATGGGTTTGAGCCCTGGTCTGGGAAGATCGCACATGCCACAGAGCAACTAAGCCAGTGTGCCACAACTACTGAGCCTGCGCTCTAGAGCCTGTGAGCCACAACTACGGAAGCCCACATGCTTAGAGTCCATGCTCCGCAACAAGAGAAGCCACTGTAATGAGTAGTCCGCACACCACAACGAAGAGTAGCCCCTGCTCGCCGCAACTAAAGCCTGTGCGCAGCTATAAAGACCCAATGCAGCCAAAAATAAAAGAAATTAATTAAAAATAAGTAAATAAATAAATATGCACCCAACACAGGAGCACATCACTACATAAGGCAAATGATAACAGCTATAAAACAGGAAATTAACAGTAACACAATAATAGTGGGGGATGTTAACACCTCACTTACACCAATAGACAGATCATCCAGACATAAAATTAATAAGAAACACAACCTTTAAATGACACAACAGACCAGACAGATTTAACTAACATTTATAGGACATTCCATGTGAAAATAGCAGATTACACTTTCTTCTCAAGTGCACATGGAACATTCTTCAGGACAGATCAAATGCTGGGTCACAAATCAAGCCTCAGTAAATTTAAGAAAACTGAAATCATATCAAGTATCCTTTCTAACCACAATGCTATGAGATTAGAAATAAATTACAGGGAAAAAAACCATAAAACACAAACACACGAAGGCTAAACAATATGTTACTAAATAACCAAGAGATCACTGATGAAATCAAAGAGGAAATCAAAAAATACCTAGAGACAAAAGACAACGAAAACATGATGATCCAAAACTTACGTGATACAGCAAAACCAGTTCTAAGAGGGAATTTTATAGCAGTACAATCCTACCTTAAGCAACAAGATAAATCTCAAATAACAATCTAACCTTACACCTAAAGGAACTAGAGAAAGAACAAACAAAACCCTAAGTTAGTAGAAGGGAAGAAATCATAAAGATCAGAGCAGAAATAAATGAAATACAAAGAAAACAATAGCAAAGATCAATAAAACTAAATGTTGGTTTTTTGAGAAGATAAACAAAATTGATAAACCTTTAGCCAGACTCATCAAGAAAAAGAAGACTCAAATCAACAGAATTAGAAACGAAAAAGGAGAAGTTACAATGAACACTGCAGAAATACAAAGCATCCTAAGAGACTACTACAAGCAACTCTTTGCCAATAAAATGGACAACCTGGAAGAAATGGATAAATTCACAGAAAGGTATAACCTTCCAAGACCGAACCAGGAAGAAATAGAAAATATGAACAGACCAATCACAAGGAATGAAGTTGAAACTGTGATTAAAAATCATCCAACAAACAAAAGTCCAGGACCAGATGGCTTCACAGGTGAATTCTATCAAACATTTAGAGAAAATCTCACACCCATCCTTCTCAAACTCTTCCAAAAAATTGTAGAGGAGGGAACACTCCTAAAGTCATTCTACGAGGCCACCATCACCCTGATGCCAAAACCAGACAGAGATACTACAAAAAAAGAAAATTACAGACCAATATCACTGATGAATATAGATGCAAAAATCCTCAATAAAATACTAGCAAACAGAATCCAACAACACATTAAAAGGATTATACACCATGACCAAGTGGGATTAATCCTGGGATGCAAGGATTCTTCAATATATGCAAATCAATCAATGTGATACACCATATTAACAAATTGAAGAATAAATACCATACGATCATCTCAATAGATGCAGAAAAAGCTTTTGACAAAATTCAACAGCCATTTATGGTAAAAAAAACTCTCCAGAAAGTGGGCAGAGGGAACCTACCTCAACACAATAATGGCCTTATATGACAAACCCAAAGCGAACATTGTTCTCAATAGTGAAAACATGAAAGCATTTCCTCTAAGATCAGGAACAAGACAAAGATGTTCACTCTCACCACTATTATTGAACATAGCCTTGGAAGTTTTAGCCATGGCAATCAGAGAAGAAAAAGAAATAAAAGGAATCCAAATTGGAAAAGAAGAAGTAAAACTGTCAGTGTTTGCAGATGACATGATACTATACATAGAAAATCCTAAAGATGCCACCAGAAAACTACTAGAGCTAGTCAATTAATTTGGTAACGTAACAGGATGCAAAACTGATGCACAGAAATCTCATGCATTCCTATACACTAATAACAGAAAATCAGAAAGAGAAATCAAGGAAACACTCCCATTCACAACTGCAACAAAAAGAATAAAATACCTAGGAATAAACCTACCTAAAGAGGCAGAAGACCTGTATGCGGAAAACTGTAAGACACTGATGAAAGAAATGAAAGAAGATGATACAAACAGATGGAGAGATATACCATGTTTGTGGACTGGAAGAATCAATACTGCGAAAATGACTATACTACCCAAAGCAATCTACAGATTCAATGCAATCTTTATCATATTACCAATGGCATTTTTTTACAGAACTAGAACATAAAATCTGTATGGAGACACAAAAGATCCCAAATAGCCAAAGCAAATTTGAGGGAAAAAAACAGAGCTGGAGGAATCAGACTCACTGAATTCAGACTATACTACAAAGCTACAGAAATCAAGACAATGTGGTGTTGGCACAAAAACAGAATTATAGATCACTGGAACAGGATAGAAAGCCCAGAGATAAACCCACGCACCTATGGTCAACTAATCTATGACAAAGGAGGCAAGGATATATAATGGAGAAAAGACAGTCTCTTCAATAAGTGGTGCTGGGAAAACTGGACAGCTACATGTAAAAGAATGAAATTAGAACACTCCCTAACACCACACACAAAAATAGACTCAAAATGGATTAAAGACCTAAATGTGAGACCGGACACTATAAAACTCTTAGAGGAAAACATAGGAAGATACTCTTTGACATAAATCACAGCAAGATCTTTTTTGACCCACCGTCTAGAATAATGGAAATAAAAACAAAAATAAACAAGTGGGACCTAATTAAATTTAAAAGCTTTTGCACAGCAAAGGAAACTATAAACAAGAGGAAAAGACAACCCTTAGAATGGGAGAAAATATTTGCAAACGAAACAATGGACAAAGGATTAACCTCCAAAATATATAAAAGCTCATGCAGCTCAATATGAAAAAAACAAACAACCCAATCAAAAAATGGGTAGAAAACCAAAGTGGACATTTCTCCAAAGAAGACATACAGATGGCCAAGAGGCACAAAACTAATTATTAGAGAAATGCAAATCAAAACCACAATAAGGTATCACCTCACACCAGTCAGAATAGCCATCATCAAAAAACCTACAAACAATAAATGCTGGAGACGGTGTGGAGAAAAGGGAACCCTCTTGTACCATTGGTGGGAATGTAAATTGATATAGCCACTATGGAGAACAGTATGGAGGTTCCTTAAAAAACTAAAAATAGAATTACCATATGACCCAGAAATCCTACTACTGGGCATATACCCAGAGAAAACCATAATTCAAAAAGACACATGCAGCCCAGTGTTCATTGCAGCACTATTTACAATAGCCAGGTCATGGAGCAACCTAAATGCCCATTGACAGATGAATGGATAAAGAAGATGTGGTATATATATACAGTGGAATATCAGCTATGAAAAGGAACGAAATTGGGTCATTTATAGAGACGTGGATGGACCTAGAGACTGTCATGGAGAGTGAAGCAAGTCAGAAAGAGAAAAACAAATATCGTATATTAACGCATGTATGCGGAATTTAGAAAAATGGTACAGATGAACCGGTTTGCAAGGCAGAAATAGAGACACAGATGTAGAGAACAAATATATCGGCAAAAGGGTGGAAAGCCGGGGGTGGGGGGTGTTGGTGGGATGAATTGGGAGATTGGGATTGACATATATACAGTAATATATATAAAATGGATGATTAATAAAACCTGCTGTATAAAAAAATAAAATTAAATTAAAAAAAAACAAGTTCAACGTAAGCAAAGTTATTCTTTGTACAGGTTAATAAAACAGTTAAACCTCTCATGAGATGGATCAGGAAAAACAAAAGAGAAGGCACACTGAAAACTAATCAGGAATGGATGAAGGGACATTATAGATATAGCAGAGATTAAGACGATAAGAGAACATTAAGAAAAATTTCATGCCAAAAAATGTGAAGATGAAGATGCAATGGCAAAATTCCTGGAAAAAATCTAACAGACAAGCAAAGCAAACCGACAAACCAGACCTCAAATAGTTAAAGCAATTAAGGAAATGAAATATGTAGTTAAAAAAAAATTTCCCACAAAGAAAACAGCCGGTCCAGACTGTTTTACAGACAGGTGGTTTCATGTGACACATTATTCCAATCTCCTAAAAGCTCCTCCACAGAACTGGATGAAACATTCACCTACCTCACTCCATGAGGCTAGTATAACTGATGAAAATCTGAGGAGGGCATCCAAGAAAGAAAATTATAGGGCAGCCTCACTGATGAATGTATGTGGAGAAATCCAAACATAAGCAAACCAAATCCAGAAGTTTACAAAAAAAGATAATTAGTTCCAAGCTCAGTTTATCCCAAGAATGCAACCAAGTAAAAAATTAGTCAATAAAATTTTTTACATTAAAGTTTCAGATTAAACCACTTTATAAAACATCAAAACTCATTCACGATAAAAAACCAAACAAAACAAACAAAAAACCAAACCAAAACAAAATGTGGATAACTATGAAGAGGATACTTTCTTAATCTGATAAAGAGAATCTACTAAAAAGCCTGTATCAAGCGTCATTCTTATTCGTGAAACATGAGAAACATTCCCTTTAACAAGCCACTTCTCTTCAGTTTTAAGTGGTAGTCATCTTGTTAGCACGTTAAGAGGAGAGAGAGAATACAAATGAATATATGAGTAAATATCATAAAGGGAGAAATCCTAAAGAATCTACAAACAAATGCTTGATATAGGAAAATTTAGCAAGGTGGCTGGATATAAGATCAATTACATTTTTTAATACAATAGCAATAAAGACATTATACACAATACACACACTCCCACATACTTATTTAATAACTGCAAAGAAAAATATCAAGTATCTAGCTAGGAATAGATTTTTTAAAGACATTAAGACTTTTACATAGAAAAAATTTTATACTTTGTAAACAACCTCAACAACAGAAAAAATTTTATACTTTGTAAACAACCTCAACAACAAAATACCAATTATCTTCAAGTTTATCTACAGATTCAGTTTAACTCTAATTAAAACTTCAACAAGAGACAATCAATTGCCAAAAAGGGCCAAATTATGCCTAAAGATGAATAAGGCCTAAAACTTTATTCTAACAGACACTAAAATTTATTATAAAGACAATGTGGTATGGGCACAGAAATGGGCAAACACACAAATGGAATACAACAGAGAGCACAGAAACAGACCATGTCTATATGGAAATATAATACACAACAAAGGTGAATGGCAGTCACCAGAGAGAGGAAGCTTGGATTTCTTTAGTAAAGTATGGGACAATTTGTTATCCATATTAAAAAAGAAAATGAAATTGGAACCCTACCTCACTACAAACATAAAAATAAATTCCAGATAGATTAATGACTTAAATGTGAAGGACAAAAACCTTAAACATTTTAGAGAGAAATAAAAGAAAGTATCTTTATAACCCTGGAGAAAGATTTTTTAAATCAAAAGACAGAAAGTACTAAGCAAGAAGTAAAAGATTGATAAATTTGACATTTAAATTAAGAATGCCTGTGGGGCCTGGGTTCAGTCCCTGGTTGGAAAACTAAGATCCTGCAAGCCGTGTGGCACAGCCAAAAAAAAAAAAAAAAAAAAAAAAAAAGCATGTCTATTAATCAAAACACAATCTTACCTAAAAATAGGTAAAGATATGCATGAATTGGGATTTCACAGAAGGGGAAATAGTGAGGAACAATAAACATATAGAATGGCACTTAAAGCATCAGGAACCAGATATATAAGGTAAGATCATAACAAGATACCAATTTACACCTACTGCATTAACCAGAGTTAATGTCTAAATGTTGGTGAAGAAGTGGACTGAAGGGTACTCCCATATACTATTGATATATATATGCAAAAATTTTGGAAAATAGTTTGGATATTTCATTGACAGGAAGGTAAACTGTTGTACATTCACACAATTAAATATTATACAGCAACCAAAAAGAATGAACAAGCTGACACATAGAGGAAGTTTAGAAATATCATGTTGAGTAAAACAAGCAAGTCTCAGAAACACTATGATACCATTTGCCTGATCAAAACCAAACAAAACTAAACAAGGTACTGTTTAGGGAAACATGTATATGTGATACACTTTTTAAAAATGCAAGAGAATGACAACTTTAAAATTCAGGATAGTGATTACCTCTAAACTAAGGCAGAAAGAACAGTAGTAGAGAGGAGCACACATACAACTTCAATAGTATCAGTGTTCTTGTCCAGGGATAGCTAAATCCGGCCCATTGCCTGTTTTTGTAAATAAAGTTTTACTGGAACACATTCATTCATTTACAGATTAGCTATGATTGCTTTTAAGCTACAGCAGAATTGAGTAGGTACAAAAGAGACTGTCCGGGCCAAAAAGCCTAAAATATTTACTCTCTGGCCCTTTACAGCAAACCTTCATTAACCTCTGTGCTAGTTGTGCTGAATTCACAGGTTTTCACTTTATTATGACACTTCATAAGCCATAATCTTAACTGTATTTTTCTGTATACATAAAATGTCATATCATTAAATACCTGTTGGAAAGACTTTCTCTAAACTGTACATTTTATTAACTGGGAAATTATAAGTGACCAGGACATAAATTGGATTTTTTAAAAAATGTAAGTCAAATGTATGAAAATATAAACAACAAAAACCTGAAACTGTTAACAAGTATCTGGTTCTTAAGAACACAGAATAGCACTAACAAACCAATCAAACGCATACCTGAAAAGGTTAACAGGCTTAATATTTAATTTCTTGGTTAAATCTGACTGTATGGAAGATACATTATCCACCAAATAACTTTCCTTCCCTTTTAATATGTACTTTTCTTTCAAGATCCTAGCCTAAAAAAAAAAAAAAAAAAAAAATCACATAACTAAATGTTTGCCTTCCTCTGCAAATGGAAAATCATTCACCAATCACAGAAACCTGGCATTATTAAGGTACTTAATAAGATACTACATAACTAGAGGGTAACTGATTGCTATTAAAAATTTTTATCAAGTCTAAATAGCGGATCCTTACAGAGTTAGCAAATCCACAGCGCAAGGAAGTGGTGGAAGAAGATGCTGAATTACTTCCTCAGTAAGGAGATCACCACAGTGGGAAACAAAGCTCTTCATAGCTGAAAAATACAACAGACTTTTACTTAGCAGAGTGTAATGAACCATGAAGAAAGCATTCAATTATGGTAAGGCATTTGTATTTTTGTTAGAGGAATAAAGAAATGTGCTAAAATCAAAAAAATTCTTGAAACTCTAGTAAAATAAAAGGAAACTAGTGTCTTCTACCTCCAATCAAACTTAAAAAACCAAAACAAAACAACAACCAAAAAAAACCCAAACTTCCTAGAATTACTAAAAGAGACCAACAACCAAATTAACAAAATGTTGCTTTCCTGGGATTTCACTCAGCCCTTGAGCTCAGAAGTAGCAGCTTAGACCCTCAAGTTTGCCAGTTCTACACTAGTTCTAAAGAACCAAGACTGACTTTTAAGTCAGCAGGTTAGTTTTTATAGATGTTACCTGAAACACACAAGCTTTTATAAGGAGTTATTTCATATGTAGAATAAAGTGAATATTTAAAAGTTAGATTCAGTTTCAAGGAAGCACTGATTTTGGTTTTGTTTGTTTATTCATGGCATTTTTACTCCTAAAAATGATGGTTTTTAAGAAAACGTGCTTCAGAAAAAAAAATCAGTGCTTCCATGTCTTTTCAGGGAACCCACAGCTCCTTAAGCTCAAATTTTCATGGTGGATGCTATTTGTTAATGGTCTATGTGTTGTAAAAGGGTATAACTTTCACATATAAAAGACTAAATGGAAACCATACTTAGTCAATGCTAATTAAATTCAACCCTAGAGGAATGAATGCCTACGTAACACAAAACAATCTTAACATTTCTCAACTGATCGCATTATAATAAAACATGCATCCTAAGGATAAGGACATGTAAATTTGGTTTATTACATCATACTTCTGTTAGAATCACCAACTAATCAATCATATTCAGTAAAAAAAATCCCCAGAAGCAGATTTTTCCCCCCAACTTAAATAAAACATACAAGTATATGTAAAGTTAAAGGATGGAAAAAGCCAGAGGAAAAGGAGAGAAAAGACTAAACTCAACCTACCACAGAGAGCACCAGCTCGTCCTTCCAAGGTTACCTGCCATGTAAATGAATCTCCTCGGCTCTTTTCTGTTCCTAGATCTTTCGGAGACACTGGGAAGACACACTTCCACAACAGCAGAACTCGAGCAAGGTGATGATTGACAAACGCAGGACCTGTAATTTATTCAACTTGTCACTTGTAAAGGAACCCAAAGTGGTTATTCTTTAAAACCCTTCCCTCTTAAAGTAAACATATTTTAATCTACTACTGCTGGATTACTTTGCCCCTCTAGTTCCAATGAATGTACTACTGATCAATGACTATCTGAAGGTACTAGAGTACAGAGAGGAAAAACAAGGAACTAACAGTAAAGTCTGGGCTCTGGTGTCCTCTCTCCTACTACTGCTGTGACCTCTTTGAGCCTCAATTTCTTTTAACCGTAAAATGAAGCCAGAACTACCTGCACTGCTTACCTCCAAAGGTTTGTCCAGATCCAAACAACAGAGTGTACTTTAAAGTAGCCTGAAAAACTAATGTGCTACGTAAACGCCAGGTACTACTGTTTGTAAGAAATAACATTGTATCCTGAAAGTAATTCTAACTTTTGATAGCAACTTTGTTCCAGGCCAAAAATCAGATGTGATACGTCTAAATGGAACTTTTTTTTTTTTAATATTTCAAAGCAACATTTAAGAACTGAATACACAAACCCAGTAATGAAAGGCAATGTACTGTACAATGATAGCTTTTTATAGTTGTCCTTTGGTACCTGTGGGGGATAGGTTCTAGGACCAGCCCCCACCCCCGCCAGATACCAAAATCTAAGGATACTTAAGTCCCTTATATAAAGTGGCATAGTACAGTCTGTCCTCTATATCCGTGGATTTGGAACCCATGGATACAGAGAGCTAACTGTAAGTATTTGATAGCATGCAGCATTATCAGTTAAGAAAACAGAACTACGACATATAAAAACCCAAACGCACAGCTTCTCCCCCCAAGTAATATTCTTTAAAATTCTGGGGTTACCTTAAAATTCTCCTGTAAGTACTCCCTACTTCTTACTTCCATGTTCTGCTGACTGCATGCTTTTCTTCTGCAGTATGGCAGCACAGCAGAGAACTGTACTGGGCTCTGAAGGAGACCACCTAGGTTAACATCCTGGCTCCATCCACTTACTAGCTATTTAAACTTGGATAAGTCACTTAATATTTTTGTGCCTCAATTTCCTACCTATAAGTGGGGATAACAACAGTATGTACCTCATGTGACAGTTTCTGAGGCTTATATGAGTTTATATAGAACAGTGCTCCACCCATGATAAGCATTTATATATCTGACATTATGTAGTTATCATTCAAAACTTGTCTTATTTGCATAGGAAGAGGTGAGAGCATAATGGCAAAATGAAAGGGCAACAGCAAGCCAATCATTATTTTTTTTAAGCATGCAATTTAGTACATTAACAAAATAATTTCTTCATTTTTCTCCTGACTTGCTTTTTAGGAAGAGGCCCTAGGCTAATCCCTACAGCAAAATAAACCTAATTCACTCCTTGCTCACTACTTTCTTTGATGAAGTAGTACTAAAAACATCCCATAGAATTGGGATAAAATAAAGAAATTGGAGTAAGCCAATTAAGAGTAAGTGACTGTAACAGGTTTCACATGCACACACAGGCATACTCATATAATGGGCTGTGGAAATAGAGAAAATTCTGAATGCAAAATTTAGTCAGATACCAAAAACCAAAGTAAGGATGAAGTCACTGGGAATACCCACAGTTGACAAAAGTTCCATATATATTTGCCATTGTACCCTTAAGATACCTCTCCAACTCAGGAGTGAACAGTGTAGCATCACGTCCCAGAGAGGTAACAAGATAATTTATTTCAGAAACATATGTAAACTAAGTTACTAAAAATGTTTGTAGTAATTACAAAGTTAAAAAAATAAACAAGAGTAAGTTCATTCACACCAAGAATAATGTTGGATCTAACAAAAACCAAACACACATTGTAGATACCTGCAAGTGAATCAAAGGTGTTGTATGTGGCATCAGATAAATTGGGAAGTATAGCAAAAAGGGGTTAAAAATGTTGGAGTTCACATTTGAGGAATGGACTTAAATGTGGTCTATGAGTTTACATTAGTTCAGAACAGTGAATTTTTTAAAAATAATAATGAAAATTGTAAATGGTGGAGGAAATGCTGAAAATGCAAAACAGGTGTTAAAACTGCCAGGCAAAAATTAATAAAGCACTCAGACCATCATCTAAATTCCATTTCCCACAAAATATAATCAGAGCTCCTTGGAGAACTGACTGGTTGCAAGCTGAGGCAGAAATTATTATTTTTTTTAAAATACATATACATAACTTTAATCACAGTTAAATATATACAACTATGCCAATCTCCTAGGTGCCTTCTGACCAGGGTCCTCTCTGATCCCCTCCCCCTAACATCCCACTCCTTGGAAGTAAGTCATTTCTAGAATTTTGTATCTAACTGCCCCTCATTCTAAGGCAGAAATTATGATGTAAAAGCTGGGACACCTTGTCATGCCAAAAATAAAGATGTTATCAAAGAACACTAGTTTCATATGAACCAACTACTAGGGGCTCCCAATGACTAAAGATGAAACAATTTGAAGATCAAAGAAAAATGACTGCAATGTTGTTGGTGGGAATGTAAATTGATACAGCCACTATGGAGAACAGTATGGAGGGTCCTCAAAAAACTAAACATAGAACTACCATACAACCCAGCAATCCCACTGCTGGGCATATACCCTGAGAAAACCATAATTCAAAAAGAGTCATGTACCACAATGTTCACCGCAGCTCTATTTACAATAGCCAGGACATGGAAACAACCTAAGTGTCCATCGACAGATGAATGGATAAAGAAGATGTGGCACTTATACACAATGGAATATTACTCAGCCATAAAAAGAAATGAAATTGAGTTATTTGTAGTGAGGTGGATGGATCTAGATTCTGTCATACAGAGTGAAGTTAAGTCAGAAAGAGAAAGTATGCTAACACAGGGGCAGGACAGGAATAAAGATGCAGACATAGAGAATGGACTTGAGGACACAGGGAGGGGGAAGGGTAAGCTGGGATGAAGTGAGAGAGTAGCACTGACATATATACACTACCAAATGTAAAACAGATAGCTAGTGGGAAGCAGCCGGATAGCACAGGGAGATCAGCTCTGTGCTTTGTGACCACCTAGAGGGGTGGGATAGGGAGGGTGGGAGGGAGACACAAGAGGGAGGGGATATGGGGATATATGTATATGTACAGCTGATTCACTTTGTTATACAGCAAAAACTAACATAACATTGTAAAGCAATTATACTCCAATAAAGATGTCAAAAAAAAATAATGACTGCATTCAACTGAAACATATAAACATATAAAAATCTATGAGTTTATAAAGATATCTAAAAGCAAAACCTCACTGATACCCTTTGCAAATTACTAGCAACCAGTAACACATTCTAAAAATTGATAATAAAGTGAAAGAATCATGCATTAAGAAAAAAAAGCCCAAGAAAACAGCAAATTAAATAAAACATCAACTTAATTTTTATTCCTTTTTGGTATGTTGAATATGAATGTGCATTAAAACATGATGTACTAATCTCTTTTATAAAGGAGAAAGGATCTCTTGTACTCTTCTTCCAATGGGATTACCCTGTTTTGAAAGCTTTTGTTCATTAAAATATTGCCATTTATTAAGTAGTTTATCTTCCCCTTTAATTAACCAAGAATATCAATACAGCAGGCATGAAACACCTAGCCAAAAGCAAATAAAATCTTGACCACATTATTCCCATCACATTGTGAAATCATGATCTATGCCAGGGGCCAACAAACATTTTCTATTAAGGCCCATGCAATAAACATTTTTGGCTTTGAAAGCCATACTGTCTCTATTGCAATTACTCAATTCTGCCACTGCAGTGCCTAAAGGCTATAGACAATATGTAAACAAATAATTATAGCTGTACTCTAATAAAAAGTTTATTTATGCACACTGAAAACTGACTTTCATATATTTCTCATGTATCACAAAATATCCTTTTTGTTTTTAAACCATTAAAAACATAAAAACCATTCTTAGCTCACAGGCTGTATAAAACAGGTGGCAAGCCAGATTTGGCCCATAGGTTGAACTCAGATCTAGTCCAATAAATCTCTTTAATCATCTCAAAAACATTACTTAAAGTGGCTCTTCATTTATGATTGTTTATTTTAATTAAGCTCCTTTTAGATCAAATTACTTCAGAGGTGTCAAAATGATTTATTGGTCAAATCCATCTAGTTTCATATCCTAGCAGTAAACCACACAACTATACAAAGAGACTTAAAAGTATAGCTTTTATAAAGTAATAAAACAGAGTTTTAAAGTTACAGGATGTAAATATAATAGTCATGATCATAAAATACACTAATAAATAATAATTTAAATTTAATAAATATAATTTAAACATGCCTTATCCCCGTCAATGTAACTACCTTATTATTTTTTTTTTTTTGCAGTACGCGGGCCTCTCACTGTTGTGGCCTCTCTCGTTGAGGAGCACAGGCTCCGGACGCGCAGGCTCAGTGGCCATGGCTCACGGGCCCAGCCGCTCCACAGCATGTGGGATCTTCCCAGACCGGGGCACGAACCCGTGTCCCCTGCATCGGCAGGCGGACTCTCAACCACTGCGCCACCAGGGAAGCCCGTAACTACCTTATTAGTGTGACCAAATTCTCAGAACAATTACAGAATTGGATTCATGGGCTATCGCATGTTCTCTTGCCTATCCTTATACTGTAGAAAATTTTTTTTCTGAAGATACATGGGAATGATTTGGGGAAAAGCCAGACTCATTCAGAGTTTAGCGTGAAAGTTGATCAAACTGGCTTATCCTACTTAAGGTTCATAAATTGGTCTTGAAGAGAATTTCAAATAAAGACATCTGAAAACATTCTAAGGATTGGAGTAAATAAGTATATGGCTTCCTAAGGTGACTGCTAGGAGAAAAACGTTTATGTGGATATTTAAATTCTGGTATATATTAAGTTACTCTTGTCAAATCATACATTAGAATATTTATGCTCAGAAAACACCAAGCAGTCTGTAGTTATGTAAACCCTCCACAAGACTTACCTAAGGTCATCAGGGCAGCAATCAACAACCATCCAGCTTGTGTGCGCTGAGCTGAAAGGCGACTGTTTTGAGCAGCAGAACATAGCAAATCCTCTGCTAATGTCATAATAATCTATTGATGTATAGAAGAACAAGGTAAAAAAAAAAAAAGTATATCAGTTTATAGGTTACTGGACAAATGACAGCAACTAATTATAACAATCTCTTGAAAAATTAACTCTTACACATAATAAATGTCCATGATAAAAGACTGTCATTCACATAGACTATACCATAGGACAATGTCGTACGTGAAACTAAAAAAAGTAACTTTTCAAGGATAAATTATAGGTTGTATAATAGGTATACAATAGGTATATTAGGTTGTACACAGCAACCCTATAATTCTTTGTGGAGTATATGTGACAACATTGTACAACCGTTCAAGTTTTGCTATATAAAATTTGAACTTACTTTTAGTTTTAAGCCACCATTTTCATAGATCTGTAATTACCAGAGGAAGTTTCATTACAGGACTCTCTCCTTTTAAAATTTTGCACACTACTTTGATACCTGAGTGGCTGATAATAGTCTTTCCCGAGGCAATATACTATATAACCACAGTTAAAAGTACTCACTAATCGCACAATGAAGTAGCTTCACAGTAAAGGGGGATTAATTAAAATGTTACATTTTTAAAGTCTAAGAAATAGTTCTAAAACAACACAGAGGAAAAACTAGATATTTCACCTTTATGGATAATGCATGCTTATAGAGTGCAAATGCCGACAGGCATCTAACATGTCTAAGGAAACATCTCTGTAACCAATCACCTCTAGAAGAGCAGCAAATATTGTGAGTTGGCACATACCTTTTCTAAAGAGGAAGGCTAGCATATTTTTAAACAACCAACCAACTTACTACTAACTTAGGACTGCTTGCAGCCTCTACTTGTCCCCCACCCTTTAAAAACGGTGGGGACAAAACAAACCAAGCCTGTCTGCCTAAATTAATAAGATCTGAGGACATTAAATTTAATTAATACACGCAATGGCAATTCTTTGATTAGCAAGATGTGATGTGTTAGTTTAAAATACAACTAAAATAATAAATTTAACTGAATAACATCACCTCCCGAAGTTGCCGATCACCTTATCCCAAAGGCATTGGCAATATTCAAGATAATTTAAGAATTTCTGAAGTAACGGTGTATTTGTCTGCAAAGCCTAAACTGCAGAGAATATACCATAATATTCATTAATAATGACGTGGAGGGACAAGAAAAAGGAAAGGAACAATGGTGATTTTTTAAAAAGTTCTTATGTGCGTGAGGCCCAGATTATGAGGGCTTTTCACTGTCAAACAATATTCTCTGACAACTGACAATTCCTATTCTAAAAGAAACAAAATTCCCACACCACGCTTTGCCTATTTTGTGTTTTTTATATATATATATTTGTGTGTGTTTTATATTTGATTAACAAAATTTCTTTAGTTCTCTTTACAATTCTTTGTACATTAAAACTGGGTTATTTACTTTCTAGGTTCTGTACCATTTATCTTTCTGGAAGTGCTACACTCAAAAGCCATTATTTTTCAGTAGCAAAGCAATCTGTCATCATTATGAGCTCCTGGTGTTTTATATATTTACTATGTTTCTATCCATTGTTATCATTATTTTTTTGGATGCACACATTATGCCCTCTTTGGTCGGGGGAGAGTCTAAAGTTATCTCCTGCATCCTTTTAAAATGAACACAGTCTCTGATGACTTCCCTCCTTTCCAGTATGACAAGATATTCCAGGCTTATACTGTGCATTTCCTGTCCCAGATCTAGAACCAGCCATTCCTCCAAGGGGCCCTAATTCCTTTTCGGTTGGAAATGGTATTTAGGGCCATAATCTGGGCACTAGGGGTGTTTCCTGCTACTGGGTTGCCATTGCTTTTATGTCTGGACAGTGTGAAAGGAAATTAAACACTCATACTAATATTTTCAATTTAAATTTAACATATGGGCCTTTTACTTAATTTTCTTGATTCTACAACGGTAGCTTTTTTTTTTTAATGGAAAACCTTGGCTCCTAAGAACATTCATTATCTACTTCATCTTACCAGGTATGTAAATTAATTCCAGAATAATACCACCAAGAATACCACTAACTATAAAATTACTAAATGAAGTTTAAGATTTCTTTTGAAGCTCTATTTGTCCTTTACAGTGCAATTTTAAAATGTACTTCTATGGCAGAGCTGAATGTATGGAAAAAAAAAAAGCCTTCAGGAACAAAATCTGTTACTAACTGGAGATATTTCTAACAAAAAGCAGAGAAAGCAACTCCTCTTTAAGTGTAGATACAAAATTTTTAACCATCCCTTGGTTTTTCACAGTAATTACTTTGACACTTAAGTAGTAGTATTAGTTGACAGCTCAGAAATTTGTCCTGCATGGTTCTTTACTGGGTGATACACAAGAAGACAATGATGTTTTTAAGAAAAACTTGAAATGTCACTATCATATGCGAAGAATGAAATCATTACCTTGCCCTTTCCGTGAGGAATTCCTAAAGGACAATGTTTCACTGCTCCCAGCAGAGCTGCCACTGCAAAACTAAAGCCAGTCACTGCTTCAGGTGAAGACTTAAGCACAGTAAGCCTTTCAAGGCAACGGTCTAAGAGAGGTGTTAGGTAGGAAGGTAGTGCCACAGCAATGCAGTGTAGACACCAGGCAGCTGCTAGTCGAACAGAAATGCTAGGATGAAGAGTAACTGAAATGACATTGTCAAGGACGCCTAGAAGGACAGAATAAACAAATGATGACTCAGCTACACAGATAAAACTCAGTCATCAAACTCAAAAGAGTAAGCAAGCACATAGATATGAAATATATTATCTTTATCAAAAGCCAAATCAGAATTTAAAATATTAAGTGATACACAATTATAAATAATTTTTTTGTACCCAAGAGTTACTTCTACCAATATATCTCATGAAAATTGGCTTAAATTAAGTCAGGAGACAAAGGAAATTTTTATTTCCTAAATAAGCCAATGTTCTGCTTACTTTATCTTGAGATCATTAATTTGGTACTAGGAATTAAAAATTACCAATATAAAAAAAATTTTCAATAAATAACAAAAACATCTTGAGAAGAAATGTCACATCTTGTTGCTTCATCCTCCTTTTCTTTTAAATCGTTTCTGGCACATTTCCCTACATAATCAGTATTCTCCCTATGTACCATATTTCTCTTAACCTGAGAACAAAATGTTGAAGAAAATCAAGGCTTCACTAGATCCCCAGTGGGCTACTAAGCCACTATGCAGACAGTGAAGTGCCACTACCAGTAAGAAAAAAAAGTCTACATTTGCTATAATTCAACATATACCTTCATCAAAACATGTTAACAGTTCATGTCAACTGCTACTTAAACAATATATGCCCTAGGAAAAATAGGTTACAAACCGAATATAATGTAAGCTTCAGTCAGCAGGAATTGTGTAGCACAAAAGCCATTAAAGATGATTTTAAAAAGTAATTAAGTAAGCCAGTCACAAAAGGCCACATGCTGTATGGACTCCATTTATATTAAATCTTGTCCAGAATAGACAAATTCATAGAGACAGAAAATAGATTAGTGGTTATCAGGGCCGGGGGGAGGGGAAATGACTGCTAGTGGGTGTAGGACTTCTTGGGGTGAAAAAAACATTCTGCAATTAGATAGTGGTAGAGTTTGCACAACTCTGTGAGTATACCAAAACCACTGAATTGTATACTTTAAAAGGGTGAACTTTATGGTATGTGAATTATCTCTCAAAGTGATTAAATAATTTTCAAAGAGAGAAAGAAAAGAGAATGCCTGAAAAGACCTTTAAGGAAGTAAATTACTTGTACCATACAGAAACTAATACTTTCACTGCAGGATGAGAGAGATACGAGTTCAGGTTTACTTCTCCATTTTTCTGTGTTATCTTAAATATCTCCAGACAGGGGGTTGGAGATAGAGACCTAGAGAACCATCTTTAGTTACAAAAGCAAAAGAAAAAAAACAAGAAAACATACCTTTAAAAATCTTGATTATCTATATTTCATAAAACAACTCTAATAAATCTATAGTGGAATCTATAATAAATGAGCTATATGAGGGAGCTTTTCTTCCTTGGAGAAAAGTTGTCTAAAGTAAAAGTAAAAACAAAGTATTCATACTAGTCACAAACAACAGATACCTGCACTTGAATCCTGTAGCAAAGGTGCAGCTGTGGTGCCGAGACTGTGTATGAGATTTCCAAGTTCTTGTAAAGCACATACCAACATATGCTGGCTGGCTGCTACATCTGCGGAGCCAAGCCGGGTTTCCAGATTACCGTCACTCATTACAGCATCTGACAGAAGTATAAGAATTAACCAGACATCACTGCTTTATTAAAATTTATTACAGAGGGTAGGTACTAGGAGCAGAAACATATGAAGGTAAAAATTAATACCTCCGCTTGATATATGTGAAACCCTTGAGGCAGTAACTAAAATACTAAAATGGGGACTTGCATCTATAGAGAAAGAGTTAAACTAATATAACCAATTTAGTTCAAGCAACCTGATCAGAGATGCCTTATTACTCTTTTAGCAAGTGGCACTGAAAGGGAGAACTCCAATTTTATCAATACTCAAGATAAGCAGAGTAGACTTAGGACAGTACAAGAACTGAGATGAACTAATTGTTTCAAAGACAATGTATCTTAACTTCTATAGGAAGATTATGAATTCTGAGGAACTACTATCCACCAGCCTTTAAGATCAGTACATATATATAATAGTTCTTATCAAGGTAGATAATTTATGTCTCATCTATATATAGACTGCTTTACTCTGAAGCAACTGACCTGTATTATAAAAGTGTTTTTTGGGTATTAATATAATTATATACCAGTCCAGCTTTTCCGAAAGGACAATCCCTTTAGCACTGTTAAAACAGACTCTCTTAGAAGATCCATACCCATAACTTTCTTTAACTTCCAGATAGCCTGGCAAATATCCTTGGCAGCAGCAATCTGAGCCTTTTCTCCAAGAAGACCTCCAACAGTAGCTCGAAGGATAAATGAAACACAACGGCGACTGCAGACAGCGTCAATCTGAGTTTGGGTGGCCTTAGGGTGTGACTGTGAAACCAGGCTTAGGGTATGAGAAAGAAAGGCAGCAAAATTTTTCTCTAGCCATGCTCCTCCTAGTGTTGAAACAAACACCACGTAAGCCTAAAAAAGAAAAGAGTTTTATCTTCAAAATGAAATAATTTCAATTCTATATTAATGTTTTCTCTTCCATGAAATATGCAGAATTTATTAACATTTCTTTTTAGTCTTTCCTCATTTATATAGCCACCTTAGCTATATAAACGTAGTACTGTTTTTCTGTTTGTTAAGCCAAAATTGAAGTACGCAGTCTTTCAACTGAGGTTTCATTTATGCTGCCTGTTTTATTTTGGTCAGACTACAAAGTTTCAGGATAGCCAGCATAGCTAGCTAATAAGTAAAATGTGCCTGTGACTTCTCCAAACAAAGCATTCAAACTCTTTAACATTCTGTGTTGGTTTTTTTTTTCCTTCAATTTTTTGGCCACACGCTGAGCAGCATGTGGGATCTTAGTTCCCCAAACAGGGATCGAACCCATGCCCCCTACAGTGGAAGCCCGGAGTCTTAACCACTGGACCACCAGGGAAGTCCCTAAGGTCTTTAACATTCTGAACAAGAAAACCCAAATCAAACATATGAACACAGTGTAAGAATGAACTATGGTCTAATACCATAACTCTAAGGGAATTCAGTTCTAGAAACCAGAAAAGAAAGTTTATGGTGACGAATCACTGCTCTTTATTTTCATGAATGTTAATGGTTTGGCTTGCTCCAGTGATACTGACAGTAGTTTTCTTATGTAATCTGTTTTCTTAAAATACACAGTTTACAATTATACTGGGACGTCTTATATTTTCATGAAATCTAATATCATACAGTATAAAATAATGAGGATATATATGTGAATTTAAAAAAAAACATGTTTGCTTTGAACCATAATGGCATTTAGAAAACAAGATAGTTCAAGGAAAGAATGCAAAGACCTCTATATTGCCTTATTCTAAGACCCTCTTCCCAAGGTTTAGCTTTTTAAGTTTTGTTTAGGACCAAGAATTTAAACACTTAAGTAGATTACATGCTGTAATCTTTATTTTGAAGTAGAAACCATATAAAACAGAAATATAATATTGCCCATGCCAAATATTATGTACCTAAAAGCTTAAATCAGAACTGTATAAGCACACACAAACACAATGGAAAACATGTTAAACCGCAAGACACATGGAAGCCCAAGGCCTAGAAACAAACAAAAAAATGTTGTTTATGTTTCAAAGGAAATAAACAATAGTCTCCCATCATTACAAACTGAAAACACATTGTGGGTAATAGCCTATTTAGTTGGCTTTGTATAAATAAGGTTCTCTTGTAATCTAGTTTTTTATAAAGCGTCTTGGCCTCACCCCATCTATTTATAAACATGAGAGCATAAGTGAAGACCTTGCACAGTATCACTTCCACCTGGAGTCAGATACTAAAACTTTCACTATAGGCCAGTGAGAATTACATTTAGATACTGATTTGTGATTCTAACCTGAGTAACTCCAACTCGGACATCCCTACTGACTGAACTGGTTCCTTTCAGCATATCTCCACTGGCTCGAAGAAATCCTGAACTCCCACGTAGAAACCCTGTTCCTAGTAATTCCAGAACTTCCTCCAGAGATACTCTGCGAACGCTTTGACGTGAGGCTGCTATAACAAAGAACAAAACAAAACATGTGATTCTATTTTACAGACTAAATTTTAATGCGTGATCTTGGTTTGCATGATATTGAACAGTATGTTAACAGAAACAAAAATAAACTAAAAATCCAAACAAAAGGCAAAATTTACAGGACATTACACGCACTAAAACATAAAATCACACGACGGTTCAGAGGTCAAATCATAATGGACTCTGATGTATCATGTCAATGACATCTTAGAGTCTATGCCACTTTGAGATTATGACCTACTGCTCTCTTGTCCTCAAGTTAAACAAAGGAAAACATAAATAAACGGCCCTAGTTCTCCATGAGTGAGAATGCTATACAAAACATTGAAAATTCTTTTGAAATACTAAAAAGGCCAAAATCACAATTTTATCTTTCTAAATGCTCTACAACTCTTAATGAAACTTACATAAAGTAACCACCATGGCCTGTTTTCTAAAAATTCTCAACTGCAAGTACAACTTTTGTTACATCCTCAGTCTCTGAAGAAAGCAAAGCTAAATATTACTAAAACTGCCCAGTCAACCCTTAGGCTGCAATAATTAAGAGCTTAGTTAGGCAGAATGTTTTAAATTTGTCTTCAGTTTGACATAGCTGAGTTTCTCCCTGTGAATACCTAGGGAATAACATCTCCTTTAAAAAAAGAACCCATTTTCGCCCTTTCATTCTTCTGAAAAATGTTGGTCACAAGCTCTGATCCTCATTATTGACTTAAGTCATAAATAGTGGAAAAATAAACTTCTGTTAATCCAAGTCATGAACAAAAAATATACTCCTCAGCCTGAAGATGAAACAGATAAAAATCTATATTGGCACGTGGAAGAGAAACATAAGTGAATAGTACAAAATCCATGCTCTTGCGGATCATAAATTCTAAAAAGGAGAGACAACAATAAACATAACAAAGGACTAAGTATATAGTATGTTAGACAGTGATTAAAAGCCATGCAAAATATAAAGCAGGTATCTTTTATGTGTAGTGAGTGCAGTGGAGGGCTCTGGTAGGAGATGGACTAAAGTGTAAGGATGGTGCAAGAGCAGAAGATATAGGACCTTGTAGATCATTATAATAAGGAGGTGAGTAAAGTGAGGTGCCAGTGGAGAACCTTGAGCAAAGGAGTGATATAATCTGTCACTCTGCTTCTGTGCTGAGAGGAGACTGTAGAGGGGCGAAGGCAGAAGTAGAGAAAACCATTAGGAGCAATTTAGTAATTCAAGCAAGAGGTGATGGTGGCTTAGATCAAGGTAGATACGATAGAAATCGGGGTATACATACTTACATATTTTTAAAATTTACTAGAAAAAATTTCAAAATTACAAAAAATCTGCAAGAATAGTAAAATAAACTCGTATGTACCCTTCACCTAGACTCCATATCTTCCTTATCACTTTCTCATTTTTGAAGAGTACATATATGGCTAGTTGTAGTTATAGAAAAGCCCTCAATTTGAGTTTTTCCTCAAGAGAACTACATTAAGTAATGCTGTAAGCCTTCTTAATGCATAACACCAAAAAGAAATGTCAGGCTTGGTGTCAATCTGTCCCTACACTGGCGATATTATCTTTGAACACCTGAATAAGGTGTCTTCCAGTCTTGTCCACTGTAAAATATTTTTCCATTTGTAATCACTATGCCACCTCTGTGGTGATACTTTTTTTTTTTTAAATAAATTTATTTATTTATTTATTTTTGGCTGCGCTGGGTCTTCGTTGCTGCGTGTGGGTTTTCTCTAGTTGTGGTGAGCGGGAGCTACTCTTCCTTGTGGTGCGTGGGCTTCTCATTGCGGTAGCTTCTCTTGTTGTGGAACACGGGCTCTAGGTGCGTGGCCTCAGTAGTTGTGGCTTGTGGGCTCTAGAGCGCAGACTCAGTAGTTGTAGCGCATGGGCTTAGTTGCTCCGCGGCATGTGGGATCTTCCCGGACCAGGGCTCGAACCCGGGTCCCGTGCATTGGCAGGCGGATTCTTAACCACTGTACCACCTGGGAAGCCCTCCTTTTTTCTTTAACAGGTTATAATCCATTTCTATCATTATTAATTCTAATACTATCCTGGATTTGACCAGCTTTTCTTCAGAAAGCTGGCCAGTGGAAGCTCCTCACTTTCTGGCACAAGATGCTCCAGGTTCATCCTCAGACTTTCCTTGCCCCGACCCCATAAGCCACTTCTCCAAGGAGTCCCAACTGTAGATATGTTTTAATATTGTTAGGTAGAATAGTTACTGAGTGTGAGAGAGAAGATTCAAGGGTGACTTTACAAACTGTGGTTTGAACAACTGCAGGGACAGAGCTGTCATCAACTTAGATTAGCAAGACTGCGACTGCAAGGAGAGCAGGTATGTGTACATGGGGGGAGGGGAGATCAAGCATTCACTTCGGACAAGTTAATTTGAAACATTAAATAGACATCCAAACAGAGATGTCAAATGGGCAGCTAGATATGAGAGTTTGGCGTCCAGGAGAGAAGTGTGGGCTAAACACATAAATCAAGGAATCCCTGATATATAGATGGTATTTAAGCCATGAGATTGGGTAAGATCATCTAGAGTGAGCCTACGTAAAGAGCAGAAGACCAAGGACTAGGTGATGGGTGTCTCCTATAAGAAGACAGGAAATCATCAAAGACTGAACAGAAACTTCTAGAAAGAAAGAAAACCAAGGGAGCGTGAGGTCCTAAAAGGCAAGTGAAAAGAGAATGAGGAGGAAGATCAACTGAGTTAAATGTTGCTGAAAGGTTAAGTAAGACAACTGAGAACCGCCCCCTGGCTTAGCATGGCTAAATATTAGAATGCAAGTGCCAAAGGGCAGGGGCTTCTAATCTGTTTTGTTCAATAACACATCCTACACACTCAGAACAGATCGTGGCCCTGTATAAACCCCCAATAAATGCTTGTTTATTTATTGAATAACTGATGAACGTGGAGGTCATTGATGCCCTTAACAAAAATAGTTTTCAAGAGTTAACTGGGGCTTCCCTTAGGCGAGGTGCTTAAGAATCCGCCTGCCAATGCAGGGGACACGGGTTCAAGCCCTGGTCCAGGAAGATCCCACATGCTGCGGAGCAACTAAGCCTGTGTGCCGGAACTACTGAGCCAGCACTCTAGAGCCCATGAGCCCACCGGCCACAACTACTAAAGCCCGTGTGCCTAGAGCCCATGCTCCACCACAAGAGAAGCCACCACAATGAGAAGCCTGCGCACCGCAACGAAGAGTAGCCACCACTCGCCGCAACTAGAGAAAGCCCACATGCAGCAACGAAGACCTAACGCAGACAAAAATAAATAAATAAATTTATATATAAAAAAAGAGTTAACTGGGGGAAAATCCTAACTGAAGTGTGTTTGAAAGAAGAGAGAGACTAAAAACAGAGTATCAAGAACTCCTCTGAGGAACTCTGCTGCAAAGGGAAGAGTAATGGGGCTCCAGCTGGCTGGGGAGGTAAAATACAAGAAAAAAAACTTTTTTTTAAGATGAGAGGGGGAAAAGCACATGTTTTTATAGGGAATAATCCAATAGAGAAGGAAAAGTTGATGTAGGAGAGGGGAGACTTCCTAGAGCTATGTCCTCGAGCAGGTGACAGGATGAGCTCTAATACATATTGAACGTATGGCTTTAATAGAAGACGAGATAATTCATCTTAGTAACAGTGGAGAAGTCAGAGTATATGGGTATAGATGCTGAAGGTGGTAGATTTAGTAGGGAAGCCTATGGAAGATAGGCCGTCAAATGAAAGTAACATGGGAGAAGATAAAGGTATAAAACAGTCAATTAGGAAAGTGGGACAGTGAATGGACGAGGGACATATAGTACGACTTGAGGTTCATGGTCAAGAAGTAACTTTAAAGGATCCCATAAATCCTTGGCAACTTATGCCAATGTTAGGAAAATGTCATACTCAATCCCTGCTTTTTAAATGCCTTGGTAAAATATACCATTTATTAGAAGTCTGCTGATTTTACTAGGAAAATCATTTCAGTTCTGTACCTCATAATCTTCGAATATTGTGGCTGAGTGTACAAACCTCCATTGTGTTTCTTTTCCAAATTATTAAGCACTGTGTTGCTAACTATTAGTCTCCTACTTTAAAAAAATCTACTATGACATCTAGATCCCTTTTTAGTTGTATGAAAATAACTTAATTATAACACAAGCCCAGAACTTACAGATGCAAGATGACAGAATTCCTAACAGAAGATTAGGCCAAAGATTTTTTAGTGTGGGTGAAGCTGGTTCTTCACTTTGCTTAGTCTGATTGCAAAAATGCTGTTATTAGTTTAGTGCTACTCTAGGAGGATATACATTTAAATATTATTCACATTTGTTAGGCAATTCTGTATTTTGCTTGTTTTTACTGCAACTGTGTACTAGTGCTAATGACACATTTATGGAAATGAGCAATTCACATTTTCAAGAGGGTTTGATTAAACATGTCTTCTTCTAATTTCAATCTCTTAGATGGCTTAAGATTTAACCTTTTAAATGCCCTGAACAACTCTGAATTACAAGATTAGAAGAACCAAAACCTAAAAAAAAAATTTATTATAAATTTTAAACTTGTGGGTCTGAACTGGAGAATGAAGGGACTATATAGTTGTTAATGCTTCCTAGGTGATTCTGATATGCTGTACTCACTGTCCTCTCTCACCTCTGGTTGAGAAACACTGGCTTAGAAGAAACCAGAACACTTCTTAATGTCACAATAAACAATTTCTAGAGCAATGATTCTAAAACTTTAATGTGCATACAAAGTATCTGGGGATCTTGTTAAAATGAGAATTCGATTTAGTAAGTTGGGTGGCATCTGGGTTTCTGCACTTCTTAAGAGCTCCCAGGTGATGCTAGTACTCTCAGTTTGCAGATATTGAGGAGCAATGTTCTACAGAACAATCACATTTTCATTGGCATGAGACTGGTATTCTTTGGAGACAGAATAATAAAGCAAGTTTTTAATTATTCACCGATGTTTTATAAACACGGTAGATTAAACCCAGGCAAACCCTTTTGTTTTCAAAAATACTCCATCCTTGCTCACTGCCTAGGAGTGTATAAATAGGGAATAAACACAAACACAAATTGTGCAAATACAGTAAATTTCAAGTATCTGCTGTTTGGAATTATTTACATCATTGCTCCCTTACACCAATCTAGAAGATGGCAAGCCAAATGTATGTAATCAGATGCATGCTGCTTAAAAAAAAAATTCTCGAGAATTAGATCATATCTCTTATTGGATAACACTCCACAATTCACTTAAAAAAAAAAAAAGCCATGGTGTAGAGGAAGACAATGACTGAATAAAGCACATTTATTTAAGAGTTCTTTTAATTTTTTCCTCAAACTTTCACTGAATTGTTTTAAAATGAAATCTTAGGACTTATAGACATGTTTCCAAACTAAAATTTATATGATATTTTGCCTCTTTTCAAAAGTAATAATGGGTAGCAGTAATGCTACATATGTTTGTTTAAATCAACTGGGAAAAAATTATGGAAGACATTATGAAAATAATTACATGAATTTACCTGCTCCTGGATGTTTAGAAATTATAGCTTTGGCCAACACTGTGCCTAGTAGCTTTGAAACTGAAATCCGCACATCATAATTGGAGCCTTCAAAGGATTTAAAACATAGTGTGGCCACACTGTCCAGGTCTGTACTCCACATAAAGACGGCCTCATTCTGAAGTTCAAGGAGACACTGTTCGATCAGGAAAAAAAGAAATTAATGAAAAACAAAATATAAATGTCAGGTTCAGATCTACATAAGTTGCAGAACCTAGATCAAGATCTAGCAAAAATAATACACAAATCCAAAGTCTCTAAATAATGATTGTAGGGACAACAAGTGAATACTTACTAAAAAGTCATAAAAATTATACTATACAAAGCAACGTGTCCACCAGGGGTAGGAGAAAGACCCATTTCTAATTCAGTGGGCTATGAAAAATGTCTGTAGAACCTATCTGTTGGCTATAAGCAATTGTGAGAATAATTCCAACATAAACACTTTACTATCTAACCAACTATGTTAAGAAAGCATGATAAAAACAAAACCAAATCATTTTCAAACAACATAAACCGTACATGTAAATTTTACACAATTATAGAGAGGAAGCACAGTGGAATGGAAGGAATACTTAGAGTCTGGTAACTTGAACTCCCCACTTCCAACAATGTGCTGCTAACAACTTTAAGAACCCTGGGAAATTCATATAACTCTCAAGGCCTCAGTCTCCTCATATGTTAAAATGAGATAGTCCTATCTGAATACCAAGGTTGCAGCTCTAAGATCATGTAGCTGTTACTAGTGTTTTCACTGGGATAAACTGATTTAGTTGTCTTTATATTAATTTTTAGAAATTCTACTCATTAGACTATTTTACCTTTGCAGCAGCACAACGAACGGCCATGGATCTATCTGTTAAGCAGGATCTAGCAGCTTTATAAACATCCCTGTAGCAAGGTGTAGCAGCAGCTCCCAGTCCACTCAATATGTTTTGCAGACTCAGCATGATCTCATATCGACCTTGTGACTATCAAAGAGGAAAAAATTTAAAGAACAGGAAAAAAAAATTCTCTGTGAAGAACAGTATTAAGCATTGAAATTTATCTCATATTAGAGAAATACTCAGATTTTTGTACACACTAACCAACCTATTCTGACATCAAGACACATGAATAATTGCTATTTCTTACAGTGTTTACTATTTTAAAAGTGTTACTTGTATATATTACACTTCAACATAATACAAATTTTATAGGGTTGATGTGCAGATTAAATGAAATTATATGGGAAGCACCAGGCATATGGCTTGCATGTTGTCAAGCACTCAATAAATGGTTGCTATAAATGAGGTAACATGGTAAGAGTGCATGGTCTGCCACCTACTAGCTATATGTCTTTGGGCAAATCTGTTTCTTTATCTTAAAGATAAAAGTTAAATGATTGTTGTGAGGATCAAACGAGTTACTACATGTGAAGTGCTTAGAACAGTGCCTGACACACAGTAAATGCTCAGTTGAGTTCATAGCTATTGATATTTTACCATTTATTGGTTCGAGTATTTTAACTCAGAGGTTAAAAGTCTGGGTTTAGATTTTAAAAGACCTGGGTTTGAATCTTGGCTCTGAACCTTAGTAGCCGTGTGTTTGTTCTTACTTATTTCTTCATCTATAAAATGAGGATAAGGGACCTCTCCAGCGGTCCAGTGGCTAAGACTCTGTGCTTCCACTGAAGGGGGCATGGGTTCGATGCCTGGTTGGGAAACCAAGATCCCACATACTGCACAGCGTGGCCAAAAAAAAGAAATGAAAAAATGAAATGAGGATAAGATGAACCCCACTGTGCCAGTGTGACAAGTAAACAAGCCCCTGTGGGGAAATCATTCACCACAGTGCCTGGACTTAGTAAACACTCAAGAAATAGTAGCTGCTTATATTATGATGTTTTACTAAATGTTCCAAATGCTTTCTATGTCTCAGGAAGTTAAGGCCACTACAGGTAAGTTAAAGTTGGAGAAAGATCAAGTATCATTTTCATAGTAATGTTGTTAGTTTATTTTTGTTCAAAGGAGCACGATAGTAATTATAGGTAGATATTAACAAAGTGAGTCCTAACGGGAAACTTCTTAACTTTCTTTTACGCCAATTTCAAATGCTATTTATCACTACTGGTGTGTATCAAAGGTGGAAATCCCTTTTGACATCTCCAAAACGTTGTGGTACTGAACCAACTAAATCATAAAGGTAAAAGTGGAGGAGCAATAAAGTACTTAGCAATAACTTTACATTTTCTTTTTTTAAAAAAATATTAATTTATTTATTTGGTTGCACCAGGTTACAAAAACAAAGAGTGTTTCACAATGGTAAATGATGCCAACAAATCAATGAGGCTAAGGCTGACAATATATATCCTGGCGACTGAAAGGTTATCCTGACCCTAGTCATGCTTATGTCCTCCACACTCTTTCCTACCCTGATTTTATTCCTTACACCCTTCTGATGCTGGTACAATACTAATCCATCCATCAGGTATATGGTAGTTACCAACTACGTATCTGGATCCTTGGTGACAAGCACTTGCTCTGGCACTAGTAAGTAGTATCAGATGGAAAAGGTGATGCAAGAAGAGGGAGCAGGGATGGGTCTGCCAGAGAAACGCCTTAGTTTGTGCCCATTTGAATTTATCTGAATACACAAAATTTTATTGCACGATTGCTTTTCTAATAAAGATTCAATATACAAAGTACATATGTGTACTACCTAGAAATGTCATTTATGGATATATTTACATACATACATATATTTACATATGGATATATTTACATACATACTATGCTTGTCATAGGTAAAGCTCTTTTATTGACTTAAGAAACCATTAAAGTCTGTATTTACCTCTGCACTCTTCATAGCTTTAAGAATATTGCCCACTGTATCAGTAAAGGTGTTACCCAGTATTCTACCCAACTTCTTATACAAGGAACCCAAACACACCACAGCGGCGCTGGAACGACATTTAAATTAGAAATTAGTCATGAATTAAAAAACAGGAATAAAAGGATCTTAGCACACGTAAAGATGACTACTTAATTTTACTTTTAAAGGATAAAATTTCCCAGAATCTATTCCACTGTTAAATCCTAGGGAATGACACTTAGGTATCAAATAATTACATTTTCAATACAAGAATTTTAAAAAGATATATCTTCAACTAATCTAAATCTCAGCCCAAAGATTCCATCCCCTCAAATTTTTTACAAAATAATTTTTAATAAAACTGAGCTTCATATATCAGATAATCAAAGATGGTCTTAAAGATAAAAGAAAAAGAACAATGTTCTCATCAAGTCTGAAAACTTTATGGGAAAATACATTCTACTATAAGCTAAAAATTAAATAAACAAAAATTTCTATAACATTAGTACTATGCAACCATACATGGCAAATTGCCTTCTCTAAAAAACAGGTGATAAAATGAACTGAGTACTACGGAGAAAGAAACTAAGTTGTTCTTTTAGGATCTTAGAAGAGTATTTTCCTATATATTTACTATTAATTTTCACTACTAAGAATTAATAAACTAAAAGAACATACAAAACGTGAAGAATTTAAAATACTTGTGCCTTAAACACTCAACTGCTAAAAGTAAATTTTGTTTATTTTTATATATTTATTTATTTATTTGGCTGCACCGGGTCTTAGTTTTGGCACGTGGGATCTTCGTTGCAGTGTGAGGGATCTAGTTCCCTGACCAGAGATCGAACCCGGGCCGCCTGCATTGGGAGCTTGGAGTCTTAACCACTGGACCACGAGGGAAGTCCCTCAACTGCTAAAATTTTTATCAGACAGTTTTGATCCCCAAATCTAAGCTTCAAATGTCTAAAGCTTTTTTTTTTTTTTTTTTTCTGTACACGGGCCTCTCACTGCCGTGGCCTCTCCCGTTGCGGAGCACAGGCTCTGGACGCGCAGGCCCAGCAGCCATGGCCCACGGGCCCAGCTACTCCGCGGCATATGGGATCCTCCCGGACCAGGGCACGAACCCGCGTCCCCTGCAGGCGGACTCCCAACCACTGCGCCACCGGGGAAGCCCTAAAGCATTTTTTAAAAGAACTGTTTCTCAGTCCATGGGAAAATGTTAGATCTTTCTGAAAGTTAGATTCTTTAAAAAATGAGTAAAACAATTTGTATTCAGTTTCATAATAATTATCAAGTAGTTTGGGTTCTTTTTTTTTAATATATTTTTTTTAATTTAACTGCATTGGGTCTTTGTTGCTGCACGTGGGCTTTCTCTAGTTGCGGCGAGCAGGGGCTACCCTGTTTGCAGTCCACGGGCTTCTCACTGAGGTGGCTTCTCTTGTTGTAGAGCACGGGCTCTAGGCATGCAGGCTTCAGTAGTTGCAGCATGCAGGCTCAGTAGTTGTGGCACAGGGGCCCTAGAGCACGCAGGCTTCAGTAGTTGTAGCATGTGGGCTCAGTAGTTGTGGTGCATGGGCTTAGTTGCTCCGCGGCATGTGGGATCTTCCAGGACCAGGGATTGAACCCGTGTCCCCTGCACTGGCAGGTGGATCCTTAACCACTGCGTCACCAGGGAAGTCCAGGGGTTTTTTTTTTAAAGACTTATTTTACTGAAGTACAGATGATGAACAATGTTGTGTTAATTTCTACTGTAGAGCAAAGTTTGGGTTCTTTATAAAAATGATACAACAAAGAAGAACTCTTTTATGTTCAGTTTTAACATTTAACTTACAGTTTGGTGGGAAGATAACTTGGAGAATCATCTTTGCTTCGAATAAGATCATTACATTTATCGATTGTCTCATAAACAGAGAATGTATCTCCAATACTATAAAGAATGGCTAGATTCTTAGCAAGGAGTTTGCGAGTAGGAGGCCCTGGGGAGCTGTTCAACAAAGATAGGAGCTGTTCCACAAGAGTTTTCTGTTTCTCCCTTACATCACTCTAGAAAGGAAGGTAACAAAGATAATTCAAGTCAACATAATTACACATAATCCTCTAATATGATTTTTCTTTCATATAATTAAGAACTAACTAAAAGCCTCTAGAAAAATGCAAAATTATTTTGATTAAATAGTACAAATAAGTTGGTGGCATGGCTATTACACCTCATTAACAGGTAGTTTGTTGCCCTGCTGATATCTCCAAAAAATAAATTCTGAACTACAATATACTGGAGTCTTTGTGAACAAAGACAAGGGCTCTATTTTTTCTATGTCCTTCTTCTTAGGTTTGAAAGGTAGAGCAAATTTATATCTTAACTAGAGCTTCTTAGTTCTTAAGTCTCTGCCCAATATATATCTGCATCAATAAGCAGCAACCTAAAACCTATCACCAGAGCTGATCTTGTAATGGGTTACCTGTTTTACTCAGATCATTTTCTAAGTTTAGTGCAATTTTCTTTTTGCAAGCTTATGCATCTAAATGCCGATAGTGTGACTCCATTTTACTTGTCTATGCTCTGAAAAAGGAGTACAGAATATCATCACAGTGGTAATGGTATTCAGGTGCTCCCTGAGGCCTAAACTTCCACCATAAAATATTTGTTAATTTAGTGTATGGATTTTTGTCATTTGTTAAATTCTAAATGTCTCCATGAGTAGTCTTTGCACCATTTCTGTATTACATAGGGTGCTGTCATTCTGTAGAATATCTTTATTTTTAGGAGATGTATGCAAAAGTATTAGAAGTAAAGCAGCAACTCACATGGCTCTGTAAAACAGTTAAACATGGCAAAATGTTAACAACTGCTGAATGTCGGTAAAGGGTATGAGTGATTAGTCTTCACTTTCTGGTAGCCATTTCATAAACTTTTAAAAGGGAATGTGTGTACTCAAAGGCTCCTCAATTCTTACTCCCCTTAAAGAGTCCACACTTTTTTTTAAAGTGAAACTCCCATCACATTATTTAGCGCTATACAGCACCAGGATGTCATGCATGTGGAGTGCCACAAGGTACAGAAGACAATGCTAATGAAATCTAACGCAATGTGCTCTGTAGTTAGTTTTTAATATATTTGAAAGTAATACTACAAATACTGGCTAATTTCTTCCTGCTCTTTTGAACAGAAGAAACCTCCTATTTCAATATGAAGTCTTAATAAGGTCTAACCTTTGAAAGCTAATTTAGGTTATACTGGACAGAACTAGAATATCAAATCAAAGGAACTTAAACATTATCTGGCAAGTAAAAAAAAACCTCAAAAAACAGTTTTTGCAATTTTACTCACCCTGCTGGTTGCTAGCAAGAGCTTCTCCAAATATCTCAACCAATCAAAAATAAACTCTGCCTTCTGAACGTCACCAAGTTGATTGTATGCTTCTTCATTCAGCAGTAAGCTATGAGCTAATTCCATTCCTTGCAGAAAATTCTCCTAGCTGGTCACGATTGTTCTCATTAAACTTCAGTCAATATACCTAAGGAAAAAAACCTATAATAGAGGAAAATAATATTTTAAAAGGAGGGTGAAAAGGAACACAATCACAATACTGGAAATCTTCCACAGAAAAGCACAAAGCATAAATAAATGGAGACATCTTTTGTAACAGCTCTAGGGTGAAATTGGGAAAATCCCAATAGTAAACCCTAGTTAACACTGACACAAAACCCCTTTTTTAGAGAGCAGACAGGAAAACAGAGTAGGATTATTGACATTCACATGCAAAAAGTTGCTAAACAGAAGAGACGTTCCATTAAAATTTTGAAAATTTTAAGGTTAGACTACTCAAGATTTTCAGTTTTCTCTGTAGCATAAGCACCTTTTTACTAAAATGGGTCATGGGTACATATTAACAAATGACCAAATCTCCAGACCTCCTGCTAAAATTCTATAGTAAAGCTTGATGTCTCCCTGGATCTTTGCCTCCATAAATAACCTGTCATTTAGCTGGAGATTCAAGGAGCAGAGGGACTTATTCCTATTAAAACCTGTTCTCCCAATCTAACAAAGACACTGCCTGAGGCTAGGAGTTTTGGGAAAGAGTCCCATCCCAACAAGTATAGATAGTCTCCTTATCGCTGAGAGCCCTGCTGTGAAAGCAAACTCATGTTTCTGAAGGCACTTGGATGGATGTTGTCCAGGGATCATAGCAATAAAGATCATGTCTGCTCTGACCCAGATCCAATGTAGCCTTCACGTCTGTTGCAGGAAATAATCAACATAAGACAGAGGAGGTTTTGTTTTGTTTCAGATTCATGATCATCTCCTGGGTACACTCTAGTTCCTGTGTTGCTTATATACAACACATAAGCATGTGTGCACAATACATACACACATACACAAATCTATAAGATGGCATTTGTGGTTATGGAATTTTTTATTTCTAGGTGCATGCTCAAGTATATGGCAGTAAAACACCATGATGTCTGTAACTCATTTTCACATGGTTAAGTACATCAATCAATTAGCCATAAAATATGGCAAAATGTTAACAGTTGAATGTTGGTAGTGGGTATGTGAGTAATCATTTTACTGTTCTTTAATTTTTCTGTATTTTTTAAAAGATCACAATAAAAAGTTGGAAAAATTATTTAAGAAGAGAAATTTTTTAAAAAACATAAGTTGGCTTTAAAAAAAATCATTACTACTACTTACAGGAGTAACAGCTATCATCAAGAACATTAAATGACAGAGATAGTACCATATACATATAAGATGGATACTCCTATTCACTGATGTACCAAAAATAAATTTGATACCTTATAAATAAAACTCCAAGCTGAACAGAAACAGGTAATTGGAACTGCACTGAAATACAGACAGAATGCTACAGGTAATTAAACTAAACCATATAAAATACAGAGCTCATATTCCCCTAAATAAATCTCAATCTTTTGTAGAGAAGCCAGCAAGATGTATTAGAAAATCAGATGGGAGAGACATGGGAAGGCTTTTCTTTCCTTTATTTTTTTCTCCAAGAAAGTTTATGGGTATAAAATTACCTAGAGTATCACATCATCATTATTGTTAAATAAGTAAAAGAGCCCCTCTAAAAGACAGTACTCGCAAACTGGTACACTGTTGGCTAAATTTGGCCTGCAATGTACGTACCAGGGAAAAAAATTAGTTACTAACATTTAAACATAAGGTTTTACACAAAAATCTGGGTCCATATCCCATACCGCAATGAATGACGGAATCTAAGAGGGGCAGGGACTCTCCATCAGGCACAGTCGCCAGCTAGACTGCCTCATTCACTTACATTATTTGCCAACTTCTGTGGGTATTCAAGTTTTCAACCCCTACTCTTTACCTTACTTTCGTCCTCTGGCTTGGGTTAATATCCTATATTTTCACTATGACGCTGCCCCAGAGGCCAAAAGACAGCTTTGATCACCACTGTCTTCTCAAACCTATGTGCTGCTTTTAGCCATCTGGGTTGTCCCTCCCTAATTAGTCCTGCCCACACGCCCAGTGCCACCCATGACCTAGCACCAACTGCCCTCAAAACAGAACGGAAGTGCACATTTGATTATTTTCATAAATGTCAATTTTGAGGAACAAGAACAATATAAACAACCATGCTAACAAATTTACTTTTATAAAGATAACGTGAATTTTAGCTTCTTGTTTAAAAACCCTCCTTTGGGCTTCCCTGGTGGCGCAGTGGTTGAGAGTCCGCCTGCCGATGCAGGGGACACGGGTTCGTGCCCCGGTCCGGGAAGATCCCACATGCCACAGAGCGGCTGGGCCCGTGAGCCATGGCCGCTGAGCCTGCGCGTCCGGAGCCTGTGCTCCGCAACGGGAGAGGCCACAACAGTGAGAGGCCCACATACCGCAAAAAAAATAATAAAAAACCCTCCTTTACTTTCTTAAATTATCGAAGTGAACTGACCAAAATACATATAATTAAGGATAAAGTTAATAAATGTTACAGAAATAATTTCCAGAAGAAAGCTACTAAGTGTACCGAAGGTGAAAAGCAAGTTTGCACTCAGTATCTATGACGGTGAGAGGAAAAAAAAAAACCTGAGTATCATAGAGAAAACTTCTTATAACCACCAGGGCAACTCAAAATCTCAAGAATCAAATTACCCTTTTTAGAGGTCATTAGGACTGCTCAAGAGACATTTTTTTCCTTAGGCAGCAGCAATATTGTGGTGTAAAATGATCTATCAAGAAACAAAATAGCTAACACAATGCAATAATAAATAATTCAGTAAAAGGTTGAGATCATAAGCAGGGCATAAAGTTATCTACAATGCCCTCAATACATTCCTCATATAAATCACTCCTAAAAGAAGCAGACAATTCACACTGGTAATCCCACATCTAAACCCCCAAATCTAAAATGCACCTGCAATCTCCACATACCTACCATCAGTGAGAGAAGCAAATGCATTTTGCAAATAACAGATGCTCCTGCTCTAACCTACAGTTTCACTTTAGGATGATGAATACAAACGAAGTCAATCTACCGTTATGTTTTAATCTAACCACAACCCTATGGCTATATATACCTGAAGGATGCTTATTTTTCTAGTTTTTCTCTTATTTTCCATTTTTATGTTTGTTGAGATTACAAAGTGATTAGTTTATTAAAAGTGAACATATATAACATTTTTCAAGGTACAGTTATGCTACTTGAAAAAAAGATTCCATCAAACTGTTGTGTGCCAACTGTAATGCCAGCCATTATTTTTGACAGAAACTAATTATTTATTGATCACTCATTATAGTCCAGGCACTACTCCAAGCGCTTTACATTTTCTTGAATAATTAATTCGCAAAACTGTCCTTGGGTAGCTATTTTTATTAGCACTATTTTAAGATGAGGACATTGAGGCACAGAGAAGTTGAGTAGCTTTCCTAAGGTCACACAGAACCTGGTCATACACTTCAGCAATCTGACTCTAAATATATGTGCTTTAACCACGAGATACTATGCTGCTACCCTTTTATCCAATCAAGCCTGTCAAACACCTTGAAGCCAGGCATTTTATTTATTCATTCATTCATTTTTATTGAAATATAGTTGATGTGCAATATTATGTTAGTTTCAAGTGTACTACATAATGATTTGACATTTGCAAACATGAAATGATCACCATATCTGTATAGGGTTTACAGAACTATTTTGGGAACATATGCTGAAGTTTATGCAGGAGGGAATAAGTCTCCCTAATCTTTTTGGTCGTTTTAGTTTTTTAAAATGATTTATTATGTCATTTTGAAGAGAGAAAAGAGAAAAAAATCACATACATGCAAAGAAAACATCAAACACAAAATAAGATAGGTTTGTCGAATTGGTTTGTTGTTTTTTTCTTTCCAGAGCATTAAAAGACAATTTACAAAATGAATAAGCCACTCAGCAGTAAATGGAACTAATTCCAGAATGTATCAAGCAGTTAAAGTTTCGGAATCTTTCTCATACTTAAATTTAAATTACTTTTCTTTGACTCTCAACTCACGTCTCTAAAAGACATCACAACAGCTTCAACTCAGCCTCCAGTCTTTAGCTTCTCAGTATTGTTCAAAAAGCATACAATAAAACAAACAAAAAACCTCTCAAGAATCTCCCATACTTCAGGTACATACATAAATCTTTTTAAAACCTATTCCTTTCAAAAAACAAAACAAAACCCCAAAACAGTAATTAGCTTGTTGGGGAAGAAGGAAACTTTCCTCTACCCTTTTAGGTTTTTCTGGATGGTCTAAGATTAAATTGACATGAGACAGATTAACAGGAGAAAAATTTAATTCTGGACATACAGAAACCCCATACACAAGAGGGTCAAAGACCCCAGATACATGAAATGTTGAAAGACAGAAAGGTAAAATAAGGTATTATGCCATTCTAAACTAAGGAATGGGACAGTGGCCTGGGGCTTCGAAGGGCAGGAAGAGTCATTCACAGGACGATTAAGAAGAGTAAATGTTTGGTAACTAGATGTTTGCTCTCACATAGAGATGGGTCTACTTAGATTAAAATTACCTCCAGCAATAACTCTTTTCTGGGAAAAATCCCAAATTTAAATTCTTCTAAGTAGTTATGGGAGGGGCAGTATTTTCTCTTGAACCCACAGCATCTCGACTGCCTTTAGTTCAAAACAATCCTCATGCAAAAGTGACACACTTCGGGCAGTTCGTTCTGAATCCCAAGATTTAATCTAGAAAGAAGATGGATCATTCTTTACTGACCTATTATTCCCTATGACCTGTGATTCAGGATTTGCAAAATTACAGGTTACAAAATAGGAACTCACAAGTTACACAGAGCATTAGGTCATAATTAAGATGTTGCCTAAGGAAGGCTGCCCTTGGTAGAAAGAAAATGAGGTCTTTCTGTTACTGTACTTTAAATATCCCTAGGCACAGTCTTAAAGTTGGTTTGCTGACAAACTGTATTTCACTGGTTGTAGGGTAAAATGACTATTGAAGGAAATCACTTATAATTCTAGAGTTAACAGTTTCTTCTTAATGATTTTAAAATCCTGTCTGTATTCCATTTTTGAATCTGAAATACCTTGCTTCTTCCTACAATAAACTATTTCAAAATTCACCTTAAAAAAAAGCCTTCCTTCAGGAAGCCTTTCATGATTATACTGTCTTCTCTTGGTATAGCACTTTTTCCATTATTATAGTTATGCTTCATAAAATGTTTGGCTTCTCTAGCCATCATTTAAATTGTGAGATGCTCCTGGTATTTTTCCAAATCATGATTCAAAAATGTTAACAATGATTATTAGAGTAGTAGCATTATGGGTAATGCTATCTTCTCTAGTCTCCAAATTTTTAATGATTTAAAAACTTTTAAAATGAAACCCTTAGAAACCAAAAAATAAACTAAACTTCCGTTAGATTCCTAACTTTTATAATCCATAATACCATTTGTTAGCATCATCTTCGTAACATCACAAGTGGGAAGGACAAATGTATTGCCTGCTGTAGTTCACGGCAATGCCTTTCACTTTCCAAACAGATTCCCAAATCACAAATTGACAACAGTAGCTATTACTCACTGAGCCAGGAACTTTTAGGTGCTTAATTTATATCACCTCTAATCATCACAAGGAAGAAAGCAAGGAAGGCATTACTCATCCCCATTTCATGGAAGAAAAAACTTACATGCCAATAAACAGTAGAGCTGAAAATGAACCCAGGTCTCTTTGGCAACAAAGCTCATTCTCCTTCCTCAATGCTAGGAAGCCCTTCCACAGGGGGAAAAAAGGAAAAACAGCATTTTTCATTAAGATGTAAGAGACAAAAAGTGTGGAATAAACAGGGCATGGCGGGGGGTGGGGTGGGGAGGCATTACTTTATATTTGGGCTCATTCTCTCCCTATTTCCCCCTACACCTTTTAGTAAATCACAAAATAGGTTTCACCTCCCAAGTCCTCCAAGGATAAGGGTCAATTAAAAAGGCAGCACTGGGAAAACAGCAAAAGGAACAATACAGATGAGGTTGGTAAACTTAAAATTAAAAGCTAAGCATGTCAAGACAGTAGACTTATAACAATGCAGACTAGTGGTTCTCAACTCTGGCTGCTTTTTTTTTTTAATTAAAAAAATGTTTTTTAACATCTTTATTGGAGTATAATTGCTTTACAATGGTGTGTTAGTTTCTGCTTTATAGCAAAGTGAATCAGCTATACATATACATATATCCCCATATCTCCTCCCTCTTGCATCTCCCCCCCGCCCTCCCTATCCCACCCCTCTAGGTGGTCACAAAGCACTGAGCTGACCTCCCTGTGCTATGTGGCTGCTTCCCACCAGCTATCTATGTTACATTTGGTAGTGTATATATGTCCATGCCACTCTCACTTCGTCCCAGCTTACCCTTCCCCCTCCCCGTGTCCTCAAGTCCATTCTCTATGTCTGTGTCTTTATTCCTGTCCTGCCCCTAGGCTCGTCAGAACCTTTTTTTTTTTTAGATTCCATATATATGAGTTAGCATACAGTATTTGTTTTTCTCTTTCTGACTTACTTCACTCTGTATGACAGACTCCAGGTCCATCCACCTCACTACAAGTAACTCAATTTCATTTCTTTTTATGGCTGAGTAATATTCCATTGCGTATATGTGCCACATCTTTATCCATTCAACTGTCAATGGATACTTAGGTTGCTTCCATGTCCCGGCTATTGTAAAGAGAGCTGCAATGAAATTGTGGTACATGAGTCGTTTTGAGTTATGGTTTTCTCAGGGTATATGCCCAGTAGTGGTATTGCTGGGTCATATGGCAGTTCTATTTTTAGTTTTTTAAGGAACCTCCATATTGTTCTCCATAGAGGCTATATCAATTTACAGTCCCACCAACAGTGCAGGAGGGTTCCCTTTTCTCCACACCCTCTCCAGCATTTATTGTTTGTAGATTTTTTGATGACAGCCTCTGGCTGCTTTTAAAAAATACTGAAGTTGAGCCTAAACCAACTTAATCAGAATCTCTGGAGGCTGGGGTGCTGTGACAAATGGATTTTTCATTTAATCCTCACATCACCATTATAAAATGGTGACCAGGGGTAGGCTGCAGCTCCACTCACCACCAAAGTCATCCCTCTGCTAGCCAATCACCCCTGATTTTCCAGGAGGAAAATCACATACAAGTTTTGGAGCAATGGCTTGTAAGAAGCCCACACTCTGTTTCCTTCTGACGTTGAGTTCATTTTGTTGTCCTTGGAAAAGGCTGTTTTTCTTTAACCAAAAATAACCAAAACACTTAAAAAAAACCCCAAAAAACTAGCACTATTAATTTATAAGTAAAGAATGCTGAGACTAGATAATATAGATAATTTTAATAGCTGATTAGTGTCCCCTACTCTCCTATAATTCATCTATTAAATTGGGTAAGAAAAATTTAACTTGATTATTATTTTTAGATAAGCCCATAGCAACTGAAACTGCTTTAGAAAATAGCAGGAATATGACAATGAAATTCAAATCTATGATATTAGTATTTGACATGAATTTAGTCTTTCTAGTTGTCTGTAATAACCCTAAAAATAAATTAGTTAACCATTAGTTAATACTTTAAAATGTTAAGTGTATAATACTGATTTAAGCTCAGTAAGGATTTGATTTAGCTGAGTGATTCAAAATTATACGTACTTTAAAACTAAATATTATAAATATAAAAACTTCATAGCCAATACTGAGATTTTAGAAAAGCTGATAGATTCATAGTGACAGTACAAACAGATTGCACTCTTTTGGAAAATATAAACAAGCCATAGAAATATCAAAACCATTTGTCAAAAGCATCAGCTTTTGAAAATTCATGCCAGAGAAAGAAAAAGGAAAATATCACAAGCGTAAGTGTTGATTACAGCACTATGAAAAGTGAAAACTGGAAACCTGAAAGTCCAACATTAGAGAAATGGTTAACTTAAGTTTGACATTTTCAAAGAGTATTAGGCTCTTATTAAAAATTATAATTATGGAAACTATAAGTACATAAATCTTAAACGTCGAGGGCGTGCCACAGGTAAAGCAGTGTTTCCTAAAGAGTGTTTTGTAGAACAATAGTGCCAAAGAATGAGGAAATGAGGATAAGTGTTGTGTGTGAGGGAGCAGAATCCAAATCCAAATCCAAATCATTTTGGGAAATGCCAAGTTGGCAGTTTTCCTTCCTACAGAGGGTCCCCACACATGTAATATGGTAATGTGCACTACGTATTGCCAGAAGCGTGTGTGTGTGTGTGTGTGTGTGTGTGTGTGTGTATACACACACATAAAATATATATAGGGTGGGCAAAAAAGTGCCTTCAGTTTTTTAAGTAAAAATAAAAGACACACTTTTCATTTTCACCAAGAACTTCATTGAAAAATGTATTCACCCTTTTGTTCCACTATCTTCTGCCATCTTTCAGGCAACTTCATAATTCCATCTTCTCAAAACTTTTTATCTTTTTGAGAAAAGAACTGTTCCAGGTGCATTTTACAGTCTTCCAGGGAACTGAATTTTTTTCCAATAAGAGAATTTTGCAAAGCCCGAAATCAATGGAAATCCGAAAGTGCAATATCTGGTGAATACAGCAGATGAATCAGAACTTCCCAGCCAAGCTGTAACAGTTTTTGCCTGGTCATCAAAGAAACATGCGGTCATGCGTTATCCTGATGGAAGATGATGCGTTTTCTGTTGACTAACTCCGAATGCTTTCTGTTGAGTGCTGCTTTCAGTTGGTCTAATTGGGAGCAGTACTTGTTAGAATTAATCGTTTAGTTTTACAGAAGAAGCTCATAATAGAGCACTCCCTCCCAACCCCACCATATACACATCACCTTCTTTGGATGAAGACCAGCCATTGGTGTAGTTGGTAGTAGTTCACTTTGCTTGCCCCACGATCTCTTCTGTTCCACATTGTTGTACAGTATCCACTTTTCATCTCCCATCACAATTTGTTTTAAAAACGGCACGTTTTCATTACATTTCAGCAGAGAATCGCATATGGAAATACGGTCAAGAAGGTTTTTTTGGCTTAAATTATGTGGAACCCAAACATCAAAGTGATTCACATAACCAAGATGGTGCAAATGATTTTCAACACTTGATTTGGATATTTTGAGTATGTCGGCTATCTCCCACCTCATATAAGGTTGATGGTTCTCAGTTAATGTCTCGATTTGATCACTAGCAACTTCAACTGGTCTACCTGACTGTGGAGCATCATCCAGCAAGATATCTCCAGCATGAAACTTCGCAAACCACTTCTGACATGTTCGATCAGTCACAGCGCCTTCTCCATACACTGCACAAATCTTTTTTTCTGTTTCAGTTGTGTTTTTACCTTTCCTGAAATAATAAAGCATAATATGCCAAAAATGTTGTTTTTCTTCCATCTTCAATATTAAAATGGCTGTACAAAAATTCACCAATTTTGATGTCTTTTATTATTTTTTATTTTTTAATAGATCTTTATTGGAGTATAATTGCTTCACAATACCGTGTTAGTTTCTGTTGTACAACAAAGTGAATCAGTCATATGCATACGTATGTCCCCATATCCCCTCCCTCTTGAGCCTCCCTCTGATCCTCCATAGCCCACCCCTCTAGGTCATCAGAAAGCAGCCAGCTAACCTCCCTGTTCTATGCTGCTGTTTCCCACTAGCTAACTATTTTACATTCGGTGGTGTACATATGTCGATGCTACTCTCACTTCGCCCCAGCTTCCCCCTCCCACCCCGTGTCCTCAAGTCCGTTCTCTATGTCTACATCTTTATTCCTGGACTGCAACTCGGTTCATCAGTACCATTTTTTTAAGATTCCACATATATGCATTAGCATACGGTATTTGCTTTTCTCTTTCTGACTTACTTCACTCTGTATAACAGACTCTAGGTCCATCCACCCCACTACAAATAGCTCAATTGTGTTTCTTTTTATGGCTGAGTAATATTCCATTGTATATATATGCCACATCTTCTTTATCCATTCATCCGTCAGTGGACATTTAGGTTGCTTCCATGTCCTGGCTATTGTAAATAGTGCTGCAATGAACACTGCGGTACATGACTCTTTTTGAATTACGGTTTTCTCAGGATATATGCCCAGTAGTGGGATTGCTGGGTCATGTGGTAGTTCTATTTTTAGTTTTTTAAAGACCGTCCATACTGTTTTCCATAGTGGTTGTATCAATTTACATTCCTACCAACAGTGCAGGAGGGTCCCCTTTTCACCACACCCTTTCCAGCGTTTACTGTTTTTATATTTTTTGATAATGGCCATTTTGACCAGCGTGAGGTGATACCTCATTGTATTTCTGGTTTGCATTTCTCTAATAATTAGTGATGTTAAGCATCTTTTCATGTGCCTCTTGGCCGTCTGTATGTCTTCCTTGGTGAAATGTCTATTTAGGTCTTCCACCCATTTTTTAACTGCATTGTTCGTTTTTTTTGATATTGAGCTCCATAAACTGTTTGTATATTTTGGAGATTAATCCCTTGTTGTTTCATTTGCAAATATTTTCTCCCAATCTGAGGGTTGTCTTTTTGTCTTGTTTATGGTTTCCTTTGCTGTGCAGAAGCTTTTAATTAAGTCCCATTTGTTTTTGTTTTTATTTCCGTTACTCTAGAAGGTGGGTCAAAAAAGATCTTGCTGTGGTTTATGTCAAAGAGTGTTTTTTCTATGTTTCCTCTAAGAGTTTTATAGTGTTTGGTCTTACATTTAAGTCTTTAATCCATTTGGAGTTCACTTTTGTGTATGGTGTTAGGTAGTGTTCTAATTTCATTCTTTTACATGTAGCTGTCCAGTTTTCCCAGCACCACTTACTGAAAAGGCTGTCTTTTCTCCATTGTATGCTCTTGCCTCCTTTGTTGTAAATTAGGTACCCATGTGTGTGTGGGTTTATCCCTGGGTATTCTATCCTGTACCGCTGATGTATATTTCTGTTTCTGTGCCCGTACCATACTATCTTGATTACTGTAGCTTTTTGGTATAGTTTGAAGTCGTGGAGCCTGATTCCCCCAACACCATTTTTCTTTCTCAAGATTGCTTTGGCTATTCGGGGTCTTTTGTGTTTCCATACGAATTGTAAAATTTTTTGTTCTAATTCTGTGAAGAATGCCATTGGTAGTTTGATAGGGATTGCACTGAATCTGCAGATTGCTTTGGGTAGTATAGTCATCTTCAAATATTGATTCTTCCAATCCAAGAACATGGTATATTTCTCCATTTATGTCATCTTTCATTCCTTTCATCAGTGTTTTATAGTTTTCTGAGTACAAGTCTTTTGCCTCCTTAGGCAAGTTTACTCCTTGGTATTTTATTCTTTTTGTTGCAATGGTAAATGGGAGTGTTTCCTTAATTCTCTTTTTGATTTTTCGTTGTTGGTGTATAGGAATGTCAGAGATTTCTGTGCATTAATTTTGCATCCTGCAACCTTACCAAATTCACTGGTTAGTTCTAGTAGTTTTCTGGTGGTATCTTCAGGATTTTCAAGTATAGTATCATGTCATCTGCAAACAGTGACAGTTTTACTTCTTTTGCAATCTGGATTCCTGATAAGTCTTTTTTTAAATGCATGCAGATATGACAGCTCTCACATGTAATCTAACAAAATCGTTTCAAATGAAGTTAAAGACAACTAACCGCTACTAGAGCTATCTTACAGAAAAAACTGAATGAACCTTTTGGCCCACCCAGTATATATATGGCACTCGATGTTTCTCAACATCTTTTAAGTATGAACCTTTGCCCCACCTTTACCTTTTTCTTGTTTTCCCCAGCTGGGAACCCTATGAACTCAGTGTTCTATAGTACACAATCTTTAAATACTAATCATTAAAGACTATTGTAAGTCAAAAAATTTAAAATTCCCTTTCGTTTATACTGTGATAGGATTTTTTAAGAAGTAGAAGAATGCGTAACAAGTCAATGTCACACTTCTGCTTAAAAGTAGCCATTTCTGGGACTTCCCTGGTAGTGCAGTGGTGAAGAATCCACCTGCCAACACAGGGGACACGGGTTTGAGCCTTGGTCCGGGAAGATCCCACATGCTGCAGAGCAACTAAGCCTATGCGCCACAACTACTAAGCCTGCGCTCTAGAGCCCACATGCCAAAACTACTGACGCCTGTGTGCCTAGAGCCCATGCTCCGCAACAAGAGAAGCCACCGCAATGAGAAGCCTGCGCACCACAACAAAGAGTAGGCCCCGCTCGCCGCAACTAGAGAAAGCCCACATGCAGCAACGAAGACCCAACGCAGCCAAAAATAAATAAAATTTTAAAAAATAATAAATTTATTTAAAAAGTAGCCATTTCTGATTAATATTTTGGATCAAATTATCTAACATTCAGAATTCTAAATATAAACAGAATCTTTTCTACTCCTGGAATATGAGTAAAGAAAAAAATAGTTTTAATTAACCTAGTATATTTAAGATTTATCAGTTCACATAAAAATCTGTATTATTCATAATTTTAACAATCTAAAAATGGCTTGTTGCACCATAAATTTTAAAATTTCATTTTTGGATTCTGAATACAATTCCCATAAAATCAACTTAATCCATGTTGTCAACTTAATCCATTTTGTCATATGACAAAAATCTAACTTGCATCATGCCCCAGGCACAGCACTAACACCTTGTTTTACTATATAATGAAAATACATTCAGTGTACCAAGATTCAAACAATATTTCCTGCAAACTTGGTAGAAATGGCAAGAATGTTGCTTCTCACCACTGCATAATACAAGTCAATAGGAAAGGCAGATACGCTCAACTCCAAAAACTGATGGGGAGCACATCCTATAGGACAGAGAAGCTAGGATGGAATAGGAAAGAAACAGGAGTTATACAGAAATTTATAAGTTGGGGTAAGAAAGGGCCAGAAGTAGGGATGCAATTTCCTTTGCCTTCCTTTCTTGTTTTTCCAAAGTGCTGTAGATTACCATTAGGGACAAGAAGAATGGCAGAAGCTGCATTCGATGAAGGAGATTGCCAATAGGGGCCCCATTTGATGTCCAGCCCTGGGAATTCTCCTTGCAGATTACAAAAGAGAAAACCTTGAAGGGTAAAAGGAAGTATGGGTGGAGGGGGAGGGGAACTGAGCAGCAGGAACCAACTCTAATAAGGAAATGATGGAACAGGAACTAACATTTCTTGAGGATTTACTTACTAGAAACTTTTAATTCACTATCTCATTTAATCTTCATAACACTGAGACTCAGATATTATCATCCTTATTTTACAGATGAGGATAATGAGTTAAGCAATTTGTCCAACATGAAGACGCTATTTAAGTGGAAGAAAGATTAACGCCTACATCTGTCTAGTTTCAACGTCCATGTTCCTTCAACTACTTTCTACATTCTCTTCATATAGTCTCTAATCACTGCTATTACTGACAGTTACTGCCATGCCCACTGAAGCATCTAATCTTTATAACTTTGTTCTTTCTTATCACTTCACTCTCATCTTAGGTCTCCAATACTTTTCGGCTTTTTGATAAAGTGTGAGGTCTACTAGAGACATCAACTTCCAGAGGGCCCTTTCCATCTAGACAGTAAATCAATAAGTACTAACAGTGTTAGGTTAGTCTGGCTATTCTTGACAATTTTTATCACTCTTTATTCCACAAACCAACTCTTCCACCTCCCCCTGGGAAGAAAGATTTCACTTTGGAATTCCAGAAGGCAAATTTTAAAAGAGAAATTTTACTCTAGTATCTCCTACCACACTCAATTTGAAAGTCACTATCTAGCAATCTCACTACTTGGTACCTAATTATGAATCCAGTAACAAGAAGTACAATAAAAAACAAAACAAGTTTAAAAAAAAGAAGATATACAGCAATTGTTTCAAAGATCATGACCTTTACTGACGTAAGTTTCTTGTCTCTCAACGCCAGTTTATTCTTAGTTTAGTTTAGACAAGACTAATAATCCAGTTATCTGGATTCTAGTTAGGGTGGAGTAGAGCACCATATTAAAAGTGAAGAAGCAAACTCATTGAGAGCAGGAAGAAGTCAGAGCAGGCAGGTATCAGTGATGGAAGTGACCAAAATACTATTTAATACAGATATTTTAAAAAGCAGGCAATATGGGGATACTTAGTTCAAGAGCAAAGTGCACAAGATGCCATTATTCCCCCAGCTCATCAGAGGCCAGGAATCCTTGCTCAATTTTCCAAAATATCACTGTTTTTGCTGCTCATGAAATCTGCCACCTAGGATTTCCTAGTCAGCCATTAGAGTCCACCTGCTATAGAATCCCCTCCTTTTTCCCCTTCTAACTATTCATGGCTCTTGCACGCTGGTTAGCATTCACAGATTCACCCTTAATGCACACTATGGTCTGACATCTTGGCTTTTCCTCATGGTTCCCACTTCTAATTTACAACATATCTTATGAAATGCCTAGTCTATAATTTAGCTACAGCTCTGACTCTCTTGGAGCCCTATCTGAGGGTTCTTGTTTTTCAGCAGACACTGCTTCCTACTCCCTGCCAGATGCCTAAGTAGGCTCTTAACGTTGCCAAGTGCAGCTCCCTGGAACAACTCCATTATTCCTCTGCTTTCTGGCTGCCACCATCATGGCCCACCCAAGTAATACACTGAACATACCATCTATTACCTCTAACCCCTAGTTGCTCTGGGGCAGCACTCCATAATCAAACTCACTGATATTTCTGCAGCAAAAGATAAACATTCACATAAAGGTGGGATAAATAATGACTATAAATAGCTTCATATCAGCTCAGGTGATGTTTTGCTGCCAAATGAGTTAAGAAAAAAGCCTTTTGGACTCTGTAAGTTTACGGGATTTTATACCTGCATATACTTTTCTTATCTTTTTTGTTTTTTTGCTTTGCAGATTTCCTCCCAAAATATCTTTAAAAAATTTTTGTGCATTTCAATGGGTAATTTCAATTTTCTGATAATTTTTTTTTTTTTGCGATACGCGGGCCTCTCACTGTTGTGGCCTCTCCCATTGTGGAGCACAGGCTCCGGATGCGCAGGCTCAGTGGCCATGGCTCACGGGCCCAGCCACTCCGCGGCATGTGGGATCTTCCCGGACCGGGACACGAACCCGTGTCCCCTGCATCGGCAGGCAGACTCTCAACCACTGCGCCACCAGGGAAGCCCTGATAATTTTACTTACATAAAAAATGTATTGAACAAGTGAGGTATTATTATGAATATATATACAAAAACATGCATATATTCAACATACAGAAATCTACAAGCCCAAGAGAAAAGGATATAGACAGATGCTGTTGTATATCCATAGAGAAGCATAATCTAGAAAATAAGTACAAAGAAGTACATATATAAAATATTTTATTTAGTGAAGTTAGAACCATACCACGGTTTTAAGATAAGCAAAAGTATATACTCTGCTTTAAATATTTAAATATCACCTCATACAAGTTTTCCTTCTTTCCTGTCACATAATTAGCTCTAATTTCTTAGGCAGGTAACACTAACATAATACTTTAATATGGCTATATTATGTTTCTTTTCTAGAAATAATTATCTTTTAAGTTGTTACTACTAAAAGAAAATCCCTAACATGATTCAGGATACATGCTACAGTTTCAATCTGTTGGGTATCTGTTTAGACGGTTCCAATTTCCAATTTGGGTCTTACTGTATATATACGTTTGACTTCATGCTCACAGTTACACTGTCAATAATTTTCTGTCTGATCTTTTAATCAATGTCACTAGATTCATGGTAAAAAAAAAAAGTCTGAGTAAAAATAACTTACTGTTACTTGTGAAAAACACATATATTAAAAAGAGACTTTACTAAATGAAAAAAAATCTCCACATCAGATCTAAATTAAAACTAAAATTATAAAGTTGTTAGAAAACACGTAAAAATCCTTCCCTTTCTCTAGCCTTCCAAAAGGCTAGGATTGCTGAAATTGAAAATTATTAGGTAAATATAACAGAAAAGGCATGACCTTTTTCCCTCATTACACATCTAGGATGTGGAAGCATTTATGGAATCCAGTAGTTCACCTAACATAATGAAAAAGATGAAGAATTAAAACTGAACTTAACCTACCTCCTCACACAAAAGATACAGTGATTAAGAGTTTACAGCGTTCTAGTCCAGGGTCAGCAATTTTTTCCTGTGAAGGACCAGAGAGTAAATACTTTAGGCTGTGTGGACCACACAGTCTCTATCACAACTACTCATAAACAATACATAAACGGCCATAAATAGATGAGTGTGGTTATGTTCCAGTACATTATCTATAAAAACTGGCAGCAGGCTGGATTTGACTCACAGCCTGTCAATTGCTGACCCCTAGTGTAACCCAAAGAATTTAACACTACAAAGAGACAAAAGATTCAATTAAATGATATAAACAAGTCTCTACTAATTCCTTAGGCCTCAGTTAATTCATTTCTTAAATGAAGTTTAATAACAGTTTCTGCAGTCTCCTTAAAATGCAGAAATGCTTTTATGTGAGAGGACTAAGGTCCCACGAAGGGGCTGTTCAAAGCCATCAACTATACTATGGATAATTAATGAAACACAAGAGTCAATAAAGCCTTTTTAAAAAAATGCCGATGTCATTAAACTGGTTAATCAGGATTTAGAATAAAAGAATTTTAGAATATGAAGGGACCTGAACAAATCCAGAGTTTAATCTTTTATTTTATTCAAAAGATAATTAAGAAAAGCTCATAAAGGTTATCAACTCTCTCAATCCCCTTTTTGAAATAAAGCTGAATGGAAGAAAGGAAGATAGGTGTATTGCTTAAAGACGAGAGTTCTTAAATTTTTTCCTTAGAGAACGTATTATTAGTGCAATTTCTAAAAATCTTAAGGTACTTTGTATTATGTATTTTCTGTTCTTAAGTCAGATACAATGATAAACAAAAAGAAAAGAAGAGAAAAGTTAACAAAGATCCGTAAACAGCAGTGGAGGAGCTTAAGCTAAAATTCAGGTCTCCCGTCAGTTTAGGAATCTTCCAATACTATAACTATCTATATAAAATAGCTGTACTTTTTCCAACTGTCACTATTCTTGTTATAAACCCTGCCTGCTTACCCATTTCATTAAAGGGGAAAAAATCTATGGTATTAAAATGTAAGACAAATCTCGGCTTCAATGCTGACCTAAAACCACTTTCTCAAAGACATACTTTCTAAAATGTTTGAAAATGAAACAGGGCAATTCTCCTTTCCCCATCCACCTAATCCCAGCTCCAAGCACACTTTTTCCTTACACTATAATCTCACCAGAGTATTTTCTCTGACAAAGTTCTGAACCCTACTTATGGGCCCCTTTTTTCCCTTTTAACGTCTTCTCTAGGCTGTTAACTTCCTTAAGGGCGCTGAGCCTGCACATAAAAGATGCTGAGTATTTGTTGAATAAATGACTGCACATAAAAAACAGTGTATAACTATGACCTTTAATAAAGGATCACAAATCACTTGACACCTGTTCTCTGACTTGACAGTTACAAAAATCATCTTACCTTATCGGAGGTATACATTACTGTGACTAGTAAATACCATAAAGCGCTTCATAAAGTTTCCAAAGACTTTATAATCCCTTGAAATGACACTGTGCTGGCCGAAAGTAGGGTAAGAAGAAGTGCTTCCTCGTACTAAGCAAATGCTACCCCGGCAAAGGCTTACTTTCCTTGCAAGAAGGCACTATCCATAATCCACTCCACTGCTCCCGGAAACGCGCCTCCAGGGTTGCGCGCGGGCGTTCGGAGAACCTCTCCCGAAGCTCGGGTTGGGGCCCCGCTCCCGGCCAACCCCCGGCGCGGCGGGCGCCGCCAGGGCGGGTCCGGGGAGTGGCGCGCCGGCGAAGCGGGCTCCGACCTTCCGACCTTCCCCGCAAGCCTGGGGGCTCCCGCCGGCGGCCAGAGTCCACGCCTACCTGTTGTGCACGGGGGAAACCAGACTTCCCCGGAGCCCAAGAGGAAGGACGGAGTGCACGGCTACTCTGCCATCCCCGCGCCGCACTTCAGCCCCTTCTCGGCGGGCTCCGGCCCCTTCGGCCAAATCACCTAATCCCTCGTCCCGTTCCTGCTCCCCGGGTCCCAGCTTCCTCCACCGCTTCGCTGCCGCGACCACCCCGGGGACCCTCAAGCCGCTCAACTTACAGTGCAGGCCCCGGTGTGTGGTTCTTCGCAGCCAGCAGGCAGCAAGGACACCGCCCCCTCGCGCCGGGAGCCGCCTCCACCGCGGGGATTCCCGACTGCTCGCTCCCGGGGTCCGCCACGACCACGACTCAGCGACCGTCCCAGCCTCGCCAAGTTATCGGACCCACAGCGCGGAGACTCGCAGGCTGTAGCGACGGCGGGAGGGGCACGCGCGGGGCGGGACTGAAAGCTCGGAGCCTGGAGTGCGGCGGGAGCCAGCGATTGGGAACGCGCCCCGTACCGCGCCGAAGCCCCGCCAGCCGGCCGCCGAGCTATCGAGCGCCCACACTGGCAGGCGTGACTGCTCCACCTCCGAAAGAGCGATGGCGGAGACTGCGGCCTAGATTGAGGCCAGGTCAGCGTCTTTGAAGTCTGGAGAGCTTGGCCACACCCATTTTTGTTTGTTTTCGACGCTACCCAGAATCCTTGGGGCATCTTAAGTCTAAGACACAACTGGAGACTATAGAAATTCAGGCAGGGAGTGCCGTGGGTGTAGGTGGTGGAATGCTAGACTGGGAAGGGGCCTTAGAGAGCCTTGTGTCCTACAGCCCGAAACTCTGGGGCCTGACGTAAAGTAGCTTGCTCAAGGTCACACACCCAGTCACTGGCGGAACTGGGATTAACAACCTCTTGGCCCCAAGTCAAGTGCGTTTTTCTAGTATACTCAGCATTTTGAACGTAATTTTTCAATTTTTATTTTGAAACAAGCACAAGCTTACAGAAATGTTGCAAGTATAGTACAGAAAACACTTTTCTTTCCTGAACCATTTGTGATCTAAGTTGCTGACACAATGCCACATTGTCCCTAAATACTTTAGTGTGTAGTTCTACTAATAAGCACCTCTATTACATAATCACAATATAACTATCAAAATCAAAATCTTTATGTGATACATTACATTTTGCCAGTTGTCCCAATAATGCTCTTTATGATGAAAGGATTCAGTTCAGGATCAAGCACTGTACTTACTTGTCACGTATCTTTAGTCACCTTCAATCTGGAACACTTCCTTGGTCTTTCTTTGACTTTCATATCCTTGATACTTGTGAAGATTCCTGGCCAATTACTCTACAGAATGGCCTTCACTTTGCATCTGTCTGATGCTTACTCATGATTAGATTCAGGGTAGATGTCTTTGATAGGACTCTCAGAGAAGTGATGCTCTGTTCTCATTGCATCCTGTGAGGTGGCACATGATTTTAATGTCTGATTACGGGTGTTTATTTCAATAAGGTAGTGTCTGCCAGGCTTCTCCAGTAGTTACTTTTTTCCTCTTTGTAATTAGGAAGTATTTTGTGGGGGAAATTCTTTGAAACTATGTACATTTTTTTGTTTCTCATCAAACTTTCAATTAATTTATTTCTATCAGTATGAATTCAGAGTTTCCTATTTTATTAAATGTGTTATAATTTATCATTGTTTATTTTGGAGTTCAAATTGTCCCAACTTTGGTCAGTGGGATTCACCCATTCATGCTGGCTTCTGTGTCTTTGTGTGTTTTAAATCCTTTCACAATGTATTATTGTAAAACATTTTTTAAATACAGAAAACTGGAAAGAGTTTTATATAACATATATCCCACCATCCATATTATTCATTAACATTTTACTATTCTGTGCGCTTTTGACACACCTCCATCATTCTTTGAGTACTCCTTTACTTTCTGGCACCTGGATGCAGCCATTTATCCAGGAGTCCTGGTTCCTTTGAGTGGAGAATGGTATTTAGTTAGTTTGTTTGTTTATTTATTTATTTATGTTTGGCTGCATTGGGTCTTCGTTGCTGCGCACGGGCTTTCTCTAGTTGTGGCGAGCGGGGGCTACTCTTCATTGCGGTGCACGGGCTTCTCATTGCGGTGGCTTCTCTTGTTGCGGAACACAGGCTCTAGGCACGCAGGCTTCAGTAGTTGTGGCACACGGGGTCAGTAGTTGTGGCTCGCAGGCTCTAGAGCGCAGGCTCAGTAGTTGTGGTGCATGGGCTTTGTTGCTCTGCAGCACGTGGGATCTTCCCGGACCAGGGCTCGAACCCATGTCCCCTGAATTGGCAGGCTAATTCTTAACCACTGAGCCACCAGGAACGTCCCCAAGAATGGAATTTAGAAGCACGAGGCATGCTCACTACTACTGAGGTATCACTGCTCAGGCTGTCTTAGGGTTTGTAGCTAAGGAATATTTGTACATTCATACACATATACAGTGCATCTATATATGTATACTCACACATATACACATTTATAGCTAGATTTCTTTATTTAACTATGTATGTTGAAAAACCACATGTTCACAGTAAAACCTCCAATCCAGCATCACACAGTTTATTCTAGTTTCCTCCCGTCCACATTTGTAACTCCTTTCTGCTACAGAGAGAATGATGGATCCTATTATCTTTGAGATATTTACTTGTTTGAACACCTCTCCTATATTTAAGCAATCACCCATTGCTGCCATCTCTCCCTTTGGAGGATGCTGCCCTTATCCCACTAAGGTTCTGAAACCCCAAAATTAGCCCCCACAAGCCCCTCCTTCTCTTTCCTTATCCCTGCTCCCAAACCCTGTGCCCATGCCCTGTCTGTAAGCCCTCTCCACCCTGCTCAGGCTCCATCCCTTGCCAAGCATCCCTCTAGGCACCCTCCTTATCCCGAGAGAGAGAGAGAGAGAGAGAGAGAGAGAGAGAGAGAGAGAGAGAGAGAGAGAGAGAGAGAGAGAGAGAGAGAGAGAGAGTGTGTGTGTGTGTGTGTGTGTGTGTGTGTGTGTAGGGTACTGTAAACTATGCTGAGAAAGATACAAAGATATTCCAGATCCTGAAGTAGAGAGCAAATGCTGTGAAGTCCAGTTGGGAGGCTCATGAAAGGTTTATAGAAAGAGATGGCATTTAAAATGGGCTTTGAAGAATGCATAAGAATGGATGAGTAGGATATACTCTGTAAGATTCTGAAATAACTCTGGAAAATAATTTGAGCGCAAAATTATTTGTTCTTGGCCAAAGCAGAGAAAGTGATTCATTTTGACTGAGTATGTGGTACAAGAATAACAACACTAGAATTTTAGAGCTGGAAGGGATATTATGTATCATTGAGTCCAACCATTAATTTTACAAGGGATTCAAAGATGGCTCCAAACTTTGAGCCCAAGTGACTAAGCGAATTAACTTAGGAGGAAATAATAAGTTTAATTGTCAACACATCACATTTGAAGTGACAGTAGAGCATCCAAGGAGAAATGGAGGACTACAGCTTAGGAAAGGGTTCAGAACAAGAGCACTAGATTCAAAACGTTTCTACACGGAGTGGACAGCTAATACAATGAAAGAGGAAAAATAAAGAGAGAAAATGACAAGGACAGAACTCTGAGGAACAACCAGTTTAATTTTAACCAGGTGGAAATGTTTCACCTCTCAACTACTATTATACTTTGTTCAATCTCAAATTGAGATTTTAAGTCACAATAAAGAAGAAGCTGTAATATAATTAATGGAAAGAACACAGCTTTCAAATCTGGAGACTTGTGTTCAAATCCTAATTCCACCACTTAGTAGGCTTGACCTAGAGAAAACTGCTTCATATCTCAGTTTCCTCACTTTACTATTTTTTTAATTAAAAAAATTATTTTATTAGTATTTTATTTATTTTTATTTTTGGCTGTGTTGGGTCTTCGTTGCTGTGCACAGGCTTTCTCTAGTTTCGGCGAGCGGGGGCTACTCTTTGTTGTGGTGCGCGGGCTTCTCACTGCGGTGGCTTCCCTTGTTGCAGAGCATGGTCTCTAGGCACGCGGGCTTCAGTAGTTGTGGTGCGTCGGCTCTAGAGCGCAGGCTCAGTAGTTGTGGTGCGTGGGCTTAGCTGCTCCGCGGCATGTGGGATCTTAGTTGCTCCGGCACAGGGCTCGAACCTGTGTCCCCTGCATTGGCAGGAGGATTAAACCACTAGGCCACCAGGGAAGCCCAGTTTCCCCACTTTAAAATGAGAATAATATCTCCCTCTCTGAGGTGTGCTGAAGATTCAAAATATAATCAAAATAACTGGCATGTTGCCCATTGTGAAATGATAGCCAGCATTATTAGGCACTTACCTTATCTCTCTACTCCCAACTTACTTCAGCTTTTGTAAATACACTTGGTGTCACTGTTGGGCACACAGAAGGCACTCATCAGATATCTGTTGAAGGAATGGAGAATTTTACATACTTTCTCTTTATATTTATCCTATAATGCATCATACTACATCTTCTTGGCTTTCTATAAAGGAATAATTTTCCCCACCAATAAATGAAGCAATCTTAGAAGTAGAATTGTTGGTAATTAATGGTGTATGTAAAAATGATGAAGTAAACCAGTAGTTACCCATTTGACTGGCTATGTGATATCTCACTTTAATTTACTGTTCAAACCCACCTGATACAACTCTAGGTTCCAACCACTATACATTTGGGAAACTGAAGATGATATATTCCCTTTAAGATTCCTTTTACCCCTGAGATTATAAAATTCAATGACAGTAGAACAGTATTACCCAAACAATGGGACTCTCGTATACCCACGTAGCTCTATGGTCTTGCTCTAGATTGCACTCCTCAAGATGTTAACAGTTGTTCCTTTAAAAAGGCATTCTTAAATAAATTTGAGAAACACTATATGTTAACATTTTATAGCCGTTTCTTAAAGAGTCATTAGGCATATTAGTAGGCTGCATTTCAAGCAGTGTTTCCCAAGCTTATTTGACAATGGAATACAATATCTTTAAAAAAAAAAAGGAATGCACACTAATATCTTTTAGAACTAGTGCTCCTGGGAGCAGACTTTGCTCAATGTTGATGAAGCCATCGAGGAGACTGGAGTGTACATGTGGAAAGCTCATGTCACAAAACTCATGGGCTGGGTACAGCTTCCACTCTGTCGATTTCAGTGTGATCTTAAGCCTGAAATGACACTGATAGCCCTCACTCCAACAAAAGATCTGCTGGCCTTTTGTGATACAGCTTTCTACTTTTTGGTCTATCAAGCATTATTTGTCAATGTACTGCTGAGCTTGCTGTAGTATATGACAGCTTTTAGCACTAAATTTCCATTAAGAACTTTTGGCCACGGGCAGGATTTTCTTCAGTAGGCAAACTACCACTATAAAAATTCAGCCAAGAAGTACTTACAACATAGCACAGACCTTGATGCATGAGGGTAAGTAAGTAGTAGTAGACAATCTAACCTGGAAAGAAGCAGTTAAATTCAGGGCTGGTGCTTCTAAGGAGGAATACTGAGCAAAGGTAGATCTGTAACTACATATTTGATGATACTTTACACAAGAATCGACTGCAATTATGTTCATACTTGACTAGGACCCCTAACATCCCTTCCAACTTCTCATTCTCTGATCAGATTAAGAAATACAGTGTTTTACATGTGCATAAACTTTATGATGTTGTTCCAAAGTTGCTATCATGTATTTTATAAGCAAATCAATTAACGTCTTTGGGCCTCAATTTCCTCCTCTGGAACATGAGCATGTTGTACTAGAGGATCGCTAAGATCTCAGTTTTAAAATTCAAAGATTCTATTGTTATTCTTACAAAAATCCCTTCAGGGTAAATAGAGTAGTTATTATTTGAAAGAAATAGAAACCAAATCCCAGAATAGGTAACTAGTTTGTCCATGTTTGGAACAAAATTCCAGAAGTAAGATTTTAAAACCAGGCCTCTGAACCCTTGTCTGATATCTTTTCCATAGTATCATAGTACCACATATATTAAAAACTGTATAAAATATGTTAAATACCTTTAAAAGTCTTTCTTTTTTAGGTATGTGGTCACATATTTATTTTTAAATATTATTATTAACATCAACTTGAAAACACAATCTTTTTTTAAACTCAGGGAAACAAAGACATAATCCTACTACCTCCATGAAATTATTTTCATTTATTTGGTTTTCTTTGAACTGTTACTCATATGTCAAGCAAAGTCCTATGCATATGGCACATCAAATTTGTATTCATACTAATTTTATTACCATTGGCCATATAAACATCAGTTCCTGGGTACGACATTGCTAACACTCAATCACATGGACCTGAGGGCTGGGGGAAAAACTGCTGTCTCCTGCCTGTAGGGACAAGTAATTGGCAAGGAGTGAAGAGGACCTAAAATGGTTCTGTAGTTTGCTATGATACCGCTCTTCCTTCATATCTGCCTTTAAAATCTCATGGCTAGGCACTTACCTGGTGGTCCAGTGGTTAGAACTCTGCGTTTTTGTTTGTTTCTTTTTTAAATATTTATTTATTTGGTTGCGCTGGGTCTTCATTGCAACAGGCAGGCTCCTTAGTTGCAGCTCCCAGGCTCCTTAGTTGCAGCATGTGGGCTCCTTAGTTGTGACATGTGAACTCTTAGCTGCGGCATGCATGTGGAATCTAGTTCCCTGACCAGGGATCAAACCCAGGTCCCCTGCATTGGGAGCATGGAGTCTTAACCACTGTGCCACCAGGGAAGTCCCTGGACTCTGCGCTTTCACTGCTGAGGGCGCAGGTTCAATCCCTGGTTGGGGAAGTGAGATCCCACAAGCTGCAAGGGCGTGGCCATAAATAAACAAATAAATAAATAAATAAATAAATAAAATCTCATGGTTAGAATCATTCCTCTGGCTTTCATAAAAGAAAGACAAGGAAAGAGACTTTAGGAAGTCAATGTTGAATGCTATAACCAGAGATGGGAGAAAAAATCCTGGAGATCTCTTCTGACTCCTTCTTTAATACAGTTTTCACCTTGGAAGACAGGGCAAATTGTGACCCTGAAGAAGTGAACAACAGGACAGGAAGGTTTCGGTGGTAAGGGGGAGTAATGGGCATCAACAAACTTACCGTGGTCAGGGAGAGAAGGCTCTGGATCATGGGATCCAAAGCTGACTCCAGGAAGGGGGAAGGAGGTGTCTGTGGGGAATCAATAAAAGTGGGGCTGGGAGGAATGAGAAGACTTCTCAGTCAGCTTGTCAATTTTTCCCTGCCAGGAAGTTCCTGATGGGAACCACAGGAAACACCATCATAAGCCAAATGAATCATGGAGTTTATCAAGGTGAAGGAGCAAAATTCAATGACATTAGTGGCTCGGTTCTAAACATGAGCCAAAACCTAAGGAATGGGATAGGTCAAGCCAGAGCTAGGACTGAAGAAGCATATTACACAAACACTTAATTTCAGCTGCAAGCTCTTTAGGCAAGTACACTGTTTACCTGTAGACAGGCAATTTAAGAGAATAATTTAGTGCTTTAATTTAGGAATGTTTCATCCTTTATAAGTAGCATATAAGATATCCCACCAAAACCTTATTCACCAATTGCAGACATTTGAATGTAAAAACTTATGATGGATGAGCGTCCACTCAAAAATTAAATGCCTTTGAATAATAACCACATGAGATAATGTGATGATTCAAATAATTTGTTGTAAAATTCATAATAAGATTATTTGTCTAGCTCAAGAAATTGAATTTACCCAGTAAAAGGGAAGAACTCTAATTAGTTGATAAATAGTATTCTTGCTGAATTATCATACATGAGGAAAAACTATATACAATATTATAAAAAATACTTATGGAAATTCTTATCAGTTACTGTGTTTATGAAGACAGATCTATTATAACTTCTTTGGGACACAATATTCTTGAAGGAAATTCTAATAAAAATTAGTTTATATGGCAAACTTCTTGTTTAGCTATAAACTTAGAATAGAGAACCTTATCTAGATGCGAATATTTAACTGACCACTATGAACAATAGCTAGAAATTAAATTAACCATATAATATAGTTAAGATAATCAGTGGAGCCAGAGTCACAGATCAGAAAGAAAAAGAAAAATGTTAATAATATGGAATAGAATTACATACTCTCTCGAACTCAATTTGTTAACTTACAGGCGTTCACAGACCAGAGCACAAATCCATTTATAGACCATACTTGCTCATCTTAATAATATTTTATTGACTTACACCTTTTCTCCTTTTGTCTGCTTCCTCTCACTTATGCTCCCTGAGATCTAAATTAAAAAAAAAAACACTTTGTCTTAAGTATTATGATAAAATATTGTTTTTAAAAAGCCAAATATAAAATCCCTTTATAACTGAACAATGCTAAAATATCAGTGTTTTATAAACAAAGATTATAAGGGAATAAATAAAAATGAAATAATGATATTTGAGCAATGAGCATACAGGCTTTTTAATCTTTTCATTATCTGTAATTGTGTTTATTACTTTTACCAAAAAAAAAAAAAAGCAAGCATTTTTTTAAAGATTTGTTTTTGCGATTTCCAGGTGTAATTTTCCCCCTTTGGAAAGGTACTTGATACATAGTAGTTGCTCAACGTAAATTTGATGAATAACTATGCAAAATGGCAACTACAACTGCTGGCAGATCTTCTTTAGAGAAGCCAAATGCTAACACTGGCTATGGTGAAGTAAGGGTAAAATAAGTGAGTATTTACTCATCCACCTGCCCAGGGGCTTCTAATTAACTATCCCTGAGACTGTTATTAGTAGGGTGCCCATATAATTTATTGTCTACTGGGACACTTTTATTTTGTGGTACGCGGGCCTCTCACTGCTGTGGCCTCTCCCGTTGTGGAGTACAGGCTCCGGACGCGCAGGCTCAGCGGCCACGGCTCACGGGCCCAGCCGCTCCGCGGCATGTGGGATCCTCCCGGACCGGGGCACGAACCCGTGTCCCCTGCATCGGCAGGCGGACTCTCAACCACTGCGCCACCAGGGAAGCCCTGGGACACTTTTGAGAGTCAAAGGGGAGCTATTTATGAATATGCCAGGTTCCTAGATATGACACCTAAAGCACAAGCAACCAAAGTAATAAATAGATTGGACTTCATCAAAATTTAAAACTTTTGTTATTCAAAGGACATTATCAAGAAAATAAAAAGAAGGCTCATAAAATGGGAGGAAATATTTGCAATCATTTACTGATAAGAGTCAAGTATCTAGAACATATAAAGAACTTTTATAATTAACAATGAAAAGACAAATAACCCAATTAAAAAATGGCCAAATAAGTTGAATGGACATCTCTCCAGAGAAGATACACAAAAGGAGAATGAGCACATGAAAATATGTTCAACATTGGTCATTAGGGAAATGCAAATCAAAACTATGACATACCACTTCACAGGCACTAGGATGGCTAAAATTTTTTAAAATGGAAAATAACAGGTGTTGGTGATAAAATGGAAGAATTGGAACCCCCATACACTACCAGCAGGAACGTAAAATGATGCAGCTGCTTTGGAAAACAGTTTGGCAGTTTTTCAAAAAGTTAAACATAGAGTCACCATATGATCCAGCAATTCACTCCTGGTATATATTCAAGACAATTGAAAACATACATCCACACAAAAAAATTGTACTCGAATGTTTACAGCAGCATTATTCATAATTCATAAAAGCCAAAAAAGGAAACAATGCAAATGTCTACCGATTAGATAAATGTATAAACAAATGTGGTATATCTATGCAATGGAATATTATTTAGTCATAAAAAGGAATGAAGTTTTGATACATGCTACAAAGGACATGGGATGAACCTTGAAAACATTATGCTGAATGAAAGAAGGTGTACGCAAAAGGCCAAATAGTGCAAGATTCCATTTACATGTACTGTCCAGAATAGGCAAATCCACAGAGATCAAAGTCACTTAGTGGTTTATAGAATCTGGGGGTAAAGTGGAAATGCGGAGTGACTTTAATGAGTATAAAACTTCTTTTTAGAGTGAGGAAAATGTTCTGGAATTAGATAATGGTGATGTACAAACTTATTGCAATATTGTACAATACAACAATATTGCACCGCCATGTGAATATACTAAAAACCATTCAATTAGACACTTTAAAGTGGTAAATTGTATGGCATGTGAATTATATATCAATAAATAAACAAACAAATAAGAAAGCTGGACCAATGTGGGGAAGTGGAACTGAATTACGGTCATTGTAGATCAGGCAATCAATGTATTTCCAGTCCTGAAAGATAAATAGGTGGAGAAAGTCGTATAGGTGGAGAAGGTGCCTAGATGCTTTTCCTCAGAACAAAATGTTTAAACCTGAAATCTAAAACTTAAAGCAGAGCCTGCACTAATATTAGATATTACTTCCATATAATCTCCATTTCTCTTCATCTCTCCTAAACAATATGAAGCCAAAATTTAGTGTTTTCATTTCCTTTATGTCACCATCTTTTACTTTATCTCTTCTAAACAATATATAAGCATACTTAGTGTTTTGGTTGTATTAACATGCCTTCTCTCTCTCTCTCAACTTCTTTTGCTTCATCTCCGACAAACAATAGTCAGCCAAAAATTAACATTATAATTCCATTCACATTTCTTCTCTCACCTCCCTGCAATCTTCAGTATGTCTGTGTCCTGTCTCCCTCATACAAGTCTCTAGTCACTTTTTCTTTCCTCTGCTCTCTTTCCTACACAACTCAGCTTGCTCTTTCTCCCACTAATCTCATTTTATCTTCTAAAATACCATCCTGAAAAATAAATAAATAAAATACCATCCTGTTGCTAATAAACTTTCCTATATTGTTAACCTTTCCCTAACAATCTTTTGATCTTTTTGCTATGATGGAAACCCGACTTCCTCCTGACCATGAAGGTCCCTTTAAGGGAAGATTATTCCTATTTCGAGACCAGGAAATAGAGCTGACATTTCTCTGGCTCTCTCGTGGTTTTCAGAATATAGTTCTTTGTTCCTCTTCTGACATCCCCTGGATACATCACTCTTTCCCCATCCACATCTCTGCCTTTTGCTGACCTTCATATCACACTTCCACAGTGATTAAAAAATCTGGGCTCAGGGTCATGGGTATTTCCTGCTGTTCTGAGTCATACCATTCTGGGTTACCGTTCTTGTCCAAATGGGGTACTAGCTTTTAAATTCCTTGACATCCTCCACTGCAGCTACACGTTCCCATGGCCTCATTCTAGATTTTGTTGTCACTCATAATAGCTCTACCTCAGAGATCTCATACTACGACCAGTCTCTAATCTTTCCACGTCCCCTATTCCCTCTTAGAAATTCTCCTTCTAACTTCTGAAAAGCACTAGTCTTCTCGACCTCTTCCCTCATCTGGTCTGTAAACTCCTAGTTGATTTTACTCTTTTTTTCCCTTTCCTTAGCCAGTTTGGTTTATGAGGTCAGTTGTTTCAACCATTTTCTTACTAACATTCCCAATTCCTTCCACTCCATGACCTTAACACACTGCATCTCCTCTGCTAATCCCTGAATGTGAATCAACCCAACCCATTTGCTTTTTCCAATCTGCTCTTGGAATGCCAAGAAAATTATGTAACTGTGTTTTCTAATTTGTTGCATTATTTATGATTTCTAGCCTCAGCTAGTTGGCTCACTTACCCATTTCCTAAAGTGGCTACGTCAAACATTCACCACTGTCCTCCAGCCACTACGCCAAGCCATCTTCCTTTCTCCCAGATGATCGCATCTTATGTTTTACAGCTAAAGTAGAGGTCATGATGTCTGAATTCCACTAGAGCTCTCCTTCTCATCCTATACTCGGCAGTCTTTTCCTCTTATCTCAGAGATACCCAAAGTTTTCCAGTTTTCCAAAAGCACTCCTCCGTCTACGCTTTCTGTATATTTTGTTCCATAATTTTACTCCATAAACCTCTCTTCTTTCTTCAATTTCTCTCTCTACTTCCTCTTCCTCTAAAAACATGCTCAGATTTTTTGCATCTTAAAAAAAAAACCTTAATACTGCCTTCCCACAAAACTACAACTCTTCAATTTCCTTCATACTCAACTTCCTGAGTCATCTGCATTTACTATATTTTCTTAGTCCCATTCAATCCTCAAGACATTTGGCTTACAAAATTCCAAGGAACCTGTTCATAGTGACCTCCTAATTGTCAATCCAAATGGCTTATAAAAAGTTTTATCCTATTTGACTTCTCTACTTGATTGGCTATTGTTCACCACGACCTAAATAGAAATTCTTCCTTCTCTTGGATTTCATGTCAGCATTCTCTTAGACTTTTTCTGCTTCTTCTCGTCCCACTCTTTGTTAGCTAGCCTCTTGATGGCATCTCTTAATCTGCCTATTTCTTAAATAACTAGCTTCTTACTGTTTCTCTCTTGACATCTTTTCTACACACTCTCTTAGACAACGGCATCCACTTTGGTGACTTTTTAAAAAGCGTATAGTTCAATAGTTTAAGTATACTCACATTGTTGTAACTCTACATACACTGTTGTATCTCTAGAAGTTTTTCATTTTGCACAACTGAAACTCTATGCCATTAAACAACAACTCTCCTTATGCAACAACAATTTACCCTGCCCCCAGCCCCTGGCACCCACAATCCTACTTTCTGTTTCTATGACTCTGACTACTTTAGATACCTCATATAAGTAGAATCATACAGAAGTTTTCTTTTCGTGGCTGGCTTGTTTCACTTAGCATAATGTCCTCAAGGTTTATCCATTTTGCAGCATGTAATAGAATTTCCTTTCTTTTTTTAAATAAATTTCTTTTATTTATTTATATTTTTGGCTGCGTTGGCTCTTCGTTGCTGCAAGCGGGCTCTCTCTAGTTGTGGTGAGCGGGGGCTCCTCTTCGCTGTGGTGCATGGGCTTCTCATTGCAGTGACTTCTCTTGCTGCAGAGCACGGGCTCAAGGCACGTGGGCTTCAGTAGTTGTGGCACGCAGACTCAGTAGTTGTGGCTCATGGGCTCTAGAGTGCAGGCTCAGTAGTTGTGGCACACGGGCTTGGTTGCTCCATGGTATGTGGGATCTTCCCGGACCAGGGCTCGAACCTGTGTCCCCTGCATCGGCAGGTGGATTCCTAACCACTGTGCCACCAGGGAAGTCCAAGAATTTCCTTTCTTTTTAAGGCTGAATAATATTTCACTGTGTGTGTATACCACATTTTGTTTATTCATTCATTCTTCAATGGATGTTTAGGCTGCTTCCACCTCTGGCTACTGCGGATAATGCTGCTATGAACAAGGGTGTGCAAATCTCTCTTGGAGACCCTGATTTCAGTTCTTTTGGATATATACCTAGAAGCGGGATGGCTAGATCATATGGTAGTAGTATTTTTAATTTTTGAGGAACCACAACTATTAACCTTGGTGACTTTAACTACCATGTATGTGTAGCTAACTTCCAAATCTACATTGGATGACCCAATCTCTCTGTCTCCTGAAATATATAAAGATATGAACCTACAAAGGAGGGAAATATGTTTATCTTTTTATCCACTATGTATCCCAGTACTGGGTATACAATTGCTTCTAAACGGATTCTTATTTAAAAGACTATGCCTTTTGGGGGCTTCCCTGCTGGTGCAGTGGTTAAGAATCCACCTGCCAATGCAGGGGACACGGGTTTGAGCCCTGGTCCAAGAAGATCCCACATACCACGGAGCAACTAAGCCCGTGTACCACAACTACTGAGTCTGAGCTCTAGAGCCCCCGTGCCACAACTAATGAAGCCCACGCGCCTAGAGTCCGTGCTCTGCAACAAGAGAAGCCACCAGAATGAGAAGACCGCACACCACAATGAAGAGTAACCCCCGCTCACCACAACTAGAGAAAGCCCGTGTGCAGCAATGAAGACCCAAAACCAGCCAAAAATAAATAAAATTAATTAATTAATTAAAAAAAAGACTATGCCTTTTGAATTCTGAGTGTGTCTAACAAAGAAATTCTAGGAGGGCTAAAGTCCAATATTTTTTCTACTGACTTGTGTAATTCAGGATGAATTACTATTGTAAGCTTAATGGTAGGCACCTTGCAATGTACTTATTGCTTCTTATAATGCTTACTACTGCTTTGCACATACTAGGTCATAAGTACCTGGTTAACTAAATAATCTCAAATATAAATCGAACTGAGAGTACCAGCGGCCCACTATTGAAATGCTTGCATAATTTCTTTTCCCTATTTCTAAATGAAAATATCAAGGAAAAAGAGAGGAGAGAATACAGGAATTAATATGTCATTACTCTACTCCTACACATATTTTAGGATAAACACAAATATGTGAGCTATGTACTAGATAAACTTTATTCTGATCTTACGACCTCAGTAAATAAGAATCTATCTATCAACAAAATGTTTGGAAAAGTTTAGCACATAGCAAATCTACAACACCACCAAAAAGGAAAAGATTAAAAAAAAATCACTTTGGAGCATATGGACACTCATCATTATCACTTATGAGATAACAGCAAGAACACTGAGTAACATTTAAAATAATATTCTGAAATCATCTTGAAATTAAAATTAGGCCCAGATTTATAATGGAAAAAAAAAAACACAAAAAACACTACCCAACACCAAGGTGACTGAGGGCACAAAATTTAATCATTGCTTAAGACAATCAGACACTTTTCTCTTTCACTGGTAAATATAGCTTTAAAACTTGCAGTAACTTCTGCCAACTCAGAACCCTGAGAAAATAAGTCACTTTTTTTTTTAAGTCACTTTTTTTATAGGGAGGAGAAGAAGAAGAAAAGGATATTACCAACAATGTAAAAGGAATGCAGAGTGGTAACCGCTATGAACACTGGAATCACCACGGAAACACAGAACTATGAAATGGCAAAGGGCTGAGTGAAATGCCTGAAGCCCATTCTATGGTCCAGCTTTTAAAAACCAAACGAAAACTCATAAGATGTAAGAAGAATTTAGTTATTTTGATGAGTAACACACTTTTTTTTTTCAGTTCATCTGATTAAAGTTTAACCAACTCCTGATTTACAGAATTCAGTTTTCAGAGTTCCACAAAATGGTAGAGCTGAGAGGAATTTCAGAATTTGTCAAGTGCAATCTCCTCCCTTATGATGAGTCGTGATGGGATTGAGTTACCCTAGGCTAGTGTAACACACACAGTCCATGGGAAAGCCAAGACTTCAACAGAAGCCTCTTGACTCTTAGTTCAGAGATATCACCACAAAGATTATACAATTAGTTCTCAGATGCTAGTCTGTATAAGAGCCACAGGTGGGGAAAAGTGGCTTAAAATGCAGTTTCCAGGCCTTTTCTCAGAAATTCTGATTCAGTAAGTCCAAGGTGAGACATAGGAATTTGCATTTTTGACAAGTTTTCCTAGTAATTCTGATTAGGGGGATTCTCAGACCATACTTTGGTAAACTACTAGAAAGTTCAGCAAATCATGGGTCATTTAGAAATAGGCTCTTTTCTAGTCCCAGGTGCAGACTTCCAGGGATAGTTAACTAACCTAACTGAAAAGGTGGAAAAGTTATTTCTCCCATGGGTCACCATTTGGGACCTTTAAAGACAAAGGCACACGGAGTAGAGAGGCTTTCCTATAATGTAAGTATAGTAAATCTGGGCATATCAGTGAAATGCAGCAGGCTCACACACAACCTTGGCCTCGGACTTCCCTGGTGGCATAGTGGCTAAGAATCCACCTGCCAATGCAGGGGACAAGGGTTCAAGCCCTGGTCCGGGAAGATCCCACATGCTGTGGAGCAACTAAGCCCATGCGCCACAACTACTGAGCCTGTGCTCCACAACAAGGGAAGCCACCACAATGAGAAGCCTGCGCACCACAACGAAGAGTAGGCCCTGCTCACCACAACCAGAGAAAGCCTGAGCGGAGGAACAAAGACCCAACGCAGCCAAAAATAAATTAATTAATTAAAAAAACCCAAAAAACAAAAAACCTGGGCCTCTGAGAGGAGAAGCTAACCAGCAGAGGCAAAAGGGGAGAAAAGAAGAGGAATAAATTAAAAACCCTTGGCAAACAAAATAACCTCTTCTTGGAATGGACAGATGGATAGATAGGTAGTAAAGCAAATATAGCAAGATGCCTATTGTAGAATCTAGGTGGTGGATATGTGGGTGTTAACTATGCAGTAATTTCAACTTCTCTATGTTTGGACCCACTTCCCCAATTCTTGAAACCTTAACTCCAAGACACTGGTGTTTCCACTTCTCCCACTTTTTCCACCTACCTGTCTGACATTTCTTTCCTTTGTCAATTTTCCTCTTCCTTCTGTTACTATAAATTTGGTTGGACCTCAAATCCTTTGTTGTTCTCTACATCATCTCTCGCAGATCTCATCTTCAAAATTATACTGAAATGCCAGCGCTTCCCCAACTAGATGAAATCTCTTCCGTCTCCAAATTTCCATAGTACTGTTTTTACCTCTCTTTTGGCACCTCTAGTTTCTCTGTGTTCCAGTTAACTATCTTAACACACCAGTTATTTTGTAATCTCCTGAGGAAACTGCCTTTTCATTTTTAGTGTGCCTCTTATACTTACCTGAGTAGGCTCTCAGTAATATTGGAATGATTAAATCTCATCTATTTCTAGGGTTTCAACTATCACTGTTATAAACAAGACTCTCACATCTATACTCTCTCTGCCCTGAGTAACAAATCTGGTAGACATTTCTACTTTAGGTGCCTCAAACTCAATGTATTAAAATCTGAATTCATCTTCCTCAGTAACCCATACATGAAATCTTAAGAGTGATTTTTGATTCCTCCCTTTAGCTCCACCACAGCTAATCAGCTGTCCTGAAGTGTATTGTTCTTCAAAACACCTTTCAATATCTCCAATTACGTTTATTTCCATCTTCACAGCCACTACTATAAGTGAGACCAAATCCCTTTATGTCTGCACTACTCAAAAAAATAAAAACACAAATCTGTCTTCCTGTCACAAAATTTCCTTCTCTCTGTATCCTTATGTACCACTGTCAGGTCTCTCCTCTTAAAAAGTCTTCATTATGTCATTATTCTCTCTAAAAGCCTTCAATGGCACCTTATTGTCTATCAGTCCAGAAAGTTTGAAGTGCCCTCCCCCACACCTCGTGCCTATAAACATGCTACCCATTCTACAAGGGATGGCTCAAGTTGCCATGCCTGTTTTAACACAGGGATTCACCACTCTAGCCAGAAGTATCTTCTCCCTCTGCTGCTATTCTATAGCTCAGAGATAGCATTGTCCAGATATCACTGATCACACAGTACCTAGTTCATTTCTGTGTCTATCATGTCCCCTACTAGATGGTAAATTCCTTGGGGTTAAGCGTCACATCTTGAACAATTTGTATTTCACACAGCTCCCAGCTCCACTGCTGACCTGCAGATTCTGAGGATTATAACTTTCAAGTGGAGAGCAACTATCCATGACGCAGTATTAAGAAAATGTTAGAACATTTTCAACACCTGGCTTAAAAAAGGCAAGTATGCATATGATGAAAAGAAATCAAAGCCATGAAGACTACCTGAATGTAATCAGGATATAAAATAATTCAGGCACTGAGAAAATGAAACTGTGATGATCATATCTACTCATTAAAGAAACTTACCTTGGGGCTGCAAAGTAAATTAAAAGAATGCCTGGAGTAGAAAATGTGTCTTAGTTTATTTATGTTAGTATAAAGCTAAGTAAACAATATCTCAAAGCTGGAGTCAAGGATGGCATTTTTGCTAGTCTAGTCCCACGTGCCTTAAAAAGACTCCATATCTCCCCCTCAAAAAAAAAATGTCCACAATTACTTTCCCAACCCCAACTGTTTATAATAGTATTAGCTAATGGTTCCCAGATACAGTTTATATACGGTGTGTGCATTCTCTACATAAATTTTTCTTTTCACATTCAGAAAAAAAGCTGATATAATAGGTGAAATTTTATTAAGCTTCTTAAGAGAAAAATGCTAGCTAACACAGTGCAAAAAATCCATTCATATGGAAAAGTCCAGTAAAAAGAAGTAGGATAAAATTTATCATGAAGTTGGCTATTTGTGATGCATTCCACAGAACTGCTTTATTTTGTAATTAAATATAGAAGGGTCTTAAAGCTTGTATCAAAATTAATATTTATGAATAAAACTTTTATATTTGATTCACAAAAAGTTTATTTTAAAAAGGACTCAAATACAGGTTTTCTTAAATGAAATTTGTTTTTTTTTTCCTTCTGTGTTTTAAGAATGGCTTGCTTCTTGTAATCTTTCTTAGGTACATAAATACAGTTATACTATATTAGAAAGATAATATAGAGTAAGCCTTAAGAAAATGTAAAGTGATCACCCTTGTTGAAATAAACAAAATCCAACTGAGTAAATTGAAGATATAATTGACTCTATTAGGAAATTCACGAATCAGGCAACATCCCATCTAGCAACTTTCCAGGTGCTGTGAGGGGTTGTACAAAATGGAAGGATTTTATAGGAATAAGGGTGGGGCAAAGTAGCTATTAGCAAAAGAAAAGAAAGGACTATTTTTAGGCCAGAACATCTTTGTAGGGGGAAAGGGTGAAGGGAAAGGCAAGGGTTTTATTATATAGATGGCTTCTTCTTCTGGAGGCTGGAGAGGGCCCATGTGGCAGATTACCGAATTGGTGCTGACCAAAAAATTCCAGACTGGTTAAGACTACATTTCTGAGGGAACCCTCCTACACTGTTGGTAGGAATGTAAGTTGGTACAGCCACTATGGAAAACAGTATGGAGGTTACTCAGAAAACTAAAAATAGAATTACCATATGATTCAGCAATTCCACTCCTGGGCATATATCCAGACAAAACTCTAATCCAAAAAGATACATGCACCCCTATGTTCATAGCAGCACTATTCACAATCGCCAAGACATGGAAAAAACCTAAATGTCCATTGACAGATGAATGGATAAAGAAGATGTGGTACATTTATACAATGGAATACTACTCAGCCATAATGAAGAATGAAATAATACCATTTATACCAACATGGATGCAACTAGAGATTATTATACTAAGTGAACTAAGTCAGAAAGAGAAAGACAAATACCATATGATATCACTTATATGTGGAATCTAAAATATTACACAAATGAACCTATCTATGAAACAAGAACAGACTCATGGACATAGAGAACAGTCTTGTAGTTGCCAAGGGGGAGGGGGTTGGGGGAGGGATGGAGTAGGAGGTCGGGATTAGCAGATGTAAGCTATTATATACAGAATGGATAAACAACAAGGTCCTACTGTATAGCACAGAGAATTATACTCAATATCCTATGATAAACCATAATGGAAAAAAATATATATAATTGAATCACTTTGCTGTACAGCAGAAATTAACTGCTACAATTGTGCTACAATTTCACAACATTGTAAGTCAACTATACTTCAGTAAAAAAAAAAATAACAACACTACATTTCTGGTGAAGGTTAAAACTGCAATTAGGTTAGATCTTAAATCTAGGTTTGGTATCATGGGCTTTAGCACAAGTGACACCATTTTGGGCCTGTGGCTTTTCTCTTTAACACACTGATGTAATAAACTAACAAAGTAGAAATAGCAATGCCCACATTTATGTTGAATCTCAAAAACCTGTTTTAGTTTGTCTTTTAACTTTTCTGGTGTTATCTATTGTATTAAAGAAAGGGGTAGTGGTATTAAACTTGCTTCCTGCACATTCCAACCTCTTTATTTCTTAATGACAAAGAAATCTATGTGTGAAATACTGGTAAAACCAAACCAAAATCAAGAGTATTCTAGCCACTGATGAATCTCCATGTTAATTCAGGTAACATTTACTATGAATTATTGAGCATGGACAACACGGTGCTATGGAAGTACTATGGAGATTTAAAGAAAAATATTATACTATGTGTGCTCACTGTCATATTGTCTCTGCCCAATATTGTTTATATTCTTGCAGTTAGGACATATAAGCATAAAAAAAAAAGGTGAAGTACTCAATCTCATAAGACACATTCCAAGTGTCAAGAGTGGGACAACCATAATGCCCAGGCGGGTAGAGGCAGGAGAAATTACTGTGGGGTCAGAAGAGATTGACTTGAGCTAGATACTGAATGATGGATTTAGAGGAGAGCAGAAGACAACTCTGCTTGTCTTCTGAAGAAGAGTGAGCGTGATCTAGGAAGGGTATAAAAAGAGCTATCCTGGAGAATTTCTACTGGGGAGTAGAGGGAGAAAAGGTTAGAAAGTCAAGCTGGAGCCAGATTATGAAACTGTAATATCAGCTTTAAAAGTCTGGGCTTCATTCGAATAACAGTGGTTCTGAGATTCCAGTATATACAAGAATCACCTGGGGGAGATAGGTGACTAGATAAGATTTTAACTCCTGAGATTCTAATTCAATAGATTTGGGATGGTCCCAGAAAATTGCATTTCGTAAAAAGTTAGTCTCCCCAGGTGATTCCTGTACAGGTGGTCCAGTGGCATACTTTGAGACACTCTACCTGAAGACAAAAGATTAAGAATCTTTTCCTAATTGTAGTAACTCTTGCAAATTTTATGCCAATTTTCCATAAGTTTGAAAACACCTAACTGCTAGGCCCAGAGGTCTCTCCTCAGTCTTTGTGTTGTCCCATTTTTCTTCAGTATTTGGCACTGACTGTTTAAACCTTGAAAACTATTTTGTTAACAATACATTTTCTGGTTCTCTCTGCCTCTTTGATCTCTATACTATCCTGTGGCCTCTCATATGTTGCCTTTTCTTTATGTTTTCTCAGGATTCTGACTTTGGTCCTCTACATTTCTCCCTGCATTTCATTCACTCCTAATGAGTAAGGAGAACCTTCATGCCAACCTCAGAAGTTTAGACTTTGTCCTGTAGATAAAAAATAGTTATAAAAGTTTCTAAACAGTGGAATATCATACAGAAAGGAATTTTCTAGAAACATTACCTTGGAGATGGTCTGCAAAAAAGGATTAGATGTAGGAGAAATAGGAGGAAGGGAGAATAATTAGATTATCAAAATAAACAGACATTTAAAGTCATCATCAAAGTGTGGCTTCAGAATGAAAATGTTAGTTTTCTAATAGTTCTTCCCTTTCAGAAAGTAGTCTTACTTCAATAAATTAATAGATAAAGCACTTTTGGAAATACTAGTTTCACTATCATGTGAGTTTTTAAGAAATAACTATAATGTAACAAATCAGGTCCTCTGCAATGTTAATCATAGATAATAAAAGTTTGACATGTCATCATTCTAACACCAATGTGAGTTATCCTCCAAAACAAGTGGCATAGGATTCTATAGTATTTGATCCTTATATCTGATAAGCTTAGGTCTTTCATTATGGAGTCAATAAATCATTAATACAGATATTATTCATAAATGTTAATGCCTTCTTTTGACTTGAATGAAGAAATGTAAAAGTGTTTGATTTACCTAGTATGAGTATATTCAAGATAAATTCATACTCATTGGTAGTCCATGTCTTATACACAGTATTTTATATAATTGAATCCATGAAGTTTGCCAAATGGACAGATAAAATAGTATTTAGGAATGATATTCTAAGTGCAGTAATTCAGACAGAGAAAGACAAATATATCACTTATGTTATCTAAAACAATGATACAAATGAACTTATTTACAAAACAGAAACAGACTCACATAGAAAACAAATTTATGGTTACCAAAGGGGAAAGGGGAGGGAGGGATAAATTAGGAATTTGAGATTAATAGATACACACTACTATATATAAAATACACAAACAACAAGGTCCTACTGTATAGCACAGGAAACTATACTCAATATTTTGTAATAACCTATAAAGGGAAAAGAATCTGAAAAAGTATATACATATACTGAATCACTTTGCTGTACACCTGAAACTAACACAACATTGTAAATCAACTATACTTCCATTAAAAGAAAGAAATGATACTCTAATTTAAACATTCTAGAATCTTTGAAAAACAAAGGCAGAAGGCACCCAAATTAGGTGTAACCCTACCGCCACCTAATTTAGTACATAAAACAATTTATTGGCTGTTTTTTCTCAAGTATCCACACTGGGAGATGCTAAGCCTTTATGAAGATCAATTTTAACTCTCACTACAAGAAAAGTCAGGGGGATAGAAATTATTGCTCCCTAATGTGTGATCTTGGGAAAATTATTTAAGCATTTTCTTACTTTCCACAGCATTATTGTCATTATATACTGTGAAGATAAAATTAGGTACCTGTTGAATGTTCTTTGAGCATCTTGGGCCAGGAGAGCTACAGAAAGCCAAGGTGTAGTTATTTTCCTATCTACTATTTCTCTTGCCTTTTTCCTTTTGTTCTAGCCTCCTTGGAAATGAAACAAACTTGGCTGTCATCTTCTGTTTAATAACTCTTCATGTAGTTGAAATTTCTATTCTCCACAAGTACCACAAGCAAATTTCTTCTTAAGGAGAATTGCCTGAACTATAAAATAGCAATCTAGGGCTGTGAGTCAGCATTTCACCCACACACATCAAAATGATTTAAAATAGGTAACACATAATCTTTTTGAAAGACATATAAACCTCCTTGGAGAAGCGCTGAGAAAATTGGAGTTTGAAAGTTTATGAATAGTTTATTACATTTCAATAAGTGTATTGCGAATCAATAAAGCAAAAGTTAAGGACAAATGAGCTCACTACCAAGTCAGTTATTGATCCTTAAGTTCCAAAATAGAATAGTACAGGAAGGATATAGAGAAAATAGGACTTTTTGTGATAACAGAAACTTTAAGTATCTTAGGAACATAAACCTAAAGAAATTATAAGACACAAAGAATTTTCAACAGAATTTTCAAATTTTCAATTTTCATCTTTCTACTTAAGATGTTTCTTCAAGTCATTGTTTTCATCTTTTTGATAACTAGAAACACTATTTCATTTTCACTCTTTAAAATATTAAATCAAGTCAAATGAGTTTGTAAAAAATGAACATTACCTTTTATTGATTCATTTATTCTTTTAATTTCTTGTATATCTTCCTCTCTTGGCTTTGAAAAGTCTAGCTTATTAGATGTTTATCTTATGTGACTGTCTTAGCTTGGGCTGTTAGAACAAAATACCATAGACTTATGGTGGCTTAAACAACAGAAATTTATTTTCTTACAGCTCTGGAGGCTAGAAGTTCAAGATCAGGGTGCCAGCACGGTTTCTGGTAAGGGTTCTCTTCCTGGCTTGTAAATGGCTCCCTTCTCACTGCATTCTCACATGGTGGGCAGAGAAAGGGTGAGCAAGCTCTCTGGTGTTTCTTCTTATGAGGACACTAATCCCAACATAAGGGCCCCACTCTCATGCTCTAGCAACCCTGATTACCTTCCAAAGGCCCCATGTGCAAATACCATCACATTGGAGGACTTCAACATATGAATTTTGGGGTGGGGGGAGGACACAAAAATACACTAATAGAAAAAATGATACTGGCTCCAAATCATTAAGTCGATAAAATGGAAATGAACAAGTCAACTTGTTTTCAAATCATTCCAGCAGAAAGCCTCCCTTTTTATTCCTTTTATTCCTTTTATAGCAATCTAAACCAACAAGAAAGGAACTTCCTAAAAAAATTTATGAACATTAATTTAATGAAACAGTAACTTTTAAAAACCAAAGACAGAAAATGCAAACACATTGTTTTGGTAAAAAACTGAGAAACAGAATATTAAGCCATTAGTATATTAAATGAAAACAAATTTTAGTCCCCCATACCTTATTGCTATATCAACTAAAGATTCTTAAAATAATTTAAAGCACTTGGATGTCCTTGGAAAATAATATTAAAATGTACAATAACATTTCTGTATTATATTTTCATAGATATTATTAGAAGGAATAGTAAATTGCATATTCTTTCATTCAAAATATGGAAATCTGAAATACTAAAACAAAATTGACAAAATTATAATCGTAACACAAATAGTGATTTTTACTACATATTACATACATTTGAGGGTGTAAGAAACATATTTTTCTTGATTGCACAAAATGCTTAAATACAGCTCTCTAAAAACATTTCCATGTTCTTATCAATGACCATAAAGCGAATACAAGGCATTTTTCAAAATTTTGAGTGTGAGTTTAGGGGAAAGCAGGATGGAAGGTGACTGAGATCCAGAGTTTAGGTGACGTGGCAAGGTCGTCCAAGTAGCAGGCTGCAGAGGTATGGATGGGACCCAGGATTTTCTTGTCTAAAAATGCTGCAGATTAGTGTACTCAAGCAGAAGGGGAAGAGAATCTAATTACAACTGTAGAAACTTTTAATTTTTCAAAACTCAATTAGGTGTGTGTATGGTCCATCGGTATCGAGCTTTAACACCTGCCTGTTGCCGTAAGTGCCATGTTCCACCACAACCCCAGCTTCAGCACACTTGCTGTTAGCAGCTAATTCTTTTTTACAGAGAGTCACAAATTGGGAATAAAGTTCTAACCCCTCTTCTTTTCCAGAGTTAGAGTGATACTGCATGCTTCTTCCTTTTACTCTCCCCCCAAGGGTGGCTTGAGGGATGATAAGAATGTTGCCAGGTAGATCCAATACAGAGACACGCTTGCCATTTTCTGTTTCACTTAATTTCACATTTAACAGTGTATTAACTGGGTAGGGAAGAAAGGAGAACATTTTGAGGTAGAAAACAAACATGAAGAAAACCAACGATCTTCTAGTCAGCAAACCTCATGTTTAAAATCCAGTTTGTCAGCCCATGCTTTTAAACAAAATTTCTATTTAGATTTTAAAAGCTGCTTCAGTAAGCTAAATGATCTAAGCATGAAAAACAAGGAAAATTTCGTGCAGAAAATGGCATGATGTTTTACATCTGACTTGGCAGTTAGGATCTCCTAACAATAAGATAATCCAGAAAGGACTAAAGAATTAACTGTATACTGGAACTTCAAGATATTGTTGCCCTGGGGGATACATGAGAAGATTTTGCCTTTTTGTTCCTTTTTATATTTCAAAACAAATCCCACTGGAAAAAAAACATGACAGATCCTCCACACACTTATTCTACTTTATAACAAAGAACATTAAATAAAAACCTTAGTGCATTTATTATTTTAAACTTAGTTGCCTAGAATTCTAAGCTGAGACAAAGGTTCCAGGTTCAATCCTGTTATAAACTAGTTGATTTTGCAGTTTTATAACCTCGAAGACATTATTAACAGAGACTAATTATTTTACAAACATCACCAGTGGGAGGATAAAGGTGAAAGCAAAAATCATCAGAAATTCACTGTCAACTGGGAAAGTAAATCCAAAGGTATAGAGTTACTGGCATTATCTTCATATACATACAGGAGAATATTGTATTATTATTTTTATGGCACTTATGCAAGTATACTCATAGCTAATGAGAAGTGTCAAAATAACCATAAATATCCATGTGTAGCTAAAAAATCTAAACTTAGAAAATCTTTACATTTCAACATTAGCCATTTTCAAAACAATAAGCAAAAGAAATGCCTAATATAAACACCCTTAGGGTCTTCCTACCTCTATAAAGGGTATAAATAACTTCTGCTTGTAAAGAATAGTCCTGAGAGGACACAAACAGTAAAAGAACTATTGAAACCTCACACTCCTGTGTGAATAATCAGGCTTGAAAAGGTATGCTTTCTGGTGGGGTAGTCAATGGTTTCAACTACTAGAGAGCCTGTAGTAAATATTAGCAAGGATTCAGTACAGTGGCCCCACTCTACAAATCAAGGAATTAACCTGGTGAAAACCTGCTAAGGTGAACACCCAAATGAATTCCTAAGCTCTGCATTAAGCACTATCAGTTTTCATTTAACTAATGCCTATTTTAAAATACCTCTAGGGACTTCCCTGGTGGCACAGCGCTTAAGAATCCGCCTGCCAATGCAAGGGACATGGGTTCGATCCCTGGTCTGGGAAGATCCCACATGCCACAGAGCAACTAAGCCTGAGCGCCACAACTACTGAGCCTCTGCTCTAGAGCCCGCGAATCACAACTACTGAGCCCACGTGTTGCAACTACTGAAGCCCACACGCCTAGAACATCTGCAACAAGAGAAGCCACTGCAGCGAGAAGCCTGCGCATCGCAACGAAGAGTAGCCTCCGCTCGCCACAATTGGAGAAAGCCCGTGCGTAGCAATGAAGACCCAACACAACCAAAAATAAATAAATAAGTCTAATTTTCTCTATTACAAATAGGACTTTGCTATGTAGCCTGCAGTCCTATTGATTGCTTCTAAGAAAACTATAATTCTTTGGAGCATTTCATTCCACGTAAATCACTATCCAGCTATCCAGGCCTTAGGCTAGTGACAGACTAAGGAGGCAGTTTTGAAATAACAGGCCAGAGAGGTAAGTATAATTTATTATACTTCCACACTTCCCTCTACTGGATCTAACTGAGAATTCAATTAATGCTGTTGGTATACAAATATCAGTATGTAGAAGTAAATATAATACAAATACAAATGTCAGTAAGTAGAATTAAAATGAGACAATGAATTAATGGCATCTTGGAAACTCAAAGATTCTAAGACAGGTTGTCGATCAAATATCTCTAATGATGTATATGGGAAGTTAAGTTTGGACAGGGCCCTGGATCTCTTTCCAATTATACTGAAGATGAATTGAGGAAGATTCTGCACATCTATATATTAGCCATGCTATTTCAGACTTTATGGATATAACTGGCTGTTATGTTCCCAAGGGCTACATGATTTGATTGGAAAGATCTGAATCCATGTAATAAGTATGAGGTCAGGTTTAAGAGAATCCCATCACACTGGCTTACTTTGCCTCCTGGAACAGAGGGAAGTACAAGCTACTACTATCAATAATAGATGGACTTACTTTGCTTACAACTCACACCAGTAGAATGTGATTCTTAGAGTCACAGCTCTTTACTGAGAATCATGATATATAAAAGCTTTGTGTTAGACTATCCACTAGAAGAGTTAAAGTGGACTTCCTCAGTGTTTTTATTTGGCCACAATTTGGCCAAAAATGCTCTTCCTGTTTTTGAAGATTTCTACTATATATCTTTCATGGTCAAGAAAGCTTTAATTCAAGGCAAAAACAGACCGAATGTCCAATATCCAAGCATTAAGTCCTGGCAATAACCCTCTGTAACAACAGGAGACCTCATTTCATTTTCTCTTTAAACCCTTTAAAGCTCCCTATTATCCTTCAGGTTCAAATTTCATTTTTTTTTAACATCTTTATTGGAGTATAATTGCTTTACAATCATGTGTTAGTTTCTGCTTTATAACAAAGTGAATCAGTTATACATATACATATGTTCCCATATCTCTTCCCTCTTATGTCTCCCTCCCTCCCACCCTCCCTATCCCACCCCTCTAGGTGGTCACAAAGCACCAAGCTGATCTCCCTGTGCTATGCGGCTGCTTCCCACTAGCTATCTATTTTACGTTTGGTAGTGTATATATGTCCATGCCACTCTCTCGCTTTGTCACAGCTTACCCTTACCCCTCCCCATGTCCTCAAGTCCATTCTCTAGTAGGTCAAATTATTACAGTTACTTGCTTTCCATCCTCACCTACTGCAGTCCCTTCTCAAGTCTAGTTTTCATCCTCTGACAAAGTTGTTAAACATGTTTGATGTCTCAGCATAAAATTCCCTCTAGAAGCTTTAGCCCTTTGTCCAAGCTGTTCCTCACTGGGCTATTTACGCTTGAGTTCCACTACTTAAAGCTCTTCTAGGTTAACTTCCGCCTGCTTCAACTACCCATCTATATAATTTATATTTATTAATCCAACTAATGGGTACTGCCTTTACTAATGGAGAGAATATAACCTGTCCCCAACCTTAGGGACAGCTTGACTATTTCAGGCTTCTTTTTTTGTACATAATTATTCTATCAAATACTGTCTTGAGATAGTATATAATTTGATTTGGTATATCTGAACCTATGTAATTATCACAAGGAATGTGCAGTGATATAGAATATTGAGGACACTGGAAAGCTGCAGGCAGGTACATTATTGTTCAGAGATGCCTGAACACTGACTCTTTCTCTGCCCGCAGAGGAGGTGTGGCTGTGATGACACTGAGCTTGGTTTAATAATCATCTTTACACACATTTCCTACAAAGTGCATAAATGGTTAATGTAAACTCTTTTATAATAATGATATAAGCCTGATCTTCACATATTTGATGGGAACCACATGTTGTACATACAGTGTCACCTCTATGCCCCTGTTAGGGACTCTGAGAGATAAGGAGACTATATTAAGAAATGCAGCATCTATTTCTCCCTATGTGGCCACCCTGCTTCCAGCAAGTTTCTGTATCCTTGGCTGAATCTCAGTGTGTTGTCTGTGTGTCTGTGTGTGTGTACACTCTTCTAAACCAATCTATAAATGATCTGAAATGCTGCAGATATTTTAAAAGAATTCTACCACACTTGCTTACATTAAGCTTTGGAAAAGGCAAACAGCTAAAGTCAACAACAGTACACAGAGTTAAGTCATTTATAACTTACATAACAGTACAATTTAAGATTGTGCTTTTTTCCCTTCTGATTCATCTATCTATTGCTAGTCACTCTCACTTTTAAAAAAGAAACATCAAACACATACCCATTTTGGGAAGAAGCTCTTTATCAGCTCCCTTGAAAAAGCACAGGTAGATCACTAATCCTCTCTGGACCTATGAGAAACCACAATAAATTCAGATTAGAAAGAAGCTTCTATATACAGAGGTAAATGAATAAAATTTCACAACTTTTATAGATAAAAGGTTAAATGCAAAAGAAGAGGAATAACTTTTGATAATAGATTTAATTCCTTAAATATGTGAGAAAATAAAATCTTTTTCAATATTCAGTCACCTATCATTTTTCAAAAATTAAGTTTAAAATACAGCCAAGAGCAGTAAAGACCCCAAGTTATACCTTCAAACATTTACTTCTTTTTTTTTTTAATTAATTAATTTATTTTTGGCTGCGTTGGGTCTTCATTGCTGCATGTGGGCTCTCTCCAGTTGCAGTGAGTGGGAGCTACTCTTCGTTGCGGTGTGCGGGCTTCTCATTGCGGTGGCTTCTTGTTGCGAAGCACAGGCTCTAAGCGTGTGGGCTGCAGTAGTTGTGGCACGTGGGCTCAACAGTTGTGGCTCACAGGCTCTAGAGAGCAGGCTCAGTACTTGTGGCACATGGGCTTAGTTGCTCCGTGGCATGTGGGATCTTCCCAGACCGGGGCTCAATCCTGTGTCCCCTGCATTGGCAGGCGGATTCTTAACCACTGCGTCACCAGGGAAGTCCCCAAACATGTACTTCTGATCAAAATCATTAGTACTATGAACTAGCCTCTTCCTAAGTATGGCTGACAGACTTATAAATATTTAGTTTGCAGGGGCCCATTTATTCAACACCAAATGAATTCACATTATATCAGATATGGCTGATGTATAAACAACACTGTAACTGATATGTTTTTTGACATCATCATTCTTTGTTCCTCCTAATCCATTTACTTATAGATAATGAAAATAAGGGTCTGATTCTATTTCAATAAACTCCAAGAAACTGCTGTCCAATTATTTTTTGTTATTTTTGTTAATACATTAAATACACAGTGATTAAACCTTGGAAACTGCATTCATATTAAGTTCTACATCAAGAGGTTTTCTGTTATCAGGAATGTAAGCTTATTTATTTTATACAATGACTTGGATAGTTCTTTATTAGCTCTTGTAGGATAGAGACTATACGGAAAAGAGACACTTGACAAATGACTTTGATTTTGCTGCAGAGTGAATCATTAAATTTTTTATTTTGTAGATTAACCTTCTGAGTCCAACAGCTATTACAAAGATTGAGTTAATATCTGTAAAGTGCTTAGAACAGTGCCTGGTTCATAGTAAGAGCGATTCAAGTGCGTATTAAGTGACTATGTAAAAAGAAATTTAAGGACTGAAACACAATTTATTTTACATCTTAACTCCCAAAGCACTTTACAGACTGTTTTGTACATGATAGGAACTCTGTTGATTGCATTTAAGTTCTACTGTATATTACAGGCTCTATGTGTTATCTAAATACTCTTGTAAATAAACATAAATGCAGCTCTGCACTCACACCTGATTTACCTGGATAAGAAGTAACCTTTTATAAGTGTAATTGTGCTCTTGAACAAACAAGTGCCTCCAGGGCACACCCATAAGTAAGGAGGTGGCAGGTTGAATAACACAGATATCTGCACCACTGTTACAGCTCTCTACACTGGGATTGTTTCAGCACAGGCCAAAATTTCTCAAGCATACTCATATTTGGACACATGCAATGTCAGAATTAAATAATTGCAGGAATGAACACCTGTTGGGACTTCTCTGGTGGCCCAGTGGTTAAGACTCCACCCTTCCATTGCAGGGGTTCGACCCCTGGTCAGGGAACTAAGATCCCACATGCAGCATGGCTTGGCCAAAAACAAACAAACAAACAAAAAAACACTAGTTCTTTCCTTCTACTCACCACACTACCTCTTCATTAAGGTATTTTCTTTTAGTTTATTCCAAAAATAGCTCTTAAATTGTGATCTACAAATTCCCCTCCTCAAGTCAGAATCACCTTCCTTGTAGCTTCTTTTGGTATAACTAGAACATTTCAAATATATAGGAAAGTACACATAATTCTCACTGTAGGTTAAAAATGTTCACCTTCCAGGAAGAAAAACATTAGCCTGTGACAGCAAAGGTCTAAATGAATGAAACCAAGAACACGCAAAGTAACCTTCAAATCAAAAAGTAAACTTAAAAACAATTAAAAATGTTTTTTTTTTAAATTAGAACTTTTAGTAATAGAATAGCTGATGCTTGAGAAAGAGGAAAGAATTTACTCTCTAATTACTCGTCAGCTCTTCATACTAATTTAGCCATGTGTGGGAGTGGAAGAGAAAGCTTTAAAATAGCTTTCAAAGTTAATAAACACACTGATAGTTTGGAAGCTGCAATAAACTATCTGTGATTTTGCACAAGGAGATGTGACATGAAGAATATAAAAGGATAAAGAAGCATGGAAGAAATCTAAATGATTAATAGTTTGGGATTTATAGTCCCATGAAGCAAGTATAAAAATAGGCAACTCTTTGGACAGTATGGCAAAAATAATAAAATCTCAAAATAGGGAAGAGAAATTTTTAAGAGACCATAACAAAAGAAATAAATGAATTTTTGAGAAAGAAAAAGGGAGGGCAAAAATATAGGACTGTTTATGCTTATAAATATTTCCAAATTACAAGGGAGTAACAGATAGTGATTTAAGAATAGTCACCCACATATAGTTCATGGGTAGTATTTAAAATAATAACTAGGATTGTGTTAAGGAGTGCTAGATTTGGGACGGAATTCAGCAGATGAATGAATGAAACGCTCCTACATTAGAGTTTCTGAGTACCTCCACCAGTTTTATTTATTATTATTACACATTTTTTTTCCTTCATTTCAACTTACTCCAAAAAATAAGCCGGGGGCCTTAAAGAAAATTTTGTTTTTGCATGGAATTTTGCATATGGGCAGGCTCTTTTAAAAAGGCAAATATTCAAGCAGAAGGACATCATATTGGTGTAAATGTTTTAAATTCTCTGGAGGAAATGTGTTCGATAACAATGCAACATTATTATAAAAGTAGTCATCTTTGTTCCTGGTGGGAAATAAGTCAAGTTTTTTAAAGTTTCTTGAAAAAAGAACTGCTTCATGGGCAATCTCACGACTGTGCTAACACCTAGCTGCAGTCAACCTAAGAGGGAATTCGACGGGATCCGGAGCACAAGTCAAAACAGATCTTGAACGCTTGCAACAAATCTAACCTAGAAGCTCGAACCAGATCAGGACAACTCACCAGCAGCCCGAGCATCGCGCAGGGCGTGGCAAGGATTTTTGCTCTTTTGAAGCAAGAGGTCTGAGCTACTAGGTCTAAAGTCCACAGAGCTCAGGTAGGCAAACGGTGAGGGGAAGCTCCCAATTCCCGGGGTGCCAAGCAGGGGACACCCTCTTCCTCTCGGAAAATAAGTCCGAGGGAGAAAGGGCCAGGCCCGGTGGTGCAGGACTGAGGAGAGAGGCGACCACAGGTAGGCACTGAGGGCAGCGTTGGGCGGACCGGCCGGGAGTCCCGCCCCGCCCACAGCACGTGCCACGCGCCACGCGACCGGCTCGGAGGGAGACGCGAGGGCACAAATCGCCTAGACAGTGCGGTGAGAACCGCCCCTGCGCGCCACAGGATAACCGGAGCTGCGGAGCCGACGTTACCTCCACCCACTGGGCCGCGGCGTCCCCTTCGGCGGGTCGTACTTGCAGCCGGGCGTGCAGGCACTGCTGCAGGAGGGCCCGTGCCTGAGGTGGCCGGCCACTTTCAGCCATGGCTCAAGCCCGCGCGGATATTCCCCAGGTTCTAGCCACGCGCCGCACAGGCCCGCCCCCGGCGCTCAGGAAGCATTGGACGCGGCGCGACGCAGCGGAGGTACGTGCTGGTCGCCCGTGGCCCCGCCTCCAGAAGGGCGGGGCCTCTGACTGGCTCATCGGTGGCCCGGATGTGCGGTGTTAAAAGACTTGTATGGGGCTTCCCTGGTGGCGCAGTGGTTGAGAGTCCGCCTGCCGATGCAGGGGATGCGGGTTCGTGCCCCGGTCCGGGAAGATCCCACATGCTGCGGAGCGGCTGGGCCCGTGAGCCATGGCCGCTGAGCCTGCGTGTCCGGAGCCTGTGCTCTGCAACGGGAGAGGCCACAACAGTGAGAGGCCGGCGTACAGCAAAAAAAAAAAAAAAAAAAAAGACTTGTATGTACTAACCCTTACCTCAACCTACATGCAATTCGGTAGAAGGCGCTCAGTGTATGCTTTTAAGCGAGTGAAAAGACCCAGTGGTTCTCTTCCCAACATACCTTTTTTTTTTTTTTGCGGTACGCGGACCTCTCACTGTTGTGGCCTCTCTCGTTGCGGAGCAGTCTCCGGACGCGCAGGCTCCGGACGCGCATGCTCACGGGCATGTGGGATCTTCGCGGACCGGGGCACGAGCCCGTGTCCCCCGCATCGGCAGGCGGACTCTCAACCACTGCGCCACCAGGGAAGCCCCCAGCATACCTTTTAAAGAGACATTTTTCAGCTCAGAAAGCTTAAGTTTACAGACGTTGAAAAATTTTAAATCTGCTAAGTCCATATTATGCCCATTGTGAAGATAGGTAAATAGAATGAGTCAATTGAATCACAAAACAAGCGGAGGTGGAACTGAAAGCTATAAATCTTTCAAAAAAAATCTCCTTACCCCAAATAATAAAACAACGCTGCCTCCTCTATCAAGAATGCTATAAATCATTCTGTTCTCGCAGTTGTGGAAAGGTGTTGGTAGGCTATGTGAATACATATTTGGAGATCAATCTTTTAGAGAATATCCTTGCTAAAAATATTCTTATCCAAGAAAGTGTTTGATTTTAATAAATTTTTAAACATGCTACTAATTCAAAAATAAAATGGCATAGTCTGATGCACATAATGATACTGAATTCTGTGGTGTTTCCTGTAAGTACATATTAGAATGTAAATGAAATTAAACAAGGACTTGATTTTCTTTCCCACATAATGTATTCCTTGAACCTGCATCAGATTAGCATTATTTTTCTATGGGCTTGGAGGGTTTAGATGAAGAATAATAGTGTTACCCTGACTGCATTACCCAGGTCATTGATTTGGGCTCGGTTGGCACAATATGCCTATACATCCTGGTCTCTGTTTCAGAAGATGACATCACTGACAGTGTTGCTATCCATATAAAGTAGTGTAGCTGAAGAAAATAATCTATGTGTAATGAACAGTCCTTTCTACACAGAATTGAAGCTGCCTGTTTGCTGGTTATCTTGCAGGCTGCCTTTCACTTTTTGTAAAAACAGAAAGCAAAATCTCACATTATCTCTGATTGAGGGACTGCAGGGGTTCCTACATTTGTTGACATTTGTCTGCAGAGCACAGACAAATTGCATTGTCTGCACCTTTATGTCTCTTTTCTCTTTCACTCCCAGACTCAAGTTTTACAGGCTTGAAGGAACTTTGACATAGAGGGCCCTTAGCCTTCACCCAGAATAAGAGAGGACTTCATGTCCGTTTGTATATGGGTGTAGGAGATAGGGAACTCTCTTGAAAATAGTCTGTGGTTCCCAGAAATTTTTCCACAGTGAAGGGACGTTAGCAAATTGAGAAATCCTTCCTGTGAGTAGATGGAGTCTGGTTGGTAATGGTTAGCCTCTCAAAAAACACCAATTACTTTAAATCTTCCTGTTAAGTGAGGATCTTATTCTTTCTTTCTACCTGCAGAGGGCAGTAGAGAGTAGGCACTAAAGAGAAAGTATTTACTTTCTGTATTTTATTTATTTTTTTGAACATCTAGTTTCATTACACAAAGAATTTAAGAAGGTCAGCCATACCTGCAATAAAATAGTGAAATGTGAATAAAAATAAAGCATAAGGAGTAAAGAAAATGGAATTATGTCAGTTGGAATGTGGAAAATTGAAAACAAATAGACAAGACAGTGGTTCTTTTTTTTTTATATATATAAATTTATTTATTTATTTATTTTTGGCTGTGTTGGGTCTTCGTTTGTGTGCGAGGGCTATCTCTAGTTGTGGCAAGCGGGGGCCAGTCTTCATCGCGGTGCGCGGGCCTCTGACTATCGCGGCCTCTCTTGTTGAGGAGCACAGGCTCCAGACGCGCAGGCTCAGTAGTTGTGGCTCACGGGCCTAGTTGCTCCGCGGCATGTGGGATCTTCCCAGACCAGGGCTCGAACCCATGTCCCCAGCATTAGCAGGCAGACTCTCAACCACTGCGCCACCAGGGAAGCCCAAGACAGTGGTTCTTGACTGGAGTGCTGAGATGGTAACGTAGCAAAGTTTTCACAGATATACAACTTCAATTTTTGTTATAAAACAGTTATGTTCATCACATGTAATGTTGACGTGGAGCATGTTGTACAATTTCCTTCAAGTTAGATGTAAGAGGCAAAGCACAACATTAAGTTGGCTCTAGAGGAAGAAGATTCACTGGAACATAAGAGAGCTTTGCCTTGTGAGTATACAAGAAATCACTGTCTGGGAAGAATAGTTCTCAAACAGCTACAGTGCTGAAAGGAGACCATGCAGCTAGTGCATTAGTTATGAAAGCATTCTAGGCCCTCTGAGACGGTATAATAATTTAGAGTTATTTTAAGTTGTTTAATTCATTCAGGTTGGCTGCCCAAAATTTTAACAGAGAACCACTTCTGAAAGATTCTTTGCAGCTGATAGTAAGCTTCCTGATTGTAAAGAGGAAAAGAAAGAAAAATGAACTGTTTCGTAATCTGTTTCATAGACTAAGAAGTCTGTTTCTTGGACTAAGCAGAGCTTTACATAAGATTTAGCTCTAGAATGAACCTCTTGCCCGAGGCTTTACTTGGAGGTATGTTAATCAGTAGATATGCAACAGGAAGAGATAGAGGTTTCATTTCAGGGAAGGCTTGGAAGAAACCTAGCCCCCTACCTCAAAGGTTAGAGAGGTTTTTTTTTTTGTTTTTTTTTTCCTCAGTGCCTAGGGAGGTGATCAGTTTCTGAGAAATTAGTTCATACTAACTAAATTGCACATGAATTGGGATAGAACCAGAATACTAATTTATTCATTTGTAGTAAGAAATATTGCTGTGACATGGAGTGGAAATTCTCACATAAGGCATGATCAACACATTTTCCCTTGTGCAAGCAGGGTATACAAGATTATATTCAGAAGTCTCTTTACCAATTTACTATGAGAGATAGTCACTCTTCTACCAGGGTATCTGAAACAGGTGTGAAAGACCCAGGTGAATTCGGGCTTCAAGACACATGGCGCACCTGGTGGCCTCTGAGACGGTGGCGGCAGGGTCCGCGGCTCTGGCCTGGGGCGCCCAGGCTGTGAGGGGAGCTGCCGCCGCCTCGGGCCCATGGGGTCCCCTTCCCCCAAGGCCGCTGAGAGGCAGCTGGCCGGGAAGCTTATCCCTCCCTGGGTGAGCAAGCTGTCCTGGGCCGTGTGGACCAACAGCCTGTTCCCGGCGCGCGGCGGCGGCAAGATCCTGCCCAACAGCCCGGTGCTCAACACGCACCTGGTCAAGAGCCACCACCAGCAAGATGGCATAGAGAATCCAACAATAGGAAGAGATTTGAAAACTGTCCTGAGGTTCTGCTGTTGTCCGATTGAAGGATGCCCGAGAGGCCCTGACAGACCAAGTTCTCAATTTTCTCTCAGAAAACAGCACTTTATGAAAATGCATGCAGAAAAGCAGCACAAACATAGTTAAGTGCAGCAATTCGTATGGCACTGAGTAGGACTTGAAAAGACATCCAGAGGATTGTGGCAATACCTTCCAGTGCACATGTGGCTGTCCCTATGCCAGAAGGACTGCATTTACAGTCCCACATCTACCGAACTGGCCGTGCGATCCCTGCAGAACACAGGGATCCATCTAGTAAGAAAAGGAAAATGGAAAAGTGCCTGCACAACCAGAAGTTGTCCAGTAAGACCAGTGAATCACTGAGCAACCAATCAACCCCAACACCAGATGCTCAAGAGCTAGAAACTTCAGAAATAAAGCTAATGGCTTCTTTTGAAGACTCTTGCAGCTCTAATGCCAGAAAGCAGACTCTTCCAACTCGTCCAAGGTATCCTCAGAAGTTGCTTTTACCAAAGCCTGAAGTGCCTGTCTTTGTGCCTACAGCAGACTCCTCAGCCCAGCCTGTAGTGTTGGGTGTCGATCATCAGGGCTCTGTCCCCCCGGTTCTGTGCACTTACTGCCCTTGTCCATAGGAACCCTGATCCTCAGCCTAGATTCAGAGGCTTGCTCTCTAAAGGAGAGCCTCCGTCTTTCAAAAATTGTAAATCCCGTTGCTGTTGAGCCAATTAGCACAGGTGTTCAAGTGAACTCGGGTAAAAGTCCATCTAACTCTTTACAAGAACTAGGGAACACATGTCAAGAAAACAGCATTTCTTCAATCAATGCACAGGCAGACCTGTCTTACACCACACAACACTTTTTACTGTCTGCACAGTGGGCTAGCCCTGATTCCTCTGTATCACCTTGTTCGTAAACTGATTTGACATTTGGTTCTCAAGTTTCCCTTCCCATTAGTGTTCATACTCAAAATTTTTGCCCAGTTCTAAGGTAATCTCATCTATAGCTGCTCAGACTGATGTATTTATAGATCCCAGTTTCCCGTCAGGTGGGATCTCTTTTGAGAGAAACTCAGACCAGTGGAATGCGAAGTCCAACAGATGATCGAGTACAGATAGACCAAGCTGTAATGTGTGGAGACATTTTTGAGAGTGTTCATTCATCATATGATGTTTCTACAGACAAATTATAAGCAGCAGCTTAGTAGCAGAGACTGTAACTCATGGTTTGTTACCTCAGAACCACCCTAAAACTTTAAATCAAGATATTGAGAAATCTGAACCAATCATGAACTTCATTCAGCACACAGAATAGTACACTTTCTTCACAGAACATGACAGATAATCAGACCTGAACCAGGGATTTATTAAGTGATCTGGAAAACATCTTGTCAAGTAATCTGCCTGGTCAGACACTGGACAATCGTAGTCTTCGTCTGACACAAGTAATGGACCTGACACCCAGCTCCCATCTGGCCCAACCCAGAATCCTGCAGTTGATTTTGATATTAGAGAGTTCTTTTCGGCCTCAAAAATCCAGACTCAAACTAAAAAGAGTGAACTTAGCCCCATAACCACTGAGCCAGTCTTGGAATCGCTGGACATAGAGACCCAAACTGACTTCTTACTTGCAGACACCTCTGCCCAGTCCTACAGTCGTAGAGGAAATTCTAACTTCTTAGGCCTTGAAATGTTTGACATTCAGACACAGAGGGACTTGAACTTCTTTTTAGACAGTAGCCCTCATCTGCCTCTGGGAAGTATTCTGAAACACTCCAGCTTTTCCATGAGTATTGATTCATCTGACACAGAGACCCAAACTGAAAGAATCTCTGCTGCTAAACACCTACCTGCTCTAGAAAGCAAAGTTCAGTTAAGCAGTGCAGAAACACAGACCATGAATTCTGGCTTTGAAACTTTGGGGAGCTTATTCTTCAACAGCAATGAAACTCAGACAGCAATGGATGACTTTCTTCTGGCGGATTTGGCCTGGAACACAATGGAAACTCAATTCAGCTCTGTTGGAACCCAGTTGTGTGCAGAACTACACCCAGTCTCCAACTTCTGAAAGTGGAGTTCACATGGGGGATGGCATTTACGGTTCCCTTCTGGATTTAGAAGATGGAGAATGGGGACAACAGTATTAACTCTATTGAATGCAGTTGATGATACAGTTACTTCGATTCTTTGAGGTTCTTTGCCTTTTGCACTTATAAACATGAAATTTGTGTAAAAATGTATGAGTGTATTATAAAGTGTAAGATGTTGATCTAAAACGGTGATTGTTTTTTGTGTTGCCTACATTTGCCCTTTCAGTGTAGACATCCCTTCTTTAAAAAAAAAAAAATGTATTTCACACCTTTAAAACCCATGTAGCAGGGGACTTCCCTGATGGTCCAGTGGGTAAGACGCAGTGCTCCCAATGCAGGAGACCTGGGTTCGATCCCTGGTCAGGGAAGTAGACGCTGCATGCATGCCGCAACTAAAACATCCCACGTGCCACAACAAACATCACATGTGCCACAAAGAAAATCCCCAAGTGCAGCAACTAAGACCCAGCACAACGTAAAAAAAAAAACAACCCATCTAGCCATTTAGCTGAATCAAGCTTACCAGGACTAGTGTACAAACTTTTCAAATTTTTGAAACATTGTAGTTGACATATGACTTACTTAAATTGCACCTAAAATACTTTTGCCAGTGCTTGTTAGAAATTCCTGTTTCCTAATAATGTCTAAAGAAGTCTGATGCTGCACCATCAGATTTAAACACCATCAGCTTCATCTGCTTTGACATCTTACTCTTTCCTTATTTGAAGACACAAAGGAAAACTACAGCTGCCTTTAGCTTTTTTTTTTTTTTTTTTTTTTGCGGTACTCAGCCCTCTCACTGCTGTGGCCTCTCCCGTTGCGGAGCACAGGCTCCGGACGCGCATGCTCAGTGGCCATGGCTCATGGGCCCAGCAGCTCCGCGGCATGTGGGATCTTCCCGGGCCGAGGCACGAGCCCGTGTCCCCTGCATCGGCAGGCGGACTCTCAACCACTGCGCCACCAGGGAAGCCTCTGTCTTTAGCTTTTGGGACAATTTTCATATAGTCAATGCCATCCCTCCTCTACGTGAACTCTTACTGATAGCAGTGTAAGTGTATAGTACTTTCCTCACAAGACGTGTTGCTGTAAAATTCTTGCTTAAAGTAGCAGCAAGCACTTAGTGTAAATAGCGATCGTTTCAGTCTAAGTGACAGTAAGTCGCCCCAACTATGGAAACGCTGGGCTGTGGAATCATGCCTATTAGCTCATACTGGAGTGTGTCCTATGAGCGTCCCCCCTACTCCCTACAAAAGGCCAGGGCGGTGCTCCAGAGCTGCTCCTCAAAGAGCACCCACCAGCTGAGTCCAAGTTTTGTCACTCTAATTGTTAAAAAAAATAAAGTAAGGAGAAAAGGAAATTCCCCACTAAATTTCAATACTATGCATAATCTTGATAGGGCAAGAGTGCAATAAACAACTATTTTAAAGTGAATCATCTTCTCATCCACCTCTCATTTTTTCCTTGAATGAGGAAACACATTGGTCCAGCAAGGATAGTATCTGTGCCTTGAGGATAGCAATTATAGAATAGATGCATCTAAGATGTGGTATTCTGCATTTTGTTGCTTTGTTTAGAGAGGATAATACCAGTCTTCAAAGGAAGTAAGGTGATGACTGATTGCTTCAGTGTTTAAGAACATCTATGTTTTGAGATGGGTCTGTGGTCAAGTATGCTTTTGAGGTTTTCTGTATTTAGGAGATCCTGAGTTCTTGATTGCTGGCCAAATCTCAAGCAAGTAAAAATCAGTGCAGTCTGTAAATTCTTCTAAGTTTACCCAAAAAAATACTCTGTTCCTTCTGTGGCACATGCTTATGCTGCTGAAGGCTAAATCCTCAAAATAAAACCTAAGGGGGAGACTAATATTTCATTAAAGTATAATAAATCAGTGGTTTGCTACTAATTGCTATCCCGTAGACGAATTGTTGGTAGTGGATAAATAATATATCCTAGGCAGATGAACTCAACCTAGTAGATAAAAGTTTGCTTTGGTCACAGTTGCCTATGAATATGGCAAAACAAACATAAAGCCTTAACTTAGAATTTCATTATGTTTTAGAGTCATCACTGCCTTAATGTTCAAACATCTATTTAAGTTCTCCTAGTAAGGAGAAATGCATGTTTGATTATGCCTTTTGTAAATATATACACAGTGATCTATGGCTTTAAAAAATTTTTGTGTTTCTGTGACAATGTTAATCCAGCCAATTGAGTTATTTACAGAAAATTGAGGATGCAGTAGTTCTTCATGTACAAGTAAGAACTGTTTCCCCCCCCAAAACCTTAGCTACCTGAATTGTTCTAAGGTTATTTGTAAGAGCTGAAACTCAGCGATTGAAGAGAAGTGAGAATTCTGAAAAAAAAAAAAAAAAGTCACTTGGGGCTTCCCTAGTGGTCCAGTAGTTAAGACTCCACCTTCCACTGCAAGGGGCGTGGGTTCGATCTTTGGTCAGGGAAGTTCCACATGCTGGAAGGTGTGGCCAAAAACAAAAAAAAGACACTTGGCACATGCACTAAGACTGTGAGGAAAAAGGAAACATACATATGTAAATAAGAGTCTGAAATAAAAACTCCAAGGGCAAATGCTCCAACCATAATCATATATTTGATATTTTGTCATGGAGCCTCTTCTTACATAGGCAGAAACTGATGCCATGGTGTTAATCATGGGCTTAATCATGGGCTGTTGAAGCCCCTCCAATACAAAAATATGAGGCCTGGGAAAATGATAGTTCCCACCTAAGAGCTGAGTCCTTTCTTAACACAAATAGTTTGTACAACCAGGTAGGAAATGGAATTGAGTTTGGAACTTGATATTGACTGTTCTTTTGTTCAACTTGCTTTTTTAAATTCTTATTTTATTACTGTACCATTTGCTGGTGTGTTGCCTAGGTAACGTAACATAGCAAGTGCTTTTAACTGTAAGGCAATGATGCATATCTTTGGCAATCTGTAGGGTTTCCCCAGGGCAGGCTGATAAATTATGTTGATGTTTGGGTTATTTTTCAGTTCATAATGTTGTGATAACTTGGCAAAGCATTGCATAACCTTCTGAATATTTGTATACTTCTGTTAGCTGTTTTGTCAAGTCAGGCCAGCCTGTTGTAAGGGCCTTTTAAAATAATTTTGACACCTGCATCCTTTGTAGAAAAAAATTGTGAAAGATTTTGAAATGGGCAAAAGAGATTTCTAGATATCTTTTTAACAGAATTCTGGAACCTCTGGGATTTACCTGGTCCTATAGGGCTATACAGGGTTTGTCTTTGACTAGACTATCTTACAACTCTGTAGAGATAGAAGCTAACTCTTTGAACACTGATACTGTCTATAAAAATGTAAAATTTGATTATTACTCTGTGGGTATTGACCGGTTTTGCCAATTTTGCATCCATTTGTAAATTCATTTCAGCATTCCTTACCTGACTAAAAGTATATAGCACCTTGAGTAGTTCTCTCTCTCTCTCTCTCTAATAAACTTTAAGTTTTAGAATAGATGTAGATTTACAGAAAAGTTGCAAAGATACCAGAGAGTTCCCATATACCCCTCACCCAGTTTCTTCTGTTATTAACATCTCAAATTACTATGGTATGTTTGTCACAACTAAGAAACCAGCACTGGTATATTAATTAAACTCCATACTTTATTCAGATTTATTAGGTTTTCTCTAAATCCTTTTTCTGTATCCCACCCAGGATACCACATTACATTTAGCTGACAAGATTCCTTAGTTCATGACAGTTTCTCACACTTTCCTTGTTTTTGATGACCTTGACAGTTTTGGGTAGTACTGGTCAGGTATATTGTAGGATGCCCCTCTATTGGGATTTGATGTTTTTCTCATGATTAGAGCAGGGTTATGGGTTTTTGAGGATGACCATAGAGATGAAGTGCCCTTCTGATTACATCATATCAATGGTACATTCTGTCAACAGGTCTTATTGATGGTGATGTTGACCTTAATTACCTGACTAGGGTAGTGTGTTTGCCAGGTTTCTCCACTGTAAACTTACACACAGACCCACTTCCATGATTTAGTCTTTGGAAGCAGATCACTAAACACAGCCCATACTCAAGGGGTAGGAAGTTACGATCTACCTCCTTGGCTAGGGAGTATCTGCATAAATTATTTGGAATTCTTTATTTGAGGAGATTTGAGTTCTTTTTTGAACTGGCTGTAATATATTACTGGTTTCTTCCTTGCTGAGTTAAGTATGAATGAAATAAAAATCTTTGACACATGTTGATTTTATGTTTGTATGAGAATTGTGATTTTATTCTTTTTAAAAAATTATTCTCATATCGTTCTACCAAGAAATGTGGGAATTATTTTTTATATAGTTCTTTGAAATCCATGGATAAGTGCCATAAACAAATACGTTATTTGGAAAAGAAGATATTGAAGATTATTTATAGTCAGAGAAAAAATGAGTTATTTTATCACACTGACTGTATCAGCAAATATACAAATATACTGTATCAGCAAATAACACACTCTAAATAGGATAACCTGGGAAAGTTTTATTGACAAAGGCACTATTTACAAAGGTGTGGGTGTAGGGGCACCACAGTGGGTAGTGTAGTAACAGCTGAGATGTTACCGTTCCCTTGGGCATGGTAACAGGTGAGATGTTACCATTCCCTTGGCCTGAAGAGAGAAAAGGAGAGAGTCTGGAATCCAGGGGTAGAGACTTACATAGACCCTTAAGAGAAGGAATGAGCCTTCTGCTAAGAAGCATAACCAAATTTAGCTGGCCCTTTAGGAAGGGAGCTAGGGAAATAAATACCTGACTGCATTTTCTACCTTCCTTCCACTTCCTGCCAGAGCTCCCCATTGCAAAAAACAGCCAATAGCTAGGAAGCCTGGGGACCTGTTGATGTCCCAGCCTCCAGGGCAGAAAGCAGGGTGGAGAATGCTTGCGTGTAGATCAGGAAGGCCAGCAAAAGGTATCTGGCACATTGACTGAAGAGGTTGTAAAGGCCACATTGAGGTTTCTTTTGTCATCTTTTTGTGGGAAGGTAACAGCTGAGAAGACAAAGAGAGACATAGCTGCTGTTAACATTTTTAGCGGAACTATTTAATTTCTCCAAGAGTTTACAGAGGTGAAGTTTGACTTAGTGAGTTATCAGTGTAAGATGAGTCAAGGTCCTTGACCCCTCCCCATCTTTTTTTCCAGCCATTGGGAATATGGCAAGACATCAGAGGAGAATGGTTGCTGCGATCCTAGCCTTGGTGAAAATGTCTCCTACGCAGCCCAGCTTGCATGGCAGGAAGGTGTCTACGAAAAATTAATCAGTCGATCTAAGACAGAAATTGAAAATTTTATTTGAGCCAAATTCAAGGATTGTAATCCAGGAAGAGCATCTCAGAAAGCTCTGAGAACTGTTCCACCCATTAGAAGTCAAGGCACAGTTATATAAGTTTTTTGAAACAGAAAGCTGTACATTAAATGATGCATTATTGACAGTTTATACAATCCAGATCTAAGCATCATCTAGCGGTCCCTTACAAGATGGAGAAAGAATGTCACCTTTTAAGGAGTTGTCTTGTTGATACTAGGAGAGTGTTGCTTTTTACGGTTGAGCAGGTATTTCTGCAGGTGGGGGAGGTTTGGTTGATGCATAATGCAGATACACAATGGACAGTAGCAGAGGAGAGAGGAGGTCAAAGGGCAAAGAATTTTTTTTTTTTTTTTTTTCCGGTACGTAGGCCTCTCACTGTTGTGGCCTCTCCCGTTGCAGAGCACAGGCTCCGGACGCGCAGGCTCAGCGGCCATGGCTCACGGGCCCAGGAGCTCCGCGGCATGTGGGATCTTCCTGGGCTGGGGCACGAACCTGTGTTCCCTGCATCGGCAGGCGGACTCTCAACCACTGTGCCACCAGGGAAGCCCGCAAAGAAAAATTTTTATGTTTAAATTTTTATTATCTTGTCATAAAATATGAATTTTATTTCACAAAGGGATGGAGCCACTGCCTTCAAGGGCTCTTGCAGACTTAACTAAGAGGCACGTTAGAGGGAGCCACTATGGCCCTAAGCCCTTAGAGCTCTCTGTGCTGTGGGGGAAGAAAATTGGAATCAGATTTGACTTGATACAGAAAAAATAATGAACGATTTTTATTGTCTTTGAGTGTTGTAACTAAGTAAAGCTCATACTGACTCCAGCAGGAAGTAAATAATAGAATTTCAATAATGAATTGTTCATATACATCTAATTCTTCAGTTGCGTTTGCTTGAGATAAAAAAGGGAAAGCAGTATTTATCAGATGGCAGCTCCCTGATTGTTTGCTCCTTTTGGCAAGTGAAGCAAAAGAAATACTGTAGATTCTCAGCATGCGTGAGGAAGGACAATCTAAAGATCCCCACAAGTAGAGAAAATTCCAACTTCAGAATTAATTAATAACTGCATCCACATATTTATCCAATTGTTTATTAACGTTTATTTATCATGCCAGACACCAAGCTAGGTGTTGGAAATATATGAGGAATAAGATGCTGTTCTTATTCTCAGGGGGCTCAGAATTTAGGGAAGAAACAAGGAAAACAATTTAATTAGAAAACGATATCTCTTTCCACCATTGTGTTCTTTCCCTCCCAATGTTGTTGAACGAGCCCAAGTCCATGTGCCTGATGCACAGTGAGGCCAAACAAATGGAAACTTCAGAGTGTGGAGCAGAGAAAGATTTATTTCAAAGCCAAGCAAGGAGAACAGGAAGCTCACACTAAAAACCCCCAAAACTGCTGGATGGTTTTTAAAGGCAACATTGCGGGGAGGGGGAGGGAGAGGCTACAGGGTGTGTGACTTTCTTCTGATTGGTTGGTGGTGAGGTGATAGGGTGGTGCTCAAGGAATCTCAATCATCAATCTTCTTGTTCTAACCAGTCTGCAGTCTCAGCATGTAGTCACCATCCTCCACGTGGGTGGGAGTCTTAGTTCCTGCAGGACAACTCAAAGATATGCATCAGATTCTTATACATATCCCTTGAGGAGTAACTAGGACTCTGTTATGTGGCTGAACCATTGTTTCTTGACTACTTTCCTGCATTCACTCACTTCCCTAATTAGTAACTGTTTGAATCTGCTCTTTGGAACTCAGGGAAAGCCTAGGAGACTAAAATTTTTTCTACAAAAAAAGAAATAGGGGTGCGGGTGCTGAGGGGATTTTGTATCTGGGAGGACCTTGCAGGGTCCTGCTGGGTTTCACCAGTAAAAGAAGGACAGGACTTGGAAGGGGAGCCACCTGCTGGAAAGCCTGAACTAAACTGGGGTGACTGGGCTTAACTGCAGGGAAGATATGGTCTGCAGTTTAAACAATTTGGCATAAACCGGATTTTCAGGGCCATACCACATCTAGGCAAATTTTTTTTTTTGGCAAATTTTTTTTTTTTTGGCAAATTTTTTTTTAGTCACCAACTCTCTCTTTGGAATAACTCTCCGTCTCCTTTCTCTTTTATAGCAATTCCCTATATGTATTACGCTGCCTTTAGCATCTCCAAAATTTGCTCCAGGCTTGACCTACAACTCAGAAGATTCCCTTCCTCTAGGCCACAATCAAAAATCTAATATTCTAAGTACTGTGTTTAGTTGCACTCTGCTGGCATGAAGCTGATTAAAGTAATTCCCATTAACTTGTGAATGAAACATAACCTTCTTAAAAGGTATATTTGCATTTTAATAGCAGTCCCTTCACACAAATTCATCTCTAATTGGTGGAATGTGTGAGAGTTCCTTTCTGTGGGAAGAAGAAGGAGGGGGAATAACGCCTTAATTTTCTAAGTTTAAGAGAGTTGCTACTCTTAAAGCCTCTGGATTCTCGCCTCCCTGTCACGTCTCAGCACAATGCAGTTTTGCTTCTCTTTCTGAAGCTAATCACTCCGGAAAGCTTTTTTAGGTTAAAGTGAATGGACCCCGTCATCTTTTGAATAACATTTCTATTTGGGGAAATTCCCACATTATGAGTATACTTTCCCCTTCCATGTGGAAATCGGAATGCAGCTCCCTAGCCTCCTTTGCAGCTAGGATGCCGGCATGCCAATTGGATAGCTGAATGCAAGATTAAGCTGGGAAGTGAGCAATGTGAATAAACAGGCTCTGCATGGGACCTCCATTTTCCTGACTTCGGAGTTGGTAGGGCTTTCAAGCACAGGAGGTTCAAGATCGGATGCAGAAGTGGCATTGGTGACAGTAGCAGTTGCAGTAAAACTAAGTTGCTGGTATTTGGGGCCCAATGACAGCAGCAGCAGTAATTGGTACCATTGACTGATATAGACAGATTCCTGACCTCGATAGTTTTATGGCCTGCGTCAGGCGTCAGGCACTGTCCCTGGAAGCTTAACCTTGAACGTTTCTCCAGACATCCCAATAATTTTGTGAACTATTTAATATCTTCTTATAAGCCAGTTTTGGGTTAAACCAGCCAGAATGAAATCTACTGTTCGCATTCAAGAACACTAACTGATACAAGTCTCCTCAATTTCCCCCTCTCCCTTGAACCCTCAACCAACAGAATTTATAGGACAAGACTTTCCACTTTTCTCCATTCCCCTCTTCTACTTTCTTTGTTCAGGCCCCATCATCTGTTACCCGGATTACTGCAACTTTGTCCCATTTGATCACTCACCTCTAGTTTGACTTGTCAGATTGGTCTTTCTAAAATGCAAATCTAGGTACTTCCTGGGGCCGTAGTGGTTAAGTATCCGCCTGCCAATGCAGGGGACATGGGTTTGAGCCCTGGTCAGGGAAGATCCCACATGCCACGGAGCAACTATGCCCGTGCGCCACAACTACTGAGCCTGCGTTCTAGAGCCTGCGTGCCACAACTACTGAGACCACATGCCACAACTACTGAAGCCTGTGTACCTAGAGCCCGTGCTCTGCAACGAGAAGCCACCGCAGTGAGAAGCCCATGCACCGGAACAAAGAGTAGCCCCCACTCACTGCAACTAGAGAAAAGCCCTTGTGCAGCAACAAAGACCCAATGCAGCCAAAAATCAATCAACCAATAAATAAATTTATTTTAAAAAATAAAATGCAAACCTAATTCTACCACTCTTTGGCTAAAGACCCTTCAGTGGCTCCCTATTGCCCTCGTGATAACGTCTAGGATCAAGTCCAAACTCCTTAGCAGGGGCTTTTGGGATCTAGGCCTTGTTGACCTTTCCAGCTCATCTTGGCCATACCTGCTTCTCACATTTATTCTCCAATCATACTCTTGCTCTGGATCAGCAGCAATGGATCCCCTAGGATCCTATTGGAAATGTGGAATCTCAGCCTTCTGCAGATTTCCTGCATTAGAATCAGCATTTCAGCAAGATCACCAGGTGATGCTCATGAGTGTTCAAGTTTGGGTAGTGCTGCTTTATAGCACTGTGCTTATTTCCTCTGGGGCTTTTACACATTCTGCTTCCTCTGTCTTATTGTCCTTCTCCTGCTTTAGATGTTTAACACCGTTCTGCAGCACTCAACAGGGAAAACTTCTCTGACTGGTGAAACCTGGGTTGGAGGCTTTTGTCTGTTACTCCAAACATGGCACTTACTCCTTTGGACTGTAATGACCTTTTTACTCCTTTTTCATTCCCATTAAACATTGGTCTTCTATTCTGGTTGTATTTTACAGTCAAACTGAGAACCTAAAAACAAAAAAAGAAAATACAGATTCATGGGTCCTGCCCCTAGAGATTTTGGTTTTAACTGGTTTGAGTAAGGCCTAGACACTGGTAATTTTAAAAAGTGTCCCAGATAATTATAATGTGGAGCCAATTCAGAACCACCACACTAGGCTTTAAGCTCTGTGAAGACAGGGATTGTGTCTTATTCACTGTTGTATTCCCAGAGCCTACCACAGTGCCAGATACATAAACTGTACTTGTGAATAATTGTTGCCCCTATTTTCTCAGGCTATATGGTATCAGCTTTGTGTTGCAAATACCATCCTACCTTATACCAAACCCCTCTCAGATATGTTAGCAGCTGGGCAGCCCATTCATCTCAATAAACCAAGGAGCCATTTCTTTCTTTCTTTCTTCCTTTCTTCCCTTCTCTTTCTTTCTCTCTCTCTCTCTCTCTTTTTCTTTCTTTCTTTCTTTCTCTCTCTCTCTTTCTTTCTTTCTTTCCTTCCTCCTCCCTCCCTCCTTCCTTCCTTCCTTCCTTCCTTTTGTTCTTTCTTTTAAAATTTTAATAGAGTTTCTTATTTCTTTATTCGAAGTATAGTTAACTTACAAAGTTGTATAAGTTTAAACTATACTGCAAAGTGATTCAGTTTTATATATATATCAAGGAGGCACTTCTTTTTTTTAACATCATTATGGGAGTATATTTGCTTTACAATGGTGTGTTAGTTTCTGCTGTATAACAAAGTGAATCAGCTATACATATACATATATCCCTATATGTCTTCCCTCTTGCGTCTCCCTCCCTCCCACCCTCCCTATCACACCCCTCTAGGTGGTCACAAAGCACCCAGCTGATCTCCCTGTGCTATGTGGCTGCTTCCCACTAGCTATCAGTTTTACATTTGGTAGTGTACACATGTCCATGCCACTCCCTCACTTTATCCCAGTTTACCCTTCCCCCACCCAATATCCTCAAGTCCATTCTCTACGTCTATGTATTTATTCCTGTCCTGCAACTAGTTTCTTCAGAACCTTTTTTTTTTTTAGATTCCATATATATGTGTTAGCATACGATATTTGTTTTTCTCTTTCTCACCTACTTCACTTTGTATGACAGACTCTACGACCATCTACCTCACTACAAATAACTCAATTTCGTTTCTTTTATGGCTGAGTAATATTCCATTCTATATATGTGCCACATCTTTACCCATTCATCTGTCGATAGACACTTAGGTTGCTTCCATGTCCTGGCAATTGTAAATAGAGATGCAATGAATATTGTGGTACATGACTCTTTTTGAATTATGGTTTTCTCAGGGTATATGCCCAGTAGTGGGATTGCTGGGTTGTAGGGTAGTACTATTTTTAGTTTTTTAAGACATCTCCATACTTTTCTCCATAGTGGCTGTATCAATTTACATTCCCACCAACAGTGCAAGAGGGTTTCCTTTTCTCCACACCCTCTCCAGCATTTGTTGTTTGTAGATTTTTTGATGAAGGCCATTCTGACTTGTGTGAGGTGATATCTCATTGTAGTTTTGATTTGCATTTCTCTAATGATTAATAATGTTGAACATTCTTTCCTGTGTTTTTTGGAAATCTGTATATCTTATTCAGAGAAATGTCTGTTTAGGTCTTCTGCCCATTTTTGGATTGGGTTGTTCGTTTTTTTTGATACTGAGCTGCATGGGCTGCTTGTAAATTTTGGAGATTAGTCCTTTGTCAGTTGCTTCCTTTGCAAATATTTTTTCCCATTTTGGGGCTTGTCTTTTCTTTTTGTTTATGGTTTCCTTTGCTGTGCAAAAGCTTTTAAGTTTCATTAACTTCCATTTGTTTATTTTTGTTTTTATTTCCATTTTTCTAGGTGGGTCAAAAAGGATCTTCCTGTGACTTATGTCATAGAGTGTTCTGCCTATGTTTTCCTCCAAGAGTTTGATAGTGTCTGGCCTTACTTTAGGTCTTTAATCCATTTTGAGTTTACTTTTGTGTAGGGTGTTAGGGAGTGTTCTAATTTCATTCTTTTACATGTAGCTGTCCAGTGTTCCCAGCACCACTTATTAAACAGGCTGTCTTTTCTCCATTGTATATTCTTGCCTCCTTTATCAAAATTAAGGTGACTATATATGCATGGGTTTATCTCTGGGCTTTCTATCCTGTTCCACTAATCTATATTTCTGTTTCTGTGCCAGTACCATACTGCCTGGATTACTGTAGCTTTGTAGTATAGTCTGAAGTCAGGGAGCCTGATTCCTCCAGCTCCATTTTTCTTTCTCAAGATTGCTTTGCCTATTTGGGGTCTTTTGTGTTTCCATACAAATTGTGAAATTTTTTGTTCTTGTTCTGTGAAAAATGCCAGTGGTAGTTTGATAGGGATTCAGTTGAATAGGTAGATTGCTTTGGGGAGTATAGTCATTTTCACAATGTTGATTCTTCCAATCAATTAACATGGTATATCTCTCCATCTATTTGTATCATCTTTAATTTCTTTCATCAGTGTCTTATAGTTTTCTACATATAGGTCTTTTGTATCCTTAGGTAGGTTTATTCCTAGGTATTTTATTCTTTTTGTTGCAGTGGTAAGTGGGAGTGTTTCCTTAATTTCACTTTCAGATTTTTCATCATTAGTGTATAGGAATGCAAGAGATTTCTGTGCATTAATTTTGTATCCTGCTACTTTACCAAATTCATTGATTAGCTCTAGTACTTTTCTGGTAGAATCTTTAGGATTCTCAATGTATAGTATCATGTCATCTGCAAACAGTGACAGTTTTACTTCTTCTTTTCCAATTTGGATTCCTTTTATTTCTTTTTCTTCTCTGATTGCTGTGGCTAAAACTTCCAAAACTATGTTGAATAATAGTGGTGAGAGTGGGCAACCTTGTCTTATTCCTGATCTTAGTGGAAATGGTTTCAGTTTTTCACCACTAAGGACGACGTTGGCTGTGGGTTTGTCATGTATGGCCTTATTATGTTGAGGTAAATTCCCTTTATACCTACTTTCTGGAGGGTTTTTTTTATCATAGATGGGTGTTGAATCTTGTCAAAAACTTTCTCTGCATCTATTGAGATGATCATATGGTTTTACTCCTTCGATTTGTTAATATGGTTTATCACATTGATTGATTTCCGTATATTGAAGAATCCTTGCATTCCTGGAATAAACCCCAGTTGATCATGGTGTATGATCCTTTCAATGTGCTGTTGGATTCTGTTTGCTAGTATTTTGTTGAGGAGTTTTGCATCTATGTTCATCAGTGTTATTGGCCTGTAGTTTTCTTTCTTTGTTACAATCTTGTCTGGTTTTGGTATCAGGGTGATAGTGGCCTTGTAGAATGAGTTTGGGAGCGTTCCTCCCTCTGCTATATTTTGGAAGAGTTTGAGAAGGATAGGTGTTAGCTCTTCTCTAAAAGTTTGATAGAAGTCGCCTGTGAAGCCATCTGGTCCTGAGCTTTTGTTTGTTGGAAGATTTTTAATCACAGTTTCAATTTCAGTGCTTGTGATTGGTCTGTTCATATTTTCTAAATCTCTCATGATCTTTTGTATTTCTGCAGTGTCAGTTGTTACTTCTCCTTTTTCATTTCTAATTCTATTGATTTGAGTCTTCTCCCTTTTTTTCTTGATGAGTCTGGCTAATGGTTTATCAATTTTGTTTATCTTCTCAAAGAACCACCTTTTAGTTTTATTGATCTTTGCTATCGTTTCCTTCATTTCTTTTTCATTTATTTCTGATCTGATTTTTATGATTTCTTTCCTTCTGCTAACTTTGGGGTTTTTTTGTTCTTCTTTCTCTAATTGCTTTAGGTGCAAGGTTAGGTTGTTTATTCGAGATGTTTCCTGTTTCTTAAGGTAAGATTGTATTGCTATAAACTTCCCTCTTAGAACTGCTTTTGCTGCATCCCATAGGTTTTGTGTCATCCTGTCTCCATTGTCATTTGTTTCTAGGTATTTTTTTATTTCCTCTTTGATTTCTTCAGTGATCACTTCGTTATTAAGTAGAGTATTGTTTAGCCTCCATGTGTTTGTATTTTTAACAGATCTTTCCCTGTAATTGATATCTAGTCTCATAGCGTTGTGGTTGGAAAAGATACTTGATACAATTTCAATTTTCTTAAATTTACCAAGGCTTGATTTGTGACCCAAGATATGATCTATCCTGGAGAATGTTCCATGAGCACTTGAGAAAAATGTGTATTCTGTTGCTTTTGGATGGAATGTCCTATAAATATCAATTAAGCCCATCTTGTTTAATATATCATTTATTTTTATTTATTTATTTTTTTAAACAGTTACTTATTTTTTTAAAATTTATTTATTTATTTTTGGCTGTGTTGGGTTTTTGTTTCTGTGTGAGGGCTTTTTCTAGTTGTGGCAAGCATGGGCCACACTTCATCGCGGTGCGCGGGCCTCTCACTATCGTGGCCTCTCTTGTTGCGGAGCACAGACTCCAGAAACGCAGGCTCAGTAGTTGTGGCTCACGGGCTTAGTTGCTCCGCGGCATGTGGGATCCTCCTGGACCACGACTCGAACCCGTGTCCCCTGCATTAGCAGGCAGATTCTCAACCACTACACCACCAGGGAAGCCCTAATGTATCATTTAAAGCTTGTGTTTCCTTATTTATTTTCATTTTGGATGATCTGTCCATTGGTGAAAGTGGGGTGTTAAAGTCCCCTGCTATGAATGTGTTACTGTCGATTTCCCCTTTTATAGCTGTTAGTATTTGCCTTATGTATTGAGGTACTCCTATGTTGGGTACATAAATATTTACAATTATTATATCTTCTTCTTGGATTGATCCCTTGATCATTATGTAGTGTCCTTCTTTGTCTCTTCTAATAGTCTTTATTTTAAAGTCTGTTTTGTCTGATATGAGAATTGCTACTCTAGCTTTCCTTTGTTTTCCATTTGCATGGAATATCTTTTTCCATCCCCTTACTTTCACTCTGTATGTATCTCTATGTCTGAAGTGGGTCTCTTGTAGACAGCATATATATGGGTCTTGTTTTTGTATCCATTCAGCCAGTCTGTGTCTTTTGGTGGGAGCGTTTTATCCATTTACATTTAAGGTAATTATCAATATGTATGTTCCTATTCCCATTTTCTTAATTGTTTTGGGTTCGTTATTGTAGGTCTTTTCCTTCTCTTGTGTTTCTTGCCTAGAGAAGTTCCTTTAGTCTTTGTTGTAAAGCTGGTTTGGTGGTGCTGAACTCTCTCAGCTTTTGCTTGTCTGTAAAGGTTTTAATTTCTCCATCAAATCTGATGAGATCCTTGCTGGGTAGAGTAATCTTGGTTGCAGGTTTTTCTCCTTCATCACTTTAAATATGTCCTGCCAGTCCCTTCTGGCTTGCAGAGTTTCTGCTGAAAGATCAGCTGTTAACCTTATGGGGATTCCCTTGTGTGTTATCTGTTGTTTTTCCCTTGCTGCTTTTAATATGTTTTCTTTGTATTTAATTTTTGACAGTTTGATTAATATGTGTCTTGGTGTATTTCTCCTTGGATTTATCCTGTATGCGACTCTCGGTGCTTCCTGGACTTGATTAACTATTTCCTTTCCCATATTAGGGAATTTTTCAACTATAATCTCTTCAAATATTTTCTCAGTCCCTTTCTTTTTCTCTTCTTCTTCTGGGACCCCTATAATTCGAATGTTGGTGCATTTAATGTTGTCCCAGAGGTCTCTGAGACTGTCCTCAGTTCTTTTCATTCTTTTTTCTTTATTCTGCTCTGCAGTAGTTATTTCCACTATTTTAGCTTCCAGGTCACTTGTTCATTCTTCTGCCTCAGTTATTCTGCTATTGATCTCTTCTAGAGTATTTTTAATTTCATTTATTGTGTTGTTCATCGTTGCTTGTTTCATCTTTATTTCTTCTAGGTCCTTGTTAAATGTTTCTTGCATTTTGTCTATTCTATTTCCAAGATTTTGGATCATCTTTACTATCATTATTCTGAATTCTTTTTCAGGTAGACTGCCTATTTCCTCTTCATTTGTTAGGTCTGGTGGGTTTTTATCTTCCTCCTTCAACTGCTGTGTGTTTTTCTGTCTTCTCATTTTGTTTATCTTACTGTGTTTGGGGTCTCCTTTTCGCAGGCTGCAGGTTTGTAGTTCCCGTTGTTTTTGGTGTCTGTCCCCAGTAGCTAAAGTTGGTTCAGTGGGTTGTGTAGGCTTTCTGGTGGAGGGGACTAGTGCCTGTGTTCTGGTGGATGAGGCTGGGTCTTGTCTTTCTGGTGGGCAGGTCCATGTCTGGTGGTGTGTTTTGGGGTGTCTGTGGACTTATGATTTTAGGCAGCCTCTCTGCTAATGCGTGGGGTTGTGTTCCTGTCTTGCTAGTTGTTTGGCATAGGGTGTCCAGCACTGTAGCTTGCTGGTCGTTAAGTGAAGCTGGGTGCTCGTGTTGAGATGGAGATCTCTGGGAGATTTTCACCATTATATATTATGTGGAACTGGAAGGTCTCTTGTGGACCAGTGTCCTGAAGTTGGCTCTCCCACCTCAGGGGCACAGCACTGACTCCTGGCTGCAGCACCAAGAGCCTTTAATCCACACGGCTCAGAATAAAAGGGAGAAAAAATAGAAAGAAAGAATTGATAGAAGAAAGAAAGAAAGGAGGGAGGGAGGGAGGGAGGCAGGGCGGGAGGAAGGAAGGAAGGAAGGAGGGAAGGAAGGAAAAAAGAAAGAAAGAAGATAAAGTCAAATAAAATAAAGTAAGATAAAATAAAATAAAGTTATTAAAATAAAAAATAATTATTAAGAAAAAAAATTAAAAACAAAAAACGGATGGATAGAACCCTAGGACAAATGGTAGAAGCAAAGCCATACAGACAAAATCTCACACAGAAGCATACACATACACAGTCACAAAAAGAGGAAAAGGGGAAAAAATCATAAACCTTGCTCTCAAAGTCCACCTCAGTTTGGGATGATTCGTTGTCTATTCATGTATTCCACAGATGCAGGGTACATCAAGTTGATTGTGGAGCTTTAATCCGCTGCTTCTGAGGCTGCTGGGAGAGATTTCCCTTTCTCTTCTTTGTTCTCACTGCTCCCGGGTTTCAGCTTTGGATTTGGCCCCGCCTCTGCGTGTAGGTCGCTGGAAGGCGTCTGTTCTTCGTTCAGACAGGACGGGGTTAAAGGAGCAGCTGCGTCGTGGACTCTGTCTCACTCAGGCCAGGGGGAGGGAGGGGCACGGAGTGTGGGGTGAGCCTGCGGCGGCAGAGGCCAGCGGGACGTTGCACCAGCCTGAGGCGCGCCGTGTGTTCTCCCGGGGAAGTTGTACCTGGATCCCAGGACCCTGGCAGTGGCGGGCTGCACAGGCTCCCCAGAAGGGGGGTGTGGAGAGTGACCTGTGCTCGCACACAGGCTTCTTGGTGGTGGCAGCAACAGCCTTAGCGTCTTATGCCCATCCCTGGGGTCCGCGCTTTTAGTCGTGGCTCATTCCCGTCTATGGAGCTCCTTTAAGCAGCGCTCTTAATCCCTTCTCCTCACGCACCAGGAAACAAACAGGGAAGAAAAAGTCTCTTGCCTCTGTGGCAGGTCCAGACTTTTCTCCGTACTCCCTCCCAGCTAGCCGTGGTGCTAGCTGGGAGGGAGTACGGAGGCTGCAGGCTGGAGGCTGCAGGCTGGAGGCTGCAGGCTGCAGGCTGTGTTCACGCCGCCAACCCCAGTCCTCTCCCTGCACTCCGACTGAAGCCCGAGCCTCAGCTCCCAGCCCCGCCCACCCCGGCGGGTGAGCAGACAAGCCTCTGGGGCTGGTGAGTGCCGGTCAGCCCTGATCCTCAGTGCGGGAATCTCTCCGCTTTGCCCTCCGCAGCCCTGTTGCTGTGCTCTCCTCCGCGGCTCCGAAGCTTACCCCCTCCGCCACCCGCAGTCTCCGCCCGAGAAGGGGCTTCTACTGTGTGGAAACCTTTCCTCCTTCACAGCTCCCTCCCACTGGTGCAGGTCCCGTCACTATTCTTTTGTCTCTGTTTTTTCCTTTTTCTTTTGCCCTACCCAGGTACGTGGGGAGTTTCTTGACTTTTGGGAGGTCTGAGGTCTTCTGCCAGCGTTCAGTAGGTGTAGGAGTTGTTCCACGTGTAGATGTATTTCTGGTGTATATGTGGGGAGGAAGGTGATCTCCACGTCTTACTCTTCCGCCATCTTGAAGCTCCTCCAGGAGCCATTTCTTGAGGAAAGAACATAAACTAGCGTTTGAAACCTATCTCTAATCATCCCTGTATTCTGTTCTTGAGCCAGTTTGAGGCAAATATAATGAAGCAGGTTCATATAATTTGATGCTAATAGGCACACTGTTTTAATACACTGTCTCCACACACAATTTCCACAAAGGAAAGCCACTAATTCTTTGTTTATAAACCTCTTGGGTCCGGAGAATTCACAGTAGTGAGGATGTTGATGAGATCAACACAACCATAACAAGCAGGTTTTCTCAAAGTTGACCATAGTTTTAAGGGAAATTAAAAAATACATTTGGGGAGAATTTTCTCAAGTTTACACCCTACTTTTTAAAATTGAAGTGACTTCTTAAAAAACCGTCCTCATAATATCTTATACTTACGTAGTGTTTTATATTTTAGAAGTAATTTCATATACATAATCTCATTCCGAGCTGTCCCATATTATAGATGAGGAAAGTAAGGCCCAGAAAATGTGGATAACCTGCCCCAAATAAAACACCAAGCTAGAGGCAAAGCCAGACCACCACCCAAATCTCCTGGTTACAAGTTCAATGCTTTTTCTTTTTTTACATTGTATGTGGATCCTGACATTTCCTAGGAACTTCTTTTTGATTTTTGCCGTCAATATAGTGAATTCTGATGAAATAAACGGACTATGTATATTTGGGCTGGAAGCCCTGCCTCACAGCCTCCTAACAGTGACGTCAGGCAGTGGGTAGGGTGATTAAGAGCATGGTTTGATTCTAGCACCAGACTGCCTGGACTTGCAATACTGGCTCTTCCACTTGCTTACTGTGCGGCCTTGGGCAAGTGCTTCAGTTTCACAGCCTGTAAAAGAGTGATAACAATGTGACCTACTTCATAGAATTGCTGTGGGATTAAGTGAGTTACTATTTGTAAAGCATTTTGAACCATGCCTGGGCACAAGGTAAGTGTGATGTAAATCTTTTTAAAATAAAAATCTGGTTCAATCCTATTATTTTATACCCAAAGTCCTTTTTCAAATCACATATTGTCATGACCCATATTCAATTTTCATTAAGTATATTTTACTGGATATCAGTTACATGTAGTACTATAGAAAAGAAATAGTGTGACTGATAGGCTTCTCTCTGTCCTTGAGGAGTTTACAGTCGTAGAGAGGTGGAACAAAGTACATAAAAGAGCCTGGAAAGAGCACTTCCTTGTTTGTTACTGTAGCAAATATGAGGAGGGAGACCAAAGGCTCTGTGGCTGTTAGGTTTCCAAAGTAGGATTCTTGTTTCAAAGAATCATTATGTTCCAACCAATAACTTGCTTTCTTAAGTCCTGCGTCATAAACTCCAGTGGGCTTGTCAGGCCCTGGGAGAGTGTGTGGAGGGAAGGAGCAGCAGCCCCTTCTTGCTGAAGGGCCCTCAGAGCCACAGCCTGGTCTTCCATCCTACTCCTCCGTCTCTGGGACACTATTCAAGGGTCCAAAACTTGAAATAGGGGCCAACAATGAAACTGTTCACCTACCCCAAATTTTTTGTCCCTTATATTCAAAGTGAGAGAGGCCAAGCCTCTAGTTGCCCAAGAAAGCAGTGATGCCAAGTCAATTAGCAGAATTTCTAGGGCATAGAACTACTATTACTTTCCCACTATGAAAAGTTAGTAATGAAAACTAATTTCCCTTCCTCTCTGTAACCCTTTGTAATTAATATCATCCTTTTGGGGGATTTCTGAGGAGGATGTAGGCCTGTGGCTTGGAATTGTCTGTGCAAAGCTAGCTGAAATATTTAGGGACTGAGTTTGCGTTGTGGCCTAAATATCTGCCTTCTGTATTAGTTGAACTAGATAGAACTATCTATTGATTGATATGTACTGACCGACAGATAGAACTAACTAAATATATAAAAGGTAATAGGTCACTGATACTATGTGGTCCTATATAACTTAGGTGCTGTAATATTTTTCAAAAACTTGATGCAAAACTTGAAAACCAGGGAAACAAAGTTAATTTTGTTATTGCTGTTTTAGAATTAAATGTACTGTGACATTACCCAGGCAGGCTCACAAACATTTATAATTGTGTTAGTCCCATATTTCTGTGACAGCTTAATCCATAAATATTAAAAAGACACTTAAAGTATCTTTATACTTAAAACATTAAAATATAAATTCTTTATTCTTTAACATGGAGATGACAAGATGAGTGCCTTGTCATCTCCACGTTAAATTTTGTTCATACCAATTAAATAATTTAGGTGCTATCTGAATAAAGACCTTGGTCTAAATGTCTATTTGGTAGAAAATTCCGTGACAGAAAATTCAGATTGATGGGTTCTATTGGTATTTAGAAAATGATATTCCTATAGCCTCAAAAATCAAAGGTTAAGAATCACATTTGCATCAGTTCACACCAACTAGGATGGCTATAATTGAAAAAAAGGAAAATAATAGGTGTTGGTGAGGGTATGGAGAAACTAGAACTTTTGTACATTGCTGATGAGAATGCAACATGGTACAGCTGTTGTGGAAAAAAGTGGCAATTCCTCAAAAACTTAAACATAGAATTGCCACGTGACCCAGCAATTCAAAATAATTGAAAATAAAGACTCAAACAGACACTTGTACACCAGTGTTCATGGTAGCATGATTCACAATAGCCAAAAGGTGGAAACAGCTCAGATGTCTCTCAACAGAAGAATGGATAAACAAAATGTGGTATATACATATAACAGAATATTATTTAGCCATAAAAAGAATGAAGTTCTGATACATGTTACAACATGGATGAACCTTGAAAACATTATGCTACGTTAAATAAGCCAGACACAAAAGGAGAAATATTGTATGATTCCACTTACGTGGAATATCTTGAATAGCAAATTCATAGAGATAGAAAGCAGATTGGAGGATATGAGGAGCTAGGGGAAGGGGCGGGGGGTAGGGGCGTGAAAGAGGAGTTATTGCTTAATGCGTAGAGTTTCTCTTTTGGGTGATAAAAATTTTGGAAATGGATAGTGGTGATGGTTGCAAAATATTGTGAATTTAGGTCATGCCACTAAAATGTACAATGAAAAATGGTGTTATATATATTTTACCACAACGAAAGTAAAAAAAAAAAATCACATTTGCAACATCACCCATCACATTTTACAGCCCTTATAATATTCATAGATCTAACTATAATACAGCCCAGGTGTCTCTCTAATATAGGGATTATATTATACAAGAGTTGAGGGTCTGTCTCTGGTGATATCATTGACTAAGAATCCATTCTTTTCTCTGGGATCCAGAATTTAAATATCGGCTTCTGAATTTAGGTTTTGTGTCCTTTCTCCCGAAGAATCTTCACTGAATGTTGACTCAAAAAGAGCAAGAACAGACTTCTTGAAAACCTTTCTGAAGTTCTCCCCAGTAAATAGGTAGAGTGTGGGAGAAAAGACAGTATTGAAAGAAGTAGTTATCACTGTGAGTATCAGAGTCAACTGGAAAAGTAGTGATCTGTCCTTAGTGAGAATTAAACCTTGGTATACATGGTAGGGCATCCAACACACAAAGAAAGAGATAACGGCAGTCATCATGACTTTGAAGGGCTTGTTGGATTTGAAGAGGCTCCTCTCTTTCATCTTTTTGGCTACTCTTTCATAACAAAAGGTGATGATGAGGAAAGGCAGAAGGAAGCCCAGCAAGAAGCGGCTGCTGAAACAGGCTACATGAATCCATTTTCTTAATGTTTGCATCTTTTTGCCTTCCCAGTTAGTAGACACAGCATAGTTATTCTGGCAGGTCACTCTTCCTTTATGGTCATCATGTACCTCCCTGAAAACCACATAGGGCATGCTGAGGGCAGTGGCAAATATCCAGACTCCCAAGATGATGCTGGAAACCCAGCGTGGGGTTCGGTGCAGCTGTGACCACACCGGGTGAAGAGCGAGAAGATAACGATCAATGCTGATGGCTGAGAGGAAGAAAACAGAGGCAAACATCCCTGCAGACAAAATGCTATTGAAGACCTTGCATGTGGCCATTCCAAAGCTCCAGTGATTTTCCTGAAGGTAGGAGATGGCCAGAAATGGCAAAAATAATGTTGAAATAAAATAAGAGAGAATGAGATGAAAATATAAGAGAGTATTAACAGTCTTTTTCATTTTGAATTTTAGCACCCATAGGTAGAAACCGTTGGTGATAGTGCCAATTATAAATGATGTGAACAAAAGAAGTGCAACAATCACTTTTGAGGCAGATGTTGGAATGTGAATGCTGTTTCTTATTGAAGTAGAGGCATTGAGCAGGTAATCATTAGAGTTGATCAGATCCATAATTGGAATGAGAAACTGAAAATAACAACAAAAAAGAAGCAAAAGAAATGGTTAAATATAGAAATTAATATAGTAATTTTTGCATATTCATAGTCAAAATGACAATATTTTTAAAATGACAAACAATATTTTTACAATAATGCAAATCAGATATTTTTCTTTTATTTTGTGTGAGGAATTAAGATCAGATTAATTTGGGCATCAAAAATAGAAATACTACAGATGCAATGAAATTAATGTGAAATAGAAATAAGTTTGGAATATTCTCACTTCGTTAAGTAATTAATTTAGGCAGCTAAAAATATCCTATTTAGGGAATTCTCTGGCAATCCAGTGGTTAGGACTACACGCTTCCACTGCATGGGGCACGAGTTTTATCCCAGGTCGGGTAATTAAGATCCCTTGTGGGGCTTCCCTGGTGGTGCAGTGGTTGAGAGTCCACCTGCCGATGCAGGGGACACGGGTAAAAAAGATCCCATGTGCCACCTTGGCTCAGCCAAAAAAAACCCCCAAAACTTCTATTTAGACATTAACCAGAAGTCTGACCCTTCTTGATGGGCACAGATTCTTGAATAAGTCAGTGAAGAATCAGTTTTACTTGACTAAGACTTGGTCAAGGCAATGTTAATAACGAAATTGAATAACAAAAATGACAACAATGGCTGTAAGTTAGTAATCATAGGGAGCTATAATTAGATTTCTCCATGAGCTAATTATATATAGTAAATGCTATTACCTAGTATCCTAACACTCAGCACATAACAGTAAGAACTGATATTCATACAGGAGCCCTTCGGCACCGTAAGATTGTGAAGTACCTTCAAAATCATCAATGAAAGAGGAAAGTGTATGGTAGAATATAGCAGTAGTTCTTTCTTACTTGGGGAGGGGAAAGACAGAGAGGAGTCAGGGAACTGATATTTATCCAGTACTTGTTGTATGCAGGAAACTTCATATAAAAATAATTTCTTTTTTTCCATACAAAGGCAAATGTTTAAACAGAGGAGAAAGTGAGGCTTACAGGGGTTAAATTTCATATTCAACATCTCCCACCACACCTCCACTGTGGCAGGTGGGGAACCCAATAAATGTTTTATGTTACTTCTTTGAAAACTGGTAATTCATGTGTAGTGTATTTTGATAACGCTCCATGAAATGGAGTATTTGATTATCCAAAATATCCCATTTCTTGAATAACTGCTCCTATAGTATTGAAAATATAAATGTGAGAATATTTTGGAAAATAGCTATTATAACAGAGTCACATCAACAAACTGTTTTTTGATAAATTGGATAAAGCAATGGAAATTACTAATGATTTTGTTCACTAATCAAAAACATCCTAAGAATATACAGAGAGAAGAAATAAAATAATTGCTATTGAAACCATAACAACCTTAATTCTGCTGGCTAAGGGAGTTGCAAAAATTTCCCCCGAAGTAGAAAAATGGTTCTCTTCAGGAAGATATCTTGGTAGTCTGTTTGGGAATAAAAAGTGAAGTTTTGGGACATGTAATGGATAGGCAATGATTAGTGAAAGAGTGGGAGCCCAAGGAAGAGGCTGGGTGAAGGTCCTGGGACCATGAGAAGAGGGGGAGGAGGGAGGATGGTCTTCAGAGAGGGGCCCCAGGAAAACACAGCAGGAGGCAAGGAGGCTTGCAGAGGAGGAAGGGTCAATGAGATATTGAGAAGCAGAGATGACACGGGATTTAAAATAAGGAATGTCTAATATTTAATTTGAATCCATTTGTTATGGTTTGACATGGTGTAATGTCTCCCTTAACCTCATTAATCACAACTTCTTGTGTTGGTGGTTGCTCTGGGGAATGGAAAGAAAAGAGCTTGTGTTCCCTATTTGGGAAGGAGTAGGATGGAAAGAAGAGGCCAGTAGCGGGAGGTGAGATGTTAATGAGATGATATGGTGGAAACTGTATAGACATTGGGGCTGGAGTAGACAAGGAGAAACAAAATCCCACGGAGGATTTCTGATACTGTGTGTGTATGGCCTGTGTGTGTCTATTTGTGTGTGTATATGTGTGTGCGTGTGTGTGTGTGTCTGTAGTCTGTCCATATATCTGTGGTGCATTTGTGTGTATGTATGTGCATATATGGTGTGTGTCTCTGTGGCGTGTGTGTATCTCTAGTGTGTGTATAAATTCATGGGGTGTGTGTGGAGCTGTGTGTGTGTATCTGTGATCTGTGCAAGTGTGGTGTATTTGTGTGTGGTCTCTGTGGTATCTGCGGTCTGTGTGTATCTATCTGTGCAGTGTGTATACGTGTAGTGTTTGTATGTCTGGGTGTGTGTGTGTATGTGTATGGTCTCTCTGTGTATGTGCATACGAGAAACTGAATTATAGGGAAGATTTTATTAAAAATTGTGTGGCTGAGCTCTGTATAGAAGGGCATCTGAAAGTAATGCAGGACTTGAGCAAAAGCAACACTGGTAGTCGTTCTGAAGAGCGTATAAAGCTTCCTAAGAACTTTGATTTATTGCACATGACCAGGAGATTTCTTCATCCTTAAACATCTTTTAAAACACTTTTGAAGTACTTGCTTATAAATTAGTGGGGCAGAACTGGGGCTCTGGCATTCCACAGAAGTGGGTTTCGATCCTACCTCTACCACTTAAACAGCTCTGTGATTTTGGACTCTTAACTCTGAGCCCCTTTCACCTTGTAAACCCCGGTGACTTTTTATGAGGACTAAGTGAGATATAATGTACATGAACCACTTAGCTCCCTTCATGGCACATATTAGGCATTCAGGAACTTTTTACCCCTTAGTTTGCTCAACTTGTTTTGGTTTTATTTGGCCGCATTGGGTGGCATGCGGGATCTTAGTTTGCCCGACCAGGGATCGAACCCTCGAAGCCACACCCCCTGCGGTGAAATCGTGGATTCTTAACCATTGGACCACCAGGGAAGTCCCCTCGATTTGTTATATTAAGGCTAGCAAGAGCCTCATTTTGCCCTTTTAATGTCATATTTCTTTCCTTCCCAAAGCCCCCTACTGAATTCTAGAGTACCACCAGGGATTTCTGAAAAAATCTAAATGTTCATCTATAGGGGCAGAGGCTGTCAGATTTAGAGTTATTTTGAAACCTTGCTATAGTGACAGCTTTGGCACAAGTGGCTTTCAGGAAGACCCCTCCTGGGCTTGGGGACATCGAGCTACTATGGGGGAGGGAACCACAAGAACCTCGGGAAACTGATCTGGAGAAAGCCTAGAGAATCTATGCAGATGATAGCTGTAGGATAAAGCTGCTTGCTCAGGAATCTTACCTTGGAGTTATATCTTCATGCCAGATGGTCTTGGGAAGGCCAGAGGGACTCTATATATCAGCAATCTCCTCTCCAGGGACAGAGGCAAAAGTCAGTGACACTTTGCCTTCATCTCATCTGCCTTTCTTCTTGCTGATGCTACTCCCCAGCCTCGAGCCTACTATTTAAATATTCAGTGACTTCTTGTTGTTTCCCTGTTCCTTTTTCTGCGGAATGTGTGCTATAGAGGCGTAGGTAGAGAGATGAGTACTTCTTCAAATCATTTCTCCATTTCAAGGAAAGATTACAAAAATTCCATAAACAAAGTTATTCTATTTAAGTTATTCTGTTTAAGTGCTGTTACTCCATAACAAAGCTTGTTTCCAGTGTTAAAACACTGATTAAAAATTACCTTCTCATATTTGGTCATCCCACCAGGCACCCAGTCTGCCTCGATTCTAGCATGTTTGTTAGCATATGGATGCATGGTGTTGGGTACATAGGGAAGTAGTAAATATCAAGCATGGAAAAAATAAAATTTGGAAATGAGCTACCTAATCCTGCTGGAGAGAAAATGATCAGAAAGGAAAACTCAAATATTGAGTTTCACAGTGAAATGGAATGTATTATAACAGGCCCAAAACTAATCTTATTTAGTTTGGGAAGATGAGGACTGACGGGCAGAATGATCTGCATTTGTGCAGTTGTTGAGAATGGCTGGAAAGAGCACAGAATTGGTTACCATATCCTAGAAGACAATCGCATTATAAGAAAATCCTACAACACAGGTAACACATTTATGAATTGACTGAGCCCTGCATTTTCTATTTTCCTCTCTCTAATCCACCTCTGAAATTTTTAGGATCAGCCTCTGTGCTGACCTCCGTGTCCTGATTTCTTTCCTGCTTGCTTTCCTCTTCATCTCTGCACCACCAGTGGAGAAAATACATCAAAACTGCTGTGTGGCTCAGCAGTGAAGCTCAGGAATCTGTTATTTAGGTTAGACTTAGAATTTTAAAGCTTTCATTGCTACTATAGCTTTTAAAAAATAGGCTTAAATTTTAGTTCTTAATTCATTTGGGGCTATGACCTTCAACCTAAGAACTGATCTTCTTTGCTTCAAGTTAAGGATAAGTTTTCAAACTTGCTACTGCCTTTTAAAAGCAATTTCTTGCCAGGTTTTCATACCCTTTGAGCTAATTCACAGACTTGGAACAACCTGAGATATTATTTGATCCAAACCCACTAATTTTGAAGATGAGCAAAGTGACACTTAGAGAGGTTAAGTGATTCACAGTAGGTTTTCACCAAGAAAAGAACCAAGGACTCCTTCAGCCGCCCTGTACTATTTCATTGGTGCAAAAAGGGATTTGGATCAGGTTCTTCTTCCTCCCTCCTCCCCCTTATATTTCCAAACTCTACAACTAGTAAATTTTGTAAATAACAAATATATTTTGGACTAGTGTTTAATTCCCTACCCCCACCCTCCACCAAAATATGCACAAGGGCTAGTACCACAATTAGATAGCCTAAAATTTTGTTCTTCCATTACTCCCCTCAGAAATACTCTCACTAGTGAGTATTTTTATCTAATAGGTAATTAAACCAATGGTATTAACTCTGTTGAGAAAGACGTAGACTGTTTGAGGAAGGAGCTTCTCTTCTGTGGCTTTGGTGATATGACTCCATTCATTGTACTTTTCATATTTCAAGATAAGTGCAGTGGTTTCAAGAGAAGAATTCATGGAAATGGAAACTGTTTTATGTGGTTTGGATGTGATCACAGTATGAAACAGATAGAAATGCAGAAGCAGATAGAGTTGCAAAATCAAATGCTTGAAAGTCTAGGAACTCACAGATGCATGTAATTTTAGAGCTAGAGGGGACCGAGGAGTTAACTTCATCTAATTCCTGGTGCTATAGGTGAAGAGACTAAGACCCATCGAGATATCTGAGAACTTGTCCTAGATTCCATTATTAGTTAATAAAAGATTTGGGGCAGAAATAATGTACACTAAAAATACTAATGAACTGCTTATAGGCACTATATTGATTGCACAAACAGTATAGGATAGAAAACAAAACTATAGATATAAATTCTACCTCTTTTACTTACCATATATATAACATCTCTAAGTCTCAGTTTCCTCATTTGTGAATGTAAAAAAACGAAAGAAAACACCACTCCTGAGTATTCTTTTGAGGATTAATAATTATTACTAAATATTATTAAGAATTATTAATAATAATTATTTGATACTATAAGTAAGGACTTAGTGCCTGGCACATGGTAGGTATTAAATACATGATAGTTAGTATTAATATGTAAGCTGTATCAGAGAACACTAGCAAGCCCGGTGGGCTGGAGCAAATCTCCAGGCAGTGCAATTCAAGAAACATTTATTGAGTATTTATTTATTAAAAATTTTTTTATATCTTTATTGGAGTATAATTGCTTTACAATGTTGCATTAGTTTCTGTTGTACAACAAAGTGAATGAGCTATAAGTATACATATATCCCCATATTCCCTCCCTCTTGAGCCTCCCTCCCGTCCTCCCTATCCCACCTGTCTAGGTCATCACAAAGCATTGAGCTGATCTCCCTATACTACGCAGCACCTTCCCACTAGCCATCCATTTTACATTTGGTAGTGTATATACGTCAATGCTACTCTCTCACTTCATCCCAGCTTCCCTGTCCCCCACGTGTCCTCAAGTCTGTTCTCTATATGTGCATCTATATTCCTTCCCAGCCACTAGGTTCATCAGTACTGTTTTTTAAGATTCCATATATGTGCGTTAGCATATGGTATTTACTTTTCTCTTTCTGACTTACTTCACTCTGTATGACAGTCTTTAGGTCCATCCACCTCACTACAAATACCTCAATTTCATTTCATTTTATGGCTGAGTAATACTCCATTGTATATATGTGCCACATCTTCTTTATGGACATTTAGGTTCCTTCCATGTCCTGGCAACTGTAAATAGTGCTGCAATGAACATTGGTTTATGACTCTTTCTGAATTGTGTTTTTCTCAGGGTATATGCCCAGTAGTGGGTTGGCTGGGTCATATGGTAGTTCTGTTTTTAGTTTTTTAAGGCACATCCATACTGTTCTCCATAGTAGCTGTATCAATTTACATTCCCACCAACAGTGCAAGAGGGTTCCCTTTTCTCCACACCCTCTCCAGCATTTACTGTTTGTAGATTTTTTGATGGTGGCCATTCTGACTGGCGTGAGGTGATACCTCATTGTGGTTTTGATTTGTATTTCTCTAATGATTAGTGATGTTGAGCATCTTTTCATGTGTTTGTTGGATATCTGTATATCTTCTTTAGAGAAATGTCTATTTAGGTCTTCTGCCCATTTTTGGATTGGGTTGTTTGGGTTTTTTTTTGATATTGAGCTGCATGAGCTGCTTGTATATTTTGGAGATTAATCCTTTGTCAGTTGCTTCGTTTGCAAATATTTTCTTCCATTCTGAGTGTCGTCTTTTCGTCTCGTTTATGGTTTCCTTTGCTATGCAAAAGCTTTTAAGTTTCATTAGCTCCCATTTGTTTATTTTTATTTCCATTTCTCTTGGAGGTGGGTCAAAAAGAATCTTGCTGTGATTTATGTCAAAGAGTGTTCTGCCTATGTTTTCCTCTAAGAATTTTATACTGTCTGGCCTTACATTTAGGTCTTTAATCCATTTTGAGTTTATTTTTGTGTATGGTGTTAGGGAGTGTTCTAATTTCATTCTTTTACGTGTAGCTGTCCAGTTTTCCCAGCAACACTTATTGAAGAGGCTGTCTTTTCTCCATTGTATATTCTTGACTCCTTTGTCAAAGATAAGGTGACCATATGTGTGTGGGTTTATCTCTGGGCTTTCTATCCTGTTCCATTGATCTATATTTCTGTTTTTGTGCCAGTACCATACTGTCTTGATTACTGTAGCTTTGTAGTATATTCTGAAGTCAGGGAGCCTGATTCCTCCAGTTCCGTTTTTCTTTCTCAAGATTGCTTTGGCTATTTGGGGTCTTTTGTGTTTCCATACAAATTGTGAAATTTTGTGTTATAATTCTGTGAAAAATGCCATTGGTAGTTTGATAGGGGTTGCATTGAATCTGTAGATTGCTTTAGGTAGTATAGTCATTTTCACAATGGATTCTTCCAGTCCAAGAACATGGTATATCTTTCCATGTTTGTATCATCTTTGATTTTTTTCATCAGTGTCTTATAGTTTTCTGCATACAGGTCTTTTGTCTCCTAGGTATTTTATTCTTTTTGTTGCAATGGTAAATGGGAATGTTTCCTTAATTTCTCTTTCAGAGTTTTCATCGTTAGTGTACAGGAATGCAAGAGATTTCTGTGCATCAATTTTGCATCCTGCTACTTTACCAAATTAATTGATTAGCTCTAGTAGTTTTCTGGTGGAATCTTTAGGATTCTCTATGTATAGTATCATGTCATCTGCAAACAGTGACAGTTTTACTTCTTCTTTTCCAATTTGGATTCCTTTTATTTCTTTTTCTTCTTTGATTTCCATGGCTAAAACTTCCTAAATTATCTGGAATAATAGTGGTGAGAGTGGGTACCCTTGTCTTGTTTCTGATCTTAGAGGAAATGCTTTCAGTTTTTCACCATTAAGAATGATGTTAGGGGCTTCCCTGGTGGTGCAGTGGTTGAGAGTCAGCCTGCCAATGCAGGGGACACAGGTTCGTGCCCTGGTCTGGGAAGATCCCACATGCGGTGGAGTGGCTGGGCCTGTGACCCATGACCGTTGAGTCTGCGCGTCCGGAGCCTGTGCTCCGCAACGGGCGAGGCCACAGCAGTGAGAGGCCTGCGTACCAAAAAAAAAGAAAAAAAAAAAAAAAAAGAAATATCAGCTAGCACCTAAAGTACTATGCAAAGTATTAAAACATGGAAATGTGATGAGTAACTAAGTGTCTAGTCAAGTGGGGCTGTTGGGAAAGACCTTTCCATAGGTGACATTTAATGGGATTGGAATGACCTAAAGGAGACAACTGTGCAGTGATTAAGAGGAGAGCATTATGCTGTACCTAACTCATTTTTTGTTCCATGTCTGTTTCCTCCTATTGACCCTTTTCTACTTTCTACGTGCTCTCGCTCTCCAAATTGGGTCTCCCCATTTATTAGAATCTTTGGCTCATGACCTTCCAACTTCATGCCACGATTTATAGCTTGGATTCTCCTCCTTGGCTGGGTCCTTGTTGTGATAGCATTCCTGGAAACAGGAATTCATCTTTATTCAGGAGACTCTCTCCTGGGTTCTGTCTGCTCACGGCCTTATTGGATAAGATGTACCACATCAGGCTCCAGATCCTCCCCATGTTTGAGAATTGCAGGTAGGATGTATCTGGAGGAGAGGCAGAAAGTGAGGCTGGGAAGTTGGTCTACGTTTTGATTATGAAAGGACTTGGATTCAGGCTCAGCCTTGGGGGAGAAAGGTTTGGGCTTTGGAGCACAGGTGGAGAGATGGACTTTTGACAGGATGATAGAGTCAAGGGCTTGGATAGATTTGTTTCTCTGCAAACTCAGACTCAACGTAGTCTGCTGAAAGTGAATAGAGGAAGGGTGATGGAAAATAATGAAAATTTAGAATTTCCTATGGAAGTAATAAGAGACACACAAAAAATTATTGAGCTATGTTAAGGGTCTATTTGAGATTAGGGATCATTTATTTGTGGGTTCCCCCTAGGAACGGGGAAAAATACCTCACTGTGCAAAAGTAAAATTATGAGCTACTTACTCTTACATTTACTTCCAGCCTGGGTGTAGAAGAAGCAGATTGTCAAAATATTCTTGGCTGATGGTTTCCATGCTAATACTACCAGGAGAGGAGGCCAGCAGGGTTGAGAATGCTGATAAGAAAGTAGCAGAAGTGATATTTCTAGGGGTTTAAGTAGAATAGGAAAACCACCATGAGTTTGACAGAGGGAGAGAGAGGGTGGAGTTGAGGGACTGGAGGTCTGGTGTAGGCCTAGTAGTGTTTATATGAGTATAGAAGACTGTGGTTGAAGTGGGATATTGGAATTTTTAATGTTCAATGTGTGGCAGTTCTGTTTGATGGTAAAATCTCTAGAGTGTGGCAGAGGAACACAGGTAGTAAAGCAGTCGTTGGAATCAACATCCAGAAACTTCAAATTAAGGTATTGGATGGTCTTTATCCTAAGAGCATTGGAAATCACTGAGAAGTTTTAGGTAAGAAGTGATATGGTTATGGTGGTAGTTTAAAAAGATAGCCTGGGGCTTCCCAGGTGGCGCAGTGGTTAAGAATCCACCTGCCAATTCAGGGGACACGGGTTCGAGCCCTGGTCTGGGAAGATCCCACATGCCATGGAGCAGCTAAGCCCGTGAGCCACAACTGCTGAGCCTGCATGCCACAACTACTGAGCCTGCGTGCCACAACTACTGAAGCCTGTGCCTAGAGCCCATGCTCCACAACAAGAGAAGCCACAACAATGAGAAGCCCGGGCACCACAATGAAGAGTAGCCTCCACTCACCCCAACTAGAGAAAGCCTGCATGCAGCAACGAAGACCCATTGCAGCCAAAAAAAAAAAAAAAAAAAAAAAAAAAGATAGCCTGGCTTTTGAGGTGGAGAATGGGTTGCTGAAATGTGAGAGTGACAGTGGGAAGACCAATTATCTCAGTTTGGGTTCAGCCAGAAGTAGACTTAGAGCAAGTAGTTTTTTTTCTGAAATGATCTCAGGAAGCCCTGGTAAGGGGTGGGGAAGGGAGATAGAGATGGACAGAAGCAAATGAAGGGTGAAGTATTAAACAAGATACAGCTGTGGGTAATTAACGCTTAATTCCACTGAGGAACTCTGGGAAACGGTGTAGAACACATACCCCTGGGTTACCTCACCCAAGGGACAAGGAGCTTACCTCACCCAAGGGACAAGGAGCTTGGGTATTTATACACGAATTCCTGTCAATTTTTGGTTTATGGATGCTCCCAGAGGGTGTTAATTTCTTGGTACTTCCTTTTTCACACATACGAGCAGCGTGGGACCCTTTGGCCAGAGAAAGTTTTGAGGTTAAAAGAAAGTAGATCCTGGAAGAGGAAGTTTGGCTAACAAGAACTGACACGGTAATAACACGTAGTTGTGGGTTGGCATCAAAGAGGATCTGCTAAATCTGTTCAAAAGACTATTATGTTAGTCCAGGCAAGAGACAAAGGCAGCTTGGACCAAGTAGTGGTGATGAAGATGGGGGAAAGTGAAAGGATTTAGTAGGTGCATATATACTTATGTGCACATGAGTTTCATGCTTTCCATTTTGTTAACCATATTTGTAAAGATTTTACGTTTCTGATCCCCTTTTAAGGTAAACTGTAAGCTAAAGATATCCCAAGAAGACAGGAATGAAGTCTGACACTCTTACTCCCGATTCAGGTTACTAACTACTGAAAGGCGAAAAATCTAAGGCAGTGCTGTCCAATAGAAATATTACGCAAGTCACATTAAAAATTTTCCAGAGCCACATTTAAAAAGTAAAAAGCAATAGGTAGAATTCGTTTTAATGATGTATTTCATTTAACTCGATATGTTCAAATATTATAGTTTCAACATGTAATCAATACAAAATTATTGATGAAGTAATTGCATCCTTTTTCGGGGCACTAAGTCTTTAAAATCTGATGTGTATTTTACACTTAAAGCACATTTTAATTTGAACTATCCACACTTCAAACAAGTGCTCGATAGCTGCCATATTGGACAGCGCAGATCTAGGACTTAGTTTATTTAAGAAATGTGTTCTTTTACAATGTGTTATAAATAATAATATTATAAATAAATAGTAGAAGGAAAATATTTTGCATTTAAGTATTGAATGTTAAAACTAAAATGGACTAGGCAATATTAATATGGTTTCTGACCCTCCTCCACTCTTATTATTTTGAGATTTCCAAGTTAAGTGAGAGATATAATTTTTAAACTTAGTATAGGTTTCTACTAATGAGAACTAGACAACTAGAATGACAACTTCCTTAACTTTTTTGATCTTAAAATAGCTAGTAAGGGTGGCTTCCTGAAGATAAATATTTCTTACTGTTTGCTATTTGGACAGGAAATCCTCTTTAAGTTTTTGATATCAAAATCAGTCTTTTTACGGCTCATTTTACTTGCATGTCTCTTAGGCAGTATCCTAGTGCCCTCTCTTCCTTTCCTTATTTCAAAAACACAATTATCAGAAGGTAATATAAGACTGGAATTCAGAGTTCCTTGTCTTATGAATCATGTTTCTTTTCTTTCTCCATCATCATGATGGAAATGAGACATTTTTATTGCTCAGTAAGTGAAATAAGGACAATATAAAATGGTTGTTGACTGAGATTATGAGCTAATAATATCAAAGGTCCAGAGATACTTAGAGGAATGTAATTAAATATTTTAATATACTTATAAAACTGCATCTTTTAAGATATTCTTATGAAAGCCATAGTCAAATGTGGCTTACTTATGTTTTTCTCTGAATTTGTGCATACAGACAGTATAAAAACTAAGGCAACTCAGGCCTACAGAGTCATCATTAGCTATAGCCAATTTGGAGGTAAAGAGTTTACTACTGCCTACCAGAACCTTATTTTCATGAGGCCTTTAGGAAGTATAGGGTAGATTTCTTTACTTATAAATAAAGCATTCCTCTGAGGAGCCTGGGCCACTGCTTAAAGGGTAATCCCAAAAAATAATCTAACAAAAGAGTAGAAAAAGCTTTGGAGCTTTCGCTTCAGATGTACTTGAATTCAAATCTTATACTTTTTTTTTTTATAAGATACAGCCTCCGTCCTATCACTTAGATTCTCTAAGTTTCAGATGTCCCCTATTTATCTTTTTTTTGGCTGCATCAGGCCTTAGTTGCAGTAAGCAGGATCTTTGTTGTGGCATGCAGGATCTTTCGTGGCAGCAAGTGGGCTCTTCGTTTGGCGCGTGGGCTTCTCTACTTGCCCTGCATGGGGCTCCAGAGCATGCGGGCTAAGTAGTTGCAGCACGCAGGCTTAGTTGCCCTGCGGCATGTGAGATCTTAGTTCCCCAGCCAGGGATCGAACCCCTGTCCCCAGCATTGGAAGGTGGATTCTTAACCACTGGACCACCAGGGAAGTCCCTCAGATATCCCCTATTCATTTTAAAGAATTTTTTAAAAAGTTTATAGCTCACTAGTTTTTTAAAAAAATTTTGTTTACTTAATTTTTTGGCTGCATTGGGTCTTCGTTGCTGTGTACGGGCTTTTCTCTAGTTGCAGCGAGCAGGGGCTACTCGCATTGTGGTGCACGGCCTTCTCATTCTGGTGGCTTCTCTCGTTGTGGAGCATGGGCTCTGAGTACGCGGGCTTTAGTAGTTGCAGCATGTGGGCTCTGTAGTTGTGGCTCGTGGGCTTAGTTGCTCCGCAGCATGTGGGATCTTCCCAGACCAGGGATCGAACCCATGTCCCCTGCATTGGCAGGCAGATTCTTAACCACTGCACCACCCTGGAAGTCCTAGTTTTTGCTTTTGATGGTGGTATATACATCTAAATATGTATTACATTTCTATAATAAAGGGACGCACTATACATCCTGTTTGGTAACTTTTTCCATTTAATAATATGTTATAAATGTCTTTCATCTCAACAAGCTAATATGTTAATAAAGATATATATCTACATAATCATTTTAATAGCTATGTAATTGTCCCTTGCAGGCTATTTTGAGGATTATAGTATGAGATAAAATATGTGACCATAACAAGCATTTAGCAATTTAAAAACAACTAGACTATAAATGGAACTGAATTTCAGATTTCATACAAACAGCCTGCAGGCTGACGTTTTCCCACCTATCTTTGCTAGCCAGCCACCATCATGCAGGCAGTCTCCGGCTGCCTTCAAGCAAGACCTCCACATGTAATTGCCTCATACATCAGGACCAGGAGCCCCGTGTCTCAGACATCCCTGGAGGCACCAGAACGAAGGTGGCACAAGAACCTGCATAGAAGTTGTAGGTCACAATGACTTTGATGGAAGATCATGGAATATTGAGGCTCTAGAGAGAGAAAATGTATATTATACTGGTTCAGGACCCGGAAGGACAGGAGACTCCCAGAGGAAAGAAACACTTAAAGGATAGCTTCTCAGATCAGAAAGTTCACTTTCATTTCTATGAGGTTCTTCATTTCTAGCACCCTAGCAGTGTTTGTTCTCTTCCTTATGGAACAAAATTCAGCTAGTGACCTCCCACTTCAGCGAGATTATCAGAACATGAGGAACACTCCAGATTCCTATTTGAAAATATGTGTTCCTCCTACTACATTTCTAGGTTTAAAATACTCCCTTTAACATTCCAAGAATTATTTTTGTAAACAATCTTGGCTGCAGTTCAAAATACTGTATGTAGCATTTGGTAGACTAGTTCATAGTCCCTCTCCGAATACCAGTTGACAGAAACACTATCAGATGGTCTGGGATAGAGACAGATCCTAGGTCATATCCTAAGTCACTTGGAGCAGGGTCTAAGAGAGGAAATTTGAGGTCTGTTGTTGGCCATTCCTCCTTCAGACTACACTTCTTGAGAAGGACACTCTGAGCTGTGGGTGCTGGTGTAGAGCCCGCTGGGAGGAGGGTTGCATATTTGGCATCTTATGGTGCTGTCCCAATGGCTTATCCAACTAAGTCAATTGAGGTCTCAATTCTTCAACAGAGGAAGCTGTAAATGTTGAAAGAGAGCATTGGTCATATGGTCAACTATATTGCTATATATCAAGTAGTATGGTGGCACTGTAGATAGAGAAGTAAACAAGACAAGAGTGGTTCAGCTATTGGGGAGCTTCTGAATTAGTGGGGAACACAGGACGTATGAGGCAAATAGTGACAACTGTGTTTAGTGATGTAAAGGGAAAATTGACGTAGACTGGGAGTCAGGGAGATTTCCTTGAGGGAGTGACATTTGAGCTGAGACTTGAAGTTAGGTGAGTAATGAGAGTGGGGAACTGATGTTTCCAGCAAAGGAAACAACTTGTGAGAAGGCCCCAGGTATGAGTGAGGAATTCAGTAAGGCTAGAGGGCAGAGAGCTTGGGAGAAGGATGGGGTAGGAGATATGCATAGGACCAGATCATGTAGGGATTTACAGGCCGTGTTAATTCTACTGCATTTTATTTGAAGGATGATGGGAAGGGGGAAGATACCACATGTATTAATTTGCTAGGGCTTCCATAACAAAATACCACAGACTGGGTGTCTTAAACAACAGAAATTAATAGGCTCACAGTTCTAGAGGCTGGAAGTCCAAGATGAAGATGCTGGTAGGGTTGGTTTCCTCTGAGGCCTCTTTCTTTAGCTTATGGGTGGCTCCACTCTTGCCATCTCCTCAAATGGTCAATTCTTTGTGTGTATGCCCCTAGTGTTTCTTTGTGTGCCCAAATTTTCTCTTTTTATGAGGACACCAGTCTGTTTAGATTAGGGCCTGCCATAATGGTCTCCTTTTAACTTGATTGCCTCTTTTTTTGGCATTTAGGAATTTCTTTTAAGAATCAAGATATAATCGACATATAACATTATATTAGTTTCAGGTGTAAACATAATGATTCAATATTTTTATATATTGCAAAATGATCACCACAAGTCTAGTTAATATCCTTTAATTACCTCTTTAAAGTCCCTGTCTCAAATGCAGTCACATCCTAAGGTACTGGGGGGTTAGGATTCCAACATATGAATTTGGGGTACACAATTCAGCTCATAATACCATTTATGTGCCTCTTGTGTAGAGAATGGATTGGAGAGGGGCAATAGTAGAGACTCTACTGTGAAAAATGATACTGACCTGTCAGGATGTGTGTTATGAAGATAGAACAAAGGCAGTGGGTTTGAGAAGCATTTTGATGGAGGATTGATAGAATCTGAGGGTAAGGGAGAGGGAGGAGTCAAAGATGACTCCTGAATTTCTGGTTCTCCATCTGGCTGGGTGGTGATGCAGTTTATTTAGTAAAAGAAGAATGGAAAAAGAGAATGATGGTTTGTGGGGAAGATGATGGTTTCTGTTCTGCTCATGTGGAATTTGAGGTGCCTGTTACACATCAAGTGCATATGATGAGCAGATTGCATGCTGGAGAGGAAATCACCCTCCATAATAGACAGAGCTGATTGCCATATAGATCAACCTCTGTAAGAGACAAAGTTGCTGTTAAAACTACACAACTCGGGCTTCCCTGGTGGCGCAGTGGTTGAGAATCTGCCTGCTAATGCAGGGGACACGGATTCGAGCCCTGGTCTGGGAGGATCCCACATGCCGCGGAGCAACTAGCCCCGTGAGCCACAACTACTGAGCCTGCGCGTCTGGAGCCTGTGCTCCGCAACAAGAGAGGCCGCGATAGGGAGAAGTCTGCGCACAGTGATGACGAGCGGCCCCCGCTTGCCACAACTAGAGAAAGCCCTCGCACAGAAACGAAGACCCAACACAGCAAAAATAAATAAATTAATTAATAAACTCCTACCCCCAACATCTTCTTTAAAAAACAAAACAAAACAAAACAAAAAACCCAAAAAACTGCGCAACTCAAATGGGATTCGAACCCAGCCAAAACTCAGATTGGGCATTGAACCCACAGGCTGGGACTCAAACCTGCTGTCTTTCAATTGAGATCTCACACCTGATCTCAGGACTTAATGCAGCTCAGGTTCTTTATGTTTCAGTGCAGAAGGAATTCAGCAGGAGGCAAGGTGATAGGTAAGAAGTAGCTTTATTGAGATACACATTCCACAGACAGAATGCGGTCAGTCTCAAAAGGCAAGAGCTGACCCCAAATATGGGGTGGTTAGTTTTTATGGGCTGTGTAATTTCATAGGCTGAGTGGGAGGATTATTCCAACTATTTTGGGGAAGGGGTGGGGATTACCAGGAATTGGGCCACTGCCCACTTTTTGACCATTTATGGTCGGCCTTGGAATTGTCATGGCGCCTGTGGGTGTGTATTTAGCATATGCTAATGTATTACAATGAGCACATAATAAGACTCGATGTCTACTGGAAGTCGAACCTTCAGCCACCTTGGGCCTAGTCAGTTCTAACCAGTTTATATCATATTCACAACAGCTATGTCATTCTTTAAGGGTTGTGTCTTGCTTCCTTTCCTCCTGTTTCACTGTCACCTGGTCCTTGTATTTTACTTTTTTAGGGAAAAAAAATTGTAGCCCTTTTCAAAAATGTGTTTTTGGCATCCTTAGAAATTCTTTCTCAAAATTTGCTAGGCTAGGGTTCAGTAGCTTTTTATAGTTAACATTACAGAATATTTCTTTAACAATTTTCCATAGTCAGCTTGACTCGTGACTTAATAAGCCTAAAGGAATTGCCCCATGTTATTAACCTCTTTTTGAGGATAAAACAACTCTTTTCATTTCCTTCCTTCATGCCAAAGCTTGGTAAAGGATGAAGTCTTGCACTAAAAGTGAAGTGTGTAAAACTCTGAGGAGATGGTAGAACAGAAGGCCTGTTCGTGGCAGCACAAAGTCCCAGGCATTTCAGTCATGTGTGGATTGGTGGTCCCTCAGTGGCAGCAAGGGTGTTAATGGTAGCTGGGGAGCATAAAGGCAGTGTCAGGAGGCACAGTGTGCTGTGGCACCAGGGTCACGGTCAGCGGTGTCCTTAGAATGAAGGCTGAGCCCTGGGGCAGCTGGAGACAGGCTGGAGCTAGGTCAGAGGTCGGGAAAGAGCTGGGTCACTCCTGGTAAAAGAGGTTCTTGTTGAGTGCCTGCCCCACGTTACCTAAAGGGCCATGGAGGAGATGCCAGCTTACTAAAAGGGTCTTTGGTCCTTGAGTTATCTTAGAAGAGATAACTTTAGCCTAAAGCAAATAAATCTGCATGACTCACCATATCCTTCTTAGTAAAATGACTGCTACAATTTGCTTTATGTTTTTAATAAATTAAATAATTAATATTTTTAATAAAGTAGAGATCATTAGACTGACCAAATGCTCCAATTTTCCTGGAACAATTACAGTTTATACCTGTTGTTCCACATTATTAATAGTGTCTTCTCCAGTCTCAAAAGTGTCCTGATGTGGATGACAAGTTATCTGGTAACTCTATTTTTAATAAAATGATCTTTTCTTAAACAGGAGTACTATTTTGTGAATCTTGGCAGAGCAGGCCAATTTCTATATCATAATATTTGACAGTATTCCTTTTAAGATGATTCACTATGTACTACTTTTAATAAATACATTTTAAAAAATTAAAAGTTTTTCCATTCAGAAGTACTTGACCATAGTTTCACCTCTGAAATCAGAATTTATTACACACACATACATTCCTTCTTTATCTCATTCACATTTGACCATCTTATTATTTCACAAAAGTATCATGGAATTGTTTTTTTAAATAAATTTATTTATTTCATTTATTTTATTTTTGGCTGTGTTGGGTCTTTGTTGCTGCACGCGGGCTTTCTCTAGTCTTGGTGAGCAGGGGCTACTCTTCGTTGCAGTGCGCGCGCTTCTCATTGTGGTGGCTTCTCTTGTTGTGGAGCACGGGCTCTAGGCACGTGGACTTCAGTAGTTGTGGCATGCGGGCTCAGTAGTTGTGGCTCGCGGGCTCTAGAGCACAGGCTCAGTAGTTGTGGCACACGGGCTCAGTTGCTCCTCAGCATGTGGAATCTTCCTGGTCTAGGGCTCAAACACGTGTTCCCTGCATTGGCAGGCAGATTCTTAACCACTGTGCCACCAGGGAAGCCCAGTATCATGGAATTTTAAAATTTATTTCTAATTAAACAAGTTTTTCATAATGTTTTATAAGTAAGAAATTAGAGGTTGAAAGAGGAAACATTACATATGTCAAGGAGCCAATGGAAATTAAGTGGGGGTGGAGGAAGAAGGTTTATCCTATTAAGGAAACATTAAAAAAATTAAAGTTATCTAGTAATTTACTTATTACTCAAATATATCAGATAATTTGGTATGAAAACCAAATTATTTCTGGACCTAATTTCTGGAATAGGAAATTAATTATACAGAATGTCTAAAAATTATTAGTATAAAATAGAAATAGAAGTTGTTCAGAAAATAAGTATAAAGAATATTTATGTGTGGTGTCTAAGGAAGCTGTATCCCAAATGAACCTCTTCTCAGATTATGAAACGTAGTTTTGAATACATTTCACATTTACTTACACCAAAATTGAATGTTCACCCCTACCTTTTGCCCACGTTTAAGATCACCCGTCTGGTTTTCCATTTCAGTGAATGTTATTGACCACTAGAGGGAGAAACAAGAAAGCCTTTGAAAATTTTGACAAATCAGAGAGATTAGTTAAATACCAGTAGTAAAATGTACTAATTGTAGTGAAATCCGAATTCAAGGAAGGCACTCACAGATACAGTTGTTGCTGGAGATCTGTCGATTCTATGGGATCCTGCAGAAATAATGCAACAGAAAGATGATGTGACTTCTCGCGCACATTCCATGGTTGACCAGCTAGATTATAGTTTTGTTCAACTTATGCCTTTACCCAAAGAGCAAGTGCAATAACTAAACATATTTAATAAGGATGAATAATGAAAGGATTAACTGCTTCAGACTTCAAACGTGGGAAAAGTGGCAGTAAAGGAAAAATACTACTATAATCAAAACAATTCCCCAATACTTTGCATTAAGTGAATTTGACAATTAATACTTAAAATTATATTTAAATATATAGAACATAGTTGTTATAAAGTGACTGAAGTTTCTAACCAGCTAAAGGTGTGTTTTTCCTAGACTACTCAATACATGGATTTATCAAGAGACAATTTCTTGAACTCTATTACTTTGTTGGAAAATTGTCTTTGAATTATTTGTTAACCAAGAAATTCCTGACCCTTTTAGTTGTAAGGAAAATTATAAAATGCATTAGTTCAACAAATAAATGTTGAACAACTATTCAGTGTTAGATATTCAGGAGATTCAAGACTGAATTGGACATGAATTCTTTTCTCAAGAAATTTATCGTCTAAAAAAACCTATTCATAAAAATCTGTAAAACAAGGTAGATGTGGAACATGCCATTAGAGAAGCAGAGTCAGGGCACTATGGGTGTTGAGAAGGAAAAGTTACTTCTAGTTTGATGTGTGTTTGGGGAGTGGTCGGGGTAGAGGGTGTGAAGGCAGGAGGAATCAGAGAAGGCTTCATGAAAGATGTGACATTTGAGCAGGGCCTAAAGATACTCAGGATTTAGAAATGTGGCAATGACAGGAGAAGCATTTAGGTGGAGGGAGCAGAATGAGCAAAGGCATGGAGGTAAAGTCCTGCTGGGCAAATGAAAAATGTATAAACACACAAACAGAAAACAGAAAAGCATAGGTGATCTAAAAACACATAAATTAGTCTAACGTGTGAAATATATTTGGATTAGCCTATAACTGTTTGTGATGGTTAATTTTATGTCAACTTGACTGAGCCATGGGGTGCCCAGATATTTGGTCAAACATGATTCTGGGTGTTTCTGTGAGGTGTTGGATGAGATTTAACTGATTTAACAGCTAGAACAGTAGACTGAATAAAGAAGATTGCTCTCCATAATGTGTGTGGGCCTCATCCAATCAGTTGAAGGCCTATCACATAAGGCTGACTCTCCCCTGGCAAGAGAGGATTCTCTTGCCTAATGGCCTTCAGACTTGAATGGGGACATCAGCTCTGCAGATTTTGGACTTGCCAGCCTCCATTCTTGCATGAGGCAATTTCTTATGTCTCTTTCTTTCTCTATAAATATATCCTATTGATTCTGTTTCTCTGGAGAACTTGGATTAATACACTGTTAATACTGTTTAAAAATAAGCATCTAATAATCTGCCAGCAATATCTATTTGGTACCATTTTGATCTCAGTGTTATGCTGAACAATGGGGAACACTAGAATAGTATCAACTGACAGAGAATGTATCTAATATATCTGAGAGCTACTTCAAAGAATAGATAGATATGCTGATAAAACTGATTTAAAAATAAATGTTCTAATTATTAATTTATTATTAAAGTAAAGGAAAAAATTAAAATTGTAACTCAGAGGAAAGAAGAAAAATAAATTATAACCCTAATAGTTTAATATAACCACTGTTAACATTTTGGTATATTTTCTTTCAGTAATTTTTCCCTTTGCAATTAAAAAAAAATAAATTTATTTATTTATTTTGGCTGTGTTGGGTCTTTGTTGCTGTGTGCAGACTTTCTCTAGTTGCACTGAGAGGGGGCTACTCTTCATTGCAGTGCGCAGGTTCTTATTGTGGTGGCTTCTCTGGTTGCGGAGCTCGGGCTCTAGAGCTCAGGCTCAGTAGTTGTGGTGCACAGGCTTAGTTGCTCCACGGCGTGGGATCTTCCCGGACCAGGGCTCGAACCCATGTCCCCTGCACTGGCAGCGGATTCTTAACCATTGCAGCACCATGGAAGTCCCTCCTTTGCAATTTTTAATGTACATAAAACTTTAGTGTACATAAAATCATGTAGTCAATTTTTTTACTTATTATATCCTAAACATTTCCCCATATTGTTTCAGTCTTAAGAACTAAAACTTTTGTTGCCTGTACAATATACAATCTGCAAACTTACTATAATTTTCATAATTATTTCCTTATTTTTGGATATTAGAGTTGTTATACAGATTTTTTCTCTATTTTTAAGATCATCAATATAAATATCTTTATAATTATAGCTTTTCATATTCTGAATTATTTCAGAATAAATTCCCAAAAGCAATACATTAGATCACAGGTATGAATACTTTTATAGTTAGTCTAAATTGCTTTCCAGGGACTTCCCTGGTGGTCCAGTGGTGAAGAATTCTTATTACAATGCAGAGGATGCGGGTTCAATCCCTGGTCAGGGAACTAAGATCCCACATGCTGCACCGCAACTACTGAGCTCACGCACCTCAACTAGACAGCCTGCGTGCCACAAACTACAGAGCCCATGCACACTGGAGCCTGTGCACCTCAACTAGAGAAGAGAAAACCCACATGCCACAGCTAGAGAGAAGCCTGTGTGCTGCAATGAAAAATCCCGCATGCCTCAATGAAGATCCAGTGTGCCACAACTAAGACCTGACGCAGCCAAATAAAATAAATAAATAATAAACAATAAACTTCTTAATAAAAAAGATTGCTTTCCACAAATGCTGTACCAACTTATAAGGCCACCGACATAAAACCTACTCAATATTCATTCTCATCTTTGTTAATAAAAGACTTTCTTTGATAGAGATGTGAGTTGTTATAAAAACCTCATGTCCTCAGACTCTCTTGCAGCTGGGTATGTCTTTAGGATTGTGTTCTGGTTTATGAAGGTAGCTGGGTTGAGCTTTTAGAAACAATTTCGTTTCACTAATTAAAAGGAACCAGCTGGCACACACCTTTCCCTTTTTCCCTTCCTTTCTCCTTGACTATAAGTAGGGCAGCCTTCTTGCAACTTTGACGATGAAGGCTACAAGTTAAGATGGTAGAACAGGAAGCTAGAAGCAGCTGGTGATTTTCTTGAACATCTGTACCAGCTCTGGACTCTTTCCTCTGGAATTCTTGTTACAAGAATAAATTAATCCATATTTAGTTAAGAAACTGCAGTCATATTTCTGTTGCATGAGACCAAAAGAAAATCTAATAGTAATGCATAGCAATTACATGTGCATAATTATTTCTCCTAATAGTGGATATTGTCACTAAAATTGGAGAGGCACTATATTGGTGATCTTAATTGCAAATCAAAATGCCTAACCTAAACTCGTTTAAACAAAAAAAGGGAATTTACTTGTTCATGTACTGGAGAAAATGTAGGCGTTGAACTAACTTTGGGCTTTACTAAGTGGCATCAATGATACCATTAGGTCAGATCTCTTTTTCCCTTCTCCTTTTCTCTCTCTCTTACACTATCTCCCCTTTATTTTCCTCTACTCGTTGGCCCCTTCTCTCCTACAGAAAATGGACTTCTTCCACTCAACTGGAGAAGCTGGCCAATAAGCAACTCCAGGCTTATGTTGGTCCAAAGTCAGCGAAAAGTGTGGAATGAGAGAACTTCCCACTTTTGTTCAAATATCAGTCCTGGGGAAGGACTCTGATTCATCAGGCCTGTGTCATGTGCTCATCCAAGGGAGAGGCAGACAGGACAATTGTGTTTGTCAGTCCCTCCAAGATCACTGGAATAAGGAAGGGGAAATTACTCAAAGAAAAAGTTGAGTGTTGACACCATAACATGGTAGAAAGTCTAAAACAACCTGTCATCAGCAACCATCTTTTACTAATAAAATGATCTTTATTATTATTTTAGTTTGCTTTTCTTTGAAGTTGAATATTTTGTCTGTGTATAAATTTTATTTCCTTTTTTCAAAATTCCGTCTTTTAAAGATGTTGACATTTCATTGACAACCAACCAGAATAAGTTTATACTTGACAAATCCGTTGAATATTCTCTTTATTTTGAACATAATGCCGATTTTGTGCTTGTAATCTAATATTCTGTATCTGGATATGCCATCCTCAAAGAATAGGAAATACATATGCTTTATAATGTTTATGTAGACATATTCTAAAGGTCCTAAATCTAGTGAGAAGAGTGGCAATTGGGCTAGACATAAATTTAATCAATAGGTGTACATGAGTCATGTAGTATATTTAGTATGGAGAGGTTAAACATATAGTAGATTCCCTTTCTGGGAGCTTACTGAATTGATTTTAATATATAACTTTGTGAGAATGCTTCTTTAGCTATTACATTGGCATATTGACATTATGGGTTGTTTCCCCAAACTCTGAATTATTCAAAATGAGATTTAAAAGCCCATTCAGGATTTAGGCTTTAGATTAAGGCGTAAAAAAGTAAAGCAAAAAAAAAAGTGGCCTAGAGGATCTTCTGGTAAACTATAAATATTTTATTACTTTTTTATTTACTAAATATTTATTCATTTGGTGTTTATGACAATTGTTTCATATATTTTTATGGTCCACATGAGATCTTATGATTTTGGAGAGCAGGGTCAGTGGCTGCAGATTCTCCAGTTCTTTACTTCCAGGCTTTGATGTAAGGGTAGCCCTAGTGTATCCCATGAGGCAAAGGAGTGAGAAACTAAGTCATCACAGCTTAGCCCACATAATCCCACCAAGCCGAATTTAAATGCCCTTCAAAGAAGGAAGATTGAGACATAAAAACAAGTGATGTATTGATTGTACAATGTACCCAGTATACTAAATCAACTTGATTCCCCTCTTGCTTGACGAAAAAGGGCTGGCAATAGAAATGAAAGAAAGTCTTTTCTCTGCCCTCCAGATCTGCTGCTATGTCTGGCTGCTCCAGACCAGCTGCCACCTGTAGTCAAGTACCCTGACATGCTGTTTGTCCTGAGAAAGAGCTTTGTTATCTCTTAGAGTATAAAAGAAATAACAGGTTGGGACTTCTCTGGCGGTCCAGTGGTTAAGACTCTGCGCTTCCACTGCAGGAGGCGCCGGTTCAATCCCTGGTTGGGGAACTAAGAACCTGCATGCTGCACAGTGCAGCCAAGAAAAGAAAGAAATAACAGGTTAAAATACTTGAGACATACCAGTCTGTCCACAAGCATTAATCACATCTGGACTTACACAATAAAGGCTTGTTCAGGGAAGGTTGCAAAATTGCCATTCATTTAGGCATCTGCATTTTGTATGGAGCCCAGAGCAAATGACATTTTGCTTCTAGCAGATACCTGGGGTCCTAGTTAGGGCTACATGCAGATTAAAGCCTCCTGATAGCCATGCAGTTTCATGCTTCTGTACCTTGTTTGTGTTTTGTCTCACCTGACTGGAAATCTGTATTTTGTCCTTTGGGAGTTAGCATGAGTTTATGTTCCCTTAGAAGTGTTTTTTGAACACATCCATTCTGATGTGAGCTAGGTGCCCCTTGTCTATACTCACAGAATATCTTGTTAATAATTATATAATAGAGCTCTAATATAATTGCTTTTCTTACCAGCCTGCTCCACTGTAATTTCAGGGCAGGCTGCAACTATGTTTTACTCATCTTTGAAATACTATGGCCTAGCAAAATACCTGGCCCAGTGGGCACTCAGTAAGTATTTGTTGAAAGGATGAAAATAGTTGAAGTTTATCCTCCGGGTTCCCTCATCTCCCTTCTTGTTTCCCCTCTTCTCTTTTGTGCTGCCACACCCTGCCTCACCCAATCTCACCATTTTTTCGTCTTCATCCATCCTCTTCATGACCTGCTAATGGCTCCAGTTGCCAGATCCCATTTGGTTTTGGAAATAAGTTTACTTATGTCATAAATTACAAACCGCTGGAGAGTGGGAAAAGTGTTGATCATTCATTCAAAAGTGTTGAATCCTTCAATAATTAGCACAGTAATTAGTTTTTCACACATTAGGTGTTTAAGTTTATATTTTAAAATGTATTGCTTTCATCCACTTATAAAAGCAATACATATTTATTGTAGAGAATTTTTAAAAATATAGAGTATCATTAATAATAAAAGCCACTTACCCATCACCTATAGATAAGTGCCATTAATATTTTGGTACATTGCTACATATAGCAATTCTTTCCTATGCATTTATACTCTTTTACTGTTTGCAAAATTGAGATCACACTGTATAAACTCTTTTTATCCTGACTTTTCCATTTACTGTTATATCATGAGCATTTTATCATGGCATTAAGTATTCTTTTAAAATGTCATTTATTTAATGCTTTTCTTATTTCTGGACATTCAGATCCAGTTTTTCCTTGTATAAACAAGTCTGTGATGAAATATCTGTGTATAAATCTTTACATTTCCAATCATTTCCTTAAGATAAATTCCTAGAAGAATTATTTGATCACTCTGTGTCAACATTTTAAGGTCTTTTGATACAAACTTCTAGAAGTGTTATATCACTTTATCATTTATTTGCTTACTTAACAAATATTTATCAAGCATTTACTATGTGCTTGGCACTATGTAGGGCTAGGATTATAATGGAGAAAAATGTACTCAAGGTCGTTGACCTGAAGCTCCTAGGGAGAGACAGGTAACCAACAAATAAATGAAAAAAGATAAAAGAATAACATATTGTTAGTAGTGCTCTGAGGAGAGCTCTGATAGAGTGGCACCCTGCTTTGATTTGAGTGGTGAGGGAAGGCTTTTCTTAGAGATCACATTTAATTTGAAAACCTGAAGGACTGAAAACGCACCAGCCATGGAGGTAGAGGGAAGGGTTTGTTGGGAAGAGTAGAATGGCAAAAAATGAGGTTGAGAGAGGTAGGTAGAGGCCGAAGGACCAAACAAAACATGGTTCTCTGTTAGGTGATAGGGAGTTATTAAAACAAACGAATCATGACAATGAATTTATAGGTATCAGCAAGTCAATATTTTATCACTTTTACTGAATATGTGCATTTTAACAGAAGTCTCCCAGAGATAATATTCTTAACTCAAAAGAATGCTCCCACGGATGGAACTTGGGACACCATGGTAGGTGAGCATTTCATTGCGTCTCAGATCACACTTTATATAGGGTGGCCTACATTTCCCACATCAGAGAGTTCTTTCTCAGGTTGTGTTCTTTTCTATCAATGCCCAGGAGTCTGCACAGGTATACTGGCCAAATACAGCAGCTCTTCATAGACCATGGCTCATCTTTCCTCTTCAACTCAGGTTAATAAAAGCTGTCCAGTCATGACTTTCTTGGATTGATTGCATATCTCCATGGCAGTGGAATTAGGTAAGATAAAAAGTATTTAATTTCAATATATTTGCCACATTTACATTTTCTCTCTACATAGATAATATATATTAGATTTTATATATAAATATATTAGATAATTTATTATATGATAGTTATATATTACATACAGTTGATATATTAAATATATAGATAATTTATAGAGAGATAATGTATATTGGATAGTAAGAATAATCTTTTGTATAGAGAATTAAGAAGGAATTAATGCTGTGAAAGTTTTCTACTTATATCTGAGATAGATATTGAGATTCAACAACAAGAGTTGTTTCAAATTCTAAATCCTTGGCTTTAATTAGTTTGTTTTTCTATTAGGAGTCAGGCTTTGTACTCAGCTTTCAGATTTATCTTTAAGTATTGTGCATAGATGTTTACTAAGCATTTTCAGATTTATACATATTTATAAATGAAAAGCTTACTTATTTATTCTTTTCGTGTCTGGATTTTATTTATTTCTTACTCATCAAAAAGAAAATGATCATTTATTAGAATTCAGACTTTTTTTTTTTTTTTTTTTTTTTTTTGCGATACGCGGGCCTTTCACTGTTGTGGCCTCTCCCGTTGCGGAGCACAGGCTCCGGACGCGCAGGCTCAGCGGCCATGGCTCACGGGCCCAGCCGCTCTGCGGCATGTGAGATCCTCCCGGACCGGGGCACGAACCCACGTCCCCTGCATCGGCAGGCGGACTCTCAACCACTGTGCCACCAGGGAAAGCCTATTTACATCTTTTAAGACAAAATATCCTCCATGAATATACAGTGCAGCAGTTTATTAGCACCAGCTTTGCAATTAGACTCTCCTGGTTCGAGTCCTGATTCTGCCAGCTCCTCTCCTATGTTACTTATCCTCAGGCAAATGGCTTGTTGTAAGTCTCAGTTTCCTTTGTTGTCTGTAAAATAGTGATTCATGCCTTACTTATTTTTGTGTTCTCTGGCAAGATACTTAACCATTTGACAACTCACTCATCTGTGGAATAAAAGCTGTAGTAATAGCTACAGTTCCTGGCATGTAGTAGGCGTTCAGTAGATGTTAATCATCATTAGTATGGCACCGGGTTAGCTGTGCTTAATAAACATTTGTTAAGTAACTGAGTGACACTAATCCCAGGTAGTAAGAAACTGATAGTGTTCTATAACTATGCATTCATCCAAAATTGTGTGGTGAAGGACCACTGGTAGGGAACAGTGGCTTTTGCTAATAATGTGCTAGCAAAGACTTGGAAATAAGTTTCTGATGACTTCCTAAAATGTGTGCCGTGGAACTCCTTTTCCAGTAAGTAAAGGTTGCTTTTTGAGGGGGAAAAATATCCCTGGAGAAATCCAATAGCTCCAGGAGGCCATAAAATTCTTGCTTTATTTTGACTTGGCACAGAATGAAGGGCACATACCTTGTTCTGAGCTGAAGAAGGTGCAGTGAAGTTTTTACTTCATGTTTCTCTTTTGTCTTTGGTGTGTAGGAGGGTCTACTGGTGCCCACCCAACATCCCTTCCCCCTTCTTCCTTGCCAGCAGAGTCCTGATTTTGTTTTGGTATCTACTCCTCATCCTCTTGACACAGGTAAATCCTGACTGGTCTGAGTCAATTATAACAATCCCCTCCCACACCCACACAAAGTCTGACTTAGGAAGGAGCATGAGACATAATTCTGACCAATGAGGAATGAGGGGAAATCTGCAACCTGGGAAAGGTTTCCTTAGTCTTAAAAAGAGGCACACAGGATGAAGCACGCTCTTTTTCTGCTGCACATTGCCATGTCGGGTTGGAAGGTTTGGAATTGTGGTAACCATCTTACAAGCTAGCTATCAAAATATAAACACATTTTCTCCTTAGAATCAATGAGATTCAATCTATGGCAGAATCTTAAGCATAGGTGTGAAATGACTTCTTTTTTGTCTCATGTGAAGTTGTTGTTATCTGGTGATTACAGTCTAGAGTTTTAGACTTTTGTCCAGTGTATTCAAATATACTGAAAAATTTTAGAGGTAAGAAATATATATAGTGTTGCTTACTTTAAATCTATCACTTTTTATTCTTATTTCCAGAAATAGCCTCAATCAACTGCTTACTTTTTAAATAGCTTTATTGAGACATAATTCACATACTGTACAGTTTACCAATTTAAACTATAGAATTCAATGGTTTTTAGTATATTCACAGGGTAACGTGTCCATCACCACAGTCAATTTTAGAGCATTTTCATTACCCCAGAAGAAACCTCATAACCATTAGCAGTCATTCCCAATTTCTATCCAAACCTCCCAAACTTAGGCAACCACTAACTTACTTTCCATTTCTATGAGTTTATTCAAAATTTCGTTCTTTTTTCTGGCTGAGTAGTAATTCATTATATGTATGTATGTATATATGTGTGTGTGTGTGTGTGTGTGTGTACCACATCTTCTTTACCCATTCATCTGTTGATGGACATTTAGGTTGCTTCCATATCTTGCCTATTGTAAATAATGCTGCTATGAACATTGGGGTGTATGCATCTTTTTGAATTAGTGCTTTTGTTTTCTTCAGATGTATACCCAGGAGTGGACTTGCTGGGTCATATGGTAGTTCTATTTGTAGTTTTTTGAGGAACCGCCATGCTGTTTTCCACAGTGGCTGCACCAATTTACATTCCCAGCAGCAGTGTACAAGGGTTCCCTTTTCTCCACATCTTTACCAACTTTTATTATTGAATATTTGTGGTCTTTTTGATGATAACCATTCTGAGAGGTGTGAGGTGATATCACATTGTGGTTTTGATTCGCATTTGTCTGATGATTATCATTTTGGGGTTGTTTATTGCTAGTGTGGAGGAATACAACTGATTTTTGTATCCTGCAATCTTATGAATTGTTTTACCAGCTCTAGCAGTTCTTAGTAGATTCATTAGGATTTCCTATGTATGAGATCATATCATCTGCAAATAGAGATAGTTTTGCTTTTTACTTTCCAATCTAGATGATTTTTCATTTACTTGGCTACTTGCCCTGGCTAGAACCTCCAGGACAATGTTGAGTAGAACTGGTGGGAGTGGACATCTTTGTCTTTCTCTTGGTCTTAGGGAAAAAGCGTTCTGTCTTTCACTATTAAGTAAGATGCTAGCTCTGGGTTTTTCATAGATGCCCTTCATCAGGATGCCTTGGAAGAGTGGAAGAGTAGTGACAGAAAGGAAGAAATGGAAAGGTAGATGTTGGTGGGTCTCACATTGAAGGTCTTGGGCCTTGCCTTTTGGACAAAGCCCCAAGGAAAGGGTATACCCCATGACTATTTTTTTTTTTTTTTGCGTTATGCGGGCCTCGCACTGTTGTGGCCTCTCCCATTGCAGAGCACAGGCTCCGGACGCGCAGGCTCAGCAGCCATGGCTCACGGACCTAGCCGCTCCGTGGCATGTGGGATCTTCCCGGACCGGGGCACGAACCCATGTTCCCTGCATCAGCAGGCTGACTCTCAACCACTGCGCCACCAGGGAAGCCCCCCCCATGACTATTTGAGACAGACAAGAATAGAGCCTATGCCATGCTCCATACAGGCAGAATTAGGGTTTGAGATAGAAACTAATTTAAGTTGTAGGAAAATAAAGTTATATTTCTTGCTCAGTGAAATTGTGAACTGACTCATAATCACTGTATTATTATTAATCAAAAAGTAGCTTTTATATAGGATCTTTTTCACTCATAACTAGCAATGAGCGTATACAATAAATAATTTCAAGTAATGTACTTTTTTTGTATGCCAGTCCTGTTCAATATGAATCGGTCCAGTGTCTTAGTGAATAAAGTTTTAAAAAGCTGGAACATTTTTAGGAATTAGCATTGATTTGTTAGGGAGTCTCTTGTGGATATAGCAGGGTATCTTTAATTGATTTGGAGTCAGAGAATGATACTGTTATAGAAAAGACAATCCCCTTTTACACAGAAATCAATGATGTTTTAGCATGTAAAAGCTGTTGGAATGCTGACTGAAGATTTGAATTTTGAAACATTCTCTTTTACACATTCAAAGGAAACATGTATTCATCTGTATAAAATTAAAAATTATACTTTCTTATTTGTAGGACTGTTGTGTAATCAGAAGCAGTATTTCATGCAAAATGTGGACATACATTATAATTTTCCTAGCAAGATAATTACTATACTGCATTTTAATGAAAGGAAAAACTCATCTAAGTTCTAGAATTTGGCACTAGAATTCAAAATAAAAAATACTTGAAATACTCTTTTTTTCCCACTCTTTTCAAATATTTTCTCAATTTAAGAAGCCTACATTATCATATCCATTTGAGTGCTTACTTCATTTCTCCTTCTTGAAAAGTTAGAAGAACATTGATATTGTGTGTTGTTCTTTATCCTGGATGCACATTAGAATTAACTGGGTTTGCTTTTATTTTGTTTTATTTTATTTGTTTTTGGCTGTGTTGGGTCTTCGTTGCTGCACATGGGCTTTCTCTAGTTGCAGTGAGCAGGGGCTACTCTTAGTTGTGGTGCACGGGCTTCTCATTGCTGTGGCTTCTCTTACTGTGGAGCACGGGCTCTAGGTGTGCAGGTTTCAGTAGTTGTGTCATGCGGGCTCAGTAGTTGTGGCTTGCGGGCTCTAGAGCACAGGCTCAGTAATTGTGGTGCATGAGCTTAGTTGCTCTGTGGCATGTGAGATCTTCCTGGACCAGGGCTTGAACCCGTGTCCCCTGCATGGGCAGGTGGATTCTTAACCACTGCGCCACCAGGGAAGACCCTAACTGGGTTTGCTTTCGAAAAGTAACAACACCTGGACATCCTGGGAGTGAGGGTTTGTCACTGGTATTCATTAAAAGCTCCCCAGTGATTTTAATGTACAGCCTGGGTTGAGCCTTGCTTTAAATGATCACCAAAACTGGTGAATTTCATGGTATGTAAATTATACCGCAATAAAATTGTTTAAAACGATGATTACCAGCAGGTATCTAAAACTTCACCAAAATAAAGTGTCATACCCATATGAGTATCAGGTGCCAACAGTACCAGTTTACCAAGGACTGGCCCCACCACTAAACCTGGGAGAATCTGAGCACACCGGAAGAGCTGGTCACTCTATAATATGGAAGAGATGGCCTTCCTGGATGAGGAGGGCCTCTTCCCCTCCTTAGCTCAGGTTATTTGAGGAGAGACGTAGAAGGGCTAGTTTCTTGCTGTTCTAGGAGACACGTGTTGTTGCTACTTCTCTACCACACACCCACTCATTATCATCTTCTTTTCTGGCTTCAAACCCCACCATCTCATTGAAATTACCCTCTTAAAGATGACCAATGACTTCTTTGTCTCTGAATCCAATGCTCATTCCTCCCTTCTTCCTTGCTTTCTGTGGCATAGTGTCATCTGCTTTTCCTATCTCTCTTCAAACTATTCGCATTTCCTTTGCTGGCTTCATTTCTTCTTGTTCGTCTCCTAGAACCATTTTTCATGGTTCTGTTTTTGGCTCTCTTTTCTTGCCTATACATGCTCATGATTCCACCTGTTCTTTTCTGCATATATTCTTTGTTGTCAGTAGCTGTTATTATGACCGGGCCACCCATTCCCCCTCAATACCCATGGCCTTGTTGAGGTAACAGTAGAGATGGATCTGGCTTGTAGAATCTTAGAAAACTTCATTGTTTTCATGATGAGTCCTGACATTGTGGGGGCCAGGGGTGTGATGTGACATCTAAGACAGATTCACAGGAATTAACTTTGACAAAGGTTTGTATTTGCTGCCTCAATAAACTGCAAACCCCATGAGGTACTATTATATCCTTAGCATTTAGCAAAGTGCCTGGCACATAGTAGGTGCTAAAAAATAGAGTAACACATTTTTTTTTTTTTTTTTTTTTTTTTTTTGTGGTACGCGGGCCTCTCACTGTTGTGGCCTCTCCCGTTGCAGAGCACAGGCTCCGGACGCACAGCGTCCATGGCTCAGGGGCCCAGCCACTCCGCGGCACGTGGGATCTTCCCGGACCGGGGCACGAACCCGTGTCCCCTGCATCGGCAGGCGGACTCTCAACCACTGCGCCACCAGGGGGACTGCACCACCGGGGAAGCCCCCTGAGTAACACATCTTAAACATCAACACATTTTCATTCACTTCTCAGTTCAGCCTCTCACATCATAAGTCATAAGACATAAGTCACGTGCCAAAATGAGTAGAAGGGGGTGGGAAGAACATGATTGTAGGTTAAGATGTTTTTCCTAAGTGTGTTCTTGAGTCCTCTCAGGATATTATGACATATAGCTTCCACCCGTGAGCCCTGGAAAAGTTCCTGGATGGTTCTAAATACTTTAGAGATGAAGCTATTGCCATTCTAATTCCTGTCAAACTTCAAGATTCCATAAATCATAACAATAGTATCTAAGTGTATCCTGGTTCCAAAAGAACTATGTATTATCCTAAGTAAAAAGGAATGCAGTGAAGAGTCTGTAAGGTGCCTAGAAGGAAGAGAGTCAAAGGGGAGAAGATTGACATCATGTTTCTACTTCTGTCTGAGAAGATGGTGGACAGATCACCAGGCAGAAGAATTACTGTTCCATTCAGATGTCCCTCTATGGGGTTAAGGAGTGCATGAGGCTATCACAGCTTTGACATTGTTCAGCTAATTCTCCTAGCTCTGATTCTGTGATGAGCAAAAGGAGTCAGATATTCTAGCTACCTACGTACACTTTTCTAAATAAAGTGAGCCCTACAGTTGAGCTGAAAGTGGTTTGTCATTTTAAAATTAAAATTCTGACCTTACATCAGTCTGCTTTTTAGCATGCGTTAGTTGTCCCAAACCCAGTCAGCTTTGGAGACACTGACAAAATAGAATTTCTTTCTATCTGCAAAACTAGAGCTCACACTGGGGAATGCAGTAGCTAAATCAAAAAGATATTACCCTGTGAACAGTAAGCTGACCCCTTAGATCATGTTCTGGCTCTCCTGTTTCTAACTCCAAAATCTCTATTTCACTTCTCTAGCTCTAACTTCTCTTGAGTTTTAGTTATCTGGGCATCTCCATCTGGATATCGCAGGTCCATCTCAAACTCATCACTAAATGCAAATTAATCATCTCAAACTCCCAGTTCCACATTTCTGCTTTGGATTTCTTCCTAGGACCTCTAGCCTCCATAGTACTTACTTGTTTTATCCACTGTCTGTCTTCCTCTACCAGAATGTAAGCTCCATGAGGGTAAGAACTTCTGTAAATTTTGCTCACTGCTGTTTCTCCATTGCCTACAATAGTGCTTGGTGTGTGGTGGGTATTCAATGGATATTTGTTAAATCAATATTTACCCAGACTTGCTCCTGTCCTGGACTAATGCGATCACTGGTTTTCATAGCACTCTGATTTTCCAGTTTATCCAGGCTCAAATCCTTGTAGCTCGTTTTTAACTCTTCCCTATCCTCCTCCTATACCCACTTTAATAACTGCTTACAATGTTGTTTCCAAATATCTTTTAGGGTAATGTCATCCTTTCTATTCTCATTACCCCTGTTATAAATTAGGTACTTGAAAACTCTAACTGGGACTATGAAATAGAAGCTACTAAGTATCATGTTCTCTAGGTTTTTGTTACTTTAATTAATCCTACCTATCACCGCCAGATCAATCTTACTTGGAGCTCAGCTCTCATTATGTCACTCCCTTACTTAAGGCTCAATACTGTTTAAATACAGAATAGTCAGTCTGGCATTTGGAAGTGCTGTGATATGACCCCAACCTTTCACTTCAGTTTATCTCCCACTTTTCCTTTACAGATTCCTTATGGTATAAACACACTAGGCCACTTGTTCTTTGACTACTCCTTGAACTTTCCTACTTCTGTACCTTTCTCCATATAGTACCTTCTTCAGGAATGTTCATTACCAAGTATTTCTTGTGGTATTTGCCTTTGTGCAGATAACTAATATCCATATACTACAATCTCTTGATTCATCAGTTTTGAAAACTGACTTATTATGGTAGATGAGGATTTAGCTCTTTCACACAATCACATTTCACCTCTGTGCCAGATGTCTCCTGTTTGTCCCTCCAGTTCCACCATCCACCCACTCTCTGTCCCAAGAATCTCACCTGTATGGATCACATCTGTGGCTCCCATACTGTCTGGCTTCTTGTTGGGTTTGGTCAGTGGGGAGCAGATAGGAAGTCTGAGGAAGGGAAGTGAGAGAGGCTAACCCTAACTTTACCCTAACTCCCTCCCAGTGACAAAGGTCATTGTTTCATACAAAGGGGCCTTACAGCTTTCTTCTTTTGGGTTTTGGCCACTACTCCCTTCCTTCCTCCTTTGGACCTAGGGGGTCCAATACTGTGATTCTCTTACGTACTACCCAATCTTTGTAAATAATCCCTTTGTAAACACACTCTTTTGGTTCATCCTAATTTGAGGGTACCATCTACTTCCTGTTGGGATCTGACTGACAGCTATACTCTCCTTCTATCCTCCCAATTTAGTTATATTAAAATTTTTGGTTAATTCAAAATTTGTTTAAAATAATATATTACAAATATCATAGTGTTTCCTAAGTATATTTTCTTTCTGGCACAGTCTTTTATTTTTCCACACGTTGGTTAATATTTCATTTTTTTATTTCTTAGGTTTTTAAAAAATTTTTGCTAATTCTTTCTAGGAAGATGGTTGAACACATTAGGCACTCTATAAATTCTATTTCTTCCTGGAAACCTCCTTCTTGGACCCTACCCTCTTTCTGTTTAATCATGTTTAGGAATTGTCCAGGCTGGCTATCAATACCTCTAGAATCCTATTACTTCCTTGGTTTACTTCTTTGTTTTGCTGACGCACATACTCTAGTAGTGTCCTAAGAAATGATAGATGGGAAGTGAACTTCTTGAAGCCTTGAATATCTAAAAAGAGTCTTCGATAATTTAGTTGGGTACAGAATACTAGCTTGAAAATGGCTTTTATCTCAGTTTTGAATTGCTTTATTTTCTTCTAATTTCTTTAGTTTCTGTTGAGAAGTGTAGTGTCCTTCTAATTTCCTAACTTCTGAATGTACCTTTAAGAAGTGTTTAGAAGGGCTTCCCTGGTGGTGCAGTGGTTGAGAGTCCGCCTGCCGTTGCAGGGGACACGGGTTTGTGCCCTGGTCCGGGAAGATACCACATGCCGCGGAGCGGCTGGGTCCGTGAGCCATGGCCGCTGAGCCTGCGCGTCTGGAGCCTGTGCTCCTCAACGGGAGAGGCCACAACAGTGAGAGGTCCGTGCACCGCAAAAAAAAAAACAAACAGAAGTGTTTAGAAGATGTGTCATTGTATTGGCCTTTTGATGTTTTCACAGTGGTTGGCCTTTGATATATCCTTTCAGTCTGGAAATCTGTATCCTTCAGTTCTTGACATTTTCCTTGCATTATTATAGAAGACACTCTTAGTTTCCTGGTCAACAGACATTCTCCTGATATTCCTTGCTAACAGAATTCTGATTTTATCCAAACAGCAATGTGCCCAGTCCCAGAGCACAAATACATAATGAATGATAAAGCTAGACATGGTAATCCCATTCCCATTTGCCAGATATTTGTTTTTCCAGTTTAACTTTGTAACTGATGGTGGCCATGTAATGCTTTTCTGGTTAGTGAAATAAAAGAAGTTTGCTGGGGGAAGGATGGTTTCAGGGGATGGTTTTATTTTCTGATATGAGTCAGATGCATGGAAAGAGTTCATTGTGTTGTCTCTTTTTCCCTGCTTTGGATGTACTTGTGAAAGGGCATGTTGTCACTTTAAAATTGTGATAGCCATCTTGCTATGTAGAGGAGACAAACTTAAGGCCAAAATGCCAAAATACTGAGATACGGCAGAGTTGATTGAGTCAATGCCCCAAACGTGGAACAGCCTACCTCCGGACCTCATGTTATATGAGATAATTAAACACTTTTATTATTTTTGCTGTTTTTGCTTGGCTATTTTGTCAACTGCAACCAAAGTGACTTCTAACTGAAGCATAGTTTGTTGATAAAATTTTCCCCTTAATTTTCTCTATTCCCCTTTTGGAACTCCTATTAGTTGGGGCTCTTACATTAATTTTCTTGCCTCTTTCTCCCCTTTTTCCCCCCATCCTTTTCTCACTGTTCTAGTATTCTGGGAAATTTCCTCAGTTTTAGCTTTCAACCGTTCTACTGAATTGTTTATTTCGGCTCTCCAATTTCTAATTTCCGAGATCTCTTCTTTGATAGTTCTTAAGAAATACATCTTGTTTTCATGGATGTAACATTCTATTTTAAATCTGAGACTGTTAATTATTGTTTTGAAAAGTTTTCTTCTGCTACCTGCATTGTCTCTATTTCTTCTGAGTTACTCTTTTCTGTTTTTGTTTTTTTTTTAAGGTTGGAGGCTTTCTTCAATTGTCAGGAGATATAAAGATGTCTTTTTATTTTTGCCAAAGGTCCTAGAAAGTTGATTGGAAGCTTTATGTATGTGAGTGGACTACTTTGTAGGGTGGTTAGGTAGCAAGTAAGCTCTTTTTTTTTTTTTTTTGAAACTCCAAAAGAGCAGCATCTGTAGATATTTTCTTTTAGGATTTTAACTCTCCAAAAAATAATCCTCAAAGAGGTATACGGATACCTGCAAGCATTCTAGAAGCAGGAATAGTGATGGTAAAAGTGATTATGGGTCCCACAGTTAGACTTTTGCTTAATCCTTCTCAGTGATGTTCTGGCAAATAATAGCAACTAGCTCTCTGAAAGAAGAAAAAGCCCTGATTTGTAACAACCCAACATCTGTGGTATAAATATTCCTACCATGTCCAATTTCAGGCTATTAACATGATGTCACTGAATGCAGAGTTGGGAAGACATGCACAGTAGTTCATCATTATATAGTATTTCTGTCATGCAGATACAATAGATATAAATAATCTCAAGAGTATAAATAGTAAAATGTAGGGAAAATAATTAGGAAGTTAGAGCCTTTGAGTATATATTATGTCTATTTTTGATACAATTTATTTAGTTGTAAGCTTATATAATTTAATTTTTTTTCATAGCTGTGTTTAACAATTGGCTTACAAAATTCCTGAAAATTTAGCAGTTCCTATGAGCTAGTACAAATTAACTCTTGTACAAATTAACTCTGGAGCATTGCTGCTGTTTCCAGCCCCAGTCCATCACCCTTCACTGTGTCTGGTCTTTCTGACTCTGGAGTCTATTGTTGATTTTCTTCTGACAAAATAGTCCTGGTATTCTGTAAGGGGGTGGTGGAGGATAAAGAGTGATGGCCTAAGCGAGTAAACCTAGGGATCTTCAGCTTGTTGTGCAGACTTTCAACAAATTCCTATATTTTCATTTTCATACCTAACTCTTGCTTTCCATGGGAACTGATGCCACAAAGTCTTAAGCTCTCTTTGGCACTGCCAGTACAATAAGCTTCTCTTTAGGCACTTAACAGCAGTGCCTCTGCCCTCCTGGGTCCATTGCTTCTGTTCCATCTGCTTTCTGTCTTCCAAGACTTTGACCTCACTTGTTGGTTATTATCTTCTCTCCCATTTTCTTTGTTCTTGTGGGTTTATAAATTTTATATTTCCTTTTACCATTAGTGAGAGCAAATAAATGTGTTCAGCTACATATGCTTAACTGGAAAGATAGCTGAATAAGTACTGCATTTAAAAATTGTTGAACTGACTTAAGATTCCTGGATGCTTGTAGTAGCAACTAAACTCTGTCAGTTAACAGCAACTTATCACTAACCACTGATTTATTTAGTATAGTATTGTGTTCTAGGCCCTTAGATATCCATTTTAATTTTTCCTCCACATGCTTTTTTTAAATGAAATTTTTATTTTAGAATAATTTTAGGTTTACAGAAAGTTGTGAAGATTGTACAGAATGTTTTCACATACCCCACATTCACTTTTCCTTATTATAAATATCTTACCTTAATGTGTTACACTGGTCACAATTAATGAACCAATATTGATACATCATTATTAATTAACGTCCATACTTTATTCAGGTCTCTTAAGTATTTTACCTACTGTCCTTTTTCTGTTCCAGGATCCTATCTAGGCTACTACATTAAATTTAATCATCATGTCTCCTTAGGGTCCTCTTGGCTGTGACAGTTTCTCACACTTTCCTTGCTTTTGATGACCTTGACAATTTTGAGGAGTGCTGATTAGGTATTTTATAGAATGTCCCTCAACTGGGATTTCTCTGTTTTGCTCATGATTAGACTGGGGTTGTGGGTTTTGGGGAGGAAGACCACAGAGATACAATGCCATTTTCATCGCATCATATCAAGGGTACTGCAATATTGCAACATAATTCTGATGCCAACCACCTGGAGTTAGCACAGACTCCAGATTAAGGGCACAGTCAACAAGACTGTCCATGCTTCAGATGCCAGTTTGGGGTTTCCCTGCCCACCTGCACTTCTGATCAAACGGCTACAAATTCAGGTGTTCCCACAAACCCCTGAATTAGCAGTTTTGCTAATTCACTTAAACAACTCACATAACTCAGGAAAGAGGTATGTTTATGATTACAGCTTTATTATAAAGGATACAAATCAGAACTAGCCAAGTGAAGAGAAACATAGGGAGCAGTTTGGGAGGATCTCCAACACAGAGTTTCCATGCTCTCTCCCCATGGAATCAGGGTGCATCACCCACCTGGCACATCAATGTGCTCACCAACCAGGAAGCTCTTCTGAGCTTTGGTGTCCTGCATTTATATTGAGATTTCATTACATAGGCATGAGTGACTGAATCATTGACCATGTGATTGAACTCAGTCTCCAGTATACCTCCCCTCCATGGATGGGGTCAGGCTGGGCTGATATCACCTGGCTCAAAGACCCAACCCTCTAATCACATAGTTGGTCTCTCTGGCCTGACCAGCTTCCATCCTAAGTTATTAGCATAAACTCAGATATGGTCCAAGGGACTCATGAATAACAAAGATACCCCTATCACATGGGAAATTCCAAGGATTTAGAGTCTCCTTCCCAGGAACTAGGGATAAAGGGCCGTCAAGTTCTTTATTATATAACAGGTACATACGATCAACATGACCTTTCTCTGTTGATGTTGACTTGATCACCTGGCTGAGGTAGTGTTCGTCAGGTTTCGTTACTGTAAATTTTCTCTCCCTCCACCTTTTTTATACTGTACTCTTTTACTGGAGAATAGCATTATTTACATTCTTTTTAAATCATTTTCTTTTATTCCTGACTCCTTGTTTGTACTTTATTTTTGGAAATAATATTACTAGTCAGTGCTCATCCCCATTTTGATTTGATTTTTTTTTTTTTGGCCGCACTGTGGGGTCTTAGTTCCCTGACCAGGGATGGAACTCCTGTCCCCTGAAATGGAAGCATGGAGTCTTAACCACTGGACCGCCAGGGAAGTCCCCCCATTTTGAGTTGGGTGGGATTACCAAAATCTAGAAACTCTAAATCAGAACATGCACAGAAGATAAAAGCACAGAAGATAAAAACAGAGCTTTAAGTAAAAATTGCAGTTGCAAAGATCCTGAGTGTTTCTTTTTTGATAACACTCAGAATCCTTGAAGGGATGGAATTATCTCATATGAGATAGAGAAGTGCAGCTCAGAGACCTGTACGATGAAGCTGTGGAAAAGAGCAAGAGAAAATATGATTTTGACATTATATTTTTGTCTTAATTTTTATTTTGGAGATTTAATACTGGAATTCTGTCTTTGGAAGGCATGGGGTAGCTTTTTTTTCTCACCAACATTTTATTATAAAAATTTCAAACATATAGCAAAGTTGAAAGAATTTTAGAGTGAAATAATTCTACAGTGAAACCTATTCATACCACCTAGGTTTACTATTAACTTTTTATTCTACTTGTTCTGTCACATAGCCATCTGTTCATCTGTCTATCCATCTATTAACCCATCTAATTTTTTTGATGCATTTTAAAGTTAATAGCAGGTAACAGTATTCTTCTCCCTAAATACTTCATTCAGTATGTGAACCAATAACTAGAGTTCAGTACAGTTTTTAAAATGTGAAATTTACATGTAATGAAATGTGCAAATCTTAAGTGTATATTCACTGACTTTTACACATAGGTATGGGTAGTCCAAAGCACTATGACATATGGGACATTACCATCCCTCCAGAAAATTTCCCTCATGCCCCTTTCCAAATAATCTCTGCCCTCACCTCCTCTGAAATCACTGGTCTAATTTTTTCTCCACCATGGATTATTTTTGCCTCTTCTAGAATTTGATATAAATGGAATCATACAGTATGTGCTCTCATGTGTAAGATTTCTTTCATTAGCATAATGTTTTTTAGATTTATTTATGTTGTTTCATGTCTGTTCCTTTTCATTGCTTGTTATTTATAAATATACAATTTAAAAATCCATTCTTCTATTTATGTACATCTGGGCTATTTTCAATTTGGAGCTATTATGAATAAAGCTGTTATGAACACTTGCATTCAAGTCTTTGAGGGAAATATGTTTTCATTTTATGTCTAGGAGTGGAACTGCTGGGTCATAGGATAGTTGTATAATTAGGTCTTCTAATGCCAGACTATTTTCCAAAGTGGTTATGCCATTTTAAATTCCCACCAATAACATAAGAAAGTTTCAGTTACCCCACAACCTTGTCAATATTTGGTTTTGTCATTCCTTTAAATTTTAACCATTCTAGTGGTGTGTTGTAACTGATATACCATTGTAATTTTAATTTCCCTGTTGACTAATAATGTTGAGTACTTTTTTCACGTACTTGCTGGCTATTAATGTATCTTCACATTTTTTTTTTTAATTTAAAAATTTTTTTATTTTTTGGCTGCGTTGGGTCTTTGTTGCTGCGCACAAGCTTTCTCTAGTTGCAGCAAGCAGGGGCTACTTTTCGTTGCAGTGCATGGGCTTCCCATTGTGGTGGCTTCTCTTGTCGCGGAGCATAGGCTCTAGGCACGCAAGCTTCAGTAGTTGTGGCACACGGGCTTAGTTGCTCCGTGGCATGTGGGATCTTCCTGGAGCAGGGATCGAACCTGTGTCCCCTGCATTGGTAGGCAGATTCCTAACCACTGCGCCACCAGGGAAGTCCCTATCTTCAGTTTTATGAAACATATTTTCAAACATTTTATCTATTTTTCAGTTGAGTTGTCTTTTTATTGTGAATCGTGGGTATTTTTTTTTTTTTTACATTATAGATCAGTTCTGTCGCATAGAATTTTCTGCATAGTCCAATATATTTATTGTGAAATGTGGCTACTGCAAATGAGGAAGTGTATTTTTTTTTTTTTGCAGTATGCGGGCCTCTCACTGTTTTGGCCTCTCCCGTTGCTGAGCACAGGCTCCGGAGGCGCAGGCCCAGCGGCCATGGCTCACGGGCCCAGCCGCTCCGCGGCATGTGGGATCCTCCCGGACCGGGGCACAAACCCGTGTCCCTTGCATCGGCAGGTTGACTCTCAACCACTGCGCCACCAGGGAAGCCCGAGGAAGTGTATTTTTAATTGTATTTAATTTTAATTAGTTTAGATTGAAATAGTTACATTGGCTAATGACTAGCATATTGGACAGTGCTGTTCTAAAAACTAGTCCTTATCAGATACATGTTTTGTGATTATCTTCTCCCAATCTGTGGCTTGCCTATTCATTTTCTTTTCTTTTTTTTTTTTTTTTTGTCTGCATTGGGTCTCTGTTGCTGCGCGCGGGCTTTCTCTAGTTGTGGCGAGCGGGGGCCACTCTTCGTTGCGGTGTGCAGGCCTCTCACCACGGTGGCTTCTCCCGCTGCAGAGCACGGGCCCTAGGCGCGTGGGCTCAGTAGTTGTGGCTCACGGGCTCCAGAGCACAGGCTCAGTAGTTGTGGTGCACAGGCTTAGTTGCTCTGCGGCATGTGGGATCTTCCCGGACCAGGGCTCGAACCCGTGTCCCCTGTGTTGGCAGGCGGATTCTTAACCATTGCACCACCAGGGAAGTCCCTATTCATTTTCTTAATGGTATCTTTTGATGAGGAGAAGTTTTAAATTTTGATCAAGCTTAATTTTTCAATTTTTTCTTTAATGGTTATTGTGGTCTATGACCCATCTAAGAAACTGTTGACTACTCCTAAGACACGACTTTTATGTTTGGGTTTATGATCCACCTTGATGGTGTTTGGTGGGAGTCAGGGTTGTTTGAATACCATTGTTAAAAAGACTTTCCTGATTGGATGCTTTGGCACCTTTCTGAAAAACAGAAAACGATAAGTGTGGATCTATTTCTGTTCTCTCTTTCATTGATTTATTTACTGAGCGTCATGCCCTTACTACACTGTTTCGATTACTATAGTTTTAAGTCTTAAAGTCAGACGTCCTTCAATTTTGTTCTTTTTCAAGATTGTCTTGAGTATTTTAGGTCCTTTGAATTTCCATATAAATTTTAGAGTCAGCTTGGTAATTGTTGGGATTATGACTGGGATTTTTGTTAAATCTATAGATCTTAGATATGATGAAAGAAATGTTTTATATTTTTAATCTTGAGATTTTTAGGAATGGATGTCTCTATAGGTTGATGTATTTTAATACTTTGTCAAGAAGGAAAACAGGATCTTCTATGATCCAGGCCAGAAGAGATCCTATAATAGTCTTTGTTTCTTCCATTTTGTATTGTTTATTCAGAGGGACTTTGAACAATAATTTCCTAGGCAGTACCTGGGGATAGAGTTGCAGACTCTATGGACCATGAAAAGTCAAGAATCTAGATTCCAAAAGACAGAACAGAAACCATTTCCAAGGTGAACTACTGATGCTAAATGTGAAAAATCCATGTATTATTCTGTGACTTATGTCCTATTTAAGGAAGGCAATAAACTGTGTGATTTTTTCTTCTCTGTAGCATCTCTAAACTATTTTTTTCTTTCTTTTTTTTTTTTTTTTTTGCGGTACGTGAGCCTCTCACTGTTGTGGCTCTCCCGTTGCGGAGCACAGGCTCCGGATGCACAGGCTCCGCGGCATGTGGGATCTTCCTGGACTGGGGCACGAACCCGTGTCCCTTGCATCGGCAGGTGGACTCTCAACCAGTGCGCCACCAGGGAAGCCCCATCTCTAAACGATTTTGCCTTGGTTTTTCTCAACATTATTTTAGGAAAAGTGAAGCTTCACAACTTTGTTCTCTTCAATTCTTATTTTAATTCAATATGAGCTTGGAAGATAAATCTACAGATTATTTAGTTAAATCTCTTCATGTTGTATACGAAGTAATAGTTAAATGATTTGTTTAAGATCACTGAGCTAGTTAGTAGCAGAGTTCTGACAATATTCCAGGCTTTCCAACCTCTCTACTCCACTGATATTTCCACTATGCTTTGCTGTCATAATAGCTAACCAGTGAGTAATTCCTGAGCCCCTATAATGTGCCTAGCATTGGACTATTTATAGATGATATAAATTATCATTATGATATAGCTCTGATCCTCAAATACCATAGAGTCCTGTGTAAGACAAGAAACAATTAGAAAACAGTAAAAGGCAATGTATAATAATGTTCCAAGTTGGATCAAATTTTGGATAAAATGCTATAAATGCATATAGAAGTAATACTGTGACTCATTTTAAATAAATCTGGCTGTGTTAGAGCAATATAGAACTGTAATTGAAAGCAGGTTGTACAAGAGAGATCTGAAACAGGCTAGCTGTATAAAATGAATGAAGTCAAATTGCACCTTAAATTCATGCTCTGTTAAATAAAATGTTAACAGTTGTTAAGAAGGTGAAGATTAATGCTTGATGAAATTATTAGAGAAGGATTTATGGAAGAAGTAGGGTTTGAGACATAATTTCAAGGATTGATGGAATTATAAAGGGCGAAGGGGATTATAAACTATTATATTTGGGATACAAACACTATTTTAATGAAAATTTGAATACATTATAAATTAAAATGTAATTTTAATGCAGTTCAAGAGAAGGCCATTAAATATCTTTATGGGTTTCTGAAATAAGTTACTTTTTTTTTTTTTTTTTTTTTTGCGGTACGCGGGCCTCTCACTGTTGCGGCCTCTCCCGCTGCGGAGCACAGCCTCCAGACACGCAGGCTCAGTGGCCATGGCTCATGGGCCCAGCCACTCTGTGGCATGTGGGATCTTCCCGGACCGGAGCACGAACCCATGTACCCTGCATTGGCAGGTGGACTCTCAACCACTGAGCCACCAGGGAAGCCCGTTACTTTTAACTAAAGCTAATGAAGCCTAAATTTATATGAGAAGGTTAAAGGTGGAAAATGCCTACTGAATTAAGCAGTTGAGTAGAAATTTAGGTTTTTTCCTGCAGAGGTGGTGCTATTTTGCCTAGGTGCTTCTTCTATGACAGCTGGTCCAAATGGAATATTGTTTTTTCAACAATATTCCTTAAAGGTAATGAGAGACCTGTATTTCCATCTTGCTTTCAACAATTTGCCCTAAAAAAAAATAAACTAACATCTCTGACTCCATATTTCCTTATCTAGAAATGGGATTAATAATAACTTCACTGCCAACCTCATGGCAGTTGTGAAACCTGAGCAAGATAATGTGTGTAAAAATGCTTTGGAATCTTTCAATATAAGATTCAGTAAGTCGTAAGGATTTTACGGATTATGGTCCAATGGAGATTCTATGAAGATATTTTTAGAGATAAATACTGCAGAATTCTCTGCAGCATTGACTTGGATTGTTTTCAAAGATTCTAATAAGCACTATGTATTATATTTTTCCTGGGGTGTAGATAACTATATATGTGTGCAGTATGATTAATTGAATGCTTCATATGTACTGAATCATCTTTCATAAACTGGGCTGATTTACAACTATGCAGTTAGGTGTTATTTAGAGTGTCATTGGAAAATTGTTTGTGTTACTTTTTATTTATACATTATATACAAAAAATTGCTTTCTTCATATCTGTATCCACTCTGTAATTGACCTATATAAGAAAATAATCTGAAAAAGAGTGGATATATGTATATGTATAACTGATTCACTTTGCTAAACAGCAGACACTAACACAACATTATAAATGAACTATACTCCAATAGAAATTAATTAAAAAAAATAAAAAATCCACACACATACAAAAAGAAGTAAGTTCAGCTGTTACTAACAAAAACAGATCTTGGTTTGTGATGTAAAGAGTCTTCAGTTCACTGCCTCCATGTCCCTATTCTCTAGCATCTGATACTATAATCTTATTTTATGGGGTTTGATAATTAATATTATAAAAATTAATAAATTATCAGTGATCAAATAACATTTAACTCTTGACAAATGTTCAAAATACACAAAGGACTTGATTTCTTAACAAAATATGCATATTTTTTCATATGGCAAAAAAGAATTGCCCTTTTATGTCAATTATATTTCAATTAAAAAAAAAAGAGAGAGGGACTTCCCTGGTGGCACAGTGGTTAAGAATCTGCCTGCCAATGCAGGGGACACGGGTTTGAGCCCTGGTCTGGGAAGATCCCACATGCCACGGAGCAACTAAGCCCCTGCGCCACAAGTACTGAGCCTGCGTTCTAGAGCCCGCAAGCCACAACTACTAAAGCCTGCACACCTAAAGCCCGAGCTCTGCAACAAGAGAAGCCACTGCAATGAGAAGCCCGTGCACCACAACGAAGAGTGCCCCCCACCTTGATGCAACTATAGAAAGCCCGCATGCAGCAACGAAGGCCCAACGCACACAAAAAAATAAATAAAAAGAGAATCACCTATAAGAAATCATATATTGACTATATTCTTATTTTTTAAAAAAATATTTCAATCTTTTCTTTGTGGATTACGCATTTTTAAAAAATTTATTTTGCTTATTTATTTGGCTGTGTCGGGTCTTTAGTTGCAGCATGAGGGGTCTTTGTTGAGGTGTCCGGGATCTTTCGTTGATGCACAGGCTTCTCTCTAGTTGTGGTATGCGTGTTTTTCCTCTCTCTAGTTGTGGCGTGCAGGCTCCCGAGTGCATGGACTCTGTAGTTTGCGGCATGTGGGCTCTCTCATTGAGGCGTGTGAGCTCAGTAGTTGTGGCGAGTGGGCTTAGCTGCCTCAAGGCATGTGGGATCTTAGTTCCCCAACCAGGGATCAAACCTGCGTCCCCTGCACTGGGAGGCGGATTCTTTACCACTGGACTACCAGGGAAGACCCCTTGACTATATTCTTATTGAAGTCTGGGTTACTGAGTAGTGTTAGTTATCTATTGCTGTGTAACCAATTACCATGAACTTGATGCCTTAAAACAACACATTTATTATCTCACAGTTTCTGTGGGTCAGAATGTAACAGAATCCATTGCTTCGTGATCTCTCACAAGACTGCAATCAAGGGGTCAGCCAGGGCTTGAGTCTCATTTGAAAGCTCAACTGGTAAGGATCAATTTCCAGTCTCACGTGATTGCTGGCAGAATTCAGGTCCTTGCAGGCTGTTTTCCTGAGAACCTCAGTTCTTTGCTGGCTGTTAGCTGTTCCTTTCCACGTGGCCTTCTCCATAGGCAGTTTACAACATGGCACCTTGCTTTGTCAGAGCCAGCCAGGAGGTCTCCTAAAAAACTAGAAGTTACAGTCTTATGTAATGTAATCACAGAAGTGACATCCTATCACCTTTGTTGTATTCTATTGGTTAGAACAAGTTACGTGTCCTGCTCACACTCAAGGGGAGGGGATTACACAAGGGTGTGAATGCCAAGAGACAAGGATCATTTTGGCTATCTTAGAGTCTGTTGGAAAAGAACTGATTAATTTGACATATGCCATAAGCAACAAAGAGAGACGTCCACTAAGAAATTGTACTCAATTAATTCTATAATCCAGAAGGAATTGGTGGGAATGGCTTAATAGAATTTTCCAGTTAGCAATACAGCATCACAAACAAATAAAGGTAAACTACTAAGCACATTACTTTTTCTTTACTATTCTGCTCTTTCTCCAGTGCTGTCAGCTGTGAAATGAGATAGCCTACATCAGACCCTGGAAAAGTGCTAAAGAGTTGTACTTCAGAAAAATGTTAGAGGAAAATACAATCATATATATATGTACATATATATATATATATATACACACACACATATATATATATGTTTTAGCAGTAAATGGTATATTTCAGCAGCAAATGGTGTTGATTTTGTTATATTGATAAATGATATCTATTAAAAATGTCATTTTCAACAGCACATGCCAGCACGTTGCCTCACAAAAATAGCTCGAGTTAAATAAAATAGTAATTCTTGGATATGATTAGAAATTCACAAAAGAGATTCAGTGTGGCATTAATGTGATAAGATTGTTGACTTTGAGTACTTGACAAAACTTCACCAGGTAATTAAAAGAGCTCTTTGTATTCTTAACAAGTCAAAACAGCAGCTATTACACAATTTAGAACAATTATGCACAAAATGAACATTTTCTGTGTAAAAACATTTTTATCTGTTTTGAAGACTAGCAAAGACTGGAAAGCCTAAGATGGGAGAGATTAGTAATTATCACTTCAGTGTTTGGATTGTTGAGTTATAGTTAGTGGATGGCCTCTATGACTGAGAATAAGTTCCTTAGCCTGAATGGGTGGTCAGGAAAATCCTATTTTGTTTTTATTTTTAAGCTGCAGAAGAAGATGCCATGGAAAATGGACCCAAATACTGCCCGTAAGGTTGGTTGGTATGAACTGGAGCATTTCCAACAGCTTAAGAGTTGTGTGGAAGGCTTTGGAAGACAAAGATACACTTCATAGTTTTAAGTTTGCCAGTCTGTCTTAGAGCACATTGATATTGTAACCCTTAATGTCGGTATTTCTGCTCTATTGCTCTAAATCAGACTATATTTTGAGACATTAGAGTGATTTGGTAGGAGTTCTTCACTTACATAAAAGGATTGAATAAATTTTGTGCCTGCAAAAATTTATTATGACATATCATGTATAATATCTATGGTTAATAAATCCTAAATAGAAAAGGTCAATAAATGAATTGACGAGATTTGGTACTACAATGCCAAGTAGACTAAGATATTATGTAAGCCACATGATTATAGAGGACATTCTCACATTGTGGTCGCAGCTTAAAACAGACAAAAATCTACATTACCTCCTTTTTCCTGAGGAAAATAGAACTTCACATTAGCTGAAGTGTAGGTTTGGTATCTTGATGGGGCTCTGCTTTGTCATTGTCCTTGGAATGTTCTCTAAAGTACACAGGAAAATTCTCTTCTGAGTACAGAATGAAGTAATGTTTTAGCAAAGTCTTGTAGAAACTTATGTCTTCTCATCTCTAGTATGCAATTGAAGGGTAGCAAGGACACGGCTGAAAAAATATAGGTTTGGTACTTGGAGAAAATGAAATAAAAAAGCAAAAGCCTGGGAATACTAAGGCCCTGGGTATAACACGTATTTGCCTGAGGTGACAAATACGTTTCCTAAATTCTGATAGTGTGGCTTCCATTTCAGGATAGGATCTTCTTTGAAGCTTTAAGCATTAAAAAGAGACTATATTCAGTTATAACATGAGTCCTTGACCTTTGTCCAAGGATTCAGTTCAATCTTATAAATCAGAAATTCAAATGTCAAATCACCCATGATTTATCCTGCTTTGGATACTGGCATTTAGAAACCCATCCTGTCTCATTCTAGAAGTGGATTTTTAGTCATTTGGAGGCGTATTCCCAGATGCTCATTCAGTATAAGAACATACAGATATCTCCCCCTCTTTTACAAAGTTCACTTTATGCCACTTTGGTTTTATGAAGGACCTATGTAAGTACCTATTTTCACTAAATGAAAGAAATCTGAAGAGGATTTTTGCTTTTATGAAAAAAGGTGAAAAGTGAAAATAGCATTCAGCATTTATTTTACAGTGAGTGGATATGGAGGCAGTGCCTCCCTGAGCAGCGAGAGTGGCATCCCAAGCTCCTTCTCCGGGAACTACACTCAGCATCTCAGCATCAGGCTACCATAGCTTTGAACTGTGTCTGTGAACATCTGTGCTTTATCTTGATTTATTTTGTGCATCTGTTAGTAAGATGTGTCCTAAGATGATTGCTTCTTTGCCTTACACCATTTCAGCTTACAAAAGGTTTCATAGGAACTCTCTGTACATACATTTGCTTTGTGTAATTAAAAAAAATAAGAATGAGGAGCTTCTTTTTTTTTTTTTTTTTTTTTTTTTTTGCGGTACACGGGCCTCTCACTGTCGTGGCTTCTCCCGTTGCGGAGCACAGGCTCCGGACGCGCAGGCTCAGCGGCCATGGCTCACGGGCCCAGCCGCTCCGCGGCATGTGGGAACTTCCCGGACCGGGGCACGAACCTGTGTCCACTGTATCGGCAGGTGGTCCGTCAACCACTGCACCACCAGGGAAGCCCAAAGAGCTTCTTTGACGGGACTACTTTATGTGAGCTGAGGTACTGAAAGGCCAGCAAAGCCTTCAATATGGGAAAATCCACAAACTTTCTAGACCAGGTTTCCTACAGAGAGACTGGCTCATTGGAAAGCTATTCTCCTAAGCAGAATTACTCTATATTTTAATGTGAAATTTGTATTAGATGAAGATAAAGCCAGTTTCATGCTTAGTCATGAATAGAGAGATTTGGAAACAAATCACACCATGGGGCAAAGTAGGGTCAATGAATGGGGTTGTCATTTAGACAAGTCCATAGATGGGGTGGGGTTTTCTTTTCAGGGAGCCCTTTGAACAGGATGAGAGGTTCAGTTGGGGACAGTCACCTTAAACTGAAGGAACTAGCACTAGTTTTCGAGCTTTACTTAGAATATTCAACAGAGACTGGAAACTGTCCACAATACCTTATTCTTCCTTAGTGAGTTGAGCAAAGGAATGAAACACTGAGGCAGTCCTGAGGCTTATGGGCAGGGAATAAGGCAGGCTCCTCATTTGTGGGTATCTGAACTTTCAATGAGTCCTTGGTCACCTGAGAATATAAATATATACATACATATATGTATATATATATATGGATATATATGTATTTTAGGGAGAGTAATCTAGCAGATACAAATACTTCCTTTCTAGAAAACAGTATAAGATATTACCCCACACATAGGAGACATACAAAACAATCCTCTTTGTTTTGATCAGTATTTGTAAAATTCTCTCAGGGTGGTAGAAACTTAATCTTGATAAGTACAGATTCCACCATAGATACCAGGGTTGTGTCTATGTAGTGTCCAGATGTCCACATGGTGATGTGAATTTAATCCTCAAGGTCGTTATCTATCCACACCAGCATCCATTGTGATGCCACACGCTTAACCATGAAGACTGTTGCCAAGTCTTGACCATTTTCTTGACATTAAGCTCTCTTTAAGGATCAGCTTTCTCTCAGCCAGTCCTGTGGCTCTTTGTAGGGGGCAAACCCTATGAAGCTGCCTCAGGCTGTCTGCCTAAACACAACACTCAACCATTTTCATTCTGTGGTCCTGCCACTACACTGAGTTCTGTCTGGGAATGGGGGCATTGATTTTGTTGTTCTTACATCCTCCAAACTGATTTGGGGTTTTCTTGTTCCCCTTCCTCACTGGGGCTGAATCTTGGGGGAGAGGCAGTAAAAGTGTATGGGGTTCTTTCTTAGGAGCTGTAATAGGCACAGATTATTCTCACTTCAAATGAAAGAAATCCTAACCAACAATGGTTTAAACAATTAATTATCTCACACAACAAGAGGTCTGGAGACACAGGCCAGGACTGGCATAGCAGCTTCACTATATAACCAGGAATTCATCTTCCTGCCATACTTCCACTTTGTTACCCTCAGCTATTGGCTTTTGTCATTGTGTTTGTCACCACTGTGCTTGTCATGTCCGAATGGGGAAGGGCTATATGAGGTACAAGGAATTATAAGGGGAAAATCCTCTATAAATGTTACAAAATATATCTCACCATGGTTACAAGTACACAGAAACCCACCCAAATTAGGCCAAGGTAGAAAGAGAATTTGTTGGTTGGATGTAAGTATATCTCATGGACCTAAGGATAGGAAGTATAGCTGAACTTCACTGTGGACTAGAAGCAGGAACTGGAAAGCTGTTATGGATCAGTACAGCTGTTATCCCTTCCTTTTCTGGGCACATGATCTCTTATGGTCTGCTTTATTTTTCTTTCTTGGCATTGGCTTTTTCTACTTCTCTGTGTACAAAGTAGAAAATGGTCACTTTAGCCATATCAGTTCAAAGGCAAACTAAGATTGAGTAGCATCTCTTTTGCTTTAAATTCTCTGGGGAAAGAATATGATTGGTCCAATTTTGCTGGTATGTCAATCTTTAATCCAATCAGTGACCATGGGGATGGGGTCAAATGACTTAGCAGTTCTTAGGAACTAAGGGAGAATACTCTTGAGAAGGGACCATGTGTGTGTGTGTATGTGTGTGTGTGTGTGTGTGGCAGTGGTTGGTTGTTGGAGAAGAAACAATGGACAGCTCTACTACTCTCTTGATACCCTAATCTGCTGAAGGATAAATCAAATTAACCATTCATTCATTCTACAGACATTGGTTTCACTTGTTCTTCCCCTTATGCTCTCTCTCAGAGTGTCAGTACCGCTCATCTAGTTGCCTATATTATAAACTCTGTACAACCCAATAAGCAACACAACAGCTAATATTTATTGAGTATGTGTACTATGTGATAGGCATTCTATGTGCATTATTTTAAATTCAACCACATAACAACTCTACAAATAGGTATTATCTATTTTATAGATAAGCAAAGTGAAATTTAGAGATGTTGAGTCAAGCTTTCAACATCTCTTTTGGATTACTGCAGTAACCTCCTGTCTCCCTGCCTCTGATCTGACCCCTCCTATCCTTTTTCTGCTTGTCAATCATAGTGGTATTTCTAAAACACAAATCTGATCGTGCTGCTTTCCTGCTTAAAACCCTTCTATGGTTCCCTCAGGATAAAGTCCAACTCCTTTGCATGATGTATAAAGCCTTTCATGATCTGGGTAGCTATCACCCTACCAATCTCTATCCTCATTTCTTTCAGTCTTGCACCTCACAGTCTATCCTTAAGCCACACAGATTATTTGCAGTTCTTAACAATTCATTTCTTACTTCTGCACAACAACCCTGTAGCCATTCTCCCTGCTGACTCCTACACATTACCCACATGCAGGATTAAGCTTAGATGTTACCCTATTCAGAAGACTTCTCTGATTGAATTCAGTGCCCCTCCTTTATACTTTTGTATCACTCAGTGATTTTCTCCTATACTTATCACACCATACTGTAATTGTTTGTAAACTTATTCTGTCTCTTGCACTGGATTGTAAAGTCATTGAGTGGAAAGATTATGTCAGGTTTAGTATTGAAAACCCTAAGATTAGGGTAGTGCTTGGTGCATAATAGTTGCTCAATAAATATTTGTTAAATGAATGAATCTTTGGTAGAATTCTGGAAGAACTCGAAAAGCTACCTGGAGAGAAAGAGATATTCAATATTTCTTGTTTAGTAAATGGATTATTCTGACAGCTATTTCCCCTTAGCCCTTTTTTTTGGCTTATAATTTATAAAAATTGAGCAGATGCAAATTTAAAAATTGATAAAATTAACTGTGAAAACACATCACAAAGTAATAAAATAAGAAAGTGATATAAAACAATAAGTAATGGTGTTAAACCTAATGTAAGAAGAAGAATGCTGAATGCAGTGACAAAGTTGTGAGATTGGGGGAGAAAAAGGAACTGAAAATTCTTTTCACTGCTTACTAAATTGAATGTATATTGCTGGTAATATTTCATTTAATTCTTACAATAATTCTTTGAGGTTGATATGTTATGCCTGTATTAAAACTAAGGAAATTAAAGATTAGATTAGAGCAAAATAAACTGAATGATTACACAAGAAACTCTCTACAGATAAGCACATAAAAGAAATGAAAATCAACCTTAGAAAATATTGTGGAGAATATGCGAAGGTAAACCACTCTACACCCTAAATGATTCTTTTGCTGGGTCTGGGCTCCTGTATCAGCTTTCCAGCTTTCTCTCCTAAAGCGATTTCCTTCACTTTCACCTTCTTTGAATGTAGGGATATGTCCTTCCTTTTACCTGGATGAATTCCATCTCCTTCCTCAAGCTTTGTCTCACTTTAAGTTGCTTCTTGAGTGAAATTTGCTTCATTAGACCCGCTTTCTGATTTAATTAAACTTTTTCGACCCTAGCAAAGCACCCCGACTTCTCTCTCAGAGAATTATCAGCAACACAGCAGTAAATGTCAACACAAAGCCGACTATTACTGTAGATCACTCAGGGGGAAAAAAAAAAGATAAAATCCTTAACAGTGGCAGTGTTTAAGTGACTATATTCTGCGCTGTGAGAACGCCTGGAGTCATTTTTAACTTCCACCATTTCCTACTTCTCAGTTGGGTCAGTTTTCTAAACTTTCTAAGTCTCAGTTTTCTTACCTATGAAAAGAGGATCCTAGTAAAAGTCTCCTACCTACCTACTCCAGAACTCCTGTGAGGGCCAAATTAGAGGAGGTACGTGAAAATGCTTCCCAAACATTTGGTAAAACGCTGTAAAATGTTTGTACCTGGCTGCAGACGAGATCACGACAAGAAGTTGTATTCCTGTGTTGAAGAAACTCAAAGGAGGCTAGTCGTTAAGGAGAGGAAGCCGAGCGTTGCCATGTGACGTCATCACCCAGCGCTTGCCGCGACGGTTTCCGGGTTGGGCTGAAAGCAGCATTCTGCGTCATGGGGGCTTGGCGGCGTTTGCTGCTTTTTGGGGGGGCGTCGCTTCGGGGCTGCGGCGGGGTCTGTGTCCCGCTTTGGGGAGGCCGAGTGTTGGTTTTGGGGCGCCAGGTCCGTGGTGCTGCAGAGCAGGTGGAGGCGGGCGGGTCCGAGACGCTGGGGCGCCAGGGCTGCGGGTGCTCTGCAATTGCCTCTTGCCGAGGACTCACTTCACTGCCTCGTGGGCACCCGCCCACTTGGCGGCTCAGTGAGACCCCAGTTCTGGACGTCCTCACTTTCCAGGCGGGCCCCCAGTGGGACCAGGCGGAGGCTTAGAGGGGCGTAAAATAGATGGTTAGAACATGGATATGTGACTTGCACTTGTTTTCTTAGTGTTGGTTTATTTAGAAAATAGGTTAAAGAGAAGGAAAACACGTGGAGGATTTAACTCCGGAAAGAGGCAGCTTACTTTCCATTTTTAACGTCTGCGTATCCTGGCAAATAAATTTCAGTTTAAACAATGTGTCTGTGCAATTGTGATCAGTAGCAATAGGTAAATAACACTAAAGGCCTAAATAGTGGAGATGAGCAGAATTAGAGTAGAAAAGAAAGCCCTGTTAATTGCAAATACCGAATTGTTTTTGCTTTTACAGCGTGATAATGGAGATGGCTTGTTTTAAAACTGTTTTTTTTCTTCTTCTTAAGTTCTCTGGTGCTGAGAGTGAGACCCTAAAACAAAGAAGAACACAAATCATGTCTCGAGGACTTCCAAAGCAGAAACCAATAGACGGTGTTAAACAAGTTATAGTTGTGGCTTCTGGAAAGGGTGGAGTTGGAAAGTCTACTACAGCAGGTATTATAGGATATTAATTCTCATCTTGATTAGGACTTTATGCCAACTGGAAAGTGCACCATATTAAAATTATAGTTTTGTTCTTAAAAAAGTATTTGTGAAGTTCCTAACAGCTGCTTCCTTAGGATGAGGAGTTGGTAGTGATTGGGAGCTTAGATTTTTGGAGTTAGACAAAACTAGATATGTAGCCAGGTCTTTGACTCCTTAACTGAGGAAAAGGTGGTCAGGTTGCCCATTACATCTTCAGTTTACTTAACTGTAAAATGGCAATGATTATAATCTTTTTCATAGGATGGTTATGCAAATTAATTAAACAAGCTGACTACTTAGCCCACTGTCTCATACATAGTAAGTACTCTATATTTGGTTGCTGTTACTATTATTATTAAACATTTAGTAAGTTTAACACTAAATTTATTTCTGTTCTTTGACGTTATTTTCTAGTCTTTTTCAGTGTACACATAGCTAAGTAGTTGCAATGAGATTGTTTACATTACCGTGACTTGTTTTCATTTAACCATAATATAATTTTCAGCATTTATAAAGTCAACATAGATCTAATATTTGAAAATGTTTTAATTATTTAAAATATCTTTTAAGCTTTGTATCTTTTATATTAATATATTGGAGCAGAGAATTTGTTTTTTGGTGGCTTTTTAAAATTGATTATAGATTTCATTGTGACTGAAATGCTGCTTTCAGAACCCATAAAAGAAGTGCCCCCAGAAATAGAAGAGTTACCATCCAAGACTAATGACCAGGTATTCCCAGATGTCTTCAAAAGAAACTTTTTATTTCTAACAAAAATTTTCAGTGTAATAATGTAAAAAGGTAACTCCCCTCCTCCCAATTCAACTCAACAGAGGCAACTTGTATTATTAATTTGGAGTCATAAAGCTCTCAAGTCTTATTGTTGCCTCATTTAAAATTTTCAATCATTTTAATAGGAATGGCTTAATTCAGGTCTTATCCAACCTATCTTTTTTGCAGTTGATTTAAAAAAAGTAACCATCCTTATTTTATTTTGTTAATTTTGGCACAGTTCTACACTGTTACAGATCGTTTATGTATTTATGTATGTATTTTTTTTAGCTTTTGACTCAAATTTCTGCATTTTTTTAAATTGAAGTGTAGCTGATGTACAATATTATATGTTTCAGGTGTACAACATAGTGTACAATTTTTAAAGGTTATATCCCATTTATAGTTATTATAAAATATTGGATATATTCCCTGTGTTGTACAATATTTCCTTGTAGCTTACTTATTTTATACTTAGTAGTTTGGACCTCTTAATTACCTACTCCATCTTGCCCCGCCCCCCTAAGACCTCTAAATTTTTTTTTTTTTTTCTCAGATAGTAACCTAAAGTTGGGGCATATATGTACCTTAAAATTCCTTAGTTCCATTGAAACCAATGACATTTTCAAATAAAAAGGGCCAGGTACAGAGTTCTGTGACTTTCACTAGAGATCTTGTGTCTTAACTCAAAGCCATATTTGATAATTCCTAGATGCAGCAGTTTTATAGTTGTACAACCAGCTACAAATCCAACTGTATAGTGTTATTAGCTCAGTTTTTTCCCATTTTGACCTGAATGTAATTGTGGAAGAGTTTTTCAGATGTTTTGAAGAAATTAAGATTTACTAGGTATTGTAGTTATGATAGACCCCTGATATACTATTTGATAGATACTATATTATTATTAAAAATAGTTAGTGATTGTTCTTAATGAATTTATGCTATATCCTACACATTTTGGCTTTCTTTCTTAAGGATCTACAATCCACCTATTTGGTATTTTGTTTTTCAAATTTGGAAGCTCTTAGTTTTTGGTTCTAGAATCCACCTCTACTTGTGTTTTGAAAATTCAGAGTACATTTACCTGTATTCAGTGGTGTGACTCCTTTTGCAAGCTCTGTGTTTACTTGGACTGGTTAAAGATGGAAAGTGTTTTCGTGATAATAGCTATAAGTTCTTTGGGTTTTGTGCAATATAATTTGTTGGGTCTGTAGGCTAGCACTTGTGTAAAACAAATTGTTTATTGTTTTTGGTTGTAAGATCGTCTGTTACCATGGAATGTGACAGCAGTTAGACAGGAAAATATATGAGAAAATGTACAGTGTTTGACACATAAGTGCTTCAGTAAGTGTCCCTTCCTTGCGTTTTTTTCTTTGTTAGCATCATACCACTTGTCCCAAATAATTGGCCTATATTGTTTCATAACAGCTCTATCTGCATACATAAGCCTTAGAAATAGATTATTTCTATGTAACTCTGTTGGTATTCTATTTCTTTCCATTATATGTATTTATTCCTGTTCCAAACTATCTCAAAATACTTCCTATTTGAATATGTATGCTGGAGATATTTTGGATTAAAATGATGACATTTGATTAATACAGACATGCTCTGTGATTCTATTGTGTAAATGCAGAAAGACCCTCACATTAAAATGAATTACTCTCTAAAAGTTTCTGCCTAAAAGTTGGATTATGTTTAACCTGAAATTCAGAATTATTTTATAATTTATAAAAATTAATTTGTCAAGTGCCATGCCTTAGGCATAATACTATAATACATACAGTATTTGATTTAATTCTCACAACAGTTATGAAATAGGACCTCATTTTATAGAGGAAGAAACAGGCTTGGAGTAAAATATTCTACTCAAGATTATAAAACAGAGAGTGGTGAAACTGGGGTTTGAACCAGGTCATCCTTGAAAGTTTATGCTCTTAAATACTTTAAAGGAAACAATATCGGCATCATTTATAACACTGTTCTGTAAGGAATTGTGATCCACAGTATGAGGGTCTATTTATTTATCAGTTTTGGGAATGTGTTACTTTTGAACCTCTTTTTCATCTCAGATGTAGCATATCCTTATTGCTGGGCTAAAGGTGGTTTTGGGGACTACTGCTTTCCCCCTTTATGTCTTTGAGATTCACGAACAATAGGCACTTTTGGGAAAAAGTTTCACTGCCTTGCCTTTTACCTTCCTCTCTTCCCTCTGCTCACTGGTCCAACCTTTCATTTACGTGGGTATTTGTGAGTTAGATATTTGGAATTCCTGCATTACCAGCATTTATTTTTAAAAAGCAATAGGATCACATCCATTTTTATTTATTAAAAAGTAGGTAGTTTTTCCTCAAAATATATTTTTGAAAATAATTGAATGATATATACCATTAGCATCATTTAAAAAAAACTTTGATTATTTAAATACAATTGTAACATGATAAATGGATTAATTAAAATGATAATTTGGGGGCAGACATCTACTGTTTATGTTGAAATGTTACTTTCTTTTTTGTGTTTTTTACTTTCTGTATTCTCTCCATGTCCTTGTTTTTTATAATGGAGATATATTAAAACTTTATTTGCCTTGGTTGTTACATTGAACATATTAAAAGACAATGAATTTTAGTAGAAGGAAAGTTACTAAATTTACTTTTTTGTTTCTTACAGTGAACCTTGCACTTGCTTTATCAGCGAATGATTCGGTAGGTGTTTATTAATAGAAATACTAATTTATTAAAATGTTTCTTAAGGCAATGATTAAGAGCATACTGATGTTTTTCATTTACTCTGTTGGGCATATAGTGTAGCTCTAGTCATTTGCATGTCTTTAAGGAGCTCAAAAATCTGCCGTAAGTACTGGTTATATTTAATAATGATGATGAACATGGAAGGGACCACTAGTCAAGGAATTCAGGCAGCCTCTAGAAGCCAAGGAAATGGCTTTTTCCTTAGAGCCTCCAAAAGGTATGTAATCCTCTCAGCACCTTAATTCTAGCTCATTGAAACCTATTTTGAACTTCTGTGATAATTTCTTACAGTAGGAGTGGGAAACTGATACAGGAAGTCAATTTTCTTAGTTCTTAAATTTCTGAAGATGTCTTTATTTTGCCTTAATATATCATAGTTTGACTAGATGTAGAATTCCAGGTTTACAATAATTTCCTCTCTGAACCTTGAAAACAATATTCCATTTTCTTCTAGCATGCTAATGAGATGTCTGATGCTAGTCTGATTTATATTGCTTTGTAATAACCTGTGTTTTTCCCTTTAAAGCTTTTAAGAGTTTTCTTTATGTCTTTTAAGTTTAGAAATGTCACAAATATGTGTCTGGTTGTTGGCTTTACATTTTTTTTACCTGTTTGGAAATTGGCCAAGCAGTACAAGGCTTGAGTCTTTTTCAGCTCAGGGAAAATTTCTTCATTGATTACTTTTTGTGATGTGTTTGTTCTTTCTCCAGAAACCTATTAGGTAGATATTGACCCTTCATGCTTGTTAATTTTTCTCTCATGTTTTCCATCTCCTTGTCTTTTGCTCTGTGTTTTGGAAGATGTCTTAGACCATTTTCCACACTGCTATATTGGGTTGTAGTTGTTATTTAGCCCTTCCAATTTTTATTTTTAATTTGGAAATGATATTTTTTCCAGTTTTCCAGAACTGTTTTATTTTCCAATTGCTATCCACTTAAAAAAAAAAAAAAGGTTGCACCATTCGTTTGAGTCTCTCTGAGGATGCTAATTAGAATTAATAAAAAATGTTCCTTTTAATGATCTCTATTTACTTAGCATGGTGGTTCTTATAATGTGGTCCTCAGACCAGCAGAATCAGCATCACCTGGGAACTTGTTAAACATACAAAATCTTGAGCCCCAGACCTACTGAATCAGAAACCGTGAAGGTGGAGTCCTACAGTCTTGTTTTAATCAGCCCTCTAGATGATTTTGATGCATGCTAAAGTTTCAGAACCATGGATGTATTGTTTTTTAAAACTCTGAATTGCTGATGGGATCCTGTTTCGTTTTCCACTGTGATTATATTTTTAATTTAGTTTAAAGCTATTTTTTCCTCTTGTTTCAATGGGAATTTGGAAGAGAGATATTCATGTATGATTAGGCAACCTTATTGAAATAAAAGCCAGTAATATATTTTTTTCTTGGCTGCGCCCTGCAGCATGCGGGATCTTAGTTCCCCAACCAGGGATCGAACCATTGACCCTGGAGTGGAAACTCAGAGTCCTAACCACTGGACTGCAAGGGAAGTCCCACCAGTAATACTTTTTAAAAAATAGTTTTTATTAGAGTACTTAGTTATCTTGGAGAAGGGACCCCATCTTCCTTAAAGAAGGGAGGAAACAAGGAAAATTCAATGGATGAGAAGGTAAATAAATTCATAGGTGTGGGGATCTTTTAATTTGGTTATCATTTCAGCCAAAGCTTTGATTCTTAAGACAATGCGAAGTAATTATATAAGAAGCAATCGAAGGATGAAAAGAATAGTTAAAAAGGGGTTGATTCCTTCATGTTAGATGTTGCTAGTTTTGATGAGATGGTAGCTCAGATTTTTTTTTTTTCTTTTTTCTTTTTTCTTTTTTTTTCCCTTTCAGGGAGCAGGGATGGTCAGCTTCATATTTAATGCTTTAGATGTATGACAGGGAAATAAGCAACAAGGAAGGAAAAGCAATGTTTTTCCCTGGGCCAGTTTTTCAGAAAGCATTTTGGTGTCCTTAAGTGTTTTTAAATATGTTTGTAAAATCTACTGTAGGAAGGGCTTAAGTATTCTGTTATCCAGATGAAGGTTTTTTTTTTTTTTCATTTCTTGATATTTTGTAGCAAAGTTAGTTTAGAAATTAAAAAGAAGATAGCCAGGAAATTTGAGCAGCATGCTATGGAACTCAAAGATAATCTGACATAATACAGTGTTTTACAATTGGCTACTGTCTTGTTCTCTTAATCTATATATACTTAGGAAAGATCACTTTTATACAGCATGTATACTTGATTAATAGTGTTTTTATTTGGGAGCAGCATGTTTGGCTTAAACTGTGATCTGCCAGAGGACTGCCTGTGTATAGAAAAGAAGATAAATCATATATAAATATATGATTTATATGTATCTGGCAGTCTTATAATCTGTGTTGCCCAACTTAAGATGTTACTAATATTACACTTATTTAGAGGACATGTTTGGTCTTTAGGGAAAACTCAAGGTTCCTCCAAGCCCTTCTTATTGCCTGAGCTGATATATATAGATGGCTTATGTCCAAGGACATTTATTGGGACATGGTACTAGGGTATGTTGCTTTATGGGCTGAAAACCTCCAGTTAGGATGGTGTCTTTGGAGCTGATCTAGTGATTCATTCCCATGGAGTCTTAATTGCATGGAGCTTATATTGTAAGAGGGGTCTCTGAGCTGCTTACCCTTAGGCCAACTTTTGTTTTTTTACATCTTTATTGGAGTATAATTGTTTTACAATGTTGTGTTAGTTTCTGCTGTATAACAAAGTGAATCAGCTACATGTATACATATACCCGCATATCCCCTCCTTCTTGAGCCTCCCTCCTACCCTCCCTATACCACCCCTCTAGGTGGTCACAAAGGACCGAGTTGATCTCGCACTAGCTATCTATTGTACATTTGGTAGTGTATATATGTCAGTGCTACACTCTCATTTCATCCCAGCTTCGCCTCCCCCCCCAACCCCCCCCGCCCCGTCCTCAAGTCCACTCTCTACATCTGTGTCTTTATTCCTGTCCTGCTCCTAGGTTCATCAGAACCAGTTTTTTAAAAAAAATTCCATATATATGTGTTAGCATATGGTATCTGTTTCTCTCTTTCTGACTTACTTCACTCTGTATGACAGACTCTAGGTCCATCCACCTTACTACAAATAACTCAATTTCGTTTCTTTTTACGGCTGATTAATATTTCATTGTATATATGTGCCACTTCTTCTTTATCCATTCATTGGTTGATGAACAGTTAGGTTGCTTCCATGTGCTTAGGCCAACTTTGCCAAAGACCTTGCTAACCCTTTTCTCCTATTTTCCGTGGTACTTGCCCCTTTTCAGCATTGGAGTGGGAAGATCTAATAAGATTAATTTGCTGGTCTAGGGGAAACAGGTCTAGGAAGTTATTCATTTTACTTTTAATGTTGGCCTTATGATCTCTAAACTGGGTTATGTAAACCCCAAGGGGTATGCAAGATAGGCCATTGGAATGTAGAAGGGAAATTTTTCTTTTCTTTTTTTTTTTTTAAATTTTAAAATTTTATTTTATTTATTTGTTTTTATATAGCAGGTTCTTATTAGTTATCCATTTTATACATATTAGTGTATACATGTCAATCCCAATCTCCCCATTCATCCCACCACCACTCCCACCCCCTGCCACTTTCCCCCTTTGGTGTCCATACGTTTGTTCTCTACATCTGTGTCTCTATTTCTGCCTTCAAACCGGTTCATCTGTACCATTTTTCTAGGTTCCACACATATGCGTTAATATACGATATTTGTTTTTCTCTTTGTGACTTAACTTCACTCTGTTTGACAGTCTCTAGATCCATCCATGTCTCTACAAATGACCCAATTTCTTTCCATTTAATAGCTGAATAATATTCTATTATATATGTACCACATCTTCTTTATCCATTTGTCTGTCGATGGGCATTTAGGTTGCTTCCATGTCCTGGCTATTGTACATAGTGCTGCAATGAACACTGGGGTGCATGTGCCTTTTGAATTATGGTTTTCTCTCTGGGTATATGCCCAGTAGTGGGATTGCTGGCTCATATGGTAATTCTATTTTTAGTTTTTTAAGGAACTCGATACTGTTCTCCATAGTGGCTGTATCAATTTACATTCCCACCAACAGTGCAAGAGGGTTCCCTTTTCTCCACACCCTCTCCAGCATTTGTTGTTTGGAGATTTTCTGATGATGCCCATTCTAACTGGTGTGAGGTGATACCTTACTGTAGTTTCGATTTGCATTTCTCTAATAATTAGTGATGTTGAGCAGCTTTTCATGTGCTTCTTGGCCATCTGTATGTCTTCTTTGGAGAAATGTCTATTTAGGTCTTCTGCCCATTTTTGGATTGGGTTGTTTGTTTTTTTAATATTGAGCTGCATGAGCTGTTTATATATTTTGGAGATTAATCCTTTGTCCGTTGATTCATTTGCAAATATTTTCTCCCATTCTGAGGGTTGTCTTTTCATCTTGTTTATGCTTTCCTTTGCTGTGCAAAAGCTTTGAAGTTTCATTAGGTCCCATTTGTTTAGTTTTGTTTTTACTTCCGTGACTCTAGGAGTTGGAGCAAAAAAGATATTGCTGTGATTTATGTGAAAGAGTGTTCTTCCATGTTTTCCTCTAAGAGTTTTATAGTGTCCGGTCTTACATGTAGGTTTTAATCCATTTTGAGTTTATTTCTGTGTATGGTGTTAGGGAGTGTTCTAATTTCATTCTTTTACATGTAGCTGTCCAGTTTTCCCAGCACCACTTATTGAAGAGACTGTCTTTTCTCCATTGTATATCCTTGCCTCCTTTGTTATAGATTAGTTGACCATATGTGCATGTGTTTATCTCTGGGCTTTCTATCCTGTTCCATTGATCTATATTTCTGTTTTTTTGTGCCATATTGTCTTAATTACTGTAGCTTTGTAGTATAGTCTGAAGTCAGGGAGTCTGATGCCTCCAACTCCATTTTTTTCCCTCAAGACTGCTTTGGCTATTTGGGGTCTTTTGTGTCTCCATACAAATTTTAAGATATTTTGTTCTAGTTCTGTAAAAAATGCCATTGGTAATTTGATAGGGATTGCATTGAATCTGTAGATTGCTTTGGGTAGTATAGTCATTTTCACAATGTTGATTCTTCCAATCCAAGAACATGGTATATCTGTCCATCTGTTTGTGTCATCTTTGATTTCTTTCATCAGTGTCTTACAGTTTTCTGAGTACAATTCTTTTACCTCCTTAGGTAGGTTTATTCCTAGGTATTTTATTCTTTTTGTTGCAATGGTGAATGGGATTGTTTCCTTAATTTCTCCTTCTGATCTTTTGTTGTTAGTGTATAGCAATGCAAGAGATTTCTGTGCATGAATTTTGTATCCTGCAACTTTACCAAATTCACTGATTAGCTCTAGTAGTTTTCTGGTGGCATCTTTAGGATTCTCTATGTATATTATCATGTCAGCTGCAAACAGTGACAGTTTTACTACTTCTTTTCCAGTTTGTATTCCTTTTATTTCTTTTTCTTCTCTGATTGCTGTGGCTAGGACTTCCAAAACTATGTTGAGTAATAGTGGCACGAGTGGACATCCTTGTATTGTTCCTGATCTTAGAGGAAATGCTTTCAGTTTTTCACCATTGAGAATGATGTTTGCTGTGGATTTTTCATTTATGGCCTTTATTATGTTGTAGTAGGTTCCCTCTCTGCCCACTTTCTGGAGAGTTTTTATCATAGATGGGTGTTGAATTTTGTCAAAAGCTTTTTCTGCATCTATTGAGATGATCATATGGTTTTTATTCTTCAATTTGTTAATATGGTGTATCACATTGATTGATTTGCATATATTGAAGAATCCTTGCATCCCAGCATAAATCCTGCTTGATCATGGTGTATGATCCTTTTAATGTGTTATTGGATTCTGTTTGCTAGTATTTTGTTGAGGATTTTTGCATCTCTATTCATCAGTGATGTTGGTCCGTAATTTTCTCTTTTTGTAGTATCTCTGTCTGGTTTTGGTGTCAGGGTGATGGTGGCCTCATAGAATGAGTTTGGGAGTGTTCCTTCCTCTGCAATTTTTTGGAAGAGTTTGAAGAGGATTGGTGTTAGTTCTTCTCTAAATGTTTGATAGAATTCACCTGTGAAGCCACCTGGTCCTGGACTTTTGTTTGTTGGAAGATTTTTAATCATAATTTCAATTTCAGTGCTTGTGATTGGTCTGTTTATATTTTCTGTTTCTTCCTGGTTCTGTTTCTTCCTGGTTCAGTCTTGGAAGGTTATACCTTTCTAAGAATTTGTCCGTTTCTTCCAGGTTGTCCATTTTATTGGCATAGAGGTGCTTTTAGTATGTCTTAGGATCCTTTGTATATCTGGGGTGTCCGTTGTAACTTCTCCTTTTTCATTTCTAATTTTATTGATTTGAGTCCTCTCCCTCTTTTTCTTGATGAGTCTGGCTAAAGGTTTATCAATTTTATCTTCTCAAAGAAGCAGGTTTTAGTTTAATTGATCTTTGCTATACTTTTCTTTGTTTCTATTTCATTTATTTCTGCTCTGATCTTTATGACTTCTTTCCTTGTACTAACTTCGGGTTTTGTTTATTTTTCTTTCTCTAGTTTGTTTAGGTGTAAGGTTTGATTGTTTATTTGAGATTTTTATTGTTTCTTGAGGTAGGATTGTATTGCTATAAACTTCCCTCTTAGAACTGGTTTTGCTGCATCCCATAGGTTTTGGATCATGGTGTTTTCATTGTCATTTGTCTCTAGGTATTTTTTGATTTCCTCTTTGATATCTATAGTGATCTCTTGGTTATTTAGTAATGTATTGTTTAGCCTCCATGTGATTGTGGTTTTTACGTATTTTCTGCCTGTAATTTATTTCTAGTCTCATAGCGTTGTGGTTGGAAAGGTGCTTGATATGATTTCAATTTTCTTAAATTTACCGAGGCTTGATTTGTGACCCAAGATGTGATCTATCCTGGAGAATGTTCCGTGTGCACTTGAGAAGAGAGTGTAATCTGTTTTTGGATGGAATGTCCTATAAATATCAATTAACTCTATCTGGTCTGCTGTGTCATTTAAAGCTTGTGTTTCCTTATTAATTTTCTGTCTGGGTGATCTGTCCGTTGGTGCAAGTGAGGAGTTAAAGTCCCTCACTATTATTGTGTTACTGTCAATTTCCTCTTTTATAGCTGTTAGCAGTTTCCTTATGTATTGAGGTGCTCCTATGTTGGGTGCATATGTATTTTTATTTGTTATATCTTCTTCTTGGATTGATCCCTTGATCATTATGTAGTGTCCTTCCTTGTCTCTTGTAACATATTTTATTTTAAAGTCTATTTTATCTGATATGAGTATTGCTACTCCAGCTTTCTTTTGATTTGCATTTTCATGGAATATCTTTTTTCCATCCCCTCACTTTCAGTCTGTATGTGTCCCTAGGTCTGAAGTGGGTCTCTTGTAGACACTATATATATGGGTCTTGTCTTTTTATCCATTCAGCGAGGCCTATGTCTTTTGGTTGGAGCATTTAATCCATTCACATTTAAGGTAATTATCGATATGTATGTTTCTATTACCATTTTCTTAATTGTTATGGGTTTGTTTTTATAGGTCCTTTTCTTCTCTTGTGTTTCCCACTTGGAGAGGTTCCTTTAGCATTTGTTGTAGAGCTGGTTTGGTGGTGCTCAATTCTCTTAGCTTTTGCTTGTCTGTAAAGCTTTTGATTTCTGCATCGAGAAATTTTACTCTACCCAGCAAATTATGAATGAGATCCTTGCTGGGTAGAGTAATTCTGGTTGTAGGTTTTTCCCTTACATCACTTTAAATATGTCCTACCACTCCCTTCTGGCTTGTAGAGTTTCTGCTGAGAAATTTGCTGTTAACCTTATGGGAGTTCCCTTGTATGTTGTCATTTTTCCCTTGTTGCTTTCAATAATTTTTCTTTGTCTTTAATTTTTGTCAATTTGATTACTGTGTGTTTCGGCATGTTTCTCCTTCAGTTTATCCTGCCTGGGACTCTCTGCACTTCCTGGACTTGGGTGGCTATTTCCCGTGTTAGGGAATTTTTCGAGTATAATCTCTTCAAATATTTTCTCAGGTCCTTTCTCTCTCTCTCCTCCTTCTGGGACCCCTATATTGCGAATGTTATTGCCTTTAATGTTGTCTCAGAGGTCTCTTAGGCTGTCTTCATTTCTTTTCATTCTTTTTTCTTTATTTTGTTCCACGACAGTAAATTCCAGCATTCTGTCTTCCCGGTCACTTACTCGTTCTTTTGCCCCAGTTATTCTGCTATTGATTCTTTCTAGTGTATTTTTCATTTCAGTTATTGTAATGCTTATCTCTGTTTGTTCTTTAATTCTTCTGGGTCTTTGTTAAACATTTCTTGCATCTTCTTGATCTTTGCCTCCGTTCTTTTTCTGAGGTCCTCTATCATCTTCACTATCATTGTTCTGAATTCTTTTTCTGGAAGGTTGCCTATCTCCACTTCATTTAGTTGTTTTTCTGGGGTTTTATCTTGTTTCTTCATCTGGAACATAGTCCTCTGCCTTTTCATTTTGTTTATCTTTCTGTGAATGTGGTTTTCATTCCACAGGCTGCAGAATTGTAGTTCTTCTTGCTTCTGCTGTCTGCCCTCTGGTGGATGAGGCTATCTAAGAAGCAAGCTTCCTGATGGGAGAGACTGGTGGTGGGTAGAGCTGGGTGTTGATCTGGTCGGCAGAGCTCAGTAAAACTTTAATCCCCTTGTGTGCTGATGGGTGGAGCTGGGTTCGCTCCCTGTTGGTTGTTTGGCCTGAGGCGACCCAGTACTGGAGCCTGCCTGGCTCTTTTGTGGGGCTAATGGCGGACTCCAGGAGGGCCCACGCAAGGGCTACTTCCCAGAACTTCTGCTGCCAGTGTCCTTGTCTCTGAGGTGAGCCACAGCCTCCCCCCGCCTCTGCAGGAGACCCTCCAACACTAGCAGCTAGGTCTGGTTCTGTCTCCTGTGGGGTCACTGCTCCTTCCCCTGGGTCCCGATGTGCACACTGCTTTGGGTGTGCCCTCCAAGAGTGGAGTCTCTGTTTCCCCCAGTCCTGTCGAAGTCCTGCAATCAAATCCCCCTAGCCTTCCAAGTCTGATTCTCTAGGAATTCCGCCTCCCATTGCCAGACCCCCAGCTTGGGAAGCTAAACGTGGGGCTCAGAACCTTCACTCTAGTGGGTGGACTTCTGTAATACGTGTTCTCCAGTTTGTGAGTCACCCACCCAGTGATTATGGGATTTAATTTTATTGTGATTGCGCCCCTCCTACCATCTCATTGCGGCTTCTCCTTTATCTTTGGATGTGGGGTATCTTTTTTGGTGAGTTCGAGTGTCTTCCTGTTGATGATTGTTTAGCAGTTAGTTGTGATTCTGGTGCTCTCGCAAGAGGGAGTGAGCACACGTGGAAATTTTTCTTTTTATTAATTTTTATCTTTTAAAATTTATGTTTTTGTATATACTCATTAATTTATACTAAATTAGTATAGTAGCTCTAATAAAAAATATCAACAGATATCTTAACATATATTGAAGTTGTATACCTAAACATTTTTTACTGATTGGGGTGCATGATCAAAAAAGTTTGGGTGTCACTGGCCTAGGCTAAAGGAATTTCTGTGCTGGATCATACGCCAGTTGAAAAGAAGACTACTTTGTAGATGGAGGTAAAGGCCTTATAGGAATAGGGTGTGGGTTTTCCTTGCCTTTTCCTTGCCCTTTGTACTTTCCTTTGAGGATGTAGAAGGTAGTATTGCAGAGAAGAATTTGGGACTATGTCATGTGTGCCATGCATCTAAATATTATATCCCATGATATGTTGGAGCTGGCTCATGCTTGTTCTGAGAGCTGATTGTTAAATTTCCAAGAATTTTGCAAACCAGTTGATATCATGTTGTTAGCTTGAAATAGGCCATGGTGGGAGTATTTAAACCATAGAAATCGGAAAATACTGAAAATTAGACTCCCCTCCTCACCTTGGGCCATTGTTAAACATTTACTGGCATACCCACTGGTCATACATATTGACAGTCACATATTTTAGTTTTTCTTTTTTCTGTCTTCTTAACCACCTTTATTATGGATCTCATTTTTCTACAGTATAAATTTAATAAACAGTGAGAAGTGCGCTGAAGCTGGAGAGAGAAAGGTAAAGGTCACCAGAAACTACTGATAAATTCTGTGAGATTCCTAAGTCAATTTATTTCTGTTCGTTTTAGTTCAACAGACATTTATTGAGCGCCTGTAACACTCATTGCCAGACACCCTGGATATAAAGAAAAGTAAACATGCCTACTAAGACTACATTCACAAAACAGTGTTTTGTGTGTGTATATATAATTATATGTGTATATATCTCTGTGTATGTCTGTGTTTGTGTATTTTGGTGGTTTATAGCTGAATTAGGTTTAATAATAGTTTTTCCTGTGGGTAAGTGTAAATTAAAGTAACACTTAATAAGGTTTTATTGTGCTTTATAACAGAGTAGACACACTGTGTACTCTTAAAGTTTTTATAATCTAGTAAAGACAAGGGGAAGATAAATGTCTTAAAATGATGAGCTGTGTTCAAGGTCAAATGTAATAGTGTTTCTGTCTAAGGTGACTAACTTTTATTCCAGAGAAAAGCAGTCTTTTTTCATAGAGCATGTTCGTGAACATAATTGTATTTGCCTCTCACAGAACCCTGTAATGCAGTGCACTTAGTATTTATCAGTTTTACAGTCTTATTGATTCTGCCCTAATCCTTGTCACATTTCATCAGCCAGCAAATAAACTTTTTTAGTCTCTGCAATATTTTTCCAATATGTATCTTTCTATTTTCACTGTTCCCACTCTAATTAAGGGTCACATTACTTCTTTTTGGCTCATTCATTGACTTATACCTCAGACAGTTATTGAGTGCCTGCTCCTTCCCAAGCACTTTGCTACTTTGGAGGATTTAGAAATGAATAAGACATAGAAATGAATAAGCCCCTTTGAGGGACTCACAGACCAGCAGACCACTGCAATGACCTCTTACCTGCTCAAGCTCAAATCCATTCAGTACATAATGCCAGATTACTCTTACTTAAGCACCACTGGAACCTCATTTTCTCTCCACTCAGAGTCACTGCTGAATGCCTTTGCTGGGATTCAAGATCCTCTATGATCTGGCTCCCATCCACATTTCTGGGTTTATCTTCAGCTCTTCTAAATGGTCCCTGTGCTCTAGCAAGTCAGGGTTACTTGCTGTTGCCAGTTTGGGCTTGGATATATTATGTTCTTGATAGCTCACAGCCTTTCTTCTATGTTTCTACTGGAGCGTTCTCTACTTCTTCTTCAGCTTTACACGTCCTATCCTCCAGGCTGCCATGTATGGCTATGCTGGTTATATCCTGCCCAAGAGTACTTGTCAAGGGAATCGAGTGATGACAGAAATCCGGGCTACCCTCCTCTTCATGTGCACCCACAGACTGCTTTCTAATTCACACAGAGGCACTGTATGAGCTAGCCTTACCCTGAGAGGCAGCTTAGTGAAGTGCTCCCCTGAATTCCCTCCAAGTGAGGGTCTTTTTTCCATCTTGTGAAATCCAATAGCACTATTTATTGTTACTATTATTATGTACCCATGTAGCCATTCTGGCCATTTTTATAATAACAAATAATAAAACTAACATTTATTGAACATTTATAATATGTCAAGCACTGTTCCTCATGACATGGTTCTTAATTCATTTATTCTTCATAGCAACCATATAGGAATAGATACTATTATGATCCCTGTCGTAGATAAGAAGCAGAAGCACCTGGAGGCTAAGTATTTTGCCCAAGCTTACCCAGGAAGTAAATGGCAGAGCCAGGTTTGAATGCAGCCTAGATCCTGTGCTATTAACCTACTTGTTATACCGCTCCTATGTTGTCTAGATTCTTATGATTCAGAGCTGTGTCGTCTTTATTCTTGGCTATCCTTAGCAGCTAGCACAGTGATTTATGACTTAGGAAATAGACAACAAATGTTTGCTACATGGATGATTTGTGTGCATAGATGGGTTTAATAGTATGTGAGTGCAAAGTTTTGTTTTGTTTTGCTTTGGTTTTTGAGGAGTGCTGTGGGATGCGAGGGCTCTTGTGGCTTGGTGGCCTGCACGCTGTTCTTTTCCTGTTTCTTAAAAGATGGTGTACTCCATGATGCTCCTTGGCCCTTTTCTCATTTTAAACTCTATCCAGTAATCTCATCTTTTCCCACTGCCCCAGTTACTACCCATGTGCCCTGGATTCCAAATGCATCAGCAGCCTGGATATCTTTCCTGGGTGCCAGACCTGGCTCTCTCATCTACTGTAGATGTACACTTGAATGCTTTACAAACATTCAAACTCAGCATGTGTAAAACCAATCTCTTCTTTCCTATAACTGTCTTTGTCCTATGAGGGTCATGTGGTTCCCTCCCATCTCTAAATCAGTCACCTGTTACTGCTGCTTCTACCACTCAAAGCTTTCTAGAATATGTCTTCTCATTTAACTCCTTAATGCCACTGTTTTATTCAGACCCTTATTATGGATCTTCTGTGAGGTGATTCCTGCTCTCCATTTTCTCTGCTATGATGCTTTGAGGAAAGGGCTAGTACTTCCCACATTATTTGAGAGGTTTGTTTACTTGTTTAACTCCTGTGCTAGTCTGTGAACCTTTTAGGGCCAGTGCTGTTGGTCTCGTTCCCTTTTTTTATCCTCAGTGTCTAGTCCAGTGATGGTATATAGTAGGCTCTTGGTAAATGTTGGTAATGAGAGTGGAATGTGTTAAGTGAAGAGTGGTTGTGAATATATATACTTATATATTTCATATATGTGGTAGATTCTAAGTGTTGGATAAGCTATCTATCGTTTGTTCAATGCTAAATTATGTCTTTTTTTCCCCTGAGCAAGTGAAATTAAAATCTAAGTGGGATAATGTGAAGTGCTTAGCACAATGGCTGATACATAGTAAGTTCTAAGTCACTTTTAGTATTGTAGCTAAATAAAATCTTTTTGTAAGTAATATCTCAAAAGTTGATAGGCATTTTACTTACTTGACTATTTTAGCAAAAACTTATTTTAAGTTTTTACTTATTTTCCTTTGCTAGAATGCATCATTAAGTAGAATTTTAATTGGCCTGAAAGATGGAAAAGAAAGTAGTATTACCTTTAAAGAGTTTGTGTTTCTTTGGTTAGTTTTTTCCATTGATGTTTATCTCAAAATATTTATTTTTTCCCCATGATCACATAATGTCTCTATACTTATTCTTTGCAGATGTACTGCTCTTTTTCACAAATTATTATGAATGGCTCTTTAAACATAATTAAGATTATCTTAAGCCTTTGAAGTTCTGTGATCGTGTTAGGAAAAACTGGGAAGTTTTAGTTCAAGATTTAGGTTTTGGTTTTTGAAAAGTTCAGTGATCTTGGGAACAGAACATGTTATGTACCGCCACTTAAAACACTGTGATTAAACAAACAAACAAACAAAAAGCCCCCCCAAAAAACACTGTGATTTTCTTCATTAATAGTTATGTGTACAGCAGTTAACATTCTAGCTTTTTGATATCAAACAGACCTGGGCTTGATTCTGGCTCTGCCTTTTGCAAACCGTATAACTTTTGCCTGTACCTACCTCTTAAGGCTGTGAGTATTAAAGGAGATAGTGCATGTAAAGCACTTAGCACAGTGTCTGGCACATAGTAAGTGCCAATAAGAGCTCTTCTTATTAAGCTGGTACTCCAAATGCCAGCCTGGACACATTATTATAATCTGGAATATTAGTTATGATGTGAATTTGGGTTAAATATGGATGAAACTGTTTCTCACAATTAATGGGAAATCCTGATGAATACTATTTAGCTCAAGTTTGTAAGATTGGGCTCATATTTCTTTAATGCCAGTGTTGTAGAGGAATTACTCTATATTAAAGCAACCTGTTCTTAATGTTTTTTTATCATAGCTTGATAGTATTATACATTTCTTATGAAAAAATATTTTGTTATTATGGTTAGCCATTTTGGAGGAAGGGTACACCATTAGTGTTTAAAGTATAGCTATTTTAAAGCTAGAGGGGAAACTAGGGCGAGAGATCCAGAAGGAACAATTGCAAAATCATTATTTTTGCTCCTTTTTGTTCTTCAGTTCAAAAGTAATTCTTGGTAAGAAGTGTGTTTTATAAGTGAATTTGAATTCACAAATTTTGACATTTACTGAGGAGAGAGACTCAGAAGATACATTTGTAACTAGAGCAAAAGTCTTTATTAAAACTAAGAATTTCTTTTAGGATAAGAAATGGATTTATTTATAACAGTTATAAATAAATTTATGTATAATGACTTTTCTTGCAAATATTTGATAATTGTAATAGCTACACATATTCATACATACATTCGTGGGGGATTATCAGTTTGTAATCAATGAAAAGAATGAATAGATTTCCAATGAAGTACTTTTATCTTATTCCTTCATATATAGGTTTGCTCATTCATTCATTCATCAAACATTTGTTGAGGGCCTGTCATCTCCTAGGTGCTTTGCTTGACATGGGGATACAGAGCTGAAAAAGCCCTGCCCCTGTCCTCATCTTAGTTAATTTACAGCCTGAGTGCTTGTTTGGGAGACTGTCATTTCAGTTGGAGGCAGGATCTCTGTATGCCTTGACTTGTCTCCAGTCTGCTTCTCTTCTCATTTACCACAGATGCTCGTCCAAATCTTTCGCATTTTCAAGCTGTCTACCACATTCCAGTTTCTTCACTCCCAGCACATGGTCTTGCTTCCTATTCAAGGTGAAAAATGGACTTTTCATTGGTAACTTATTTACTATTCTCTCCCTCTATCAAGTGTATCTTTCTATGGTCATCATGACCTCCTTCCCCTCCTGCATCAGAGAAAGAGATTTCAGACCCAAAACTTCTACCTGAACTCTTGATCCTAGGATTTGACTCATTCATTCCTTTTGGTTATCTTCAGTTTATCATTACTAATTCCTTCCCCTTGGTCTAGAGGTCTACTCATCTTACTCGTACACACTGAGAAATATAAATGTGTCTTTGTTGGGTGAGTGAATGAATCAGCAGATCTTCTTTAGCCCCTGGGTCCCCTCAAGCTTCTGCCCCCTCTGACTTTCCCATTACAGCCATATTTGAGAGGGTAGTCTACACTGGCTGTGTCAGTTTACCCAATTCTCATTTATTTCTAGACTTCTGTAATTTGACTTCTTATTACCATGCTGTTGAATTTCCTCTTGTAGTTACCAACTATCCACCAAATATATATTCTCTGTCCAAATTGCTTGATTCTACTTGATTTCCTCCCACATTTGATACTGCTGACCACAGGGGCTGACATCTTAGAGAATCTTTGTCTGGCTTTTACATCATTCTCTTGATTCTTCTCTCTTTCTCTGACCCTTTCAGTTTCCTCTCGAACTTTGCATATTGCTCCGTTCCTATATTTAAAAATTTTTTCCCTCATACTTACATGTCTTCCCTTTGTCTTCATATACTGCTTCATCATCTATCTCTTTTTAAAGATCCAGACCCTTATTTTCAGTAGTTTGCTCAACATCTCCATTTGGTGTTCTACAGATATGTCAGATTTAAATCATCGAAATGGAAACACATAATTTTCTTCCTCTTCTAAACCTCCTGTTCCTGTATTCTTTGATAATTCACTTATATGTTACCATTACCCATTTCAGTTATCTATTGATGTGTAGCAAACTACCCTAAACTTAGTCATATAAAGCAACAACCATTTTATTTTGGTCACAGATTCTGTGGGACAAGATTCTGGACGGAGCACAGCTGGGATGGCTTGTCTTTGTTCTATGATGTTTGGGGCTTCACCAGGAAAGATAGAAATGGCTAAGAACTGGAATTATCTGGGGCTCCTCACTCACATGCTTGGTACTTGGACTGGGATGATTTGAAGGCTGAGCTTAGCTGGGATTGTTAATTGGAGTGCCTTTACATGGCCTCTCCATATTGCAAGGGCTTCTTCACAGCGTTCCTCACCTCAGTGCAGTTGGACTTCTTACATGGTGGCTCAGGGCTTCGAGAGTTAATGTCCCATTGAATAAGGAGGAAGCTGTATGGCCTTTAGTGACCTAGCCTTGGTAGTCAGGCTGGGTTCTGGATTGAAGGACTCACGTGCCTTCCCAGATTCAAGGGGGAGGAGACATAGACCTCACTTCATAATGGGAGGGGTATTAGTTAATATGTGGCCGTGTTTTAAAAACATCACACCAGATCTGTTGGTGTCCTACTTAAAAACCTTGATATTATCCTTTTCTTTCATTTCTCCAAACCCCACTCACTTTTATATATCAGTTACTAAGTGCTGGCCTTTTTAAATTTGAGAAATGTCTCCTTTTCTCCATTATCATGAATTTAGGTAAGAATTTTATTACCTTTCATTTAGAGTTTTCTGTAACCTCTTAATTGGTCTATATAATCTCTCCCACCTTGAATTAAATAATGATTCCTTACATTGATTGTAGGATAGTTCTTAATGCATACAGGTCTATGTCCAAATTGCTTAATTTATTTCTTAAAGGTTGGGTCTACCTAAATTTCCACTCTGCAGTTGGCTTTGCTTCAGCTGCTCCTTTGCATTAACTGTCTTCCTTGCTTTCTTTGCCCAGTTCCTTTCATTCTTCAGGTCTCATGTTGGCAATCACTTCCTCTCTGAAGCCTTCTTAGTGGCTTCAAATAATGTCACTTCTTCCTCATTAGTTCATATGTTTATCTCCTGCCATTAGAATGACCATAGCTTCCACAAGGTCAGGGACTATGTCTTAAATCATCTGCCACTAATTGCTTGGCCTATCATATACTCAGTAAATGCTTGCTAGGTGATTGAAAACAGATTACACTTTGGTGGAATTCTCTAAAGGTTTGAATGAGTACTGGGCTTTCTAAAATGTTTATAAAATTACCAGGGAGACATTTTTGCCTTGGGAGAGTTATGCTTAGAGAAGCTTTGAAGTGAGGGAGTTTACATTCTGTGTATCGACATTTTATTTCAGTTAAAACATATACAACAAAACCAAAAAACTTATACTTGAAATATTATTATTGTGTGCCAGAAAATTTAGGGAAGTGAGCAAGGATTAGATTTAAAAGAAGCTTTGATGAGGTTAAAAACTATGAGAACAAAGTTGAAATCAGAACAGTATTGTTTTCGATTGTGGCATTCAGTTTCAGTTTTGGCCTTTCAATATTTCACATTACAGATTTTTTCCAGCCTATTTCTTTTTGGTCAGGAACGTGTGATAGTTCACTTTTGGCAGTTGCACTGTGTGAAAGGGCTGGGGTTAGCACTGCTGTGCAGAAATGGGTCAATGAGCATTCAGATGAAAGGGAAAAACTTTTAAAGAGTCTTTATTTATTGTTGGTGTAATAAGACAAAATAATTACAAGCTTGAACCTCTCACTGTGTTCTTGCTTCCTCCTTCATCTCTCAAATGCCTTGCCAAATTAACCACATCAATCAATTTTACAGAAAATGGATTGCTGTTTTAAATAGTTCTTTAGCTGTTATCCTTAAGAAGCTTCTTCAGAAAGTCTCTCTCCTCTCTTGTCTTCCAAAAGGACATAAGTCTCTTTTGTACGTCTATAAACGTCTGAAATGGCCGCTTAAAGAGAGCAGGCAGCATTTTCTACTTGAGTAATAAAGTACAACCACCTATTTTTCAACTGAGCTGGAAGGAAGAACTCTATCCTACTGTTCCTTTAAAAGATGATTTTATTATTGTCAGGACAGATAACAAGCTGGGATTTTGTAAGAGCAATAAATGACTAGTTGGTTTACTGCCTGTGGCTCTTAAACAATGTAACATTCTGAAATTAAGGTAGGAAAGTACTCAGGTAGTCTTGGAAGGCAGCCTAGATGCCCTGCATGGAGATAGGGTTGCTTTCTGTTTAGATTTTTCCTGAGTAGAATAAGAGACATAAGGTTTCTCCAAACACTGGAACAGTCTTGCTCTCAAATTTGTGCTGGAATGTTATCTGGAATGTGATGGGCTCTTTGCCAGTCACCATGGAAACTGACCAAAGCTCTATCTAGTCCTATCCTTTGGGCTATTTGGGGTGGCTTAAATAAAAGATAACCAACAAATGTAATCCTATTCTCCACATATGTATTTTCTTTAAAAATGATTAAAAATACAGCTTACTAAAGGGAGAATAGGGTATCTGTATCCTATTTCTATTAGGCTATTTAAAACATTCTATGTAGCTGAAGAGTATTCTGGCCAAGAAACATTAATGAAAATTCTCATTTTGGATGGGCATAATTCCATTGGTTTGTGATTTTGTCTTCTGGCCTCTATGCTTATATATGCAATAGAACAACAAATGCTAAATTTCCATTTACCTGCTTAGTGATGGAGAGGGACTTGTATGAGTATTATTATATCATACCATTGCCAAGTGAAATGTGGTTTAAGTTACGGTGTCAGAGACATAAAAGTTAAAAGCATCTGTGAGCAATTAAGGTAATTAAGTATTCAGATATTATAGACATGTAATACATCATCTGAAATGATCAATATGTAGCTAAATTTAGGGAGAGCTTTATATTTAGGATAATCTTTAGAAGTCTGAGCTTTGACAGTCATATTTCCTCAGTGGGGGACTGGTGAACAGAGGAGGAAGATCTGAGCAGAAACTGTCTGGGGACTTACCTAATGCTAATAGAAGAGCCTTTAAAAAAAAATCAGTTAATTTTAGAAACTGAGGTGAAATTCACATTGATAGAAGAGTTTTGTGTTGTGAGCCACACTGACTGCATTGTTCCATTTTCAAGGCCTGATTCCGATCAAAAATGTAAAATGGGAACTTGGATGGTTGAGGCTCCTCTTGATTGTTTCAAATAACATGATTTCCTTTAATGTTCAATAAAGTCTATCTGTATGATATGAAAATGAGGGGTAGGGACTTCTCTGGTGGTCCCGTGGCTAGGACTCCGAGCTCCCAGTGCAGGGGGCCCGGGTTTGATCCCTGGTGGGGAAACGAGATTCTACATGCTGCAACTAAGATCCTGCATGCTGCAACTAAAAGATCCTGCATGCTGCAACTAAAGATCCCACATGGTGCAACGAAGATCCTACATGTGGCAACGAAGATCTTGTGTGCTGCAACTAAGACCTGGTGCAGCCAAATAAATAAATATTTTTAAAAAAAGAAAATGAGGGATATAATACTCGGTGCTTCTACAAATAGAGATACTTTCATTCATTTGCTCAAGTATTTACTAAGTACTTATCATGTACTAGGTACTTTTCTGGGTCCTGGAGATATAATGGTAAAAAAGTCCAAGTTTCTGAGTTTAAGGAGTTTACAGTCTGGTGGAAGAGGTATAATAAATAAACATATACTTTTAGGTAGTAGTAAGAGTTATGAAACACTACACAGCAGTGTAAGGAAATAGAAAGTGATGGGAGGTGCTGTTTTAGATAGGGTTGTCAGGAAGAGGCTTTCTGAAGATGTTAGAGCAGAGACCACAATGAATTGAGAAATTGGGCCAGGGGAAGATCAAAAACCCTGAGGTGGATTCAACTTGGATTGTTTAAAGAATAGGAGGAAGGTCAGTGTGACTAGAGTGGACCAGGGGAGAGGTAGGCAGGGGCATGCCATACAGCCTTATAAGCCATGGTGGAAATTTGGACTTTTTTTCTGGGTATGATGTGGATTTTTAAACCAGGGTATTTATGTGATCTTACTTAATTTTTAGAAGGATATGGCTGCACTGTAGAGCCTAGACTGTAGGGGAATAACAGTGGAAGCAGGGAGACTTGCTAGTAGCTAATGCAGGAGTTTAGGCTAAAGACAGTAACTTGGACTGGCATCTACGTTGGTGGTGGAGGTAGTGATATAAATACTTAGGTTCCAGGGCTTCCCTGGTGGCGTAGTGGTTGAGAGTCCGCCTGCCGATGTAGAGGACACAGGTTCGTGCCCTGGTCCAGGAAGATCCCACATGCCGCGGAGCGGCTGGGCCCGTGAGCCATGGCCGCTGAGCCTGCGTGTCCAGAGCCTGTGCTCCGCAACGGGAGAGGCCACAACAGTGAGAGGCCCGCATACCGCAAAAAAAAAAAAAAAAAAAAAAAAAAAGGTTCCAAACCGATCCCCAGAACTATTTCATCATCCCAAACCAAAACTGCATCCATTAAACAATAGCTCCCCGTTCCCCGCCACGCCCCCTCCCCCCACAATCGCTAGTGCATGGCAACTACCATTCTACTTAAAAAAAAAAAAATTAATTTATTTTTGGCTGTGTTGGGTCTTTGTTGCTGTGCGGACTTTCTCTAGTTGTGGCGAGTGAGGGCTACTCTTAGTTGCGGTGCGTGGGGTTCTCATTGTGGGGGCTTCTCTTGTTGCACAGCACGGGCTCTAGGCACGCGGACTTCAGTAGTTGTGGCACATGGGCTTCAGTAGTTGTGGCTCGCGGGCTCTAGAGTACAGACTCAGTAGTTGTGGCACACAGGTTTAGTTGCTCCGCGGCATGTGGCATCTTCCCGGACCAGGGCTCGAACCTGTGTCCCCTGCATTGGCAGGCGGATTGTTAACCACTGAGGCACCAGGGAAGCCCATACCATTCTACTTTGGTTTTCTGTTTGACTATTCTAGGTATCTCATATAGGTAGAGTCCTACAATATTTGTCCTCTTATCTCTGACTTATTTCACTTAGCATAATATTTTCAAGGTTAATCCATATTATAGCATGTATCAGAATTTTATTTCTTTTTTTATTTTTTAAATATAGAAACCTTTATTTATGTGCTTTTTTTTCTTAAGCTGCACCGTGCAGCATGTGGGATCTTATTAGTTTCCTGACCAGGGATCGAACCCACACCCCCTGCAGTGGAGGCATGGAGTCTTAACCACTGGACCGCCAGGGAAGTCCCAGAATTATATTTCTTTTTAGGTTCCTTGGTTTTGGTTTAGCAACTGTGTGGATGGTAGTGATATTTCCTGAGTTGGAGACTTTTTTTTTTTAACATCTTTATTGCAGTATAATTGCTTTACAATGGGGTATTAGTTTCTGCTGTATAACAAAGTGAATCAGCTATACATATACGTATATCCCCATATCTCCTCCCTTTTGCATCTCCCTCCCACCCTCCCTATACCACCCCTTTAGGTGGTCACAAAGCACCAAGCTGATCTCCATGTGCTATATGGCTGCTTCCCACTAGCTATCTATTTTACATTTGGTAGTGTATATATGTCCATGCCACTCTCTCACTTTGTCCCAGCTTACCCTTCCCACTCTGCGTGTCCTCAAGTCCATTCTCTATGTCTGCATCTTTATTCCTGTCCTGCCCCTAGGTTTTTCAGAACCATTTTGTTTTTTTAGATTCCATATATATGTGTTAGCATAAAGTATTTGTTTTTCTCTTTCTGACATACTTCACTCTGTATGACAGACTCTATGTCCATCCAACTCACTAATAACTCAATTTCGTTTCCTTCAGTGGTTGTGTAATATTCCATTGTATATATGTGCCACATCTTCTTTATCCATTCATCTGATGATGGACACTTAGGTTGCTTCCACATCCTGGCTATTGTAAATAGAGCTGCAATGAACATTGTGGTGCATGACTTTTTTTGAATTATGGTTTTCTCAGGGTATATGCCCAGTAGTAGGATTGCTGAGTAGTATGGTAGTCCTATTTTTAGTTTTTTAAGGAACCTCCATACTGTTCTCCATAGTGGCTGTATCAATTTACATTCCCACTAACAACACAAGAGGGTTCCCCTATTCTCCACATGCTCTCCAGCATTTATTGTTTGTAGATGGTGGCCATTCTGACTGGTGTGAGGTGACACCTCATTGTAGTTTTGATTTGCATTTCTCTAATGATTAGTGATGCTGAGCATCCTTTCATGTGTTTGTTGGCAATCTGTATATCTTCTCTGGAGAAATGTCTATTTAGGTCTTCTGCCCATTTTTGGATTAGGTTGGTAGTTTTTTTGATATTGAGCTGCATGAACTGCTTGTAAATTTTGGAGATTAGTCCTTTGTCAGTTGCTTCATTTGCAGATATTTTCTCCCATTCTGAGCATTGTCTTTTTGTCTTGAAACGTTTAAATTTCATTAGGTCCCCTTTGTTTATTTTTGGTTTTATTTCCGTTTCTCTAGGAGACGGGTCAAAAAGGATCTTGCTGTGATTTATGTCATAGAGTATTCTGCCTATGTTTTCCTCTAAGAGTTTTATAGTGTATGGCCTTACATTTAGGTCTTTAATCCATTTTCAGTTTATCTTTATGTATGGTGTTAGGGAGTGTTCTAATTTCATTGTTTTACATGTACCTGTCCAGTTTTCCCAGCACCACTTATTAAACAGGCTCTCTTTTCTCCATTGTATATTCTTGCCTCCTTTATCAAAGATAAGGTGACCATAGATGCATGGATTTATCTCTGGGCTTTCTATCCTGTTCCATTGATCTATATTACTGTTTTTGTGCCAGTACCATACTGTCTTGATTACTGTAGCTTTGCAGTATAGTCTGAAGTCAGGGAGCCTGATTCCTCTAGCTCCGTTTTTCTTTCTCAAGATTGCTTTGCCTATTTGGGGTCTTTTGTGTTTCCATATGTATTGTGAAATTTTTTGTTCTAGTTCTGTGAAAAATGCCATTGATAGTTTGATAAGGGATTGCACTGAATGTGTAGATTGCTTTGGGTAGTATAGTCATTTTCACAGTTTGATTCTTCCAATCCAAGAACATGGTATATCTCTCCATCTGTTTGTATCATCTTTAATTTCTTTCATCAGTGTCTTATAGTTTTCTGCATACAGGTCTTTTGTCTCCTTAGGTAGGTTTATTCCTAGGTATTTTATTCTATTTGTTGCAGTGGTAAATGGGAGTGTTTTCTTAATTTCTCTTTTAGGTTTTTCATCATTAGTGTATAGGAATGCAAGAGATTTCTGTGCATTAATTTTGTATCCTGCTACTTTACCAAGTTCATTGATAAGCTCTAGCAGTTTTCTGGTAGCATCTTTAGGATTCTCTATGTATAGTATCATGTCATCTGCAAACAGTGACAGCTTTACTTCTTTCCCGATTTTGATTCCTTTTATTTCTTTTCCTTCTCTGAATGCTGTGGTTAAAACTTACAAAACTATGTTGAATAATAGTGGTGCGAGTGGACAGCCTTTTCTTGTTCTTGATCTTAGTGGAAATGGTTTCATTTTTTCACCATTGAGGAAGATGTTGGCTGTGGCTTTGTCATATATGGCCTTTATTACGTTGAGGTAAGTTCCCTTTATGCCTACTTTCTGGAGGGTTTTTATCATAAATCGGTGTTGAATTTTGTCGAAAGCTGTTTCTGCATCTGTTGAGATGATCATTGGTTTTTTTCCTTCAATTTGTTGATATGGTGTATCACATTGATTGTTTTGCATATATTGAAGAATCCTTGCATTCCTGGAATAAACCCCACTTGATCATGGTGTATGATCCTTTTAATGTGCTGTTGGATTCTGTTTGCTGATATTTTGTTGAGGATTTTTGCATCTATGTTCATAAGTGATATTGGCCTGCAGTTCTCTTTTTTTGTGACATCTTTGTCTGGTTTTGGTATCATGGTGATGGTGGCCTCGTAGAATGAGTTTGAGAGTGTTCCTCCCTCTGCTATATTTTAGAAGAGTTCGAGAAGGATAGGTGTTAGCTGTTCTGTAAATGTTTGTTAGAATTCGCCTGTGAAGCCATCTGGTCCTGGGCTTTTATGTGTTGGAAGATTTTTAATCACAGTCTCAATGTCATGCTTGTGATTGGTCTGTTTATGTTTTCTGTTACTTCCTGGTTCAGTCTCGGAAGGTTGTGCTTTTCTAAGAATTTGTCCATTTCTTCCAGGTTGTCCATTTTATTGGCATACAGTTGCTTCTAGTAGTCTCTCATGATCTTTGTATTTCTGCAGTATCGGTTGTTGCTTCTCTTTATTCATTTCTAATTCTGTTGATTTGGGTCTTCTCCCTTTTTTTCTTGATGAGTCTGGGTAATGGTTTATCAATTTTGTTTATATTCTTAAAGAACCAGCTTTTAGTTTTATTGATCTTTGCTATTGTTTCCTTTATTTTTTTTTCATTTATTTCTGATCTGATCTTTAAGATTTCTTTCCTTCTGCTAACTTTGAGGTTTTTTTGTTTCTTCCTTCTCTTAATTACTTTAGGTGTAAGGTTAAGTTGTTTATTTGAGATGTTTCTTGTTTCTTGAGGTAGGATTGTATTGCTATAGACTTCCCTTTAGAACTGCTTTTGCTGCATCCCATAGGTTTTGAGTCATCAAGTTTTCATTGTCGTTTGTTTCTACGTATTTTTTGATCTCCTCTTTCATTTCTTCAGTGATCTCTTGGTTATTTAGTAGTGTATTATTTAGCCCCCATGTGTTTGCATTTTTTCCAGATTTTTTCCTGTAATTGATATCTAGTCTCATAGTGTGGTTGGAAAAGATACTTAATATGATTTCAATTTTCTTAAATTTAACAAGACTTGATTTGTGACCCAAGATATGATATGTCCTGGAGAATGTTCCATGAGCACTTGAGAAGAAAGTGTATTCTGTTGTTTTTAGATGGAATGTCCTATAAATATCAATTAAGTCCATCTTGTTTAATGTATCATTTAAAACTTGTGTTTCTTTATTTATTTTCATTTTGGATGATCTGTCCATTGGTGAAAGTGGGGGGTTAACATCCCCTACTATGATTGTGTTACTGTCGATTTCCCCTTTTATGGCTGTTAGCATTTGCCTTATGTATTGAGGTGCTCCTATGTTGGGTGCATAAATATTTACAATTGTTATATCTTCTTCTTGGATTGATCCCTTGATCATTAGGTAGTGTCCTTCTTTGTCTCTTGTAATAGTCTTTATTTTAAAGTCTATTTTGTCTGATACGAGAATAGCTCCTCCAGCTTTCTTTTGATTTCCATTTGCATGGAATATCTTTTTCCATTCCCTCATTTTCAGTCTGGATGTGTCCCTAGGTCTAAAGTGGGTCTCTTGTAGACAGCATATATACAGGTCTTGTTTTTGTATCCTTTCAGCCAGTCTGTGTGTTTTGGTTGGAGCATTTAAACCAATTACATTTAAGGTAGTTATCAATATGTATGTTCTTATTACCATTTTATTAATTGTTTTGGGTTTGTTTCTGTACGTCTTTTCCCTCTCTTGTGTTTCCTGCATAGAGAAGTTCCTTTAGCATTTGTTGTAAAGCTGGTTTTGTGGTGCTGAACTCTCTCAGCTTTTGCTTGTCTGTAAAGCTTTTAATTTCTCTGTCGACTGAATGAGATCCTTGCTGGGTAGAGTAGTGTTGCTTGTAGGTTTTTCCCTTTCATCACTTTAAATATGTCCTGCCACTCCCTTCTGGCTTGCAGAGTTTCTGCTGAAAGATCAGCTGTTAACCTTATGGAGCTTCCCTTGTATGTTATTTGTTGTTTTTCCCTTGCCTCTTTTAATATTTTTTCTTTGTATTTAATTTTTGATAGTTCGATTAATATGTGTCTTGGCATGTTTCTCCTTGGATTATCCTGTATGGGACTCTCTGCTCTTACTGGACTTGATTGACTATTTCCTTTCCATATTAGGGAAGTTTTCTACTATAATCTCTTAAAATATTTTCTCAGTCCCTTTCTTTTTTTCGTCTTCTTCTGGGATCCCTATAATTCGTATGTTGGTGCGTTTAATGTTGTCCCAGAGGTCTCTGAGACTGTCCTCAATTCTTTTCATTCTTTTTTCTTTATTTTGTTCTGCAATAGTTATTTCCACTATTTTATCTTCCAGGTCACTTATCCATTCTTCTGCCTCAGTTATTCTGCTATTAATTCCTTCTAAAGAGTTTTTAATTTCATTTATGTTGTTCATCATTGTTTGTTTGCTCTTTAGTTCTTCTAGGTCCTTGTTAAACGTTTCTTGTATTTCCTCCATTGTATTGCCAAGATTTTGGATCATCTTTACTATCATTACTCTGAATTCTTTTTCAGGTAGACTATCTATTTCCTCTTCATTTGTTTGGTCTGGTGAGTTTTTACCCTGCTCCTTCATCTGCTTTGTGTTTCTCTGTCTTCTCATTTTGCTTAACTTACTGTGTTTGAGGTCTCCTTTTCGCAGGCTGCAGATTTGTAGTTCCTGTTGTTTTTGGTGTCTTCCCCCAGTGGGTAAGGTTGGTTCAGTGGGTTTTGTAGGCTTCCTGGTGGAGGGGACTGGTGCCTGTGTTCTGTTGGATGAGGCTGGATCTTGTCTTTCTGGTGGGTTGGACTGTGTCCAGTGGTGTGTTTTGGGGTGTCTGTGACCTTACTATGATTTTAGGCAGCCTCTCTGCTAATGGGTGGGGTTATGTTCCTGTCTTGCTAGTTGTTTGGCATAGGGTGTCCAGCACTGTAGCTTGCTGGTAGTTGAGTGGAGCTGGGTCTTATTGTTGAGACGGAGATCTCTGGGAGTGGTCTTGCCGAGTGGTATTACATGGGGCCAGGAAGTCTGTGTTGGTCTAGTGTCCTGAACTCGGCTCTCCCACTTCTGAGGCTCAGCCTTGATACCTGGCGAGAGCACCGAGACCCTGTCAGCCACACAGCTCAGAAGAAAAGGGAGAAAAAAAGAAAGAGGGAAAGAAAGAAAATAGTAAAATTAAGTTATTAAAATAAAAAATAAAGCAATAGAGAAAAGAGAAAAAGAAAGAAAGGAAGAAGAGAGCAACCAAACCGGAAAAGAAATCCAGCAATGATAACCAGCTCTAAAAACTATACTAAAAGAAAACAAAACAAAACAAAAGCAAAACATACATACAGAAGCCTAGGACAGATTGTGAAGGGGAAACTGTACAGACAAAATCACCCAAAGAAGCATGCACATACATACTCAGAAAAAGAGAAAAATGAAAAAAAAATCTATATATAAAAAACAAAAGGAAGAGAGCAACGAAATCAATAAAAAAATCTACCAGTGATAATCAACTCTAAATCCTAAGTTAAGATAAACATAAAACCAAAAAAAAATGAGATGCAGAAAGCAAACCCCAAGTCTATAGTTGCTCCCAAAGTCCACTGCCTCTATTTTGGGATGATTCGTTGTCAATTCAGGTATTCCACAGATGCAGGGTAGATCAAGTTGACTGTGGGGATTTAATCCACTGCTTCTGAGGCTGCTGGGAGAGATTTCCCTTTCTCTTGTTCGTACAGATCCTGGGGTTCAGCTTTGCATTTGCCCTCGCCTGTGCATGTAGGTTGCCTGAAGGCATCTGTTCTCTGCTCAGACAGGATGGGGTTAAAGTAGCAGCTGTTTAGGGGGCTCTGGCTCACTCAGGCCGGGGGGGGGGTGGGGGGGAGAGGGGTTACGGAATGTGGGGCGAGCCTGCAGCGGCAGAGGTTGTCGTTATGCTGCAATAGCCTGAGGCACGCCATGTGTTCTCCTGGGGAATTTGTCCCTGGGTCACGGGACCCTGGCAGTGGCAGGTTGCACAGGCTCCCAGGAGGGGAGGTATGGATAGTGACCTGTGCTTGCACAAGGGATTGTTGGTGGCGGCTGCAGCAGCAGCCTTAGCATTTCACGTCTCTGGTGTCCGTGCTGATAGCCACGGCTCGCATCCGTCTCTGGAGCTCGTTTAGGTGGTGCTCTGAATCCCCTCTCCTTGTACACCCCGAGACAATGGTCTCTTGCCTCTTAGGCAGGTCTAGACTTTGGGATCCTAGACTCCCTCCCGGCTAGTTGTGGCACACTAGCCTGCTTCAGGCTGTGTTCATGCCGCCAACCCCAGTCCTCTCTCTGAGATCTGACCTCTGAAGCCTGAGCCTCAGCTCCCAGGCCCCACCCATCCTGGCGGGTGAGCGGACAAGCCTCTTGGGCTGGTGAGTGCTGGTCGGCACTGATCCTCTGTTTGGAATCTCTCTGCTTTGCCCTCTGCACCCCTGTTGCTGTGCTCTCCTCCGTGGCTCCGGAGCTTCCCCCCTCGGCCACCCGCAGTCTCTGCCCACGAAGGGGCTTCTAGTGTGTGGAAACCTTTCCTCCTTCTCAGCTCTCTCCCACTGGTGCAGGTCCTGTCCCTATTCTTTTGTCTCTGTTTTTTCTTGTTTCTTTTGCCCTTCCCAGGTACATGGGGAGTTTCTTGCCTTTTGGGATTAGTCTTCTGCCAGCGTTCAGTAGGTGTTCTGTAGGAGTTGTTCCACATGTAGATGTATTTCTGATATATTTGTGGGGAGAAAGGTGATCTCCATGTCTTACTCCTCCGCCATCTTGAAGATCTCCCATACAAAGCACTTTTAGTAGATTTTACATCCTCTATATGGGCGGCCAGTCATATTTACTTCTTGCGGAAGCTGTCAAATACTAAAGGAATTTCTTTTTTTAGTTCTGGAGGCTGGAAGTCTGAAATCAAGGTGCCAAGCATGATCAGTTCTGCTGAGAACTCTCTTCAGGTTACAGACTACCTACTTATCCTCAAGTATGGCCAGGAGCAAAGCCTGAGTTGGAGACTTCTGAAGGAGAGATTAGGGGTTAAAATCAGTTCTCTCTACATATGTTAAATTTAAAATGCTTTGTAGACACCTGAAAGGATACACTGAGGAATACAGCGCTCAGAGGAGTAGTTGATAGGTGGTAGTTAAGGCTATGAAACTGAATAAGATCATCTGGGAAGTAAGAGTAGATTTGGGAAAATGGCCTTTTAACAAGTAGTACGTTTTAAGGTTGTGATAGTGGAATGCATGTATTTTAAGACTTATCTAAGTTGCTAAACCTCTAGAAAGTTTAAAAAATTGACTTTGGTTTTAAATGTCCTAATTGGTATTGCACATTGCTTTTAAACAGTTGTCTACTTGTTATTTTATTAGCCAATTCCTGTAATCTGTTTGGCTTATAATAGTGGTAAGCTTCATTCTTTAAGGATTTCTCTGAGGAATTAAAAAAAAATGTGTCAGGATGAATTGGGTACTGGTTATTTCCAAAAGCTACATAGCATAGAAATTTTATCATGGTAGAGACAATTTGAAAATTAATAGTTGCTAGTGATAATAGGATAGAGGGGGCTTGTTTCTGAATGGAGTATTTTAGTGAGCAAACACCAGCTGTGCATGACTAAGGGTGGCACTCATCCAGGGGAAGGACATTTGGGGGAAAATTTGTGTAGTTTTTTTTTTTAAACAGCAGAGAGGCTTTTTAGTTAGACTACTGATCTCTTTTCTTTTAAAAGGATTAAGTTTCAAAGGAAGGATCAGCCCACTCTGGTGGGGTGAGGTTGGGGTGGAGGACATATTTGGAATAAGAGGAATGTTTGCAGCAGTATGTGGCTAGAACTTTCCCTAAACACTGTGGTTCGTAGGCATTTGACCAAGCACTCAAGGGCCAAATCTTAATATTACTTGTTTTTCTCCATTTAATGAGAACCACTGAGCTTAATTAGCTCCCAATTTTGTCTTTACAGTGGTCACACCAGAGAGCTGTGAATACCAATCTTTTAAAAAAATTTTTCCCCATTATAAGTAATATATGTTTTGAGCATCAGATTTTTGCAAAAGTAGTTTGGTAGTAGAAATTGTTTTCATAATGGAGAGAAAGGGGTTTGATTTCATGTTACTAAAGGATGTTATAAGTAATCAAAAGAAAAAGGGAAATTTGGGAGTCTATGAAATGTCATTTTTAAAGGAGGAAATTTAAGTCAGGAAAGAATAGACTTGCTTGGAAACAAGTCCTATAATTGGAACTTGAGTAGCTAACATCTGCCTTTGACAAGGTCCCCTGCAAAGCTGCTACCTCTGCTTGTAGTCGTTGAATTAGGGCTCTGACATTTTCATATTTCCCGTGGAAATGACTGTGATAATATAAATGTTTTATTTTTATACCTGATTAGATAGGGAAGATGGAAGCCAGATGTTCTTTAAGTGTGTGTCTTATGAGTCACTGCAGGGACTATAACACAGGCAATAGTAAATCAAAGGTTGCAGAGAGGGTATTGCTGAGGCTCCTGGAGCAGAGGTGGGGCAGATAACCTCTCGATTTTCTTGGTAACTCTTTGTTTTGGTTCTGCCAGAGTCTAGGTTAACTGATTACATCACATGGTCTGCGGTTTTATGATTCAGTTTGTGAAACTGGAGAGCCCAAGGCATTCCTTTAAAGTGTGTTTACTAACTATCTGCTATATGTCAGACACTGTGGTAGGTATTTTGGATAGAGTGGTGAATAAAACAGTCCACCTTGTTTATTTACATCTGTGATAAGTACTGCAAAGGAGAAATTCTGTTTTTTGGAAAGCATACAACAGGATACTGATTCTAATCTGAGGGTTGAGGGAAGACTTCCCTGAGGGAGTAACATCAGTCATATTTGCTTTCCAACAACCACCATTACTCTCTGTCCCATTACTGTTTTATTTTTTTCATGGCAATAATTGTTATTGTCACAAATTCTAATTTATCTTATTCCTTCTTGTCTCCTCCTCTGACTCCCCTATGCGCCCCTGCCCCCCACATTAGAATGGAAACTCCTGGAGAGCAAGGACCTTTGTGCCAGAAAACTCTGAATGGAAAGGAGCATGGGGAGCTGGAGGAACCGAAAGAAGGCCAGTGAGGTGGTGCTTAGTATGAGAAGGAGAGTAGCAGCCTTGGAGACCATGTCAGGAATTTTAGAATTTATCCTAAGGACAATGGGAAGCAATTTTAAGCAGGGGATGGACATGATCAGATTTGCTTAAAAATTACTTCAGTGTTGCATGGAGAATGGAGGAGATGTTAGAATGGGCACAAGAGAACAATTTAGGCTATTATGGTAACCTAAGTAGGAGAGCATGGTGATGTCTTGGACTAGTGTTTTGGTGGTGGAAATGGAGGAGAAGGTAAAATTGGTAGGTCTTGACAATGGATTGGATATGAGAGAGGAGAGGAAGAAGTCGGATGACCTCCATTCCGGGTTTCTTGATTGTACAACTGAGTTGATGTCAGATACATTTTCCCAATGCATTTGAAAAACAACGTGCGCATTTTCAAGTTTGATATACAGTAGAATTGCCCCGATTGTGAAAATTCAGCAAATATATTGAACTTTTCCAGTCAACTTTTGGTCAAGATAGAAATGCACATACTTTTTTTTTAGTCTTTACTGTTTTACCTACTAAGGAGTAACCTGTGTCTTTGTTTCAGGCTTGCTAATTGTTATAACTGACTGGAGTCCTAGGATTTTTTAATGGTTTTATTGAAGTATGATTCACATACCATACAATTCATCTATTTGAAGTTTACTTGTCAGTGGCTCTTAATATATTCACAGAATTGTGCATCCATCACCATCAGTTTTGGAAAATTTTCATTATCCCAAAAAGAAACCCTATACTGCTTAGCCATTATTCAGTCTCCCCATGTACCCCAGCCTTAGGCAACCACTAATTTACTTTCTATCTATATAGGTTTGCCTATTTTGGACATTGCATATAAATACAATCATACAATATATGGTCTTTTGTGACTGACTTCTTTTACTTAGCATAATGTGTTCAAGGTTCATCCATGTCATAGCATGTTTCATTTCCTTATTTCTTTTTATTGCTGAGTAATTGTCCATTGTATGCATATAACACGTTTTAGTTATCTGTTTCATCAGTTGATGGACATTTGGGTTGTTTCCACTTTTTGGCTATTATGAATAATGCTGCTGTGAATATTTGTGTATAAGTTTTTTTTTGTGTGTGTGTGTATGTAAGTTTTTTATGTGGACATATATTTTCAGTTCTCTTGGGGATATTCCCAGCAGTGGAATTGCTGGGTCATGTGACAACTCTGTTTAACCATTTGAGGAACTGCCAGACTGTTTTCCAGAGTGGTATACCATTTTACATTCTTACCAGCAGTGTACAAAGGTTCCAGTTTTTCTACATCCTCACCAATACTTACTTATTTTCTGTCATCCTCGGCTGTGAAGTGGTTTCTCATTGTGATTTTGAATTGCGTTTCCCAACAGTGTTTCTGTTGGACTAAAATGATAATGAGATAGAAGCAGGGCAATTTACTGGCTGGCATAGAATTTAAGAGAGTAGAGATGAATTGGCATATACAAGTAATTATTTTAAGCATTTTCTAAGGCTTTGCATTGTCTTTCTGGTTCTCATTTAGCAGTTAACAGTTAAAACATTTTATTTTGTACCTTAGGTTCAAAACAGTTTTCAGGTTACACAAAAATAATTTTCACAAATACCTAAATATTTTTGTGATAGTTTTTCTTTCTCTTTAAAATACAGTCTTCATCCCTTTTGGCTCCTAAGCAGCGTAGTTGAGAACGTCTGACTGATTTTGGACAAATTCAAAATTGAACAATCCAAGGACCATCTTGTACCAGACACTGTGTTTACTGTGTTTACATGGGGGCTACCTTCACAAAGGCTTCTAGCCTTGTGGGGGAGACAGATACATATATTTATTTACATATAAGGAAGAATGTGGCAAGTGTAGCAGTTGGTGAGTATAAACAGAGTACGTTAATACCAGAGTGGAGAGAAATTAATTCCCGTTTTAAGCAGAGGCAGTAATTTGAAGGCTAGGTAGAATTTTGGCAGGTAGAAAAATAGCAGAAAAGAAGAAAATTTTAGATAGAAGGAACTATGTGAACAAAGTCATGGAAGCAGGAATTATAGTTTGGAATGAGAAGTAGTCTGTATGGTTATAGTTTAGGGTATATTGGGACGAGAGGGCTCATGGGGGATCCAGCTGAAGATAGACTGGATGCATATGACATGTAAAGGACTTTGGATTTTGTCCTGTAGTCAGTGGGATACTTTAGAAAGTTATCTGCTAGTGTACAGTTCATGATAAAATCTGCGCTGTAAGATTTATAGTGATGGTGAAGAACAAATTAGAGACATATTGGAGGTAAGGGAGGCATTTGCAATAGCAAGGGTGAGAACAGACTTATCAACTTAAATTGGCTTAAAAATAGGGGTTTATTATTTCACATAAAAGAAATCTGGAAGTTAAAGAGTTGGTTAGAAAGCTGCCCAACTATATCAGGGCTCTGGGGTGGCATTTCTGCATTTCTCTTGGTTTAATCTTTATGGTCACAAAATGGTCTTATTCATTCACAAACAGGAAGAAAAAGAGTGGGTTCTCTTATTGTTTTTTGTTGTTGTTAGAGAAGAAAACTTTGACCAGGCACTCCTAGCTTCACCGATCAGGATTGGATCTCATGACTGTGACTTAGCTGCAAAGGAGACTGGGAAAGTGGGGAGTCTGATATTTTCCACCTTTACAGTGGGAGGTGAGCTCTGCCTATGAAAACAGCAGGTGGGAGTAGGAGTTCTCAGGGGTTAGCAATGAGTAGTGTTTGGAGATGTTAATATCCTCCATTTAGTAGTAAAAAGGCAAAGGAACAGACAGATTTAAGAGACAGATTAGAAGGGAAGGAAGAATTAAAGATTGGCTGTAGGTTTGGTGGTGAATGAAGAGATTGAAATGCCATTTACCAAAATGTATTTCCCTATCTAAAATTGAGTTGACTCCTTAATCTATTAATACCTAGGCCTAGTATCCTGATATCTTACCTTGTAATCACCAACCTAATGGGCTGGGGAGGAGTAGTTCGGTGCTTTTTTTTCTTTTTTAACATCTTTTTTGGAGTATAATTGCTTTACAATGATGTGTTAGTTTCTGCTTTATAACAAAGTGAATCAGTTATACATATACATATGTTCCCATATCTCTTCCCTCTTGCGTCTCCCTCCCTCCCACCCTCCCTATCCCACCCCTCTAGGTGGTCACAAACCACCGAGCTGATCTCCCTGTGCTATGCGGCTGCTTCCCACTAGCTATCTATTTTACGTTTGGTAGTGTAGATATGTCCATGCCACTCTCTCACTTTGTCACAGCTTACCCTTCCCCCTCCCCATGTCCTCAAGTCCATTCTCTAGTAGGTCTGTGTCTTTATTCCCGTCTTACCCCTAGGTTCTTCATGACATTTTTTTTTCTTAGATTCCATATATATGTGTTAGCATACGGTATTTGTGTTTCTCTTTCTGACTTACTTCACTCTGACAGACTCTAGGTCCATCCACCTCACTACAAATAACTCAATTTCGTTTCTTTTTATGGCTGAGTAATATTCCATTGTATATATGTGCCACATCTTCTTTATCCATTCATCTGATGATGGACACTTAGGTTGCTTCCATGTCCTGGCTATTGTAAATAGAGCTGCTATGAACATTTTGGTACATGACTCTTTTTGAATTATGGTTTTCTCCGGGTATATGCCCAATAGTGGGATTGTTGGAAAAAATCTAGAAACAATAAATGCTTGAGAGGGTGTGGAGAAAAGGGAACACTCTTGCACTGCTGGTGGGAATGTGAATTGGTATAGCCACTATGGAGAACAGTATGGAGGTTCCTTAAAAAACTACAAATAGAACTACCATACGACCCAGTTCAGTGGTTTTTAAGGGCTACTCCTTGGACCAGTGCCAGCTTGCTGCATGAGAATCACCTGGGGAGCTTGTTAAATAAATCAGAATCTCTGAGAATTTGATTATTTTAGGTCTGGGATTTGACCATCAATTTTGTTAACAAGCTCCCCAGGTAATTCTGATGCACAGCTAGCTTTACCTATATTTGGTAGGAAAAATGTGGACTTTGGTTTTAGGCAAACCTGAATTTAAATCCCAACTCTTCGCTTACTAACTGTGTGAACTTGGGCAAGGCACTTGACCTCACAGAGCTCAGGTCCCTCATCTGTGAAATGTGTAACAACAACAATAATAGCTACTTTACATAGCTTTTGTGAAATATACAGTATATATGTAATGTATCTAGCATAAATGCTGGCATATAGTAAGGATTCAGTAACTGGCTATTTTTATATGTCTTAGCCTGTAGTAAGTACTGGGTATTTGATTTAGCAAAGAAACAAATTTCTGTAAAGCTACAACAAAAAGAAAATAAGAAGCAAATATCATAAATTGCTTTTCTTGTTGCTTAGTATCCATTGTAATCAATAGCTGATTTTTTTTTGGCCCAGCCAAACATCTTCTAAGCTTGAGCATATAAACTTTGTTTATTTTCTTAACTGCATTTTTGGCTGTGTCTGTTCTGTGTAATCTATATACGTATATAATTTGAAAATCAGCGAGTATACCAAAATCTCTAATCCAATTTCTGTGAAATATATTACTTAATATTTAGTAGAGCCTGTTTTTCACAATAATCTCATATAAAACCTTAAACTAGGCAGGATTCTTTCTCTTATAAAACAAAAAACAGACAATTTGGATAAAAGCAGTAAGTGCACATTAAGGATCATTTTGTTACTCTCAAAGCTTGTTGCCTGGGTTAATAATTAGAATGTTATTGTGGATGATTGTCTTGTGTGATAAATTACTACTCACTGAGAATGAATGCTCATTTTTCCTGTTTCAGTGCATAAAGAGGTCTTGGTGAAAGGGAGAAAAGACACTAACATTGGGTATTTACTTTGTGCTAGGAAGTTGACTTAATATGTCTTGTAGGAGAGGGGCACCATGCTGTAGGGGTACCTGTGGACTCTGAAGGCATGCTGCCTGGGTTCCTATCGCAGCTCCTGCACTACAGCTGTGTGACTTTAGGTAAATTACTTATCTTTGCTGTGTCTTGACATTATAGTGTACACCTGCCTCATGAAGTAGTTGTGAGGATTACATAAGCTAACATACCTACAGTATTTAGGAAGTATGTGGCTTATAGTTCTATATAACTGTTAACTGTTCTTTAAGTTTCACAAATTCACACTGTTCTGCAGTCTCACAAAAATCCTGTAATGTATGTATCTTTTTAATCTTTATTTTGTAGGTAAGAAAACTGAGGTTTGGTGAGGTTAGTAACTTAGCTAAATTGCCCATCTATTTAGTGATGCAAATCCCAGATAGCTTTTTTGTGCATTCTACTATGCCTTTAATAAATTAGTTATTTTAAAAAAATCCTAAAAATAATAATTACTTATGTGAGTCATATGGTATTTAAACAAAAATATTTATTTATCTGGCTGAGGCATGTGGGATCTTTAGTTGTGGCATGTGGGATCTAGTTCCCTGACTAGGGATTGAACCCAGGCCACCTGCATTGGGAGCGTGGAGTCTTAGCCACTGGACCATCAGGGAAGTCCCCATATGGTATTAAGTAACATTGTTTTTCATTTATGAAAAAAACATTTTTGCTACTTGGGAATAGAATTAATAGATTAACCATTTTTGAACTTCAAGTTAGGTGTTAATATTTTGAAAAACATTTTTCATTGATCCTCACTTAAAAATATTGCATCAGGCTTCCCTGGTGGCGCAGTGGTTGAGAGTCCACCTGCTGATGCAGAGGATGCGGGTTCATGCCCTCGTCCGGGAAGATCCCACATGCTGTGGAGTGGCTAGGCCCGTGAGCCTTGGCCACTGAGCCTGGGCGTCTGGAGCCTGTGCTCCGCAACGGGAGAGGCCACAACAGTGAGAGGCCCGCGTACCGCAAAAAAAAAAAAAAAAAAAAAAAAATTTGCATCAAGGGTTGTGGAGAAAAGGGAACCCTTGCACATTGTTGGTGGGAATGTAAATTGGTGCAGCCACTGTGGAAAACACTATGAAGTTTCCTCAAAAAACTAAAAATAGAACTATCATATGATCCAGCAATTTCACTGCTGGGCATATATTCCAAGAAAACAAAAACACTAATTTGAAAAAATGTGCACACCCCAGTGTTCATAGCAGCGTTATTTACAAAAGCCAAGATATGGAAGCGACCTAAGTATCCATTAATATCAATAGATGAATAGATAAAGAAGATATATATCCAATGGAATACTACTCAGCCACAAAAAAATAATGAAAAAAATATATACTGTAAAAAACATATAAAGTATACTGTATATTACAGTAGGTATTTAATTGTAATGAATTATATAAATATAACTTACTTGGGTTTAGGTAATACATCATTTTATACTTGATGATCATAATGGTACCTTGAGGGTTTTCCATAGTTTTTGAACTTTATTTTTATTTGTTGTGTAGTAATATAAATATTTGAATACAATACAATTGTTTATTTCACTCATGATATGGATGCATCTGTGATTAACTGAATTATCTAAATCCTCAAGGTTCATACATTTTATGGAATATATAAACAGTTTTGCTTGCTAACAGATCACCACTGATGTATATAAATAGTATTAATTGACTTGAGACGTGTGTGTCTACTTCTCTGGTATCTTTTATAAGAATAATTCAGTGTACTGAGTAAGAAACTTAATGTCAAATATTAAAGTGAAAGATAAAGCCGTGTGTTTTTTTTTTTAAATTAATTGTGCAACAGAGTGTTGGGAGTGTGTAACTAGACTCTAAAGCCCATCTTGTGTTCGGAATTTTTCCTTACTTACTCTTCCTCCTCCTGCATAAGCACACAGACACACGCACCGCACTTACCAAGCACAATAAAATAACAGTACGGTTTTATAAGGTAATTTTCAGAAGGTAGAAGCCCCAAACTGCTTTTCCCCTCTATTTTCTGTATGGTTTTAGGTAGAAAGCATTATGCACAATGTGCTTTGACATTTCCCATTAGAAGCAGTAGCAATTTTGTTTTGAATAGCTCTTAAGAAGCTGTTGGCTGTGTGTTTCCTTCTCAGCACCCTTTGGCCTACCTTTCAAATTTCTTTTGGTAAAGTGCAACTTGCTGCCAGTAATTCGTTCTCTCACTTTGGGATGGAATGGAAGTTGCTGAATTTGTTGTGAGTTAGAAAGAGAACAGTTACCCAAATTTTACATTTAGTATACTCTTCCTTAGTTTCCTTTAGTTTGTAACATATTGGTGGCAAAACTGGTACACATCCTTTGAATTTCATGACCTGATTCTGTACAATAAGAAGTTATCCAGATCTTTCTTACAGAACAGTCTGTCCTTTTTTCTTAATTATTCTCCCCTTCCTCCCTAACTTGGCTCTCACCAATTCATTTTTCCTTTCTCAATTTTTTTTTCTCAGTAATTTATTTCCCCCATCACATCTCCTTGAGGAATAAGGAGGCCCCTAAATCCTCAGTAGGGCAGTGTTAGAAGGGTAGCTGAGAAGAGAGCAGAGGGCACATGAAGACATGGGTTTTAAAACCAGCTGCTTGGCTCCTGTGATTTTGAGTCTGGAGGGTATATCATGTGCTCTGTTTACATCTGATTCCTATGGTTGCTGCATTGCTTTTATTTGCAAGAGCTGCTATCAGAATTGTGAATGCTCTTCCCTGCACTGCAGTTTAGTTAAGGATATTCTGAAGGAATCGATGTTGGTTTTCAGTGCTTTTGCTGCAGTACCTTATCTGATTTGGGAAAGGTTCTTGTTTGGTTAGGTTTCTAGGTCTTAAGGCTTAGATTCTGTCAAAAAAGTGGCTGGTTGATGTTGCAGATAAGATGACTATTATTTTTAGGGGTTAGTATCTAGAAGTATCTTTTTCTGCATTTGTATTACCATGGTCATAGAAGGCTTCCTAATTTTTCTCTGATTTTGAAGACTGCTTACTAAGAGCATCAATACTTTTTTTCCCCCTTTAATTAGAAGGCCAAGGATTCAAGGTTTTTCTTTTCTTAATCTTAGTTGTTTTACTCCTCATTTACTTTCTCTGTTACTTACTAGATGAAAATATGGGACTTAAGGTAGTTGCTTCTTGTTAAAGAAGATGTTGCTTGTCTGCTCTGGAAAGGAAAATAAACACACACACACACACACACACACACACACACCCCAAAACTCCTATGCAGCCATTTTATGTTTAAAACCCTGGATTGAACCTAAACTTGGTAGTGAGCGGTTTTAAAAATTGCCCTCTTTTTAATGAGCCCTTTCATACCGGATTGTGTCTTTAGTTTTCAAAGATTTAGGTAGTGTACTTTTTTTTTTTAAGGTACTGTACTCTTATCATTTTTTTTTTTTTTTACAGCAGCCCACTATAGACAGTCTTTGCACTAGATTTTATTCCATGAAGTTCCATTTTTCTGGAGTTGAGATCAATAGAAAAATGAAGATGGATTTTCTTGGGGGAAAAATGGTGGTTAGGAATAGACCGCAAGGAAATTTATGACCCTTTCTTTAACACCAGAATATTTTAAACTTTACCTACATTAGTTAATTTTGAATCCTATAACTTAAAACATTAGTATAGAGGTATTAGGAGAGGGAATTTCATGAACTCGTAGAATGTTAGAGCTTAAGAGGGGCCGTAGGGATCATATAGTAATCAACCCTGATACTCTACAGAGGAACAAATGGAGGTTTGTTTATTCATTCATTAGTTCATCCATTCATCCATCTATTTATTAAATGGATATTTATCTTATGATTACTGTTTAAGGTGCTTGGATATATCCTTACCCTTATGGAGTTTACAATAAATAGATGTTAGACATCATAAGTAAGTTAAATATTATGTTAGAAAGTGATAAAAGTAGTCTGAAATAAGGGGGAGGGAAAATGCTTGTGGGTGAGGGGGGGTTCGCACTTTAACATAGGGTAAGCTCCACTGAAAATATGACATTTGAGCAGAAACGTGAAGAAGGTGAGAGTGTAGTCTGTGTGACTATCTGTGGGAAGATTGTGTCAGGCAAAAGGAACAGCCAGTTCCAAGGCTACTATGTGGGAGCATGTCTAGCTTATTATTCAAGGAATAGTGAAAAGCCCACTGTGGCCCTTGGAGTAAGAAGTGGACTGGAGTAATAACAGGTGAGGAAAGTGAACAGGGCTGGGAGGCACGGGTATGGGGAGCTGGATAGATTATGTGGGGTCTGGTGAATTGTCGTAAGGACTTTGGCTTTTCATGAGTGAAATGCAGGAGGGGGTGTCAGTGAAGGGTTTTGAGCAGACACGATCTGACTTATGTTTCAACTCTGAATCATTCTCACTGCACTGTTGAGAAGAGATGCCAGGGTAGGGTTGCTAGATTTAGCAAATAAAAATATAGGACACCCACTCAATTAAATTTGAATTTTAGATAAACAACGAATAATTTTTTATATGCATATGTCCCATGCAATATGTGACTGACTATTTACCCATATGGCAGAATGTGAACTACTTTTTTATAGTTAAAAAAAAAAACCCTCTTCATTGTTACTGTTGATTACTGTAGATCACTGTTACTCTGATCCTGCTGGTCCCAAGATGTGGGGCCTTATAGCAAATTTTCATCTTTGCCTTTCCATACTATCTATATTACTGTTTTTCACATTGTGGTCATCTTATACCCCAGAGTGTTACAATGCAGTTTATTGGACCCCAGCCCAGACCTACTGAATCAGAATTTCTTGAGATAGAACAGAGTCTCTCCACAACTGCCTATTGTTCTAGATTCTAGGTACAGCAGTGAATAAAACATACAAAATTCCTTACCCTAGTGAAATTAACATTCGAGTGGGGAGACACAATAAACAAGATAAATAAGTAAATATAAAGTATGTTAAATATTGATATAGGTGCTAAGAAGAAAGAAAAAGCAGGAAGGGGAGTAGGAAATACGCACGGTTATGATGAGGGAGTTGGAGTTTTAGATAGAGTGACGAGTGAAGGCCTCACTACATGGTGATGTTTGAATCAAGACTTGAAAGAAGTGATGGAGAGAACCACGTGCACCTAAAGCAGGTGCATACCTGGTGTGTTAAATACACTGCAGGGAGCAGTGTGTCTGGAGTGGAGTGAAAAGGGGAAAAATAGTAGGGGATGAGATGAGAGAGACAAAGGGGAATGGTTAGTGATTGTTAGCAGTTAAGCTTTATGGTATGTTGGAAAGAGATTTGGAAGCTAGATCCAGCTATGACATTTATCTCTGGGCCTGTTTCTTCTTCACTAAAAAGGTCAGAAGACTACGATGATCTCTTAGGTGTATTTTTGTTTGTTTGTTTTTGTTGTTCTAAAATAGTCTTTAATTCGATACTCTTCCATTTCTACTTTTCCAGCTTGTTTACAAACAGTTTATCATTTGGGATTCTTCTGTACTTTTCATGAGCTCATCTCTGCCCTCTGTCCAGCCATGTGAACTTTTTCCTTTATGTTACCCTTGTTCCTCTTTCTTTCTTGACTGAAATTGAAGATTTAGACAGTCCTTTGATAAGTAGTAGGAAATTGTTCTCTCATCACTGTACAACCATTACTTCTTCTGACATTCAGATTCTTATTAAATGTTAGTTAATAGAATTAAGAAACATATTTTTCTCTACTGAGAGATTAAAATTCTTGTGAACGGCAGCTTGATTTAAAGCTAGGTAGAGAGAGAAGAAAGTAGAGGCTTGATTCAACTTTAAATTGAATAAATCCTAGTTACCAGTCCAAGTTTAAGTGTAATGTAATGTGTAGAGACTCATGTGATTCTTAACTGGATACATCTATGGAAAGGACACATTTGAGTAGGTCTTAATATATATATTTTTTAATTATTGAGGTTTTTTTTTTTATATCTTTATTGGAGTATAATTGCTCTACAATGGTGTGTTAGTTTCTGCTTTATAGCAAAGTGAATCAGTTATACATATACATATGTTCCCATATCTCTTCTCTCTTGCGTCTCCCTCCCTCCTACACTCCCTATCCCACCCCTCTAGGTGGTCACAAAGCACCAAGCTGATCTCCCTGTGCTATGCAGCTGCTTCCCGCTAGCTATCTGTTTTACATTTGGTAGTATATATAAGTCCATGCCACTCTCTCACTTTGTCCCAGCTTACCGTTCCCCCTCCCCGTGTCTTCAAGTCAGTTCTCTACGTCTGAGACTTTATTCCTGTCCTGCCCCTAGGTTCTTCAGAACCATTTTTTTTTTTCTTAGATTCCATATATATATGTTAGCATATGCTATTTAGTTTTCTCTTTCTGACTCACTTCACTCCGTATGGCAGTCTCTAGGTCCATCCACCTCACTACAAATAACTCAATTTCGTTTCTTTTTATGGATGAGTACTATTCCATTGTATATATGTGCCACATCTTCTTTATCCATTCATCTGTCAATGGACAGTTAAGTTGCTTCCACGTCCTGGCTATTGTAAATAGAGCTGCAGTGAACATTGTGGTACATGACTCTTTTTACATTATGTTTTCCTCAGGGTATATGCCCAGTAGTGGGATTGCTGGATCATTTGGTAGTTCTATTTTTAGTTTTTTAAGAAACCTCCATACTGGTCTCCATAGTGGCTGTATCAATTTACATTCCCACCAACAGTGCAAGAGGGTTCCCTTTTCTCCACACCCTCTCCAGCATTTATTGTTTCTAGATTTTTGATGATGGCTATTCTGACTGGTGTGAGATGATATCTCATTGTAGTTTTGAATTGCATTTCTCTAATGATTAATGATGTTGAGCATTCTTTCATGTGTTTGTTGGCAATCTGTATATCTTCTTTGGAGAAATGTCTATTTAGGTCTTCTGCCCATTTTTGGATTCGGTTGTTTGTTTTTTTGTTATTGAGCTGCATGAGCTGCTTGTAAATTTTGGAGATTAATCCTTTGTCAGTTGCTTCATTTGCAAATATTTTCTCCCATTCTGAGGGTTGTCTTTTAGTCTTGTTTATGGTTTCTTTTGCTGTACAAAAGCTTTGAAATTTCATTAGGTCCCATTTGTTTATTTTTTAAAATTTTTTTTGCAGTACGCGGGCCTCTCACTGCTGTGGCCTCTCCTACTGTGGAGCACAGGCTCCGGACCCACAGGCTCAGCAGCCATGGCTCACGGGACCAGCCGCACGGGCCCAGCCGCATGGGCCCAGCCGCTCCACGGCATGTGGGATCCCCCCAGACAGGGGCACAAACCCGTGTCCCCTGCATTGGCAGGCGAACTCTCAACCACTGTGCCACCAGGGAAGCCACCCATTTGTTTATTTTTGTTTTTATTTCCATTTCTCTAGGAGGTGGGTCAAAAAGGATCTTGCTGTGATTTATGTCATAAGAGTGTTCTGCCTATGTTTTCCTCTAAGACTTTGATAGTTTCTGACCTTACATTTAGGTCTTTAATCCATTTTGAGCTTATGTTTGTGTATGGTGTTAGGGAGTGATCTAATCTTATACTTTTACATGTACCTGTCCAGTTTCCCTAGCCCCACTTATTGAAGAGGCTGTCCATTCTCCACTGTACATTCCTGCCTCCTTTATCAAAGATAAGGTGACCATATGTGCTTGGGTTTATCTCTGGGCTTTCTATCCTGTTCCATTGATCTATATTTCTGTTTTTGTGCCAGTACCATACTGTCTTGATTACTGTAGCTTTGTAGTATAGTCTGAAGTCAGGGAGCCTGATTCCTCCAGCTCCGTTTTTCGTTCTCAAGATTGCTTTGGCTATTCGGGGTCTTTTGTGTTTCCATACAAATTGTGAAATTTTTTGTTCTAGTTCTGTGAAAAATGCCAGTGGTAGTTTGATAGGGATTGCATTGAATCTGTAGATTGCTTTGGGTAGTAGAGTCATTTTCACAATGTTGATTCTTCCAATCCAAGAACATGGTATATCTCTCCATCTATTTGTATCATCTTTAATTTCTTTCATCAGTGTCTTATAATTTTCTGCATACAGGTCTTTTGTCTCCATAGGTAGGTTTATTCCTAGATATTTAATTCTTTTTATTGCAATGGTAAATGAGAGTGTTTTCTTGATTTCACTTTCAGATTTTTCATTAGTGTGTAGGAATGCCAGAGATTTCTGTGCATTGTTTGTATCCTGCACTTTACCAAATTCATTGATTAGCTCTAGTAGTTTTCTGGTAGCATCTTTAGGATTCTCTATGTATAGTATCATGTCATCTGCAAACAGTGACAGCTTTACTTCTTCTTTTCCGATTTGGATTCCTTTTTTTTTTTTTTTTTTTGCGGTACGCGGGCCTCTCACTGTTGTGGCCTCTCCCGTCGCGGAGCACAGGCTCCGGATGCGCAAGCTCAGCGGCCGTGGCTCATGGGCCCAGCTGCTCCATGGCATGTGGGGTCTTCCCGGACCAGGGCATGAACCCATGTCCCCTGCATCGGCAGGCGGACTCTCAACCACTGTGCCACCAGGGAAGCCCTGGATTCCTTTTATTTCCTTTTCTTCTCTGATTGCTGTGGCTAAGACTTCCAAAACTGTGTTGCATAACAGTGGTGAGAGTGGGCAACCTTGTCTTGTTCCTGATCTTAGTGGAAATGCTTTCAGTTTTTCGCCATTGAGGATGATGTTGTCTGTGGGTTTGTCATATATGGCCTTTATTATGTTGAAGAAAGTTCCCTCTATGCCTACTTTCTGGAGGGTTTTTATCATAAATGGGTGTTGAATTTTGTCAAAAGCTTTTTCTGCATCTATTGAGGTGACCATATGGTTTTTCTCCTTTAATTTGTTAATACGGTGTATCACATTGATTGATTTGTGTATATTGAAGAATCCTTGCATTCCTGGAATAAACCCCACTTGATCATGGTGTATGATCGATTTAATGTGCTGTTGGATTCTGTTTGCTAGTATTTTGCTGAGGATTTTTGCATCTATGTTCATCAGTGATATTGGCCTGTAGCTTTCTTTCCTTGTGACAGCCTTGTGTGGTTTTGGTATCATGGTGATGGTGGCTTTGTAGAATGAGTTTTCCTCCCTCTGCTATATTTTGGAAGAGTTTGAGAAGGACAGGTGTTAGCTGTTCTCTAAATGTTTTATAGAATTCGCCTATGAAGCCATCTGGTCCTGGGCTTTTGTTTGTTGGAAGATTTTAAGAACTTTTTATTTTTTTTATTTTTTTTTTGCGGTACGCAGGCCTCTCACTGTTGTGGCCTCTCCCATTGCGGAGCACAGGCTCCGGACGCTCAGGCTCAGCGGCCATGGCTCACGGGCCCAGCCGCTCCGCGGCATGTGGGATCCTCCTGGACCGGGGCATGAACCCGTGTCCCGTACATTGGCAGGTGGACTCTCAGCCACTGCGCCACCAGGGAAGCCCTGTTGGCAGATTTTTTTTTTTTTTTTTTTTTTTTTTTGCGGTACGCGGGCCTCTCACCGCTGTGGCCTCTCCTGTTGCGGAGCAGAGGCTCTGGACGCGCAGGCTCAGCGGCCATGGCTCACGGGCCCAGCCCCTCCACGGCATGTGGGATCTTCCCGGACCGGGGCACGAACCTGCGTCCCCCGCATCGGCAGGCGGACTCTCAACCACTGCGCCACCAGGGAAGCCCTGTTGGCAGATTTTTAATCACAGTTTCAATTTCAGTGCTTGTGGTTGGTCTGCTCATGTTTTCTATTTCTTCCTGATTCACTCTTGGCAGATTGTGCATTTCTAAGAATTGGTCCATTTCTTCCAGGTTGTCCATTTTATTAGCATAGAGTTGCTTGCAGTAATCTCTCATGATCTTTTGTATTTCTGCTGTGTCAGTTGTTACTTCTCCTTTTTCATTTCTAATTCTATTGATTTGAGTCTTCTCCCTTTTTTTCTTGATGAGTCTGGCTAATGGTTTATTAATTTTGTTTATCTTCTCAAAGAACCAGCTTTTAGTTTTATTGATCTTTGCTATCGTTTCCTTCATTTCTTTTTCATTTATTTCTGATCTCATCTTTATGATTTCTTTCCTTCTGCTAACTTTGGGTTTTTTTTGTTCTTCTTTCTCTAATTGCTTTTTTGTGCAAGGTTAGGTTGTTTATTTCAGATGTTTCCTGTTTCTTTAGGTAGGATTGTATTGCTGTAAACTTCCCTCTTAGAACTGCTTTCACTGCATCCCATAGGTTTTTGGTCGTCCTGTCTCCATTTTCATGTGTTTCTAGGTATTTTTTGATTTTCTCTTTGATTTCTTCAGCGATTTCTTGGTTATTAAGTAGTGTATTGTTTAGCCTCCATGTTTTTGTATCTTTTCCTGTAACTGGTATCTAGTCTCATAGCGCTGTGGTTGGAAAAGATGCTTGATACGATTTCAGTTTTCTTAAATTTACCAAGGCTTGATTTGTGACCCAAGATATGATCTATCCTGGAGAATGTTCCATGAGCACTTGAGAAGAATGTGTATTCTGTTGTTTTTGGATGGAATGTCCTGTAAATATCAATTAAGTCCATCTTGTTTAATGTATCATTTAAGGCTTGTGTTTCCTTATTTATTTTCATTTTGGATGATCTTTCCATTGGTGAAAGTGGGGTGTTAAAGTCCCCTAGTATGTTTGTGTGACTGTCATTTCCCCTTTTATGGTGGTTAGCATTTGCCTTATGTATAGAGGTTCTATGTTGGGTGCATAAATATTTCCAATTCTCATATTTTCTTCTTGGATTGTCCCTTGATCATTACATAGTGTCCTTCTTTGTCTCTTGTAATAGTCTTTATTTGCGGTCTATTTTGTCTGATACGAGAATGGCTCCTCCAGCTTTCTTTTGATTTCCATTTGCATGGAATATCTTTTTGCATCCCCTCACTTTCAGTTTGTATGTGTCCCTAGGTCTGAAGTTGGTCTGTTGTAGACAGCATATATACAGGCCTTGTTTTTGTATCCATTCAGCTAGTCTGTTGTCTTTTGGTGGGCGCATTTAATCCATTTACATTTAAGGTAATTATCGATATGTATGTTCCTATGACTATTTTCTTAATTGTTTAGGGTTTGTTATAGTAGATATTTTCCTTCTCTTGTGTTTCCTGCCTAGAGAAGTTCCTTTAGCATTTGTTGTACAGCTGGTTTTGTGGTGCTGCATTCTCTTAGCTTTTGCTTGTCTATAAAGCTTTACTTTCTCTGTCTAATCTGAATGAGATACTTGCTGGGTAGAGTAATCTTGGTTGTAGGTTTTTCCCTTTCATCACTTTAAATATGTCCTGCCACTCCCTTCTGGTTTGCAGAGTTTCTGCTGAAAGATCAGCTGTTAACCTTATGGGGATTCCCTTGTAGGTGGTTTGTTGTTTTTCCCTTGCTGCTTTTAATATTTTTTATTTGTATTTAATTTTTGATAATTTGATTAATACATGTCTTGGCATCTTTCTCCATGGATTTATCCTGCATGGGACTCTCTGTGCTTCCTGGACTTGATTAACTATTTCCTTTCCCATATTAGGGAATTTTTCAACTATAATCTCTTCAAATATTTTCTCAGTCCCTTTCTTTTTCTCTTCTTCTTCTGGGACCCCTATAATTCAAATGTTGGTGCATTTAATGTTGTCCCAGAGCTCTCTGAGACTGTCCTCAGTTCTTTTCCTTCTATTTTCTTTATTCTGCTTTGCAGTAGTTATTTCCACTATTTTATCTTCCAGGTCACTTGTTCGTTCTTCTGCCTCAGTTATTCTGCTATTGATCCCTTCTAGAGTATTTTTAATTTCATTTATTGTGTTGTTCATCGTTGCTTGTTTCATCTTTATTTCTTCTAGGTCCTTGTTAAATGTTTCTTGCATTTTGTCTATTCTATTTCCAAGATTTTGGATCATCTTTACTATCATTATTCTGAATTCTTTTTCAGGTAGACTGCCTATTTCCTCTTCATTTGTTAGGTCTGGTGGGTTTTTATCTTGCTCTTTCATCTGCTGTGTGTTTTTCTGTCTTCTCATTTTGCTTATCTTGCTGTGTTTGGGGTCTCCTTTTTGCAGGCTGCAAGTTTGTAGTTCCCGTTGTTTTTGGTGTCTGTCCCCAGTGGCTAAAGTTGGTTCAGTGGGTTGTGTAGGCTTCCTGGTGGAGGGGACTAGTGCCTGTGTTCTGGTGGATGAGGCTGGATCTTGTCTTTCTGGTGGGCAGGTCCATGTCTGGTGGTGTGTTTTGGGGTGTCTGTGGACTAATGATTTTAGGCAGCCTCTCTGCTAATGGGGGGGTTGTGTTCCTGTCTTGCTAGTTGTTTGGCATAGGGTGGCCAGCACTATAGCTTGCTGGTCGTCGAGATAAGCTGGGTGTTGGTGTTGAGATGGAGATCTCTGCGAGATTTTCACTGTTTGATATTATATGGAGTTGGGAGGCCTCTTGTGGACCAGTGTCCCGAACTTGGCTCTCCCACCTCAGAGGCACAGCACTGACTCCTGGCTGCAGCACCAAGAGCCTTTCATCCAGAGCCTTTCATCCACACGGCTCAGAATAAAAGGGAGAAAATGTAGAAAGAAAGAATGAAAGAGGATAAAAGAAAATAGAGTAAGGCAAAATAAAATAAAGTTATTAAAATAAAAAAATAATTATTAAGAAAACATTTTTTTAAAAAGTAAAAAAACAAAAAAAACGGACGGATAGAACCCTAGGACAAATGGTGAAAGCAAAGCTATACAGACAAAATCTCACACAGAAGCATACACATACATACTCACAAAAAGAGGAAAAGGGGAAAAAATAATAAATCTTGCTCTCAAAGTCCACCTCCTCAATTTGGGATGATTCATTGTCTATTCAGGTTTTCCACAGATGCAGGATACATCAAGTTGATTGTGGAGATTTAATCCGCTGCTTCTGAGGCTGCTGGGAGAGATTTCCCTTTCTCTTCTTTGTTCGCACAGCTCCCGGGTTTCAGCTTTGGATTTGGCCCCGCCTCCATTTGTAGGTCGCTGGAAGGCGTCTGTTCTTCGCTCAGACAGGACGGGGTTAAAGGAGCTACTGATTTGGGGGCTCCGGCTCACTCAGGCCGGGGGGAGGGAAGGGCACGTTGTGCGGGGCGAGCCTGCAGTGGCAGAGGCCGGCGTGACGTTGCACCAGCCTGAGGCGCGCCGTGCGTTCTCCTGGGGAAGTTGTCCTTGGATCTCGGGACCCTGGCAGTGGCGGGCTGCACAGGCTCCTTGGAGGGAGGTGTGGATAGTGACCTGTGCTCGCACACAGGCTTCTTGGTGGCGGCAGCAGCAGCCTTAGCGCCCCATGCCTGTCTCTGGGTTCTGCGTTGATAGCCGCAGCTCGCGCCGGTCTCTGGAGCTCGTTTAAGCAGCGCTCTTAATCTCCTCTCCTCGAGCACCCAGAAACAGAGGGAAGAAAAAGTCTCTTACCTCTTCGGCAGGTCCAGACTTTTCCCCTGGATTCCCTCCCGGCTAGCCGCGGTGCACTAACCCCTTCAGGCTGTGTTCACGCTGCCAGCCGCCAGTCCTCTCCCTGCGCTCCGAGCCTCAGCTCCCAGCCCCCGCCCTCCCCTGCGGGTGAGCAGACAAGCCCCTCGGGCTGGTGAGTGCTGGTCGGCACTGCTCCTCTGTGCGGAAATCTCTCCGCTTTGCCCTCCGCACCCCTGTTGCTGTGCTCTCGTCCGCGGCGCCGAAGCTCCCCCTCTCCACCACCCACAGTCTTCGCCCGCGAAGGGGCTTCTAGTGTGTGGAAACCTTTTCTCCTTCACGGCTTCCTCCCACTGGTGCAGGTCCCGTCCCTATTCTTTTGTCTCTGTGTATTCTTTTTTCTTTTACCTTACCCAGGTATGTGGGGAGTTTCTTGCCTTTTGTGAGGTCTGAGGTCTTCTGCCAGCGTTCAGTAGGTGTTCTGTAGTTGTTCCACATGTAGATGTATTTCTGATGTATCTGTGGGGAGGAAGGTGATCTCCGCCTCTTACTCTTCCGACATCTTACCCCCAGATCCAGGTCTTAATCTTAAATTAATGTTTACTTACAAACGTTGGGGTGGGCCACTCTAAAACGTTGTTTTGATGGGTTCTATTAGCACATGACATGGATAAAAAGAACATCATGAAGCTTTACAATCTTCTTTAGTGTATATTCTGTTGGAAGAACAAAGCAGTATCAAAACTCTTGTCAGTGCCTTTGAAATCCAACACACAAAAAATAGGACTTGTAGGCTCTCAAATTGCAGCTTTCATGCAGTGGTAATGAAACAGTATAATCACTCTGAATAATTCTGCCACCTTTTACAGGTCTCACAGGGTATTATGAATTATAAAGAGACAAATCCCAAAATCTAGTGTGTTGGGGTTTGATCTGTCTTGTTTTTGTCATCTGTTAGACTTTGCATACTGCAGGAGGGTCAGAAAAAAGCGTACCAACACATTAGGTTAAGTTTATGGTGACATTAAAGATGGCAATCCTACTTTACAGTAGTACATGTATAGTTATATTTGCTAATAATCATTTTCTTTATCTGTTGTATATTTGGTGAGGCTTTTGTGGTGATTATTCTTTTGGGCCTGGCTGAAATTAATGATAAGGAAAACCCTGATTGGAGTTTTCTTGACTAAATATAATTATTTTAGGTGAAATAAGTTGGAAAGGATTCACAAAACTTAGTTAGTTGGACACCCCGCTGCATATGTTTATTTATAGCCTCTACCTTGCTCATTTATTTTCCTACAATATAAAAGTGTTTGAAAATTTAAATTGAGAAACTGTTTATACACTTAAAATAGGAGCCTATGGGCTTCTCTGGTGGCGCAGTGGTTGGGAGTCTGTCTGCCGATGCAGGGGACGCAGGTTTGTGCCCCGGTCCAGGAGGATCCCACATGCTGCGGAGCGGCTGGGCCCGTGAGCCATGGCCGCTGGGCCTGCATGTCCAGAGCCTGTGCTCCGCAGCGGTAGAGGCCACAGCGGTGAGAGGCCCGCGTACCGCAAAAAAAAAAAAAAAAAAAAGGAGCCGATTTAAAAACAATGGAGTAAATTATGAAAAACAAATGAGGTTTATTTGGCATCTTTTGAACATTACTGAATTCTAGACTTGAAAATATGTGTAGGCTGCTTTTGTAATTGTGGTAATTTTATCAGTCAGTAGCTGTGCCAAATCAAAGTACAGTATTCTTTAATTAATACAGGGTTTGGTGTTTCTACTTAATGGACACTGATTTTATTCACAATATATAAAATTAAAGCAAGGCATGCTAACTTAGTTCCAGTGAAACAGCCTGAAAAGAGTGCTCTTTATTATTTTTGAAAACTAGCCAATTAAGGATGAGGAAGTAGATCTTTACTGAGGTAGCTCCTCTGACACTAAAAGAGATGATTGTGTCCTGTCTGCTCTTGGCTTTACAAAAATTACATGGTTGGGTGATTGAATAACTTTGTCATGGAAAAGCTTATTTTCTAAATCAGCGTTGGCAAACTATGACCTGTGGACTAAATCCTGCCTGTATTTGTAAATAAAGTTTTATTGGAACATAGCCATGCTCATTCATCTACATGTTGTCTATGGCTGCTTTGGTGATACAACGGCAGTGTTGAATAGTTGCAGATCAAATGATCCACAAGGCTTAAAATATTTCCTTTTTCTTTTTATTTGACATCTTTATTGGAGTATAAGTGCTTTACATTGTTGTGTTAGTTGCTGCTGTATAACAAAGTGAATCAGCTATATGTATACATTTATCCCCATATCCCCTCCCTCTTGCATCTTCCTCCCTCACTCCCTATCCCACCTCTGTAGGTGCTCACAGAGCACTGAGCTGATCTCCCTGTGCTATGTGGCTGCTTCCCACTAGCTATCTTTTTTACATTTAGTAGTGTGTATATGTCAGTGCCACTCTCTCACTCAGTCCTTGCTTACCCTTCCCACTCCGTGTGTCCTGAAGTCTCTCTTTACGTCTGTGTCTTTATTTCTGTCCTGCCCCCAGGTTCATCAGAACCACTGTTTTTTTTTTTTTTAGATTCCATATATATGTGTTAACATACGGTATTTGTTTTTCTCTTTCTGACTTACTTCACTCTGTATGACAGACTCTAGGTCCATCCACCTCACTACAAATAACTCAATTTCGTTTCTTTTTATGGCTGAGTAATATTCCATTATATATATACGCCACATCTTCTTTATCCATTCATCTGTCAATGGACAGTTAAGTTGCTTCCACGTCCTGGCTATTGTAAATAGAGCTGCAGTGAACATTGTGGTACATGACTCTTTTTACATTATGTTTTCCTCAGGGTATATGCCCAGTAGTGGGATTGCTGGATCATTTGGTAGTTCTATTTTTAGTTTTTTAAGGAACCTCCATACTGGTCTCCATAGTGGCTGTATCAATTTACATCCCCACCAACAGTGCAAGAGGGTTCCCTTTTCTCCACACCCTCTCCAGCATTTACTGTTTGTAGATTTTTTGATGGTGGCCATTCTGACTGGTATGAGGTGATACCTCATTGCAGTTTTGATTTGCATTTCTCTAATGATTAGTGATGTTGAGCATCCTTTTATGTGTTTGTTGGCCATCTGTATATCTTCTTTGGAGAAATGTCTATTTAGGTCTTCTGCCCATTTTTGGATTGGGTTGTTTGTTTTTTTGATATTCAGCACATGAGCTGCTTGTATATTTTGGAGATTAATCCTTTGTCAGTTGCTTCGTTTGCAAATATTTTCTCCCATTCTGAGGGTTGTCTTTTTGTCTTGTTTTCCAAGATTTTGGATCATCTTTACTATCATTACTCTGAATTCTTTTTCAGGTAGACTGCCTATTTCCTCTTCATTTGTTTGGTCTGGTGGGTTTTTACCTTGCTCCTTCAGCTGCTGCATATTTCTCTGTCTTCTCATTTTGCTTAACTTACTGTGTTTGCGGTCTCTTTTTCGCAGGCTGCAGGTTCGCAGTTCCCATTGTTTTTGGTGTGTGCCCCCAGTGGGTAAGGTTGGTTCAGTGGGTTGTGTAGGCTTCCTGGTAGAGGGGACTGGCTCCTGTGTTCTGGTGGATGAGGCTGGATCTTGTGTTTCTGGTGGGCAGGACCACATCTGGTGGTGTGTTTTGGGGTGTCTGTGACCTTATTATGATTTTAGGCGGCCTCTCTGCTAATGGGTGGGGTTGTGTTCCTATCTTGCTAGTTGTTTGGCATGGGGTGTCCAGCACTGGAGCTTGCTGGTCATTGAGTGGAGCTGGGTCTTATTGTTGAGATGGAGATCTCTGGGAGAGCTTTCACCGATTGATAATTACATGGGGCCAGGAGGTCTCTGGTGGTCCGGTGTCCTGAACTCAGCTCTCTCACCTCCAAGGCTTAGGCCTGACACCTGGCCGGAGCACCAAGACCCTGTCAGCCACACAGCTCAGAAGAAAACGGAGAAATAAAAGAAAGAAAGAAAAATAAAATAAAATAAAATAAAGTTATTAAAATAAAAATATAAAAAAATGTTAAAATAAAACAATTAAAAAAAGTAGTTAAAAAAGAGAAGAGAGCAACCAAACCAATAAAGAAATCCATGAGTGATAACAAGTGCTAAAAACTAAACTAGGATAACCATATAAATCAGAAACTAGTCAGTCACATACAGCAAACCCCAAGTCTACAGTTGCTCCCAAAGTCCACTGCCTCAATTTTGGGATGATTCGTTGTCTATTCAGGTATTCCACAGATGCAGGGTACATAAAGTTGATTGTGGAGATTTAATCCGTTGCTTCTGAGGCTGCTGGGAGAGATTTCCCTTTCTCTTCTTTGTTTGCACAGCTCCTGGGGTTCAGGTTTGGATTTGGACCCGCTTCTGCATGTAGGTCACCTGAGGGACGTCTGTTCCCGCCCAGATAGGACCGGGTTAAAGTAGCAGCTGATTAGAGGGCTCTGGCTCACTCAGGTCTAGGGGAGGAAGGGGTACAGAATGTGGGGCGAGCCTGCCGTGCCGGCAGAAGCTGGTGTGACATTGCGCCAGCCTGAGGTGTGCCGTGTATTCTACCAGGGAAGTTGTCCCTGGATCACGGGACCCTGGCAGTGGTGGGCTGCATGGGCTCCTGGGAGGGGAGGTGTGGATAGTGACCTGTGGTTGCACACAGGCTTCTTGGTGGCGGCAGCAGCTGCTTTAGTGTCTCATGCCCATCTCTGGGGTCTGCGCTGATAGCCGCGGCTTGCGCCTGTCTCTGGAGCTCGTTTAGGCGGTGCTCTGATTCCCCTCTCTTCGACACCCCGAAACAATGGTCTCTTGCCTCGCTGGCAGCTCCAGACTTTTTCCCACACTCCCTCCCGGCTAGCTGTGGCTCACTAGCCCCCTTCAGGCTGTGTTCACGCAGCCAACCCCAGTCCTCTCCCTGTGATCCAACCTCCAAAGCCGGAGCCTCAGCTCCCAGTCCCCGCCCACCCTGGCGGGTGAGCAGACAAGCCCCTTGGGCTGGTGAGTGCTGGTCGGCACCACTCCTCTGTGCGGGAATCTCTCCGCTTTGCCCTCCGCACCCCTGTTGCAGTGCTCTCCTCCGCAGCCTCGAAGCTCCCCCCCTCCGCCACCCTCAGTCTCCGCCTGTGAAGGGGCTTCCTAGTGTGTGGAAACCTTTCCTCCTTCACAGCTACCTCCCACTGGTGCAGGTCCCGTCCCTATTCTTTTGTCTGTTTTTTCTTTTTACTTTTGCTCTACCCAGGTACATGGGGAGTTTCTTGCCTTTTGGGAGGTCTGAGGTCTTCTGCCAGTGTTCAGTAGGTGTTCTGTAGGAGTTGTTCCACATGTAGATGTATTTCTGATGTATTTTTGAGGAGGTAGGTGATCTCCGCATCTTACTCCTCTGCCATCTTGAAGGTCCTCTCAAAATATTTCCTATTATTTGGCCCTTTAGGGAGAATCATGCTGACTCTTGCTTTTTATCTAAGTCTTTTGTAGACAGATCATGTTCAAGTTATGGTGGAGGTTTATGTGGTTGGTATTTTTGTGTTTAATTTTCCATTCTGCTTCATTCTAAGAAAGAAAACTTGAATCATTTTGAGTGTTAGTTTTCAGCTTTCTCATCAAAAGTAGGTATAATACCACCTTACAGGGTTGCTATGAGGAGTCAATGAGAAATGTAAATAAAATCCTTACCAGAGTGCCTGGCATCCCGGAGGAGTTCAAGTGGTGGGGAGATATAATCAGGGAAAGTCTAGGTGTCTATTTGGGTGATTCAGGATGGCATGTTTTTAGAGATTCTGATTTGTCCACAGAGCTGGCTGTGGAAGCCTAGTGTATCCAGGTTTTTAATATAACATTGCTGATTAACTTCCCTCCATCCTTTTCTTCCTTCCTCCTTTCCTGTGTCCCTCTTTCCCTTTCTCTTTCCCCTCCTCCTGTTGACCTTTGTATGTTGCAGGAAAAATGGGGTGTGAGAGCTTGGTCATGTCCCAGCTCTTGGGTGAGTACCTGGGCTGGGCCACCAAGTGAGAGTCCTTGACTTTGTGCAGGAAAAAGTTCAAGAGCAAACGAGCCATAGTAAAATGAAAGCAGGTTTATTTAGAGAGACACACTCCATCTTAGAAGGTGAAAGATGGCCGCAGGACATGGAGTCCTCTTGAAAAGTGAGCGGTGCTGGGCTGTGGTGGGTGGTTAGTTTTTGTGGGCTGGGTAATTTTGTATGCTAATGAGTGGGAGGAATATTCTAATTTCCAGGAATTGGGACACCACCTACTTTTTGGCCTTTTACAATTGGCCTGGGAACTCTCATGGCACCTGTGGGTGTGTCATTTAGCATATGCTAATGTATTACAATGAGTGCATAATGAGGCTCAAGATATACTGGAAGTCAAATCTTCTGCTATCTTGGGCCTAGTAGGTTCTAGTCAGTTTTGGTCATATCCTTTTCTTCTTAATGGTTGTGTAATTCTTTTAATGGTTGTGCCCTGTCCCCTTTCCTTCAAGTCTCAATACCTTTCTCTCCTCTGTTTCCTTTTTGGTATATGTAAGCATTGGTACTAAATTTAGTTGGTCAGTAGAGACTTGTAGAGAGTATGCAGAGAACCTAACACATAGAGGATTTTCCATTATTCTTAGTTCCATTCTCCAGGAAAAAAGAGGAACTCTATCATGTTGTGATTTCCCTCCCTGCCCTCTTTATTCTTATGTGATAATGTGTATTAGCAGCTATGTAGGTATATGTAAAATCCATTCCTACCACAGCAAATTTTAGGGCAGATCTTCAGTTTTGTCTTACTCCATGATGCCAAGGACTCACTTTTAGACAAGCATGGTTTTCTTCTAGAAGACAGAACAGATAGATGATAGCTAAATTCTCCCTAACATTTTGAAGGAAACTTGAAGATCTAGTGATGATAAAATTGACCCTAGCAGTCTTACACTGCAAGCACTCACTTAGTTGTTTTCTTGTTTCATGAAAACATAAATTTAATTTTACTTGACAGGTATTTTTAGAAGATTAATTTGAAAACTGAGACCTAACCCTTTCAAGTTATTCTAAAACAACATTAATATAAATGAGAGCAAGGAAAAAGAATCTTAGAATATTTTTTGTTTGCATTATTATTATTTTATGGTTGCATTAATTTTGTATGTGTCACAGAAAACATATGGAAAAGAGGTGTTAGTTATAGCATTAGCAGACCCATAGGTAATAGTTAACAATTATCCACATTTCTTAAGGTTTTAGGCCCCCTCATTTGAAAATGTTTTTATCTGTAGTGAATTTAATTCTATTTTTAATTCAACTTAATTCTTTTGTTTGTGGTTTGAAAAGGAGTTAAAATCAGTGAGAATTTCTCAATGAATTTCTCAATGAATGTTCCTTTTTAAAGCTACTGACTGACCTAAATTTAGTTCCAGTGCTTAGATACATCAGAAAGGAAACAGGAGAGAATGGTATGAAGATCAGTAGGAAGAGAGGAAAGAGAAAGGGAAAGAGGGACACAGGAAAGGAGGGAGGAAGAAAAGGATGGAGGGAAGTTAATCAGCAATGTTATATTAAGAAACTGGAAACACTAGGCTTCCACAGCCAGCTCTGTGGACAAATCAGAATCTCTAAAAACATGCCATCCTAAATCACCCAAATAGACACCTAGACTTTCCCTGATTATATCTCCCCACCACTTGAATTCCTCTGGGGTGCCAGGCACTCTGGTAAGGATTTTATTTACATTTCTCATTGACTCCTCATAGCAACCCTGTAAGGTGTTATTATACCTACTTTTGATGAGAAAGCTGGAAACTAACACTACAAATGATTTTTTTTTAAAGTATTAAACCCAAATTTTATATATCACCATTCCATTAAAGGTAATGTGTCCTTCCTCCTTTCTCATTTATTTTACAATAAGCTGAGATTTTTGGTAGAGGGAGATATTAATCCCAATCCTCTGTGAGTCACACAGGGACATTAAATGATTTTCTTAGAATTGCAGTTTGAGTCACTGTAAAGTCAGGGACATAAATTTGAATGTACCTTGTTTTGTCTATTTATAGGAACCAGACAGTGGGGTTTAACAAGTGATTTTTGTGTCTGGAAATAGGTAGATAACGTGGAAGATGAGAGATTGATTAGTTTAAAAAAATTTTTTTTGAGAGGTTAAGAGTTTTATCTTGCCAGGATACAGGGAGAGAGGGCGGAGAGTTGTATGTCTTGGGGAAACATAACTCAAAGGCATATAGTTAGTATTAGCATTCTGTTTGCTTGTATATGAGAAAAACCAATAGCATTGATTTAATCTGTGAAAGAAGAAAGAGCAGGGGGTGGTGGGGGGAGAAGAAAAAAAGACATATTTGGGAATAGTGAATTTTGTTTGTCTTTCTTTGTTAACCTGCTGATGAACTGTCAGCTAGTGAAGAGACCAGTCGGGATATTCTGCCCTTGGGCAGCTGGGTGGATCATCAAGGAAAACAGTTTTAGTTGTTTATGAATTCTCTGGAAGACTTCGGGTTTTTAACAGTGACTGGCACATAAGAGGTTGTCTCTGTACTATGTCTGCTGCCATCCTCGTTAGCATTTCCATGCCAGATTTGCATCAGCATTTCTCACTTGCTTTAATTATGGTCTTGTTTCTATGCTTTTTCCCTTCATTTTGTATTCTTTGGTGTGTTAGATGGTCTTTCCAAAAGTTAGTGCTCCTTCTTGCTGGGGTTATGTTTGCTGTTGTAAACCATTATTTTAACATTGTGTGCAAGTAGTTTGTTAGTTTTCAGATCAAAAGGTTTTAGTCTGTTTGTGAGTGTATGGGAGATCTGAACCACAATGTTTAAAGTGGATGCAGTGGATTTCTTTAGTCAGTTATCTAGAAGAGATTAGTAAACCAACAAACGATATTTACCCTGAGCAGTTTATGTTCTTTTACCTTACTGTTGCTTTGAAAGTTTATGTTATGATTTTGGAGTATTTTGCAAATTGTCTTTTCGGTAGCCAGACCTGCTGTTTCTGTGCACTTTATCTTTGATGAAGGGTGGGGAAAAGTCTGACGGTAAATTCTGTTTTCTTACAGTCAAAGGCCGTTGGTTTGCTAGATGTGGATGTGTATGGCCCTTCTATTCCGAAGATGATGAATCTGAAAGGAGATCCAGAATTATCACAGAGTAAGTGAAGAAGAGAGAAGCAGTATGACAACAGTTACACTTCTGTTTAGTGCCTGTGGAGTGTCAGGCATTGTGTCACGCACCATGTGTACCTTATACACACTATAATATAATTACGAAATCAGATGCGGGGCCAGACTGTCTGGGTTTAAATTCTAACTCTGTCACTGATTAACTGTGTCGCTTTGAATTGTTCAACCTCTTCGTGCCTCAACACCCCCATGTGTACATAGCGTTAACAGTTGTACTTACCAGACAGAATTGCTGTACATAATCGCTCAATTACAAAGTTGCCGTAAGTGTAGTGCATTCAAAGCACAGTGCTTGGCACACCATAAGTGGTCAGATTCAGCTCATCATCCTCTCTGTATGTAAAAATGTGTGAATGTATGGGGGTATTTGAATAGAAAGTATCTAATATATTTGTGTTAGAAGAGCTGAAAATTATTTTCTCTAATCAGATATTTGTTATATTTGTCTTAAAGTGTTTTTGAAAAAACCATAGAACTTTAATTTCTCTCCCCAGTCTTCACTGCCATCAATAGGACAGAGTAATTTTTTGAGTAAATCTTTAATATTTATTTAATATTAATATTATTTATAATTAACATAGTAAATAATATATTATTTTATATTTATATATTTAATATATATTTATATATTTTATATACATTTAATATTTTATGTATATTTATTTAATATTATATAAAAATATATATTATATATATTATATAAAATATATAAAAAACTAAATATATATATAATTGTGTATATATTTAATATTAATATAAATTAATATTTATATTATTTAATATTAATATACTAAATCTTTAATATTTTGAGTAAATCTTTAATATTACAAGATTATTTAATAATCTTGTTATATTTTCTTACAAAGCTATTAAATATAAAGCTTTAAGAACAAGGAAATTCTATGATCAAAAAATGAAAAATTGGAACAACTGGTAACTCTTCTTGAAAAATAGTTTTCAGTGAAATTAGTTTATTAAAATTTATTTCTAATTATAGTAAGAGTATAGAATTGAATAATTTCTTTTGTTTCTTATTAGACCTTTTATTGTCCATGAATCTAGGACAAAATGCCTATATTTAATGCAGGGTATTTATTGGATTTTCTGTGTACATAATAGAAGTTTTTTTTTTTTATCATTGTCATTAAAAGTTAGGTAATTAGACATTGTCTGCTATTTAAGGTGCTTTTGTTTGTGCTGTAGTTGTTGAAATCAGTTATGTTAAGTTCTGAATAACCATTTATCAGATAATAAGGATTCTCCCTATCACTTTGAAGGAAACTTGAGGCTCTAGTGATGATAAAATTGACCCTAGCAGTCCTACATTACAAGCACCCACTTAGTTGTTTTCTTGTTTCGTTATAATATAAACGTAAGGAAGCTAAGTTATTCTAGTTTCTTTGTTCTTTGCCCTTTTAGTGGAGTGTATACTTAGTTTGCAAATATGTGCCATGAGCCAAAATGTCAAACTTACATAAAGGAGTAATGAATTTGTGTACTTTAAATGATAGACTTGTTATATCTATCTCTTGATTAAAGTAATGTGAAAACTAGTGCATGTAGCACATGAGTGATAGCAAAATGGAGCCCTTGGTGTCAGTTTTTTCTTAAGTAGTCTGTTCAGTCTATGCCAATGTAAATACTTGAAGTGAACTTTGATGTCTTTCTTCTTGTTTTACAGAAGCTGTAATCTTAAATTTGATGTTTGCAAATTGGCTGCCATTAAATAGGCTTTCTGGTAAAAATGAGCTACTGGAAATCTTGGAAAGCCTGAAAATAATACTTTTTTGTGTGTTGACAAGCTGATCTTAAGTCCCCCAAGAAATAAACTGAACGATTAAGGCATTCACTTAAAAGAATGTGGATTCTTGAAAGCCCATCTTTTAAATTGGTTTTTGAATCTTAGATAAACCAGCCACCATTATACTAATTGGCATCATTTTGATATTTTTACATTTTTGTCAAGTTAATTTATCCTGTATTACTCTCTATTATAGAAAACACAATGCACCGTGGAATTATCTAATTAACAATAAGAAAAAAGATTTATTTTCAGCAGTTCAGATTTTGCAGAGATAGAATGGGTGAGCAGAATCTTAGCTTTATAAATGTTCCTCTGTTCCTGGACTTAGCTAGACAACCATAGGGGCAGTGGGACTTCAGGATTGTCTTTTTGTCTTCATTATTTAAGCAGACATATGGTAATGTAGTTTTGGTCAACTTGTTCATTTTAAAACTCCATGTTAAGGTTGACAGATTCATTCTCTTATATATTTTTTCTTTTTGAGGAGACTATAGAGAAACCACACTTCTTGTACTTACGATATTTTAGCCTGATTACCAAGTGAAATTTTACATATGATTCTAGAGAAGTGAATTCAGTAATTGAAGAAAAATTTAAGTTTGTAATAGTTTTGGATTTCTTAGGTTGGGAATATTTCTATCAGCTTAAAATGACAATAGTGTTTTGTCTATGTTAGTATGCAAAATTATGGTAATGGAAAGTCTAGCCAGTTTGTAGAAAGAGTATTGTACAGAAACCTCAACAGGTTGACATTATAGTGGCTGCAAGTGAACAGTTGCTTTGGGAACCTAATGGAATTTAGAATAAAATCCATGTGTAGTTTGAGAAATTATCATCTAAGTGTGGATTAACTTTTTTTTTTAAAGAACAAATACCAGTCATTTTTCTCTTTTTTAACTTTCTAAATAACATAATATGCAGATTTCATATTACAGTATAGCCAAAGTACAGTCCTAGAAATTATTGACTAGAAAGGTTTTAAACTGAAATTGCAAGTGAATGTTAAATGGTGGTTGCACACAGAAATGTATTGTTAATTCATTAATGTAATATTCTTTTTTGTTGAGGATTTTTCACTGAGTTTTCTCAAGTGACTTTTACTGGTAGGAATCTGCTTTCTTTCACAGTTTTGTGATGATAAATCACCTTCAGAATTCTTGTGAATTTTTTACTACTTAGTTTTACTAAAGAATGTCTTTTAGTGTACTTAGCTAATAAAGTAGGAAAACGTTAAGGCCTGTGGAGAGAGGTTACTAAAATTGAAATGTCAAGTAATTTTATTGAGGATGACACAGTGATCATTAATGATTGACTATGAGACTTTTTTTTGAGTAGGATTCACTTTTCTTTTGTTGTGGGCTAGAAATTTTGCACTCATGTCACAGTATTCTGCTCTCTCTGTCCTAAGGTATTAAGCATTTTCCAAGTTTAGGATTGAATGTGTGTATGGGCTTATGAGACAGAGAAAATGTGGAAAATCAGCTTGGGCAAATGACCTTTAATAATAGCACTCATCTCCGGTAAGAACTACCAGGAAGTGACTAAGATTTCTTTAAGATAATTTAAGCGCATAAAGAATGAGAGTGAATTCTACTCATTCCTGAAATTACCTTGTTTCCTTCCAAGGCAGAGAGTTAGGGGTTTACTGAAGTTATTGACATAGATGATTAAATTCTGATCCAGTGGTTGGAGCTCCCAAAGCTTCTCATTTATAATTTGCTTCTTCTGGTCATTGTCTTGTGGACCCTTGGGTTTCATCTGATGCTAGAGTTCCTCTGATTATCTTTGGGAAAGATTCTGGGATGTATTCCATAATCACAGTGTTATAGAAATGACTTTTTTCTTGCTGGCTTCCTGGATTTTGTTTACAACCTCTTTTATACCTAGAATATTAAGGCAAAGTGTAAATCAGGGTTGAAGGATCCTTAAAAAGTTGTTTTGGTTTGTTCTGGCTTTAGGCACTTTTATCTTTAAAATATCTCAGAGATGAGATCTATGTTCTTTGAAGAATCCTATCACCCTACTTTATCAAGACAAAAGTCCATCCTTTGCTTGGCTTATTGTTTCTTGCACAGGTCACTGAATAGGCTGAACTAAATACCTTTTTAGTATGGTAAAACCCTTTTCCTTTTTTCTTTGACAGTCCTGAGCTGAAGAATAGGCAGCCTCTTTTTGGAGTTCTGCTTGCTCTGCTGCAAACCGTCTTAGCCAGGGGCTGCAGCAGATGAAGTCATTGAAGAATGCTTTATTTATCTACAGAAGAACTAAGTGTATTTTAGTAGCTATTGCCTGTTAATTTTTATTTTCTTTCACAGGATGGCAGCAAATGGTGTTGACCGGATATATCTGTGTATATGTCAAATAGTCCTTACATCTTTGAGTTTCTGATTAGCACCTGCCCCACGACAAGATTGGTGTCCTTTTATGCCTCCTTCACTTTTTGAGTTATATCAGAGGGCTGCCCTTAAGATGTGTAGATTAATAGGACGGTACATTTGTAATGTGGCTATATCTTTTAAGGCTATTTATACTTCATATTATCTTTTCCAGTCTAATCCCAGACTGGAAAAAATGTTTTTTTTTTTTTTCTTATTTCCTAATCTTTTGATCATTTTTAATGTTTCTCAACATTATCAGCACATTTTCAATATCTTCTCTCAGATGAGAAAAAAGAAGCTTACTACTGTTAGGTATTGTGAGGGGGGATAGCTTGCAATTTTATTTATAATATTCTATTTTTACTTATGTAGTCTCTGAAATTTTTGCATTTTAAAATAGAACCCATCATTGCTGATTCATAGTTACAGGAATATTTTAATAAAACATATGCTGCTTCCTCCCCCCCCTTTTTTTTTTTCTTTTTGGGTTAACAGGAAAGTAAAGCATTTAAAAAGGAAAGTAGTTCGGTGAAAGCAGGATGTAAAATGACTTTTGAAGGTGGAAGATTTGGGGAATATTCATCCGTGAATTGGGAACTCCATGGGAAAAGGCAAGAGGTCATTAATAATGAAATTATACTAAGAGGCATGAAAAGTTTTGATCGTCTAGATTTGGTGAGGCTAGCAAGAGAGAAGAGAAATTAGACACACTACCAAAAGAAAAAAGCGATGAAATAAGGCATCTTTTTCACTTTCCTTTTGGACTTCTATTCTAGATTTTGTCTATGTGGTATGCATTTATACAGGGTAATGGATTGAAATGACATCTTGTTCATCAAGATTGGATAGATTTTGTACACCCATGTTTATAGCAGCATTCTTCACAGTAGCTAAAATGTGGAAGCTACCCACGTGTCTATCAGTGGATGAATAGTTAAACAAAATGTGGTATATACATACAATGTAGTATTATTCAGCCTTAAAAAGGTAATTCTGACATAGGCTGCAACATGGATGAACCATGAGGATGTTATGCTAAGTGAAATAAAGCCAGTCACAAGAAGAGAAATACTGTATGATTTCCCTTATATGAGGTACTTAGAGTAGTCAACTTCATAAAGACAGAAAGTAGAATGGTAGTTGCCAGGAGCTTGGGGGAGGGGGAAATGGGGAGTTATTGTTTGATAGATATAGAATTTCAGTTTTATAAGATGAAAACAGTTATGGAGAGGGATGGTGGTGATGGTTGGGCAACATTATATTTAATACCACTGAACTGTACACTTAATAATTAAGATGGTAAATTTTATGTTATGTATGTTTTACCACAATTTTAAAAAATGGGAAAAAAATTGGGAAGATTTGTTCTGGCAATATTATCAGTACTGGACATAACAATACAGGGTTTCTTCAATAAGTGTCTGTGGTATCGACCCAGTGAATCAATCTGTTCTTTAAAAGAGCAATCATTACAGAACTGGGAGAAAATACAATAGTGATATTTCATTGGGAGACTTAACAAGCTTAGCTATAAACCTCTGATTTTCAGTTTGGAAACTTCACTAGCCTACAAGTTGTTAGGAATTGTAGCCCAAAGTTACATTTTCATGTCACGAAAAGTGATAGAGCTTATTATATTCAAAATTCTTAATGTTATTGTTACCTATATTACCATTTGTAACATTACCAATGTTATAAAGCTCTCTGTGATCTGGTTTCTGCCTTCTCTCTACTTCTACAGGCTCAATTCCAATAAGTTGCCTTGTTGTTTAGTGAACACCAGTCACAGTGGCCTCTGTTGCTCAAAAATGCCACGCTCCGTGCTGAGGACCCTCGTGTGTTTTATTTTCTCTGCCTGAGACACCTTCCATCTCTGTTGTCTTCCACCCCTGGCCCACAACAAGTTTCTACTATCAGGTCTCAGTTTTAATGTTTCTTCTTCCATGACTCCTTCTCTGACTCATCACTCTCCTTATTGCAATTGCAAGGGTAGTTTTTGAATTATCTGGCTTAATTTTTAATTTATTTATTTTTAGAAATTTATTATTTATTTAGGGCTGGGTTGGGTCTTCGTTGCTGTGCGTGGGCTTTCTCTAGCTGCTGCGAGCAGGGGCTACTCTTCATTGCGGTGTGCGGGCTTCTTATTGCGGTGGCTTCTCTTATTGTGGAGCACGGGCTCTCGGTGTGCGGGCTTCAGTACTTGTGGCATGTGGGCTCAGTAGTTGTGGCTCACAGGCTCTAGAGCGCAGGCTCAGTAGTTGTGGTGCACGGGCTTCATTGCTCGGCAGCATGTGGGATCTTCCCAGACCAGGGCTCGAACCTGTATCCCCTGCGTTGGCAGGTGGATTCTTAACCACTGCGCCACCAGGGAAGTCCCCTGTTTAATTTTTTAAATCTCTTCTACTAGGCAATACAACATGCACAGAGCAGAGGCTTTCTGGCTTGGTTTGTTTCGCTTATGCTTGGTTATATAGTAGATGCTCAGTAAATCTTACTTGTTTAGATGAAGAAGTTTCCTGCTAAATTTATTGTACATTAGCTGCATATTTTAGTTTCTGCTTTGGTTATATTAGTAACTTAATTTGCAATCATAATATATATTTTTTAATGAACAATATGGACAGTTTTAAGATATTATCTTAGCAGTTAATCGTTGTGATATATGAGTGGCTGTCTTACACTACTTTTTTCCATTTTTAGGAAAAGAGAAAGAACCTATATGGTTAAGGTATTTGACTTTTGAGAATTATGTTACGTGGAGTGAAATGGTTGCTCACATTGTTTCAGTGTGGTAGGACAGTGCCAGTCTTGCCTCACATTTTAGTTTTGATATGTTGAGTACAGATCTGCTTACTCATAAGGGGTAGAGTCTTGTGGGCCATGATGGAAAGGACAGTGTCCAGAATGCCAGCTCTAAGACTAAGAACAACCTGAAAAAAGAGAAGGAACTAGTGTCTCAGCGTACACCATCATTCTTTTCCTCAGACCATCCACATTGCCAGGCTAAAATAATGCATGGACAGAGATTATTATTTGAGTGTATTAATGTAAAGATCTTATTTGAGACTGTTTATTCTGGAGATTGGTATTTGTAATAGGTGTGGAGAAATGGTGAGTGAGGAAGCAGTGATGGTAGGTTTTGATTTTATTCTGCTGTCTCTGAGGTCTTTCAGTTAAGGAAAAGAAAGCAGAAATAGCAGCTTGTGGTTTAATGGGCTTTGGGATCCCCCTTGCAGTGTAAAAACCACAAACTTTTCTTGAAGTGGTGGAATGTCTTAAACGGGGTTCCCCAGAAAGCAGAGCCCTGTAGAGTAATAATTTATTAGGGAGTACCAGACCGGACTGAGGAAGGAGAAAGGGAGGGAGAGCCAATATGAAAATGCACTATCTAGTTGGCTGTCGCTAACCGTGACAGCTTGCTTGATTGCATGGGATTGTGTAGAACCCATCTCAAGACAGTCTATCTGGGAGAAGAGGGGAACAATTTGTCTAATGTTATCCATCTTCCAGTGACCAAAGGCTCACCTCAGGAGGTATTAATTCACCTGCATTTCTGAGCTCTGTATGAGTAAGTCCTGGCAGAGACCTATGGTGTCTGGCGATGTCTTGTCCTTCAACACAAAAGTTTTGGGGTGGCAGGTGAGAGGCACACAGTGTATAGGCTTGAAGCAAGGTACTGTCAGATAGTTCCTCTGTGACACTGGTCAGAGTCCAAGCAGAGCTGGTTGCCATAGTGCTGGCTGGAATGAGAGATGAGTGAGGCTAAGAGGACCTGGGGTGATGCATGTGGGGCTTCTAAAAATTGGGGATGGAGGCGGAAAGCTGAGTATCAAAGTCTAGATCTGAAAATTTGGCTTCTTTATGCTTAGGGTTTATGGGGGACATGTAATGCTGGTTTGTTTTAAGCATAGTAGTATTACAGGGATTGGTATTCTATTAGAAGGGCTAATAGGGCTAAGTTTTAACTCTTGGTTATAAGATAAAGATAGATCCAGCTGTAAGCCACTTTCTTCTTTCAAACAAACAGTTGCACAATTTGATACTGTGTGTTGTACACTTGATCCAGAAGCCTCACGTAAGCAAGAATGTTCTGTCAGACTGGACAAGAACAGAAACTAAAAATTGAGATACCAGTCTTAGTCATCAGGAGGATGTGAGTTCAGATGGCTCCGTTTGAATATTTTAGTGGGCACCATCGTCATTAGAGGAACAGTTGGGTTTTTTTTCTTATCACAGATCCTGTGGCTAAAAAAGCATACACACGCACATATCTATATACATATATATATTTAAGTAAAGCATCCCTAAAATTTTTGTTACTTGTAGCTTAACTAGCACTGGCTTAAAATAAAAATGTTTGCTCTTAAACTATGCTTATTTTAGACCTACTTTTAAAATTTGCAATTGTATCAAAAGTGAAATGTTGAAGGAGACATTATTTCCGTTCATTTAGCAAACATTTATTGGGTATCTTCTATGTAGTTAGTAGACATGAGAAATACTTGGTTCTTTGGCTATCGGCTCAGATAAGATTTGATCCTTGCTCTCAGGAGCTTAGAGTAAGACATTAGCTAGTGATCGTAAGCATCATAAGCATAAGTAGATGCTGTTATAGAAGTATAAGCCCTTTTTTTGTGAACCCAGAGATGGTGACTCTAAAGTGGGAATTTAGGGAAAACTTCCTGGAGGAGGTGATTTTGAGCTAACTTTTGAAAAATGGATGAACCAGGAGTTCGTTGTAAGAAGGGGTTGAGGATTGAAGGTGAGAAGGACAGTCCAGGCAGAGGGACTATAATGTGTTAACAGAATGCAAGTTGTTTGGCATGGCAGAAGTGAAGAGTGTCCGTGGGTGAGTTGCAAGAATAAGCCAAAACGGTAAGTCAGGGTACTATCATAAATTCCTTCTTGTGCTTGTTTGAGGAGCTGAAGTGCAATTCTAAGGCTATGAGAAGCTATCATGAATTTTAGGGGAGTGACACTGTCAGTTTTGAATTCTAGGATGATCACTTTGGCAGGATTGTGGAGGAACAGTAATAGGACTAGATGAGAGGTAGAGCCAATTAAGATGCTATTATATTGATCCAGGTGAGATGTAATGAGGCCTGATTTAAGTCTGTGTTAGAAATGGAGAGAGGGGGATCCAACTAAGGTATTAAAGAGATTGAATGAATAGGGTTTGGTAATTCATTGAATATGAATGAGAAAAAGGCCTTTAGGATGGCTTCAGGATTTCTGGGTTGAGTGACTGGATAGATAGTTGTGTCACTCATCAAGATGGAACAGATAGGAAAAAGGAATAAATTTAAGGAAAACAGTGATGAGTTAAGGTTTATGTTGAATTTGATGTCCAAAGAGTTAGTCATCAGGTGATTGGAATGTGTTGAGAGTTAAGGAGAGAGGTTTGGGCTAGAGATACAGATCTGGGAGTTGGTGGTGTATATATATAGGTGATAGTTGAAGTTGTTAGTTTAGATCAGTGATTCTCAACCAGGAGTGATTTTGCCTCTCCACCCGCGCCCCCCCCCCCCCACTCCCCAGAGGCATTTGGCAATGACTAGAGACATTTTTGATTGTCACAACTGGGGGATCTAGTAGGTAGACACCAGAGATACTGCTAAATATCCTGTAATGTACAAGACATCCCCTCACAACAAATTATTATTTGGTCCAAAATGTCAGTTCTGCTGGGGTTGAGAAATCCTGATTTAGATAAGGTAACGCAAAAGAGTTTTAGAGAGAGTCAAGTACGGTATAGGACTGAGGATAGAATTTGGGGGAGATAACCTAAGGTGATCAGAGAAAAACTGAGAAGGAGTGGCCAGAGAAGTAGGAAGAAGACAAGGAAAAAACTGCACCCCGGAAACCAAGGGGGAGTTTTAGGGTGAAGTGGTCAACATTTTCAGAGAGGCTAAATAAGAATTAAAAATTATGTTTTAAATTTGACAGTATATCCAAGTTTTCAATTTACTAAACTACTATTTTGAAGACGTCCATGTACAACTTGTGTTGTGCTTCTTGAAGAAATATATTTTATAAAGTATTTATATTTGGCTTTTGGGAAATCAGTCATTTGGGAATCATTTATTGAGTATGTCTATAATGGTACTGTGCTGTGCTCCAGGGAAAAAAGGATGAGTAAGATGTAAACTATTCTTGAGGCGCTCACAGTGGGAGTGATGGGAAATGTCAGCACACTAAGTACCGTATGAAGCTATGAACAGAGAACCATACAAACAGAGAGGACCTTCTAATATTTCTGTGATGTAGTCCAGACAACCCTGGATCCTGATAAGGCTTGAAAGAGCAAAAGACTTGGGCATATTAAAAAAAGTAATGAAAAGATTATGTTTATCTTTTTTTTTTTTTTTTTTTTTTTGCGGTATGTGGGCCTCTCACTGTTGTGGCCTCTCCCATTGTGGAGCACAGGCTCCGGACGCGCAGGCTCAGCAGCCATGGCTCACGGGCCTAGCCGCTCCGTGGCATGTGGGATCTTCCCGGACCAGGGCACGAACCCGTGTCCCCTGCATCGGCAGGCAGACTCTCAACCACTGCGCCACCAGGGAAGCCCCTATCTTTTTTATTTTCGTGTTAAAAAATGGACATTGAGACTATGGGTGATATCTTCTATCTGTCATAAGCAAAATACGTATGGGATGTTTCATTTATAAATCACAACATAATCTACCACCTTCTACTACCTCTACCCCAAAATAGCCCTTTATGTTTCAAATGTGCCTGAGGCTTGTCTCATTTCTGTAACCTTCCTCCTTCCTGTCTACTACCCACTTCTGTTTCTTTGTAATTCCAGGCAGAGATAGTAAATGGTAGCTGTAACAGAGGGCTGTGGGGACTTGGGGGTTTTCTGGAGAACCTGCTATTAAGACAGTGTGCTGTGGTGGGAAGATCTTGGGCTTTGGAGTCTCACTGACCCAACCGCCATTTCTGATGGCACCACTTACTGCTGTGTGTGCATGGGCAAGGTCTACAACTTTGAAGGCTGTATGAAAAATAAGTGAGATAATAAATTTAAAGGTTCTCAGTAAATGCTCACCCCCTTTCACCATTATTGCAAGTAGTCAGTAGCAACAGAGGATGCTTCAATTAAGATGATAGCATGCTCTGATGAAATTTTCAGTTAGATGGGGATAGCAAAAGAATTATTACAAGGGAGGCAGTAAGATATAGTTGTTACCATAGATTTTAGCCTCTGAGAGACTTGGAGTCAACTCCTGACTGCAAGCTATGTTATTACCTTTGTTTACTTTGAGCAAGTTGACTTAAACTCACCAAGACTTAGTTTATTTATACAATAAATGGGATTGGCTTTAGGAAGATAGTCAGCAAAGCCCACCTAAGTATTTGTGTCTTCTTTAATTGAAAGTGATTTTATTCAGCCTCAGTTGTCATGAATATCTTGACACACTCTGCCCAGTTCAGGAGGTCCATCCATAGAAAAAAGACTAAAATATTTATTGTCTGGTTCTTTACAGAAAGAGTTTGCCAGTTCCTGTTATATGCATTTAAGTTACTTGGAATCAGTTTGATTCTTTTGAGGACAGCTTTTAAACTTCGAGTGGGTCCAGAGCAGCCTTTAGTCTAGGGCTAGCTTACCCCAGAACTGCTATGATTCCTTTCAGAGGACTCTTACCATGTATTAGGAGATCTTTCCTCTCTGGTTGGTGGGAGCATAGAAACTGTTTCCAGCTGCATGTGATCTTTGGGAATTGTAGCTCTCTGCTGATTCTTTCCTCAGTCCCAGGGAATTTCCTCTCACTCACAGATGAATACCCAGCTAGAGACTCCTCAGGTCCCCTGTGCAGTTCTCTGTGTTGCTCTCTCCTCTCGGATACATTGCCCCGTAAATTCTCGCTGCCTTGGCTTCACCTGACTCTGAATAGTTCAGCAATGTTACTGGGCTTTGTTTGGATTCCCCCATCCTGTGTTGCAACCTGGAAACTGCCTCTAGGGCAGTAAACTGGGGCAGTCGTAGGACTCATCTTCTTGTTTCCCTTCTTTCAAGGATTGTGGTCTTCCTGCCTGTGGTCCCGTGTCTGAACACGTAGTTTTATATGTTTTGGTCCAGTTTTCTAGTTTTTCAAAGTGTGCTGGTGTTGGTGGGGCAGGGGGGTGGAGTGCTACGGGAGGTAGTTACAGGGTAAATCCTGCTTTTTACTTTTTCATGGCCAGAAGCAAAGTTATGTTCATAGCTTTTCTTTTTTCTTTTTTCTTCCTGTATACTCCCTAGGAAGTCAGATGAGTCCACAATCTTTACAGTCACCTTTTTTTCATAGCAATTAAGTGCCGTGGCCATTTGTATTAGTCTGGCCTCTTCAGAGAAGCAGAACCAATAGGAGGTACAGATAGATAGATGGATAATAAGGAGTTAGTTTATGTGGTTAAGGAGGCTGAGAAGTCCCAGGATCTGCAGTCAGCACGCTGGAGACCCGGCAGAGCTGATGGTATATTCTTGTCCAGGTCGAAAGGTGTGAGAACCAGGAGAGCTGGTGGTGTAAATTCCAGGCTGAGTCTGGAGGCAGGAGAAGACTGATGTTCCAGCTTGAAGCCTGGCAGGGAGGGTATATTCTCCCTTACTCTGCCTTTTTGTTCTGTTCAGGCCTTCAATGGATTGGATGAGGCCCACCTACACTGGGGAGGGTAATCTGCTTTACTCAGTCTGTTGATTCAAATGTTAATCTCATCCAGAAACACCCTCACAGGCACACCCAGAATAATGTTAAACCAAATATCTGGGTACCCTGTGACTCAGTCAGATTGCCCTAAAATTAACCATCACACCACAGGATCTCCCAGTTTTGCCCTTCATCTGATTTGTATAATCATGAATCTTGATAACACTAAATGCATTCCCTTTGGTCCCATTTTCTCCTGCTATGGAGATTATTCCTGAGTTTCTAGAGTAATCTCAATCTCATTTCAAAGATCTATTTCCTGGGGTCACTTTCCAACAAAAATGCAGAAGCACTTTTCAAATTATTTGAGAGGGACTGTTTATAAATATGTGGAAGAAATGTGGGAAAACCACAAGAGGTAGGATAATACCTGTTGATAACAGTTGAGCAGTTACCTCTAGGCCTGAAGAGGGGAGGGGAGGGAGCATATCAAACCTGGAAGGAGACAGTCCTTGTAGAGATGGTTGTCTTGGGAGGAGCAGTGACACTCGGTAGAGGCACCCAGCCAGCCCAAGATCACCCCACAGAGAGAAAACCAGGAAATGAAATACCCAAACCAACACCCCCCGCCCCCACACTTCCTCTTTCTGATCTGCTTTTGATGCAGTCCATAGAAGAACCCCTGGGTCAGAGAGAGGGTGAACTGGGGGGGCAAATGACAGATAATCAGCAGAGTCAGGGGAGCTGGGTTATAGTAACCGCCTGGCCCCTCTCCCTCAGAAACAGAGGTGTTTCAAGATGCAAACCTAGGATTTGAAATGAGAGGAAATCCAACTTACAGATTGTCAGCTTTCTGCCTTTCTGTATATATAGTCACTCCCAAGTTATTTCCTCTGCGTGCACTGGAGAATTGATGAAAGCAGGGAAGGAGAAATAATGTTAGATTACCTAATTTGATTAAGGGCATCAGCAGGTCTCTGTTATTTTACAGATAAGGAGGGTGATATAAAAAATTAATAAAGTTTGGGCTTCCCTGGTGGCGCAGTGGTTGAGAGTCCGCCTGCCGATGCAGGGGACACGGGTTCGTGCCCTGGTCCGGGAAGATCCCACATGCCGTGGAACGGCTGGGCCTGTGAGTCATGGCCACTGAGCCTGCGCGTCTGGAGCCTGTGCTCCTCAACGAGAGAGGCCACAACAGTGAGAGGTCTGTGTACCGCCAAAAAAAAAAATTAATAAAGTTTGCCCAGGGTAATAGGCCAGAATCTAGATACTCCGTAACCCATAATGTATTTGTGCATAAGAAAATTATCCAGAGAAAGAAGAAAATATTGATGTATATCAGAGTGTTTATTTGACTTTGAAGCATAATAGTGACATTTATGTAAGCTGTATTTATATGTAAGCTGTATGTTACATGCCTCTTTCACTTTTAACTCATTAATAGACATGGATGGATATTTTAGGTTTAATTCAGTCTTTCTATAAATCATTAAGAAAATCTTGGGGGAAGTGTGAGTCATTCCTTGTTACACAGAAAGAGAACATTTATTGGATGATATTTGGTAATTATCGGTGAATTTGGAACATTGGGGAAAGCGGCTGCTGCCTTGCATCTTTGGCTATGTGTGAAACTCTCAGTTTGTGAATTTGAAAATTAACAGAATCCACAAATGTGTGATAAGTGATGACCTAGCTTCTGTCAAACACCTCCAGTGAGGTAGATTTTGCTGTTTCACGATAGCTCTATTTATTATAATTTTGAACAAAAATCTGCCTTATTATTTTTTTAAATTAATTTTTATTGGAATATAGTTGCTTTACAATGTTGTGTTAGTTTCTGCTGTACAGTGAAGTGAATCAGCTGTTTGTATACATATATCCCCTTTTTTTTGGATTTCCTTCCCATTTAGGTCACCACAGAGCACTGAGTAGAGTTCCCTGTGCTAAACAGTAGGTTCTCATTAGTTATCTATTTTATACATAGTATCAATAATGTATATATGTCAGTCCCAATATCCCAATTCATCCCACAAATCTGCCTTCTTATAACTTTCACATGCTTTTACGAGGTCTGCCCTCATGAGAACCAACTAATCTAATTCTTTTTCCTTTCATAACCTGTGAAATATTTGTACACCATAATCAGTTTTTTCCCAGCTAAACAACTTCCGGCCTTCAGCTTTTTCTCATATGAGGCAGTTTTGAGTATGCTTATCATTCTTATTGTCTTCCTGGCCATGGGTCACTTTGTCAGTATCCCACTTAAATAAGGTTGCAGAATTTGAACATTATTTCTAGGCATATTCTGAAGTGATATTAGTGAATGGATTTTTAATCATCTGGTACAAAACAGTGAGCAATACAGTGGAAGAGGAAAAGCAGTGTAATCAGTTCTTTACACTTCCTTACTTCTTTATGCTTATGCTTACCTAATTCTCATGGTATGGAAAGAAAACAGCTGTGTTCATCAGATTCTCTTAATCTCTTTCCCTATTGCATGTCTGTGATTTTTTCCCTAAAATCTAAGTTCCTCAGCTCCAAGGAATAGACAAACTGCAGTCACTGTGAGATAGTTGAATTTACATACTGCACCTTCACTTAGACATACTCATTTTCAAAAACCCATTGAAAGTGTGGAATGTTTCTTGGCCTTACAAAGGTTACCCTTTGAAAAGATTACCTTTAACCTTTTATGGTAATAAATAAGGCTGTATAAGTAGCCAGCTGTGGAAGTCAAGTAATCAATAATGGTAGACATGTAAGGTTCTGTTTTACAGAGTTGATTTCTGTCATACCTAATTGTTGGTTATCATTTGTAAAAACAACAACAATAAACTAATTTCTCTGTTCCATCTTTCCTGCCAATAAAGTGAATGTAGCATTGTGGCATTGAGCCAGATGAGAAAGATAAGAAAAGAAAGCAGAATCCAATCAGTCAGAAAAGAGATTAGTTGAATCTGAGTATAGCGAACAGAATATCACCAATTTGAAATAGGCAATTAAATGACATGTTGGGAGGTTGCTTAAAAAAATTGAAGGAACGTATGATATAGAGTTGTAAGCAAAGCCATTGGCTTGAAAAGTCCTAGTACCGTTAAAACAACAACAACACAAGAAAACTTAGCATGCTAGCCAGGTAGAACTCTCCTGGAAGAAGCCCCTAGGTTCTGTGACCCTGTTTGACCCTGACTGATAATCTGTATCCCTCACCATATCTTGGTAAACGTGCTACTTTATGAAACAAATCAAATCCATTAGTATTAACATTTTTGTATTAAGTTTAGGAAGAAATTTTATAATCATTGTGATATTATATGTGTGTATTTGTTTTTAAAGGTGTTAGAAGCATTTAAGAGAATTAAACCTATTAGAGAATGTCATGTTAGCTTTGTAATTTTAATTTGAAATGTTTCTTTGGTATTAAACATATTATGTATTAATTAGTATTATTTTTAGATGTGAGTAAAAGAAAACCTAATGCAGTGTTAGCTTAAACAAGGTTTATTTCTCTTTCACATAAGATGACACAATCCATACAGGACTGATAAGACAGTTTTATTCCACAAGGTCTTCAGGAACCAGAGTTTTTTCCCAGTTTGCTGCTACACCATACCTAGGAGGATTTTAATTTAAAAGATGTAAAATATTTGGTAAGTTTCTAAATAGTGTTAGAGCATTCAAGATAATTGGATTTATTTCATTTATTAGTTTTGTTTATTAAATTTACAATTGTTGCTTAGGTATTTAGAATGATTTTGGTAGGTGGTAAGGCTACCCCGTCAGGCATTTGTAAGGTTTGAGAGTATCCGATTTATTTGATTTGTAAATGTAGTTTTAAATGTTTTAGGCAACTTAATTTACCTAACTGTATAATTGGAGTTATTGAGGAGATCAAACACTATGCACCCGGAGTTGAGACAGCTGACATCTTTTTTTTTTTAAATGCTTTTAAGTATACATTTTATGTGGTCAAGGGGGAGTAAATAATCTCTTTAACATTCAGGAGACTTTGACAAGTTTAGCTCTTTGCTGTTAGGAGATTCAAATTAAAGCTTCACTTTTTCAGTAGTGATAGTGTTGTCAAAAATATTAGCCATGTATACAGAGGAAGTCTTTAAGACATGAACTAGTTGTCATTGGGGTCAGTCCAAGTAACTGCAAATGTGTGTAAAGAGAAAACCTAACAAAGCTTTTTATGCAGAATGCTGTCTTCATACTTCCTATCCATTGGCTATTTCTTTGAAGGCTAGATATCATAAAAATGCCTATGTCTAAAAACTTTTGAAATTTAATACTATTCCAGATTTTTGCATATTTGTTTGAAAACTAAATTATTTCTCAAATTTTAACTTAGCTTTTTTTTTTAGCATGAGTGACATTTTTGAGAAAGGGGCTATCTCAGGTATTGAGTAATACACATTTAAAGTTTCCTTTCTCTTTAGATAACTGATGGCATTTTTCCTGTCCAATAATAATATTTTCAATATCTGTGCCCTGATTTAAAAGATACCAATATATAAAAACTAAAATTTATAAAACTATCAAGTTTGTGGTGTGCTTCTTTGAATAATGAAGAAGTTTTCCTTTATACCAAAGATCTCTGCAACTAGGGAATTCTGTGCTCTCCTTTGTAAGAATTGTTTTGGTTAAAAGTTTACATTTGTCTAGTGATTGTGTGATTAGTGTCTGTCTGTCCCATAGACTTTATGTTTCATGGGGGAAGATACTGTGTCTATTTTTCTTCACCATTGTATCCCTAGTTTGAAACCTCATGCTTGGTATATAGTAGGTGCTCAGTAATACGTTGAATGAGAGAGTGAATGGAGAGAAATCTCTTATGTGGTGAGTGTTCATTGATACCTTAAAATAAAACTCATTTTTACAGAAATGTAATTTATATTTAATCTTTCTTAGGGTTATAGCTATTACATAAGTTAATTGCCTATAATTTTAAATGGCAGAGAATGGAATTTTTAAATCAGTTACTATTCTATAAATGCTTTAATGGTATCCCGTAACCAAAATAAAATACTAGCTAACATTGCAAAGGTTTATTACCCTTCTGAGTAGTCTTCAATTTACTGTGGGGTCACAGACATCAGTGACTGCTTCCTATTAATTCTTTTTTTCTGTTTTCTTATCTAGATAGTCTGATACATGGGCCATTCATATAAGTCCCCAGATCTCTAGCATAACTTAAATGGGTAATGCAGTAAGGCTTTTATTGTATATACAAAATGTTTATAGAAAGGAGTTGGCCCCTCAGTATTTGTAGATGTATTATCTTTTATTTAAAAATACTAATTTTTTTGGTAGTCTTCTTAAAATGTTTTTTCATTTTTATGCTTTGTATCTTTTCCTTTACTCTTAAAACAAATTGAGTTTAATGTTATTCTTTTGTGTAAAGACTGCACTGAAGCCAGAGTTTTCTCTTTTGCTGTACATCTCTTTATTTTCTCTATTGTATTCTGTATTCTTATTATTTTTTTTAATGCTGGCTGTCATAATTTTGTCTAATTTTTTAATGTTTAGACTTTTTTGTTGCTTCACAATATACACATTAATAGGTATTTTAGTTACTGTAAGAAGTACAGTTTTGTGCTAAGCCCTTGTCACATGGCTAAGATAACTTTTTCTTGTTCCGGTAGGTCACTCCTGTTTTGCTAATTTGCTGCTAAAGTGCTCTTGTTTTGCCTTGTGGGCATGTATTGCTAGTATGTTTCAAATTACAGCTCCTGAATCCCTTGTACTTGGAGCTCACTGTTTCTGCTTAAAAATGAATTTGAGATTTTTAGAAACTAGGTGGGCTAATAAAACCGGTGTTGTATGTCATGTAAATTTGATAAGAAGGCTGGAAATGTCACCATATAAACAAAAAGATAGGGATTACAGAAATTTAGTTAAAAGATATATCAAAATAACCAAACATAGTCCACTGCAATTTTACAGCTGTAACCCTAGCTATGACCTTTTTGTTGGCTTAAAAGATGATACACATTCATTACAGAATAACTTGGTGTATCAGAGCTTGTTAAATTATTTCAGGGAACTTGTCTGGGCATCATCAAGCAATAGAAGAAAAATCTGCTCCTATATTAGCTAACCTTCCAACTGTGTGTTATCTTTTGATCTCATGTATGTTGGCATGACCTTAAACCTGCTTCTTTGGAGATGTGTGTGGTAAGAATATGGGGCTTAGGATGAAACAGGCCTAGACTAAGATCCTTACTGATTTCGTTGCTAGCTGTATGACTTTGGGCAGTCTAGTTTTCTGATCTTTAACTACTTTATATGAAGTATGACATATAAACATGTCATATGTCATGTGAAGACAACTTTCCAAGGCCACAGCTAGAAGTGGGTAATTTCTTATAATAATATTTTACTGTACTAAAAATGCCTGGGTGACCAAATATAGAGTGTGCAGTTTTCTTTTAATATCTATTTACTTTCGACTGTTTGGCTATTTACAAAATTGTTTTGGCCATTATGTAAACATGTATTTTTGAGCACCATATAAGGAAGTAGTAAGGAAGGGGAATATGGTATTTAGTGGGGGAGGCAGGATAGAGACATGAAAAAGATAGATAATCATACAGTGTAACATTTGTTAAGTGTCAGATGCTGGAGGAGATTAGAAGAGGGGATGGCTATGGAGAGCTGGTTTGGAGGCTACCATGGAAGAAAGGGATTTAGATATTAGATAAGCAGAGGCTGGGGATAGCCTTCCACTTTCCTCAAGTGTGAAATGGAAATAGTACTGCCTCATAGGATTGTTATTAGGATTCAGTGAAATACAGTATCTTAAAAGTATCTATGCAGTGCTGTATGACACATAACTGCTATTTTTGTCACTCTTCTAGACTGAATATAAGTGGTTCCTTCTGTCGTCTTAAATTTTCTTTCACAGATGCCTGACTACTCCTTTAACATGGAGATAACACATAGTTTTCATTTTAAATACCAACTGGTTATCTGGAACATAATGTTGAAAAAATTCTGATCCACACCTGGTTTCAGCAGGAAAGAATGTGATCAGTTAGTGCTCAATTAGTGATGCCGAGGGCAGGTGTAAAGCAGGATGGAGGCCAGGATGGTGGTGTATGGGTTGTTGGAGTATGTAAAGCAAGGATTTATCATCCTTACCTATAGTCCTGTTATCACCTATTTTTTTTTCTAGCCCCTCCGTTCACTTCTTCCTATTAAACTCTGCAGTATAAACTGACAAGGTTCAGAAGTAGGATGCCAAGTTTATCCCTATATTTCTAGATACTCAGTAAATATTTGCTGAATGGTTAACTAAATGAAGAAACTCCTAGCCCCAGATTAGACAAGAATTTGAGGTAATAACCATTGCTCAAAAAATCTCTTTATACATTATTCCATTATATTCTACGAAGCAGCTTCCATTTAAAAAATACTTACATCCTCAACAAAGCTTAAGTTCTCAACGTCATTTACTCATATCCGGTTCTTTTCCTAATGGAAACCACCCACATGAGAAACCGAGAGTGTTACTTGGGGGAAGGGATGGGTTGGAAAAGAAAGGGGCAGTTTTCTAATTGGGAAAAAGGTTAGATTTTAAGAAAGATGTGCCTGAATGGCTTTCAGCTCTGAGATGAGTGGGTTTCTGGGATGATGTAGTAGGGTTGCAGGGTGGTACAAAAATGGAAAGTATGCTGAAGACAAACAAAATTTTAATATTGAGTGATAGGTATGCAATTGTAAAAACACTGAATAATTTTCTTTGTAGTCGTACTTTCTGCTCCCTTCTCTAGTATTCTAGATCCCCCTCCTTTCCACTTCTATTTGCAGTATTATTGTCTATGGGCCCTCCAGGTTGGCACTTGAATTTTGACCCATTTCATTCTCATCTTTACTCACTTTCTCTCTAAATCCTTCTTTTCTTCGAGGTAAACAAGTAGGGTATTCTAAACCTTTCCTGGGTACTATTAATTGGTAGAACTACTTTGTCTCACCCAGCCACTTGATGTCCTCCTGAAAGAAAAATAGTGATTGCAACTCCTTTCTTACATCTGATTGCTCCTAAGAAAGGATCTTGGTTTCAGAAAGAAAAGAAGGAATAGGAAAGTAGATGTGAGAAAGTGAAATTGTAAAGTTTGCACTGGATGTCCTTTCTTACTTTCTGAAGGTTCTTGTACCTTTGAGTGTCTTCTCATTAATATGTGGATAAAGGCTTGTTTTTATAAAACTTTTATTATTTACTTGACTCTATGTTTAAATATTTCTTAAAACTCATGAAATGAGGTTGTATATTCTTGGCTGTACTGTCTGCATTTAAAAAATGGATTTAATGCCTTTAGTTATGATGCCAAGTTATAAGTTTTTAAAGACATATATTCCTGACATTGGTGTTCAACTGTATTTAAAATGCTTCCTTTATTTTTGGAGCTAGGAAGCAGAGTAGAAGGTACAGAGATTTTTTCAGGCTTATTGCTAATACCAAGTAAATGGGAATGTCTACTATTTAGCTGATTCATGAACAATGGGATTGCTGCAGAAAGAAGACCTGATTCTAGATCAGAATTATCCTTGGAACATTTAATGATGTCAACTTTAATAGAAAAGTTTAAAACAGCCTTTCTTATGCCTATTTCTTTTTTACCTAGCTTTTCATTTTGACATGGTCACAGTGTCTATTCTAGCTTGACAATTAATTTATAATATAAAAGTAATCTCTAAATCCGTTTGAAATCCACTGGTGACATATAATCCATTAATTAAATTTGCACCTGTTAGAAATGATAGAACTTCGTTGTAGTAGAATGAGGAGGATGTGGCAGTGTGTCATTCATTCTGTGAGTGGCATTGTGGCAATTGAAATAGTTTGACTTATAGTAAGACTCTTTTGTGCTTCAATGCATGAGCTACTGTGAAGATATGAGGAAGTGGGAAATAATGATCTGTGTCATGGTAAGTTCTGCTAATGATGGTCTCTTCAAAATGCTGTTACTCATGGGGCAATGGATTCCAAAGAATCTATGTAAACTTTCAGTAGTACTTTGTTAGTTTTTCTATTAAGTTTATGTGGAGGAATGGCTGTACACATTTTCTTTAATTTAAAGTCTAGGGCAAATAAACTAATTTGTACTTGTAATCATGAGTTGTTGTTCAGAGTCTTTCTCTGTTAATTTAAAAGTATGGCTTCAGCCTATGCCAACATTCCATTCTGGTAATTTTATTAATTAGAGTAAAATGCTTTCCAGCAGTATCAATTTTGTTTACTGATACATAGGAGAAGATAGTGAAGAATGTGCCTTTAACTTTCTCTTTAATGTATATGCCCTACATGTTTAGGAGTTTCAGTATACATTATTCACTGGTGAATTTTGAAGTAACATGGTGATGAATCTGCTCACAGTGCTGAGCTTTTGGTTTACAATTGCTTACTCACTAAAGTACAAGAAATATTCAAAGTACATATTTTCTCTAGATTAGGATTTAACATACTAATAAAGTAGATTAAAGATTGTTCTTTTACAGTGTTAGAGGTTTTGATTTTCAATCTTGTGAAAAGACCTTTTTTTTTTTGGCTATGTTGGGTCTTTGTTGCTGTGCCCAGGCTTTCTCTAGTAGCGGCAAATGGGGGCTACTCTTTGTTGTGGTGCATGGCCTCCTCATTGCGGTGGCTTCTCTTGTTGCGGAGCACGGGCTCTAGGCGTGTGGGCTTCAGTAGTTACAGCACACGGGCTCGGTAGTTGCAGCACGCAGGCCCTAGAGCACGTGGGCTTCAGTAGTTGCAGTGCGTGGGCTCAGTAGTTGCGACGCATGGGCTCTAGGGCATGCGGGCTTCAGTAATTGTGGCTCACCGGCTTAGTTGCTCTGCAGCATGTGGGATCTTCCTGGACCAGGGATCGAACCTGTGTCCCCTGCACTGGCAGGTGGATTCTTAACCACTGTGCCACCAGGGAAGTCCCGTGAAAAGGCTTTTGACTGACCCAGTGTCTTAGTCTATTCAGGCTACTGTAACAAAAATACCATACATTGGGTGGCTTAAATTACAGACATTCATTTCTCACAGTTCTTGAGGCTGGATAGCCCAAGAGCAAAGTGCCAGCAGATTCTGGTCTGGTGAGGTCCTGCCTCCTGGATCACAGATGACCATCTTCTCATTGTGTCCACTCGTGGTGGAAAGGGCAAGAGAACTCTCTGGGGTCTCTTTTATAAGGGCACTCACCCCATTCATGAGAGCTCCACTGTCATGACCTAATCACCCCACAGGCCCTACCTCCTAGTACCATCACATTGGGGGTTAGGATTGCAACATAAGAATTTTGGGGGGCCACAAACATTTAGTGCATATCACCTAGTTTCAATTTCTAATTCCAGTTTGAACTTTAAGCCCTTGTTTTGAATAGAGTCAAACATCTGTTTCAATGGAGGAGAAAGTCAATAGATGATACTCAGATTCTCTTAATTTATTTTGGTATAATCTTTTCCATGTTACATTAAAAACAAGATGAGGCTGCTATTGCTACTGCAGGTTTTAGCCAATGCACTAAAACAAGAAAAGGAAGTAAGGGTTATTAATGGTGGAAAGGAAAAGAGAGTTGTCGTGAATTCTTTGTAATATGTTTGTCTACCTAGAAAATTCAAAGATATGATCAGAAAATGTCTTGAAAAATAATGAGAATTCTGTAAGATATCTTGGGGGATATAAGATCACTGAATAAAAGTCAGCAGCTTTCCACTTCTAGTTCTGGCAGTGTGGCAGACAATGTTTAGAAAAATGCTTCTTGTAACAATATACCTTAAAATATTACATGGAATATTAACAAAAAGTACTTTTCAATACATGACTGAGGTAGTAGGAAAGGAAGAGAATTTCTCAGAACTTAGAAATAATAAGAAAGTGTGAGCTAATTGGTATAGGTGAGCATTGGAATTGATGTTTACCTAGGTATTACCTGCTGATCCTTGGTGGCTTAGGGCCTGTATTTTATAGGTCTGTTTATGAAGGAATGGAGATAAAGTTTGGCACCTAAGAAGGGAGTAAGTTTCAATGGAGAATCACCATACAAAAGCTGGGATGCCCAAAGGATGACATCCTTAATAAATGACCATTGAAATAACTCTTCCTTACATTGGTGGCTACTGGGATATATGCTGGACTTGTCCTCGGCTCTGGTTAGAATGCAAAGAAAAGAAAAAAAGGACAGATAAAGCAGAAGATTAGACACAACTGAAGAGGACATTAGTTAACTAGAATGTAGATGAAAAGAAAATACCCAGAATATAACATATAGAGAAGATTGGGGAACAAAAAATGAAAGTTTGAGGGACATGGAGGACAGCATGGAAGGTCCCTCACAGGTCTAATCAGACTTCTAGAAGGAGATAATGGAGAAAATGTGACAGAGGCAATATTTAAAGAGAGAATGAGAGTTTTCCAAGAAAGAACTAAAATTTAGGAAAACAATAGCATTATAAATTGGCCTGGAAGGGAGAGTGATTAGATTTTAAGCATTCAAAGAAGAAAAGTTAGGGGTATTGATTACCTTTATGCTTTAAATATTTGTTTAAATAACTGGGTAATCATTTTAAGAATAGAAATGGAGTGTATGATTTCTATTTTAAAAGTGGGAAAAATGTAATGAGGGAAAGAATCACAATAAAAAAAATAAGGCTTCCCCCCAAAAAAGTTAAGCAAAGAGAAAGTACAAAACAAAATATTAGATATGAATTCAAATGTATCAGCAACATAAATATTAATATTTTACAACTCTTCAGTTAAAAGAATAATATTGTAAGACCGGAGAAAAGAAAATCAAAATAAAACAAAAACAAAATCCAGATAGGTTAAAGCTATTTAGAAGAGATATGCCTAAAACATAAAAATATACATAGGTTAAAAGTTAAAGGATTGGAAATGATAAATCAGGCAAAATGAAAGTGGGTGTAATGTTAATAGACAAAATAGACTTTAAAGACTTTTAAAGCAAAAGTATTACTGAAAGTAAGGAATTACTACCTATAAATAAGCTTGCTTCAATGGCTATATATAGACTCATCCTTTCAAATATACCTGGAACATTGGTAAAAATTGACCATGTGCTAGCCCATGAAACAGGTTTCAGTAAATTTCAAAGATTGGTATCATTCAGATCACGTTCTCTAATATCACACAATTAATTTTGAGGTTTATAACAAAATAGTAACTAAAAACATCTACACATTTGGAAATTAAAAACAATTTCTAAATAACTCATGGTTGAAAGAGGAAATAATGAAGATGAAAACGTGAGATAAAGCTAAAATAATATTTAGAGATAAATGGTCATTAAGTGTTTATATTTAAAAAGAAGAAAGGCTGAAAATAAGTAAGGTAACTATTTAACTTAAGAAGTTAGAATAATGCAATAAACCCAAAGAAAGTAGAAGGAAGGACATGATTAAGAGCAGAAATTAATGAATTTGAAAACAAAGATACAGTAGAGAGGACCAACAGAACCAAAAAAAAAAAAAAAAAACCTAATAAATTAGACAAATGCCTGGCAAGGTAGACTTAAAAAAAAAAAAAAGGAGAGACAACCTATAAGTAAATTGGAACTAAAGATGGGACTTGACAAATGCAACCATTGGTTTCAAATATGAGAAAATGTTTGGACCGCTCTGTGACTATACATTTGAACATTTTCTTGAAATAGGTAATTCCTGGAAAAATGTATATCACCAAAACAGATTCAGAAATAAATAGAAAATCTAGATTATTCCATATTTATTAAAAATGGAATCAGTAGTTAAAAATTTTATTACCATGAAGATAGCAAGCCAACACAAACTAGTAATTCCAGTCTTAAACAAACTCACTCATAGAATAGAAAAATATATAATACTTTACAACTTAGTTTATGAGACGAGTTAAACCTTATAAGGCTAGAATGAAAAGGGAAAATTACAGGACAGTCTCCCTAACTAATGTATGTAAAAAGACTTAAGTAAATATTAGGAAGCCAAATTCAGCATTGTATTAAACAACTATACTGTGATTAAACTGGATTTAATACAGGGAAGCAAGTTTGGTTCAACAGTAGAAAAAATGTGTTAATGTAACTCACCATTTTAGCAGCTTAAAGGAGAAAAAGTATATTATAATTCAGAAAGATGCCAAAAAAACATCCTACAAAACCCAACAACCACTTAGGATTAAAACTCTTCTCCAACTAGGAACAAAAGGGAATTTTATTTAACCTGATACAGTGTATCTCTAAAAACTATATAGCAAGAATCATACTCACTGGTGAACTATTAAAAACATTCCATTTAAAATTATGACTAAGAGAAGGAGGCTGGTTTCACAGCTTTTATTTAACATTATACAGGCACTCCTAATCTGCAAAATAAGTTCAAACACATAACATACATGAATAAGAAATTAAATAAAAGAAGCAAACTGTCATTATTTGAAGAAAATATAATTATTTACATATAAATTTAAAAAAACTATAGAACAGTTATTAAAATGAACACAGGAATTTAGCAGGGTGGCTAGATATAAGATTAATATACAAGAAAATTAAATTTCTATATACTAGCAGTAAAGAGAAAATGCAGTTTCAAAAAAGATACAACAGGGAACTCTACTCAATGCTCTGTGGTGACCTAAATGGAAAGGAAATCCAAAATAGTGGAGATATATGTATATGTATAGCAGATTCACTTTGCTGTACAGCAAAAAGTAACACAATATTGTAAAGCAACTATATTCCAAAAAAATTAATTTAAAAAAATTGTACAGAAATGGAAAAAAAAAGATTTAGCCTATTCCTTAAAATGTCACCTCTTTCATAAGTTTGTCCCATTCTCTTTAATTGAAATTAAGCATTCCTCATTTTATTGGCCAAGAGTAGTTTGTTTACATATTTGTAAGATTATATCTTACAACAGTTATCTCATAATTGTTTATTTGTCTCCACCCACTTGACTTTAAATGTCATTCATAGAACAAATGACAATGAAAACACAACGGCCCAAAACCTATGGGATGCAGTAAAAGCAGTTCTAAGAGAGAAGTTTATAGCAATACAATCCTGCCTCCAGAAACAAGAAAAATCTCAAATAAACAACCCAACATTACACCTAAAGCAGTTAGAGAAAGAAGAAAAAAAAAAAAAAACCCCAAAGTTAGCAGAAGGAAAGAAATCATAAAGATCAGATCAGAAATAAATGAAAAAGAAATGAAGGAAATTATAGCAAAGGTCAATAAAACTATAAGCTGCTTTTTTTTTCTTTTTAACATCTTTATTGGAGAATAATTGCTTTACAATGGTGTGTTAGTTTCTGCTTTATAACAAAGTGAATCAGTTATACATATACGTATGTTCCCATATTTCTTCCCTCTTGCATCTCCCTCCCTCCCACCCTCCCTATCCCAACCCTCTAGGTGGTCACAAAGCACGGAGCTGATCTCTCTGTGCTATGCGGCTGCTTTCCACTAGCTATCTTTTTTTTTTCTTTTCTTTTTTTGCGGTACTCAGGCCTCTCACTGCTGTGGCCTCTCCCGTTGCGGAGCACAGGCTCTGGACGCGCAGGCTCAGCGGCCATGGCTCACAAACCCAGGCACTCCACGGCATGTGGGATCTTCCTGGACTGGGGCACGAACCCGTGTCCCCTGCATCGGCAGGTGGACTCTCAACCACTGTGCCACCAGGGAAGCCCTAGTTACCTATTTTACGTTTGGTAGTGTATATATGTCCATGCCACTCTCTCACTTTGTCACAGCTTACCCCTCCCCCCCCATATCCTCAAGTCCATTCTCTAGTAGGTCTGTGTCTTTATTCCCGTCTGACCCCTAGGTTCTTCATGACCTTTTTTTTTTTTTTCTTAGATTCTATATATATGTGTTGGCTTACGGTACTTGTTTTTCTCTTTTCTGACTTACTTCACTCTGTATGACAGACTCTAGGTCTATCCACCTCACTACAAATAACTCAATTTCGTTTCTTTTTAAGGCTGAGTAATATTCCATTGTATATGTGTGCAACATCTTCTTTTCCATTCATCTGTCAGTGGAAACTTAGGTTGCTTCCATGTCCTGGCTGTTGTAAATAGAGCTGCAAAGAACATTTTGGTACATGACTCTTTTTGAATTATGGTTTTCTCAGGGTATATGCCCAGTAGTGGGATTGCTGCGTTTATGGTAGTTCTATTTTTAGTCTTTTAAGAACTTCCATACTGTTCTCCATATGGCTGTATCAATTTACATTCCCACCAACAGTGCAAGAGTGTTCCTTTTTCTCCACACCCTCTCCAGCATTTATTATATCTAGATTTTTTGAAGATGGCCATTCTGACCAGTGTGAGATGATATCTCATTGTAGTTTTGATTTGCATTTCTCTAATGATTACTGGTGTTGAACATTCTTTCATGTGTTTGTTGGCCATCTGTATATCTTCTTTGGAGAAATGTCTATTTAGGTCTTCTGCCCATTTTTGGATTGGGTTGTTTGTTTTTTTGTTATTGAGCTGCTTGTAAATTTTGGAGATTAATCCTTTGTCAATTGCTTCATTTGCAAATATTTTCTCCCATTCTGAGGGTTGTCTTTTGGTCTTATTTATGATTTCCTTTGCTGTGCAAAAGCTTTAAAGTTTCATTAGGTCCCATTTGTTTGTTTTTGTTTTTATTTCCATTTCTCTAGGAGGTTGGTCAAAAAGGATCTTGTTGTGACTTATGTCATAGAGTGCTCTGCCTATGTTTTCCTCTAAGAGTTTGATAGTGTCTGACCTTACATTTAGGTCTTTAATCCATTTTGAGTTTATTTTTGTGTACGGTGTTAGGGAGTGTTCTAATTTCATACTTTTACATGTAGCTGTCCAGCTGTCCCAGCACCACTTATTGAAGAAGCTGTCTTTTCTCCACTGTATATTCTTGCCTCCTTTATCAAAGATAAGGTGACCATATGTGCGTGGGTTTATTTCTGGGCTTTCTATCCTGTTCCATTGATCTATATTACTGTTTTTGTGCCAGTGCCATGCTGTCTTGATTACTGTAATTTTGTAGTATAATCTGAAGTCAGGGAGCCTGATTCCTCCAGCTCCATTTTTCGTTCTCAAGATTGCTTTGGCTCTCCAGGGTCTTTTGTGTTTCCATACAAATTGTGAAATTTTTGTTCTAGTTTTGTGAAAAATGCCAGTGGTAGTTTGATAGGGATTGCATTGAATCTGTAGATTGCTTTGGGAAGTAGAGTCCTTTTCACAATGTTGATTCTTCCAATCCAAGAACATGGTATATCTATGCATCTATTTGTATCATCTTTAATTTCTTTCATCAGTGTCTTATAATTTTCTGCATACAGGTCTTTTGTCTCCTTAGGTAGGTTTATTCCTAGATATTTAATTCTTTTTGTTACAGTGGTAAATGGGAGTATTTTCTTAATTTCACTTTCAGATTTTTCATCATTAGTGTATAGGAAGGCAACAGATTTCTGTGCATTAATTTTGTATCCTGCTACTTTACCAAATTCATTGATTAGCTCTAGTAGTTGTCAGGTAGCATCTTTAGGATTCTCTATGTATAATATCATGTCATCTGCAAACAGTAACAGCTTTACTTCTTCTTTTCCGATTTGGATTCCTTTTATTTATTTTTCTTCTCTGATTGCTGTGGCTAAAACTTCCAAAACTAGGTTGAATAATAGTGGTGAGAATGGGCAACCTTGTCTTGTTCCTGATCTTAGTGGAAATGGTTTCAGTTTTTCACCATTGAGGATGATGTTGGCTGTGGGTTTGTCATTTACAGCCTTTATTAGGTTGAGCTAAGCTACCTCTATGCCTACCGTCTAGAGGGTTTTTATCATACATGAGTGTTGAATTTTGTTGAAAGCTTTCTCTGCATCTATTGAGATAATCATATGGTTTTTCTCCTTCAATTTGTTAATATGGTCAATCACATTGACTGATTTGCGTATATTGAAGAATCCTTGCATTCCTTGAATAAACCCCACTTGATCATGGTGTATGATCCTTTTAATGTGCTGTTGGATTCTGTTTGCTAGTATTTTGTTGAGGATTTTTGCATTTATGTTCATCAGTGTTATTGGCCTGTAGTTTTCTTTCTTTGTGACATCTTTGGTTTTGCTATCAGGGTGATGGTTGCCTCATAGAATGAGTTGGGCAGTGTTCCTCCCTCTGCTGTATTTTGGAAGAGTTTGAGAAGGATAGGTGTTAGCTCTTCTCTAAATGTTTGATAGAATTGGCCTGTGAAGCCATCTGCTCCTGGGCTTTTGTTTGTTGGAAGATTTTTAATTACAGTTTCAATTTCAGTGCTTGTTATTGGTGTGTTCATATTTTCTGTTTCTTCCTGGTTCAGTCTTGGCAGGTTGTGCATTTCTACGAATTTGTCCATTTCTTCCAGATTGTCCATTTTATTGTCATAGAGTTGCTTGCAGTAATCTCTCGTGATCCTTTGTATTTCTGCAGTGTCAGTTGTTACTTCTCCTTTTTCATTTCTAATTCTATTGATTTGAGTCTTCTCCCTTTTTTTCCTGACGAGTCTGGCTAATGGTTTATTAATTTTATTTATCTTCTAAAGAACCAGCTTTCAATTTTATTCATGCTGTCATTTCCTTCACTTCTTTTTCATTTATTTCTGATCTGACCTTTATGATTTCTTTCCATCTGCTAACTTAGGGGTTTTTTTTGTTCTTCTTTCTCTACTTGGTTTAGGTGCAAGGTTAGGTTGTTTATTTGAGATGTGTCCTGTTTCTTAAGGTAGGATTGTATTGCTATAAACTTCCCTCTTAGAACTGCTTTTGCTGCATCCCATAGGTTTTGGGTCGTTGTGTTTCCATTGTCATTTGTGTCTAGGTATTTTTTGATTTCCCCTGTGATTTCTTCAGTGATCATTTGGTTATTAAGTAGTGTATTGTTTAGCCTTCATGTGTTTGTATTTTTTACAGATCTTTTCCTGTAACTGATATCTAGTCTCATAGCATTGTGATAGGAAAAGATACTTGATACCATTTCAGTTTTTTTTAATTTACCAAGCCTTGCTTTGTGACCCAAGGTATAATCTATCCTGGAGAATGTTCCATGAGCATTTGAGAAAAATGTGTATTCTGTTGTTTTTGGGTGGAATGTCCTATAAATATCAATTAAGTCCATCTTGTTTAATGTATCATTTAAAGCTTTTGTTTCCTTATTTATTTTCATTTTGGATGATCTGTCCATTGGTGAAAGTGGGGGGTTAAAGTCCCCTACTATGAATGTGTTACTGTCGATTTCCCGTTTTATGGCTGTTAGTATTAGCCTTATGTATTGAGGTGCTCCTATGTTGGGTGCATAAATATTTACAATTGTTATATCTTCTTCTTGGATCAATCCCTTGATCATTATGTAGTGTCCTTCTTTGTCTCTTCTAATAGTCTTTATTTTAAAGTCTATTTTGTCTGATATGAGAATTGCTACTCCAGCTTTTTTTTGATTTCCATTTGCATGGAATATCTTTTTCCATCCCCTCACTTTCAGTCTGTATGTGTCCCTAGGTCTGCAGTGGGTCTCTTGTAGACAGCATATATGTGGGTCTTGTTTTTGTATCCTGTCAGCCAGTCTGTGTCTTTTGGTGGGAGCCTTTAATCCATTTACATTTAAGGTAATTATTGATATGTATGTTCCTATTCCCATTTTCTTAATTGTTTTGGGTTTGTTATTGTAGGTCTTTTCCTTCTCTTGTGTTTCTTGCCTAGAGAAGTTCCTTTAGCATTTGTTGTTAAGCTGGCTTGGTGGTGCTGAACTCTCTCAGCTTTTGCTTGTCTGTAAAGGTTTTAATTTCTCTGTTGAATCTGAATGAGATCCTTGCTGGGTAGAGTAATCTTTGTTGTAAGTTTTTCTCCTTCATTACTTTAAATATGTCCTGCCAGTCCCTTCTGGCTTGCAGAGTTTCTGCTGAAAGATCAGCTGTTATGGGGATTCCCTTGTGTGTTATTTGTTGTTTTTCTCTTGCTGCTTTTAATATGTTTTTTTTATGTTTAATTTTTGATTGTTTGATTAATATGTCTTGGCATGTTTCTCCTGGGATTTATGCTGTATGGGACTCTCTGTGCTTCCAGGAGTTGATTAACTATTTCCTTTCCCATATTAGGGAAGTTTTCAACTATTATCTGTTCAAATATTTTCTCAGTCCCTTTCTTTTTCTCTCCTTCTTCCTGGACCCCTATAATTTGATTGTTGGTGTGTTTAATGTTGTCCCAGAGGTATCTGAGACTGTCCTCAGTTCTTTTCATTCTTTTTTCTTTATTCTGCTCTGCAGTAGTTATTTCCACAATTTTATCTTCCAGGTCACTTATCCGTTCTTCTGCCTCAGTTATTCTACTATTGATCCCTTCTAGAGTATTTTTAATTTCATTTATTGTGCTGTTCATCATTGCTTATTTCCTCTTTAGTTCTTCTAGGTCCTTGTTAGATGTTTCTTGCATTTTCTCTATTTTATTTCCAAGACTTTGTATCATCTTTACTATCATTATTCTGAATTCTTTTTCAGGTAGACTGCCTATTTCCTCTTCATTTGTTAGGTCTGGTGGGTGTTTACCTTGCTCCATCTGCTGTGTGTTTTTCTGTATTCTGATTTTGTTTATCTTAGTGTGTTGAGGTCTCCTTTTCACAGACCACAGGTTTTTAGTTCCTGTTGTTTTTGGTGTCTCTCCCCAGTGGTTAAGGTTGGTTCAGTGGGTTGTGTAGGCTTCCTGGTGGAGGGTACTAGTGCCTGTGTTCTGGTGGATGAGGCTCGATCTTTCTGGTGGGCAAGTCCATGTCTGGTGGTGTGTTTTGGGGTGTCTGTGGACTTACTATGATTTTAGGCAGCCTCTCGGCTAATCGATTTGTCTGTGCTGTGTCTTGCTAGTTGTTTGGCATAGGATGTCCAGCACTGTGGCTTGCTGGTCATCGAGTGAAGGTGGGTCTTGGTGTTGAGATGGTGATCTCTGGGAGATTTTTGCCGTTTTATATTATGTGGAGCTCAGAGGTCTCTTGTGGACCAGTGTCCTGAACTTGGCTCTCTCACCTCAGTGGCACGGCCCTGATGCCTGGCTGGACCACCAAGAACCTTTCATCCACACGGCTCAGAATAAAAGGGAGAAAAAATAGAAAGAGCATAAAATAAAGTAAGATAAAATAAAATAAAGTTATTAAAATAAAAAATACTTATTAAGAAAAAAGTGTTTCAAAAGTAAAAGAAAAAAAAACGGACAAACAGAACTGTAGGACAAATGGTGAAATCAAAGCTATATAGACAAAACCTCACACAGAAGCATACACATACACACTCACAAAAAGAGGAAAAGGGGCAAAAATAATATATCTTGCCCCCAAAGTCCACCTCCTCAGTTTGGGATGATACGTTTTCTATTCAGGTATTCCACACATGCAGGTACATCAAGTTGATGGTGTAGCTTTAATCTGCTGCTTCTGAGGCTGCTGGGAGAAATTTCCCTTTCTCTTCTTTTTTCACACAGTTCCCGGGGTTCAGCTTTGGATTTGGACCCACCTCTGCATGTAGGTCACCTGAGGGCGTCTGTTCTTCACGTAGACAGGACGGGGTTCAAGGAACAGCTGATTCTGGGGCTCTGGCTCACTCAGGCGGGGGGAGGAGGGGTGCAGATGCAGGACAAGCCTGCAGCGGCAGAGGCTGGCGTGATGTTTTACCAGCCTGAGGCACGCTGTGCGTTCTACTGGGGAAGTTGTCCCTGGATCACAGGACCCTGGCAGAGGCGGGATGCATAGGCTCCCTGGAGGGGAGGTGTGGATAGTGACCTGTGCTTGCACACAGGCATCTTGGTGGCTGCAGCAGCAGCCTTAGCGGCTCCTGCCCATCTCTGGGATCCGCGCTGATAACTGTGGCTCACGCCAGTCACTGGAACTCCTTTAAGCAGCACTCTTAATCACCTCTCCTCACGCGCCAGGAAACAAAGAGGGAAGAAAAAGTCTCTTGCCTCTTTGGCAGGTCCTGACTTTTTCCTGGACTCCCTCCCAGCTAGCCGTGGTGCACTAGCCCCTTCAGGCTGTGTTCACGCTGCCAATCTCAGTCCTCTCCCTGCGATTCGACTGAAGCCCGAGCCTCAGCTCCCAGCCCCGACCTGTCCTGGCGGGTGAGCAGACAAGCCTCTTGGGCTGGTGAGTGCTGCCCAGCACCGCTCCTCTGTGCGGGAATCTCTCCACTTTGCCCTCCGCACCCCTGTTGCTGCGCTCTCCTCTGTGGCCCCGAAGCTCCCCCCTCCGCCTCCCTCAGTCTCTGCCCGCGAAGGGGCTTCCTAGTGTGTGGAAACCTTTCCTCCTTCACAGCTCCCTCCCACTGGTGCAGGTCCTGTCACTATTCTTTTGTCTCTGTTTTTTCTTTTGCCCTACCCAGCTATGTGGGGAGTTTCTTGCCTTTTGGGATGTTTTAGGTCTTCTGCCGGTGTTCAGTGGGTGTTGTATAGGAGCAGTTCGATGTGTAGATGTATTTCTGATGTATTTGTGGGGAGGAAGGTGATCTCCGCATCTTACTCTTCCACCATCTTCTCAAATCCCCCTAAAAGCTGCTTCTTTGAGAAGATAAACAAAATTGATAAACTGTTAGCCAGACTCATCAAGAAAAAAAGGGAGAAGACTTAAATTAACAGGATTAGAAATGAAAAAGGAGAAGTAACAAGTGACATTTCAGAAATACAAAGGATCATGAGAGATTACTACAGGAAAGTATATGCCAATAAAGTGGTCAACCTGGATAAAATGGACAAATTCTTAGAAAAGCACAACCTTCCAAGACTGAACTAGGAAGAAATACAAATTATGAACAGACCAATCACAAACTCTGAAACTGAAACTCTGATTAAAAATCTTCAACAAACAAAAGCCCAGGATCAGATGGCTTCACAGGCGAATTCTATCAAACATTTAGAGAAGAGCTAACACCAATCCTTCTCAAACTCCTCCAAAATATAGCAGAGGGAGGAAAACTCCTAAAGTCATCCTATGAGGCCACCACCACCCTGATACCAAAACCAGACAAAGATGTCACAAAGAAAGAAAACTACAGGCCATTATCATGATGAACATAGATGGAAAAATCCTCAACAAAATAGTAGCAAACAGAATCCAACAGCACATTAAAAGAATCATACACCATGATCAAGTGGGGTTTATCCCAGGAGTGCAAGAATTCTTCAATATATGGAAATCAATCAATGTGATATACCATATTAACAAATTGAAGGATAAAAACCATATGATCATCTCAATAGATGCAGAAAAAGCTTGTGAGAAAATTTAACACCCATTTATGACAAAAACCCTGCAGAAAGTAGGCATAGAGGGAACTTACCTCAACATAATAAAGGCCATATATGACAAACCCACAGCCAACATCATTGTTAGTGGTGAAAAAGTGAAATAATTTCCACTAAGATCAGGAACAAGACAAGGTTGCCCACTCTCACCACTGTTATTCAACCTAGTTTTGGAAGTTTTAGCCACAGCAATCAGAGATGAAAAAGAAATAAAAGGAATCCAAATCGGAAAAGAAGAAGTAAAGCTGTCACTGTCTTCAGGTGACGTGATAGTATACATAGAGAATCCTAAAGATGCCACCAGAAAACTATTAGAGGTAATCAATGAATTTGGTAAAATAGCATGATACAAAATTAATGCACAGAAATCTCTTGCCTTCCTATACACTAATGATGAAAAATCTGAAAGAGAAATTAAAGAAACACTCCCATTTACCCTTGCAACAAAAAGAATAAAATACCTAGGACTAAACCTACCTAAGGAGACAAAAGAGCTGTATGGAGGAAATTGTAAGACACTGATGAAAGAAATTAAAGATGATACTAATAGATGGGGAGATATACCATGTTCTTAGATTGGCAGAGTCAACATTGTATAAATGACTCTTCTACCCAAAGCAATCTACAGATTCAATGCAATCCCTATCAAACTACCAATGCCATTTTTCACAGAACTAGAACAAAAAATATCACAATTTGTATGGAAACACAAAAGACTCCGAATAGCCAAAGCAATCTTGAGAACGAAAAACAGAGCTGGAGGAATCAGGCTCCTGGACTTCAGACTATACTATAAAGTTACAGTAATCAAGACCGTATGGTACTGGCCCCGAAACAGAAATATAGATCAATGGAAGAGGATAGAAAGCCCAGAGATAAACCCACACATCTATGGTTACCTTATCTTTGATAAAGGAGGCAAGAATATACAATGGAGTAAAGACAGCCTTGTCTATAAGTGGTCCCAGGAAAACTGGACAGCTACATGTAAAAGAATGAAATTAGAACACTCCCTAACACCATACACAAAAATAAACTCAAAATGGATTAAAGGCCTAAATGTAAGGCCATATACTATACAAGTCTTAGAGGAAAGCATTGGCAGAACACTCTATGACATACATCACAGCAAGATCCTTTTTGACCCATCTCCTAGAGAAATGGAAATAAAATCAGAAATAAACAAATAGGACCTAATGAAACTTTAAAGCTTTTGCACAGCAAAGAAGACCACAAACAAGATAAGAAGACAGCCCTCAGAATGGGAGAAAATATTTGCAAACTAAGCAACTGACAAAGGATTAATCTCCAAAATATTCAAGCAGGTCGTGCATCTGAATATGAAAAAAACAAACAACCCAATCAAATAATGGGCAGAAGACCTAAATAGACATTTCTCCAAAGAAGATATACACATTACCAACAAACACATGAAAGGATGCTCAACATCACTAATCATTAGAGAAACGCAAACCAAAACAACAATGAGGTATTATCTCACACCAGTCAGAATGGCTATCATCAAAAATATACAAACAATAAATGCTGGAGAGGGTGTGGAGAAAAGGGAACCCTCTTGCACTGTTGGTGGAATTTAAGTTGATATAGCCATTATTGAGAACAGTATGGAGGTGCCTTAAAAAACTAAAAATAGAACTACCCAATGACCCAGCAATCCCAGTACTGGGCATATACCCTGAGAAGACCAGAATTCAGAAAGAGTCATGTACCACAATGTTCATTGCAGCACAATTTACAATAGCCAGGACATGGAGGCAACCTAAGTGTCCATTGACAAATGAATGGATAAAGAAGATGTGGCACATATGCACAATGGAATATTACTCAGCCATAAAAGGAAACGAAATTGTTATTTGTAGTTAGGTGGATGGACCTAGAGTTTGTTGTACAGAGTGAAGCAAGTCAGAACAACAAATACCGTATGCTAACACATATATATGGAATCTAAAAAAAAAAAAACACCATGGTTCTGATGAACCCAGGGGCAGGACAGTAATAAAGACGCAGATGTAGAGTATGGACTTGAGGACATGGGGTTGGGGAATGGTAAGCTAGGACAAAGTGAGAGAGTATCATTGATATACATATACTACCAAATGTAAAGTAGATAGCTAGTGGGAAGGATCTGCATAGCACAGGGAGATCAGCTCAGGGCTTTCTGACCACCTAGAGAGGTAGGATAGGGAGTGTGGGAGGGAGACGCACGAGGGATTGGATATGGGGATATATGTATATGTATAGGTGATTCCCTTTGTTATACAGCAGAGACTAACACAACAATGTAAAGCAATTATACTCCAATAAAGGTGTTAAAAATTTTTCATACATAGGCTATGCAGACAGAATAAGCCTTTTTAAGACCACTATCTCCTGTCTGCTGGAGTTTAAGCTCCATTAGACCATATCTCTGATGTTCACTGATGTTTTACCAGGACCTATCCCAGTCTCTAGCAACTAGGGGTTATAAAGTAAATTTTTGTCTAATGAGTGTGTGAATGAATACTCTCATGAATTGGAATTTTGGTGTATACCAATATGGGGCAAGAGTAATATGGTGTAAACTTTGAAGAATATCCTTGGGTTTAAAAAGTGGAAGAAGGGCTTTCCTGGTGGCACAGTGGTTGAGAGTCCGCCTGCCGATGCAGGGGACACGGGTTCGTGCCCCGGTCCGGGAGGATCCCACATGCCGCGGAGCGCCTGGGCCCGTGAGCCATGGCCACTGAGCCTGCGCATCCGGAGCCTGTGCTCCACAACGGGAGAGGCCATAGCAGTAAGAGGCCTGAGTACCGCAAAAAAATAAATAAATAAAAAATAAAAAGTTGAAGAAGAATTTAGAATCTATCAGCACAGACTTGATTGTTGCTATTATTATTATTTATCAACATTGATAATTTTTTCGCCAAATCCTTGGTGAATGTATACTGGATGATATCACATTTTATATCAACTATAGATTTTAATATAGATTGACGTTTATGATAATTTTATAATAAACTTCATATAGATCATAAAAAAAGATACAAATAGCTTCAGAAATACAGGTTACCTGGGAAAAAACCTAACAAAGAAAATGTACAGTTTTCAAGAGGAAAAGAATTCTAAAATTTTATTGAAAGATTTTCAAAATGTCAAATAATTGGAAAACAAATGATGTTCATGGATAGGAAAACTAAATTTTATAAAAATCTCATTTCCTTCTAATAGTCTTGCAAATCCAGTCAGAAGTCCACTTGTCGAAATTGATGACCAAGTTGAATATACAAATTATAAAGGTGAGCAAAGGGCCTGTGAATAGATAAGACACTCTTGAAGAGAGAGAAAACACAGGAGACTTGTGCTGCCAGATACGGGTACTTATTATAAAACTGCAGTATATGCCTCCTGTTTGGTATTGGCTCAAGGATAGACAGATAAACTAGTAGAATCAAATAGATAGTCCAGAAACAGACATATATATATATATGGAAACCTGATTTATGACAAGGCTAGCATTGCAGACTATTGATGGTAAGACAATTTATTATCCACGTGCAAATAAAGTAGTGGATCCTCACACTACACACACAAATTAATTTCAGATGGTTTAAGGACTTAGATGTAAAATGCAAAACTATGAAGGTTTAGAAGACAATATATGATCTCAATGACTGTATTAGTAAAGGCTTTCTTAAACAAGACCCAATAAGGATAGACCATAAAGGAAAAAACTGATTAATTTGATTACATAAAAAGTAAAAACTTCTGTTATTCAAAAGACATTATAAAGGGACAGAACAGCAGAGCCTTGTTCAAGATGATGAACTCAAATGCCTAGTGCATTTGATTAATGTATTTGATATTTGCACAACTGGAAAATAGGAAGAATTTGCTAATAAATACATAGAAAATGAAGGAAACACATACATGCTGCGCAAAGATCTTCTTATCAATTCAGGGAGAGAAAGGAAAAATAGTATTGTGTGCTATATTGCTCACCTATTAGTAACATTTACATGATGTCTAATAAAAATGGTGATATAATTGCATTGGGAAGATGGGTGCATGAAAAGTATGCCTGTGTTTGTGAAAAAGAGCTAAATACTTTAATATGTCATGAGATAACTAAAAATTGTCAACCTTTTGGTTTGGTAGATTAGCTAATTGTATCAACATTAATTTCCTGGTTGTGATAATTGTACTATGGTTATATAAAATATTAACATTAGGGAAAGCTAGGTGAAGGGTATATGAGGACTCTGGCTATACTTGCAACTTTCTGTAAGCCTAAGATTAATTCATCATAAGAAGTTAAAGAAATCAACTAATAGTTGTTGGCTCTGGGGAGTAAGAAATGTGACAGTGCTGGGGGATTATTGACATTTGCTAATAATTTTTATAGTACTACTTGACTTTTTAATTGGTATGCATTTGTTATTGGAGAAAATGGAAAGTAGAAAATTGTGCAGAGCCCAATGGAGGAAAGTTATTTCTCTGTAAATTTAACTTGGATGCTTTGGAAAGAATTGACAAAGTTAGTTACATGGAAAAGAATATTGCTATCAAATTATCTATGAGGGAGATTGAGCTTGTTAGTTTAGTCAGAAGTTAAAGAGGGAAACCATTAAAAAGTATATACTTAAACATTTTATTTTAGCTTGGAACATAAAAATGCATACTTTCACCAATCTTTTAATGAAGGGCCATAGCTTTTTGTGTGTGTAGGGAATCCAGTGAATAGAGTTCAGTAATGGATTTCTTATATAAACCATGCCTGTATGCTTTATCATAATTTTAAATTTCAGTCTCTTTAAAGAGGAGAAAGAACCTAAAGAACATATGATAAAACGTATCTACCTCCATACTTCTTTTCATCTTTTAAAACCAAAACACCCTATCCATTAAACAATAGCTGTCCATTGCTACTTTCCCCTCCCTCTGGCAACCACCATTCTACTTTCTGTCTCTATCATTTCGACTACTTTCAGTATCTCATATAAGGGGACCATACAGTATTTCTCTTTTTGTGTCTGACTTATTTTACTTAGCAGTGTTCTCGTGGTTCATCCATGTTGTAGCATATGTCAGAATTTTCTTCCTTTTTAAGGCTGAATGATATTCCATTGCATATCTATACCACGTTTAGCTTATCCATTCATTCATTAAAGGACCCTTGGGTTGTTTCCACATTTTAGGTATAGTGAGTAATGCTGCTGTGAACATGAGTGTACAAATATCTCTTCAAGACACTGATACCCTTCAATCCTTTTTTCATCCCTGCTTTCAATTCCACCAAGAAGTGGAATTGCTGGATTGTATGGTAATTCTATTTTTAATTTTTTGAGGAACTCATTTTCCATAACATTTCCATTTTACATTCCCATGAACAGTGCACAAGGGTTGCCATTTGTCTCTATTCTTGCCAACTGTTGTTATTTCCTGTGGTTTTTTATTTTATGGCAGCCATCCTAATAGTGTGAGGAGGCTTCTCATTGTAATTTTGATTCACATTTCCTTAATGATCATTGATGTTGAACATTTTTTCATGTGCTTATTGGCCATTTGTATATCTTCCGTGGAGAAATGTCTATTCACTTCCTTTGCCCAGTTTTGAATTTTGTTGTTGTTGTTGAGTTTTAAGAGTTCTCTCTATATTCTATTCTGGCTATTAATCTCTATAAGATATATGATTTACAAATATTTTCTCCCATTCTTTGGGTTGCCTTTTCACTCTGTTGATATTATCTCCTGATGCACAACGTTTAAAACCTTTCATGAACTCCAGTTTGTCTATTGTTGCTTTTGTTGCCTATGTCTTTGGTGTGTATCCAAGAAATCCTTGCCAAATCCAATGACATGAAGCTCTTGCCCTATGTTTTCTTCTAAGAGCTTTATAGTTTTAGCTGTTACATTTAGGCCTTTGATCCATTTTGAGTTAATTTTTTGTCTGTGGTGTTAAGTAAGGGTCCAACTTCATTCTTTTGCATGTGTATATACAGTTTTCCCAGCTTTTCCCCCAGTGAATGATCTTGGCCTCTCTGTGAAAAAAATCGTTTGACTGTGTATGTGAGGGTTTATTTCTGGTCTCTCTATTCTGTTTCATTGGTCTATATGTCTGCCTTTATGCCAGTACCACATTGTTTTGATTGCTGTAGCTTTGTAGTAAGCTTTGAAATAAGGAAGTATGAGTCCTCAAGCTGTGTTCTTCTCTTTCAAGATTGCTTTGCATATTTGGGATCCTTTGAGATACCATATGAATTTTAGGATGGATTTTTTATTTATGCAAGAAATATTACCTTGATAGGGATTTTGATAGGGATTGCACTGAATCTGTAGGTGGCTTTGGGTAGTATTGACATCTTAATATTAAGTCTTCCAGTTAATGAACATGGCATACGTTTTCGTTTGTTTATGTCTTCTTTAATTTCTTTCAGCAATGTTTTGTAGTTTGCATTTTGCAAGTCTTTTACGTCCTTGATTAAGTAAATTCCAAAGTATTTATTCTTTTTGATGCTGTTATAAATGGGATTTTCATAATTTCCTTTTCAGATTGTTCATTGTTAGTATATAGAAATGAACTGATTTTTGTATTTTGACATTGTATCCTCTACTTTACCAGATTTATTTATTAGCTCTAATAGTTTTTTGTGGAACCTTCAGGGTTTTATATATAAGATCATAACATCTGTGAAAAGAGAAAACTTTACTTCTTCCTTTCCAATTTGGATGCTGTTTATTTCTTTTTCTTGCCTCATTGCTCTGGCTATAACTTTCAGTATTATGTTGAATAAAAGTGGCAAAAGTGGGCATCCTTATCTTGTTCCTGATCCTAGAGGAAAAACTTTCAGTCTTTTACTATTGAGTATGATGCTTGCTGTGGGTTTTTCACATTTGGCTTTTATTATGTTGAAATACAAAATAGAGTTTGTTACTTTTTTTGGATTCTTATACTTTTCAAAAATTTCAAGTAAAGAAAAGAAATAACTGTGTGTTTGCAAATATACATGTATACACATACTAGATAAGCATATGTATATAATTTATTTATCGATATATATGAATAAACCTGGTGGACAAAATTACTTATTGAGGTTATTTTTTAGAACATTTGAAAATAGTAGATGAAGTGTTTCTTAATAAAACTATATCCCATCTATTTTTAGATGTTGCACCCATTGGGTGTATTAGTTGTATGCTTGGTATAATGTTTAAACTGTTGCAAATTGAGGTGAATTAGTTGGAAGTGAAAAACTAGCAATATGAGTCGCTTATTTATATTTTTAATTTGACACTCTTTGATAAGAAAACGCAATATGTTTATGTATAATGACTTACTCTTCTAGAAGATTTTTTTTTCTTATTTCAGGTAACTTAATGCGGCCTCTTTTGAATTATGGTATTGCTTGGTAAGCATATCTTTTTTACTTTATGTTACTTTTCAGAATAATATTAACTTATATAAATTAGTTGTATTTTTGGTTTCCCATTGCAGTATGTCCATGGGCTTCCTGATTGAAGAGACTGCACCCATTGTTTGGAGAGGCCTTATGGTAATGTCAGCCATTGAGAAACTGTTGAGGCAGGTAAGAAAATTGCATTAAGCATCATTTTATTATCGGCACACTGTGGTTAATATTTTCTGATTGGAGAGTCGTTAAAATTTGCAGTCAGGTTTGAGATGTTTTGCAAAAGAACCCAGTCAATATACTGAATTTATAATGAGGTGTGTGGCGCCAAGACCAACTTTCACTGTCACATGATTGAATCTTTCCCGTTGCTTATTAGTACTAAAATCTAATGTCTTATTTTATATTATTCTGTTTCTCTGTTCAGACTCTGTTGAGTCTACATCAAGGCAAGGAAATTTATTTTATAAGTAATTTGCCTTCTTTAGATTTATGGTTAATTTCGTAGTGGCCAATATTGAGTTATAACGGCAGTGTAGAAATTCCTTAGATGTAGAAAAAATTCTATAAACCACAGTGCTTATGATTAAAATTGCTTCAGAACAAAATGAAATTTTATTTTACTCTGAGTACATATGGCTACATATTTATTTATATAATATCTGTCCAATCAACTTGAATTTAACCTTAAGGAAAAGAACAGTTGATTGGATAATCTAAAAATATCAGATGAGCTCTATGTTATTTATAGGAATAAATTTTATTTTTTCTTAGTAACTGTGAATTTATAGTCAGTTATGTTCTAGGTAAATATTATAAGTACTTTGGATTTTCTCCACTGACTTATAACAATTACGCCTTATTTATTCATGTTTTACTTTGGGTCAGGCACCATGCCATAGGCTGGCAGTTCTAATCATACATATTCCTATATTCATTTCCAGTTGTGAAAGTAAGTAGATATAATATGTCTTGAACTCTGAAACTCTTCTTTTTTCATTGTAACATCTTGTCTTTTTTCTGCTGCTTGAGTTCTGATAAATGTGCTCTTTGCTCTTTGGTCCCAGAATCCTCCTATCTTCTCAGCACATTTAAGTCTCTTGGCTGCATTTCTTCCTCTTTCACACTCAGATCCCATAGTTGATTATTTCAGTTATACTCCTGACCCCATCCATTCCAGTTCCTTTGTGATCTTGACCTTTATTTCTGTGGATTAAGCCAGGATTTTTTTTTTCTTTAAGGAAATTCTAAAACAATATTTATTCAGTTTATAATTAAAGTTAGAGTCAATGGAAATGTGGAAACACCAGAAGGAGAATTTTGATTTTAATATTGTCAACTGAAAAAATTGTGCAACCTGTAAGTTGAGAATTATGTTTTATTTGGCGGACAAAACTGAGGACTTCATCCCAGGATGCAGTCTCTCAGGTAACTCTAAGGGACTGCTTCGAAGAGGTAAGGGAGGGGCCAGGATATATAAGAGTTTTTGCAGCAAAGACAGGTAGTCAGAACATCAAAAGATTACTGTCAATTTAAGAAAATCACATATCTCAAGTTAAGGAATTTAGCGCTTCTCTATGTATGGGAGGATATAAGAGTTTGGGCTCATTGAAATCATTCCTTTGATATCTGGGGCCCTCAGTTATCTGGGGCCAGTATCCTGTGCTTTCTCATTCTGAGTTTCCTCAGGGTGCACCATCAGGGGTGGCTGCAGCAGCTGACTGCTAGATGGGGGGCATTCTGTTTCTATCCTGAGTTCCCTCAGGGCTAACTCTCAGGGAGGCGGTAATGTGATGGCTTGATGGCTGCAACATCCTTGTTTACTGATATGGCAGGCAACATTTTCTCATTGACAATATTTCCCGCCTCCTATGTTAGTGTTAGAATTCTCAACAGGAAATGATTCAGAATTCCTCCTAAGTCTTTATGGATGGCCACAAGAAGATGGAAGTACTTCCGCTTTCCACAGTGATCAGACACTTAGAGATCCAAGTCAGTGAGAAGAGACACAGAAGTCCAGGCCAAGGGTTGGTGTTCCTAGCTCAGAGATGTAGAATCCCCATAGCCTGTGCCCAGCAAGGGGTGAGCAAGTTCTCTCTTTTCTGTCCTTTTTAAATCTCAGGGATCCTTTTAAATCTCAGATTCCAACAGGTGACAAAAGCATCTGCAAATGAGCCCCTGAGCCTGGAAGAGAGAGAGCAAGTGTGTAACTGCCCTCAGGAGAGGGGCAAAGGGAGTTTCCCACAGAATGAGATTAAACCTGACAGTTTGAATAATTAGGCTGCAGAAAGACTGCACCTGAAGGTCACACTTAGATTTAGTACCTGCTTTTATAAACAAAGAAAACTTTTTGAGACCAGAGGTGAGAAGATCAAAAGTCTGAAGGAACCAGAAGTATATTATTTTTTTATTTGGTGGGGTGTTGGGGAAGGGGAGAGGAGGCAGGATGCCAATTCTGTATTCTCAGTGTCCCACCATAACCCAGCCTTTTGTATCTACTGCTGAATACTGTTGGAGAATGTAGAATACTTGTGTTAATTGCTGGCATCATACATTTTTGATTTCTGAGTTTAGCCAGGCTCTCAGCACTTCAATCATCTGATTTAATTCATTATTCTTTTAACATTTATTAAATGCTCAGCTTAAAAAATATTTAGAGGGCTTCCCTGGTGGCGCAGTGGTTGAGAGTCCGCCTGCCAATGCAGGGGACACGGGTTCGTGCCCTGGTCCGGGAAGATCCCACATGCCGCGGAGCGGCTGGGCCCGTGAGCCATGGCTGCTCAGCCTGCGCGTCCGGAGCCTGTACTCCACAACGGGAGAGGCCATAACAGTGAGAGGCCCGCGTACTGCAAAACAAACAAACAAACAAACAAAAAAATATATATATATTTAGGGAATTTGGTTGTTTGGCAGAGGACCTATTGGAGATGTGGCGATTTGACTTGCTGGCACATAAATCATATAAAAGTTACAGTTTATTCTGACAAGTGCTGAAGATACATTTTTAGCAAACATACTACAAAATATCAGAATGAATATCAGGGGCGAGAAAATGAATCCATTACTTATTTTATTGGGATACTTAGAGGATACCTAGAGTATCCTCTAGGATATTAGGATATTGGCCTGCATGTTTGCCATACAGTCTTTTGTAAAGTTGCTTCTGTCATCTGCACATTTTAATAGGAGCTGAAAGCTGATATTTTTGGATCATACCGTGATCAGTGCTAATCATCTGAGCTATTAATTAAGGAGTGTTTTGTTTTGCTTTAGAAAGCAGACCAGCATTTGGTAAATTTAACATCCTTTGTGAAAATATAGTAGCTGGATAGATGCTCTATATAGCAGTGGATTGTGGAGGGTACCTGGTTCATTGGCTGATTAAAAAAATTGAATATAACATATATGTAGAAGAAGGTACAGATCATAAGTGTCCAGATAGATGGATTATCCCAAAGTGAAAACACCTTATACTCATCATTCAGGACAAGATAAATAGAATACCAATGTTCCAGAAGCTCTTCCCCTGTCCCTTCCCAGTTACTATCTTGTGGGGAGATGATAAATACTTGTGGTAGGTCTGCCATCTTGAACTGGAATCTTTTTTAAAGTTTTTTTCCCTCTTTCTTTTAATTTATTGAGTTAAACTTATACATATAATAGGATTCACAGATCTTATATGTGGAGTTCAGTGATTTTTGATAAACATATATGACTGTGTAACCATACCCCAATCAAGATAGAGGACATTTCCATGCCCCTAGAAAGTTTCCTTGGACTCTCTTGTAGTCAGTCCCACACCCATAGGCCATGATTGTTGTGATTTCTGTCACCATAAATGAGTTTTACATAAATGAGTTTTACATATTCTTATACTTCATATAAAGGGAACCTTATAGTATAGAGCCTTTTGTATCTGGTTTCTCTTTCTTAGTCTAATGCTTTTGAAGTCATCCTTGTTGCATGTATCAGTAGCTGAGTCCTTTTTATTGCTGAGTAGTATTCCTTTGCATGAATATAACCTAATATTGTTTTAGCTGTTCTTCTGTTGATAGACATTTAGGTAGTCTCCAGTTTTTGGCCATTATGAATAATGCTGCTATAAATACTTGTACAAGTGTTCATAAGAGTTCCAGTTGTTTCACATCTTTGTCAATGTTTGGTGTGGTCATTCTGTTCACTGGTGGGTATAAAATGGTATCTTTTGATGGTTTTAATTTGTGCTTCCCTTATGGTCAATGATTTTAAGCCCCTTTTCATGTGCATGTTAGATATTGCTGTATCTTCTTTCATGAAGTGTATGTTCAAGTCTTTCACTCTTTTTTTTTTTTTTTTGGCTCATTTTTCTTCTTGTAATTGAGTTGCAAGAGTTTTAATATATTCTGGTTATGAGTCCATTGTCAGGTACATGTATTGGGAATATTTCTCCCAGTCTGTGGCTTGCCTTGTGATGAGCTAAAGTTTTAAATTTTCGTGAAACCCAATCTATTCCCCCCCTCCAATTTTTTTTTTCTTAATGCTTAGTACTTTTTCTGCCCTCTCTAAGAAATCTTTGCCTGTCTACCCCAAGGTTGAGATTCTTGTGTATATTTTTACCTTTAAGATTTATAGGTCTGGCTTGTATATCTGGAATTAATTTTTTTGTATGAAGTGAGATAATGATCAAGGTTTATATTTTTTCATAGTTGTGTCATAATAGGAAATATATTTATTCTTTGTCCTTGGGTCCTGACACAAAGCTCCTAAAACCCTTGGAATTTCCTGAGTGATAGGATTGTCCTTTGTCATTCGTAAGGAGCCTCGTTTTGAGCACACCTGCTAGTTCACGCTAGTGAGGTGACTTGGGGTAGGACCCCTAGATAGCCTCAGGATGGGACTGGTCACCAGCAAGGCCAAGTATTTAGAGGGTTAGAACTTTCAGCCTCTCCTGCTGACCTCTGGGAACGGGAAGGGGGGTGGGCTGCAGATTAAACTCTATGAAAATTCTTGAACAACAAGATTCGATGAGCTTCTGGGTTGTAAAACACGTCCACATGCTGGGTGGGTTGTGTACTCTAGTTCCATGGCGACAGAAGCTCCTGTGCTCAGGGCCCTTCTGAACCTTGTATTTACCTCTTCATCTGGCTGTTCATCTGTATCCTTTATAATACCCTTTATAATAAACTGGTAAATGTAAGTAAACATTTTTCTGAGTTCTGTGAGCTGCCCTAGTAAAATACAGGCAACCTCAGATATTGTGGGTTTGGTTCCAGACCACCGCAGTGAAGGGAATATCACAGTAAAGCAGTTGCATAAACTTTTTTGTTTCCCAGTGCACATGAGAGTTACGTTTCCATTATACTGTAGTCTATAAAGTGTGCAATAGCATTATGTCTAAAAAGAAAAAAAGTACATACCTTAATTAAAATATACTTTCTTGCTAAAAAGTGTTAACCATCATCTGAGCCTTCAGCAAGTCATAATCTTTTTGCAATAGTAACATGAAAGATCAGTGATCACAGATCACAATAACAAATATGATAATAATGAAAAAGTTTGAAATATTGCAAGGATTACCAAAATGTGACACAGAGACACAGTGAGTAAATGCTCACTTGGAAAAATGGTCCTGATAGACTTGCTTGATGCAGGGTTGCCACAAACCTTCAATTTGTAAAAGATGCAATATCTGTGAAGTGTGATACAATGAGGTATGCTTTCAATTGAACCTGAGGAGGGGGTCATGCGAACCTCCCATTTATAGCCAGTCAGCCCAGAAGCACGTGTAATAGCCTGGACTTGTGATTGGCATCTGAATTGGGTGAAGTCTTGTGGGACTAAGCCCTTAATGTATGGGATCTGATGCTATCTCCAGGTAGATAGTGTCAGAATTGACTTAATTACTTGGCGGTGTTGGAAAACACACATTATAATAGTTTATCTAATTGTTCTAGCACTTTGTTTAAAAGACTTCCCTTTCCCTATTGAATTGACTTCATACATTAGACAAAAATCAATTAAGCATATGTGTATGGGTCTATCTCTGGACACTGTGTTGTGTTCCATGAATAGTTTAATCCTTAGAGTAGAACCATACTCTCTTGATGATTGAAGCTGTATAGAAGGCTTAATATCAGAAAGTGAGAGTCCTCCAACTTTGTTTTTTCTTAAGATTGTTTTGACTATTCTAGGTTCTTTTACATTTCTGTATAAATTTTATATTCAACTTACCAATTGGTGTAGAAAAGCATGTTGTTATTTTCATTAGGATAGTATCGAACTATCAGTATAGATCAGTTTTGGGTGAATCGAGATCCTGACAACATTGAGTCTTCTAACCCTGAGCATGGTATGTTTCTACATTTATTTAGATTTTCTTTAATTTCTTGGAGTAATATTATATAGTTTTCAGTGTATAGGTCTTGTAATTCGTTTGTTAGATTTATCTTAAGTGTTCTTTGATGATATTGTAAATGGAATTTTTTTGGGGTGTTTAATTTCAAATTGTTTACAGTTAGCACATAGTACATATACTATTGATTTTTATATATTAACCTTGTATTCATAATTTTTCCAAATTTGTTTTCAAGTAGTTATTTAGTAGCTTTCTTGGTACCTTGTATGCACATGATTATATTGTCTGCAAGTAAAACAGCTTCATTTCTTTCTTTCCAATCTATTCTTTTCATTTCGTTTTCTTGTCTTCTTATTGAACTGTCAGTACAGTGTTGAATAGAAAAGATGAAAGCAGACATGCTAGTCTTCATCCAGATATTTTTTTCTTATTTGATGATATTTATTCTCTTTACCAAGCTGTACAATAAAAGGGAAATGTCACATCTAGTGACATTAACATTAAATATTTCTTCATTAAGAAAGATGATAGCGATTGGTTCAAATTGGCAGAGTAGAAGGATGTGCTCTCACTTCCTCTTGTGAGAACACTGGAATCACAACTAACTGCTGAACAATCATAAACAGGAAAACACTGGAACTCACCCAAAAAGATACCCCACATCCGAAGACACAATGAGATGGTAGGAGGGGTGTAATCACAATAAAATCAAATCCCATAACTGCTGGTGGGTGACTCACAAACTGGAGAACACTTATACCACAGAAGTACAAGAACTGGAATGAAGGTTCTGAGCCCCACGTCAGGCTTCCGAACCTGGGGGTCCGGCAACAGGAGGAGGAATTCCTAGAGAATCAGACTTTGAAGGCTGGTGGGATTTGATTGCAGGACTTTGACAGGACTGGGGGAAACAGACTGCACTCTTGGAGGGCACACACAAAGTAGTGTGGGCACCAGGACCCAGAGGAAGGAGCAGTGACCCCATAGAGACTGAACCAGGGCTACCTGCTAGTGTTGGAGGGTCTCCTGCAGAGGCGGGAGCTGGCTCTGTCTCAACATAAGGACAAGGACACTGGCAGAGAAGTTCTGGGAAGTACTCCTTGGCGTGAGCCCTCCCAGAGTCTGCCATTAGCCCCACCAAAGAGCCTGGGTAGGCTCTGGGTTGGGGTCGCCTCAGGCCAAACAACCAACAGGGAGGGGACCCAGCCCTACCCATCAGCAGACAAGTGGATTAAAGTTTTACTGAGCTCTGCCCACCTGAGCAACAGCCAGATCTACCCGCCACCAGTCCCTCCCGTCAGGAAACTTGCAGAAGCCGCTTAGATAGCCTAATCCACAGGAGCAGACAGCAGAAGCAAGAAGAACTAGAGTCCTGCAGCCTGTGGAACAAAAACCGCATTCACAGAAAGATAAACAAGATGAAAAGGCAAAGGGCTATGTACCAGCTGAAGGAACAAGATAAAAATCCCAGAAAACCAAATGAAGTGGAGATAGGCGACCTTCCAGAAAAAGAATTCAGAATAATGATAGTGAAGATGATCCAGGACCTCGGAAAAGAATGGAGGCAAAGATCGAGAAGATGCAAGAAATGTTTAACAAACATCTAGAAGAATTAAAGAACAAACAAACAGAGATGAACAATACAGTAACTGAATTGAGAAGTAAGTAGAAGGAATCAATAGCAGAATAACTGAGGCAAAAGAACGGATAAGTGACCTGCAAGTCAGAATGGTGGAATTCACTGCTGCAGAACAGAATAAAGAAAAAAGAATGAAAATAAATGAAGACAGCCTAAGAGACCTCTGGGGTAATATTAAAGGCAATAACATTCACAATATAGGGGTCCCAGAAGGAGAAGAGAGAGAGAAAGGACCTGAGAAAATATTTGAAGAGATTATAGTCGAAAGTTCTCTAACATGGGAAAGGAAATAGCCACCCAAGTCCAGGAAGTGCAGAGAGTCCCATACAGGACAAACCCAAGTAGAAACATGCCGAGACACATAGTGAGCAAATTGGAAAAAATTAAAGACAAAGAAAAATTATTGAAAGCAGCAGGGGAAAAATGACAACACAAGGGAACTCCCATAAGATTAACAGCTGATTTCTCAGCAGAAACTCTACAAGCCAGAAGGGAGTGACATGATATACTTAAAGTGATGAAAGGGAAGAACTTACAACCAAGATTATTCTACAACCAACCTATAACCTACAACCAAGATTATCTCATTCCGATACAATGGAGAAATCGAAAGCTTTACAGACAAGCAAAAGCTAAGAGAATTCAGCACCACCAAACCAGCTGTACAACAAATGCTAAAGGAACTTCTCTAAGTGGGAAACACAAGAGAAGGGCCTACAAAAACAAACCCAAAACAATTAAGAAAATGGTAATAGGAACATACATATCAATAATTACCTTAAACATGAATGGATTAAATGTTCCAACCAAAAGACACAGGTTTGCTGAATGGATACAAAAAAAGACCCATATATATGGTGTCTACAAGAGACCTACTTCAGACCTAAGGACACATACAGACTGAAAGTGAGGGGACAGAAAAAGATATTCCATGCAAATGGAAATCAAAAGATACCTGGAGTAGCAATACTCATATCAGATAAAATAGACTTTAAAGTATGTTACAAGAGACAAGGACACTACATAATGATCAAGGGATCAATCCAGGAAGAAGATAAACAATTATAAATATATATGCACCCAACAGAGGAGCACCTCAATACATAAGGCAACTGCTAACAGATATAAAAGAGGAAATTGACAGTAACACAATAATATTGGGGAAGTTTAACACCTCACTTATACCAATGGACGGATCATCCAAACAGAAAATTAATAAGGAAACAGAAGCGTTAAATGATGCAATAGACCAGACAGATTTAATTGATATTTATAGGACATTCCATCCAAAAACAGATTACACTTTCTTCTCAAGTGCGTACGGAACCTTCTCCAGAAGAGATCACATCTTGGGTCACAAATCAAGCCTCGGTAAATTAAAGAAAACTGAAATCATATCAAGCATCTTTTCTGACCACAATGCTAAGAATTAGAATTCAATTACAGGGAAAAAAACACAAACACATGGAGGCTAAACAATACTTTAATAAATATCCAAGTGATCACTGAAGAAATCAAAAGGGAAATAAAAAAATACCTAGAGACAAATGACAATGAAAACACGATGATCCAAAACCTATGGGATTCAGCAAAAGCAGTTCTAAGAGGATAATTTATCGATATATAAGCCTACCTCAAGAAAGAAGAAAAATCTCAAATAAACAATCTAACCTTACACCTAAAGGAACTAGAGAAAGAAGACCAAACAAAACTGAAAGTTAGCAGAAGGAAAGAAATCATAAAGATCAGAGCAGAAATAAATGAAATAGAAACAAAGAAAATAATAGCAAAGATCAATAAAACTAAAAGCTGGTTCTTTTAGAAGAATAAACAAAATTGATAAACCATTAGACAGACTCATCAAGTAAAAGAGGGAGAGGACTCAAATAAATAAAATTAGAAATGAAAAAGGAGAAGTTACAATGGACACCGCAGAAATACAAAGCATCCTAAGAGACTATGACAAGCAACTCCATGCCAATAAAATGGACAACCTGGAAGAAATGGACAAATTCTTAGAAAGGTATAACCTTCCAAGACTGAACCAGGAAGAAATAGAAAATATGAACAGACCAATCACAAGTAATGAAATGGAAAGTGTGATTAAAAATCTTCCAACAGAGAAAAGTCCAGAACCAGATGGCTTCACAGGTGAATTCTGTCAAACATTTAGAGAAGAGTTAACACCTATCCTTCTCAAACTCTTCCAAAAAATTGCAGAGGAAGGAACACTCCCAAACTCATTCTATGAGGCCACCATCACCCTGATACCAAAACCAGACAAAGATACCAGAAAAAAAGAAAATTACAGACCAATATCACTGATGAATATAGATGCAAAAATCTTCAACAAAATACTAGCAAACAGAATCCAACATTACATTAAAAGGATCATACATCATGATCCGTGGGATTTATCCCAGGGATGCACGGATTCTTCAATATATGCAAATCAATCAATGTGATACACCATATTAACAAATTGAAGAATAAAACCATATGATCATCTCAATAGATGCAGAAAAAGCTTTTGACAAAATTCAACACCCATTTATGATAAAAACTCCAGAAAATGGGCAGAGATGGAACCTACCTCAGCATAATAAAATCCATAGAGACAAACCCACAGCAAACATCATTCTCAAGGGGAAAAACTGAAAGCATTTCCTCTAAGATTAGGAAAAGGACAAGGATGTCCACTTTCACCACTATTATTCAACATAGTTTTGGAAGTCCTAGCCACAGCAATCAGAGAAGAAAAAGAAATAAAAGGAATACAAATTGGAAAAGAAGAAATAAAACTGTCACTGTTTGCAGATGACATGATTCTATACATAGAGAATCCTAAAGATGCTACCAGAAAACTACTAGAGCTAATCAATGAATTTGGTGAAGTAGCAGGATACAAACTTAATGCACAGAAATCTCTTGCATTCCTATACACTAATGATGAAAACTCTGAAAGAGAAATTAAGGAAACACTCCCATTTACCGTTGCAACAAAAAGAATAAAATACCTTGGAATAAACCTACCTAAGGAGCAAAAGATCTGTATGCAGAAAACTATAAGACACTGTTGAGAGAAATTAAAGATGATTCCAATAGATGGAGAGATATACCATGTTCTTGCATTGGAAGAATCAATATTGTGAAAATGACTATACTAACCAAAGCAATCTACAGATTCAATGCAATCCCTATCAAATTACCAATGCTATTTTTTACTGAACTAGAACAAAAAATCTTAAAATTCGTATGGAGACACAAAAGACCCCAAATAGGCAAAGCAGTCTTGAGGGAAAAAACCGGAGCTGGAGGAATTAGACTCCCGGACTTCAGACTATACTACAAAGCTACAGTAATCAAGACAATATGGTGCTGGCACAAAAACAGAAATATAGATCAATTGAACAGGATAGAAATCCCAGAGATAAACCCACGCACCTATGGTCAACTAATCTATGACAAAGGAGTGAAGGATATACAATGGAGAAAAGACAGTCTCTTCAGTAAGTGGTGCTGGGAAAACTGGGCAGCCACATGTAAAAGAATGAAATAGAACAATCCCTAACACCATACAGAGAAATAAACTCAAAATGGATTAGAGACCTAAATGGAAGACCAGACAGTGTAAAACTCTTAGAGGAAAACATAGGAAGAACACTCTTTGACATAAATCATAGCAAGATCTTTTTTGATCCACCTCCGAGAGTAATGGAAATAAAAACAAAAATAAACAAATGGAACCTAATGAAACTTAAAACCTTTTGCACAGCGAAGGAAAGCATTAAGAAGACGAAAAGACAACCCTCAAAATGGGAGAAAATATTTGCAAACGAATCAGTGGACAAAGGATTAGTCTCTAAAATATATAAACAGCTCATGCAGCTGAGTATCAAAAAAGCAAACAACCCAATCCAAAAATGGGCAGAAGACCTAAATAGACATTTCTCCAAAGAGGACATACAGATGACTAAGAAGCACATGAAAAGCTGCTCAACATCACTTACTGTTAAGAGAAATGCAAATCAAAACTGCAATGAGGTATCACCTCACACCAGTTAGAATGGGCATCATTAGAAAATTTACAAGCAACAAATGCTGGAGAGGGTGTGGAGAAAAGGGAACCCTTTTGCACTGTTGGTGGGAATGTAAATTGATACAGCCACTATGGAGAACAGTATGGAGGTTCCTTAAAAAACTAAAAATAGAATTACCATATGAGCTTAGCATTCCCAGTACTGGACATATACCCAGAGAAAACCATAATTCAAAAAGACACATGCATCCCAGTGTTCATTGCAGCACTGTTTACAATAGGCAGGTCATGGGAGCAACCTAAATGCCCATCGACAGACGAATGGATAAAGAAGATGTGGTACATATATACAATGGAATGTTACTCAGCCATAAAAAGGAACGAAATTGGGTCATTTGTAGCGACGTGGATGGATCTAGAGACTGTCATACAGAGTGAAGTAAGTCAGAAAGAGAAAAACAAATATCGTATATTAACGCACGTATGTGGAACCTAAAAAAATGGTATAGATGAACCGGTTTGCAGAGCAGAAAGTGGGAGACAGATGTAGAGAACAAGCGTATGGACAGCAAGGGGGGAATGCGACGGGGGTGGGGATGGTGGTGGGATGAATTGGGAGATTGGGATTGACATGTATACACTTATGTGTATAAAATGGATGAGTAATAAGAACTGCTGTATAAAAAAATAAATAAAATGAAATTCAAAAAAGAAAAAAGAAGCAAGATGATAGCTGTAGGTTTTTATTGATGCCCTCTATCAGGTTGAGGAAATTCCTTTCTGTTTCTTTGTTTGCTGAGGAGCTTTTATCTCGAATGGGTGTTGAACTTCTTCAAATGCTTCTTTTTTTCATTTATTGAATGATCATGTGGTTTTCTCATTTATTCTATTAATGTGGTAATTTATAATACATTGATTTATTTTCTGATCTTAGACCAAACTTGCATTCCTGAGATAAATTCTCCTTGGTCATGATATTTTAATTACAATAAATAATAGTATACTTACTTTTAATATGTTGCTGGATTCAATTTGCCAGTATTTTATTAAGGAGTTTTAGATCAATATTTATGAAGAATATTGGTTTCTAAGTTGTTTTTCCTGTAATGTCTTTTTCAGGTGTTGTATGAGAACTATCTTGGCCTCATAAAATGCATTTGGAAGTACTTCCCTCCTCTTCTATTTTGTGAAAGATTATTAGCTTTGGTTTAAAGTTTGTATTTTGTGGAGTTTACCAAGGAAACCTAGAGCTGGAGTAGCACTTCCCCTTCTCCCCACCACCCTGCCCTCAGCCACTGTGGGTGGGGATGTTTCTGAGGACTAATTCTATTTAGAGCTTTAATTTCATCTTGTTTCAGTTTTCTTGAGTTTTACAGGAATTTGTTCATTTCACCTGATTTGTAGAATATATACATGAACTTTGTTCATAGTATTACCTTATTACCTTTTCAGATAGGATATAGGATGTAGCTGTGTTCCCTCTGAATTCCTAATATTAGCAATTTGTTTTTTCTGTCTTTTATTCCTGATTTTTCTTGCTAGGGATTTTTCAATTTTGTTAATTTTTTCAAAGGATCAACTACTGGCCCTTTAAGATTTCGCTATTTTATGTTTATTTCTTATTTCATTGTTTTCTGGTCATACTGTTACTATTTATTTCAGGTTTTTTAAAAAAATAAATTTATTTATTTTATTTTTGGCTGCATTGGGTCTTCATTCCTGTGCGCAGGCTTTCTCTCTTTCTCTAGTTGCAGTGAGCAGGGGCTACTATTCATTGCAGTGTGTGGGCTTCTTATTGCAGTGGCTTCTCTTGTTGTAGAGCAGCGGCTCTAGGCACATGGGCTTTAGTAGTTGTGGCATGCACGCTCAGTAGCTGTGGCTCGTGGGCTCTACAGCGCAGGCTCAGTAGTTGTGGCGCACAGGCTCAGTGGTTGTGGCACACGGGCTTAGTTGCTCCATGGCATGCGGGATCTTCCCAAACCAGGGCTTGAACCCGTGACCCCTGCCTTGACAGGTGGATTCTTAACCACTGTGCCACCAGGGAAGCCCTACTTCAGGTTTTATTTGCTCTTTTTTTCTATCATCTTAAGGTAGAAACTTAGGTAATTGATGATAAGCATTTCTTGTTTTTTAATGTATGTAGTTATGGCTATAGATTTATCTCTAGTCATTGCTTAGAATCCTGCAAATTCTGATATGTTTTCATTGTCAAACAATTCAAAATAATTTCTAATTTCCTTTTCTTTTACCTGTGGATACTTGTAGTGTGTTGCTTAATTTCTAAACAGTAGGGAATCTTCTTAATAACTTAATGGCATTGATTTCTAGTGTAATTTTGTTTTGGTTAGAGAATTTACTCTCTAAGATATCAGTCTTTTAAAATTTTTTGAAGCTTATTTTATGGACCAGCATGTGATCTGTCTTTGTGATTGTTCCATTGTGCTTTTAGAAAGAATGTGTATTTTTCAGTTGTTGTGGTTAATGTTCAATGAATATCATTTAGGTCAGGTTGACAGTGTTGTTCAAATGTTTCATATCATTATTGATTTTTTTTTGTCTAGTTATTCTGTCAGTTAGTGGGAGAGGAGTGTTAAAATCTCCAGCTGTGATTGTGAATTTGTTCATTTCTGTATTTTGTTTTTTGCTTCATATATTTTGAAGCTCTAATCACCTGTTTAGAATTGTTATGTCTTCCTGGTCAATTGACCTTTTTATTTTTATGAAATGTTCCTCTTTATCTCTGGTAAATGCTCATCTTGAAGTCTACTTTATTTGATACTAATGTAGCCACATTAGTTTTCTTGTGCATACTCCGTTTCCAGAGAATATCTTTTTTATCTTTTTACTTTTAATCTTCTATTTCATTATACTTAAGGTGGAGCTTTGTAGACAACATTTAGTTGTGTCTTGCTGTTTTATCCAGTCTGAAGTCTAATTAATAATCTTTGCCTTTTAATTTGGATTGCTTAATCCATTTACACTTACTATAATTATTTATATGGTTGGGTTTAAGTCTGCCATTTTACTTTTTTTCTCATTTGTTCTATCTATTTTTTTCTTCCTCTGCTTTTCTTTTACTGTATTCTGTTCAATTAATGAAATATTTCTTGAATTCCATTTAAATTCTTTTATTGGCTTTTAAACTAAACCTCTTCCTATTAGTATTCAGTGGCTATTTTAGAGCTAATAATATGCTTTCTTTTCACAGTCTTCTTAAGGTTTATATTCTTAATCACATGATTAATTACTTTCTAACAGTATTGTTCCATTTATTGGGTTGGCCAGAATGTTCATTTGGGTTTTTCTGTAAGATGTTATGGAAAAACCCGAACGAACTTTCTGGCCAACGAAATACCACCTCCCATTCTGTGTGTATTGTTGTGATATATTTTAAATACATATACTTTATTAAATCTCACAATACAGTGTTATAAATTTATTTAAATAGTCATCTTTTAAAGAAATTAAGAAAACAGTGTTTCATATTTACCCACAACTTTGTTTTTTCTGTGCTTTGCATTTCCTTAAATCTGAGTTTCATCCATTTTCCTTATCCTGACGAAGTTGTTTTAGTCTTTTTTTGTGGTGTGGGTCTCCTGATGAAGAGTTTTTTTAACTTTTATTTGTTGGAAATGTATTTATTTTCTCTTCATCTCTTCAGTGCATGTAGAATTCTGTGTTGGCATTTTTTTCCTTCAATCTTTTAAAGGTGCTGTTCCATTGTCTTCTGCTTTTCATTATTTCCAGTAAGAAATCTGTCATCATTTCTGAATTGTTTTCCTGTGGGTAATATGTCTTTTTCCTCTGGCAGCTTTCATGAATTCTTTTATATCTGTGTTCTTTTTATCTGCCTACCCCTTATATGTTGGTGTTCTCCACAATTTATGTTCATAGCTCAGTAGCTAAGGGCATGGACTATGGAGCCACATCTGCCTGAGTCCAGTCGCTACTGCACACCTAATAGCCGCATATCCTTGGGCAAAAACCTCTCTGGGCTTTAGTTCCTTATGTATATAATGGGGTGAATGGTAACTACTGCACTGTGAAGATTAAATGAGTTAATATGTGTAATATGCTTAGACAGCATAGTAAGTGTCACATAAATGTGCCCTGTTGTTATTGTATTTTATCAGTCTTAACACAAATTAGATTTTTTCCATATGTTAACATTTCTCAAATCGGGATGCATCTTGCAAGTGATGGCTTCTTAGAATTCCTTTATCAGTGGCTTGAATTCTGGTTCTTTCAGAGATGTTTTGTGTTGTGCCTCTATTCACGTGGGACATTTTCAACCTGAGGCAACTTTAAATAGAATTCTCTGTTAGAGGTTTTTGGGACCACTCAGGTGATAAGAATTCAGATTGAAAAGCTCCATGTGTACCAATTTCTGATTTATTGTCTTTAGGTAATGTTTTTCTGCCTTCTGCCAGGGCCTGGAGAGATGCACATTTCCTTGAAATTTATTTCTAACTTGAGGACTTATATTTTATTTACCTTTAGTTTAAGAGAGTTTAGTCTTTTGGGGTCCCTACTTTTTTGTAGGCTTCTTCTATTAGACTCCTTCTCATCTTAGTGTTTTTCTCTCTTTTCTTGCTACATAAAATAATGATACATCTTATAATAAGTAGGGTATTAGATTTGTTGATATTAGGTATCATTATTATTGTTGTCATCACCACCATCCTCCCTGAGACATCTCTTGTACTTTCATGACTTGAATTATATTAATTATAGTAACAGAAGAGTAATGAGTTGAAGACTTCTCTTTGGTTAATATTTGTAGTTTGGGGTGGTGATTTTGTGAGGAAAAGGAGTTAGTAAAGAGGAAAAAAAGTAGTTCAAGTAGGAAAAGGACTAAGGATACTAATGTCATAAAGATAAAGTGTTTGCAGCCATGGTTTTCCAGTATATCTGCATATTAGAATCATTTGGGAATCTTTTAAAATTTTCAAATTTCAGGTCACACTCCAGACAGATTAAATCATGAACTCTTGGTATGTAAGCCAGGCATCAGCATTTTTGGAGCTTTCCAACTGATTCCAGTGTGTGGACAAGTTTGGGAACCATTGGTTTGTAGAGTTTTAAGAATGATAGGTCAGTGAGAATGAGGATTGAAAAAGGGCAAGGAATAGTAAATGCTAGGTAGCCATTTGTGATCCTTTAGTAGAACAGTGAATGAAAAAAGTCAGATTATAGGGGTTTAAGAATGGATTTATAGCATGACCTTGGAGGTGGAGGTGTATTCTGCTCATTATATAAAATAGGCCATTCAGGGGGGTGGGGAAAAGGAATGGAAAATAGGATAGAAGCTTAAGGAGGAATGGTATCAAATGAAATCCCTTTTCATTTGTTTTCCAAATGGGACAGCCATACCTTTTCCAAGGTATAGGATACAGTGAAGAAGGAGGGGATTATTGAAAGAGGAATATTATGAAAGAGGCAAAAGGGAATGGAGTTAAAATGGGGTTATGAATTATTTTTGGAAACTAAGTCTCTAGTTCCAAGTTTGGTGAGTAGAATGGAAAGAAGAATAGATGGGGGAACCCCATCATACCTGACATGAAAAAGAGGTTAACCAAAATTGTTTTTTCCTTGATCTTCTCAGTGGAAGGAAAAAGATAGTGAGTTTACTCAATAGAGCAAATTTGGTTCACAAATTTCAGTATTCATAAAAATTATCTGGAGAGCTAGTTGAAAATTCAAATTTGTAGCCTTTCTGTTGCACTCCCCCACTTGAATACTTTCCTTCAGTAGGTCTGAGGGAGGGCCAAGGAGTTTGCATTGTTAACAGATTATCCCAGGTGAGTCTAAATTATGCTGGTGGTTCTGAAATCAAGCTTAGGCATACTATGGGCCAGAGGCAGTGCTTTTTAACAGGTTTCAGAGCAATAAAAAAAAGATGAAGAGACAAACGATCCCTGTGTAATAGCAAAGGCCCACTGGATGCTAAATATTATGATATTTTAGATTTGCTGGATTTTTGTGACTCTTTAGCAGCTCTCTGAAGCCTGAAAGCTGCCATGGGCAAACCTGTTGTTGGATCCAGGAATGGCATGGCAGAAAGGCCAAAGGGGAAAAACATCCAGGGCATTAATGAAGGAAACATTGAATTCAAGGCCTGGTTTCCTGGAAGACAGGTAGTCAGGAGGGATCAGGAGGCTGTGTAAAATTGGAGGCATCACATAATTGGAAATCATCTGTTGTGGGGAAGAAGTGATTCAGTAGCTTGGGAGGAACAGGTGTAAAAAGTAACAGATAAATTGATTTTGTTTAGGGAAGGAGGGACATTAGACAAGTTGGACCTTTCTTTCCTTCCTTCTTTTCTTTCCTTCCTTCCTCCCTCCCTTCCTCCCCCCCCTCCCCCCACTTTCCTTCCTTCTGACTTTGGAAATGTGGTATTGTTGAGGAAAGGCAGGTTTCTATTAAAGTGCGAAAAATGTCAAGGATCAAATTATCTCATGGTGGGGTGGTAATAGGGTTGCTAGATAAAATGCAGGATGTACTTAGTTAAATTTTAATATCAGATATACAGCAAATAATTTTTCAGTATGGATATGTCCCAAATATTGTTTGGGACATACTCACACTAAAAAAGTATTCATTGTGTATCTGGTATTCAAACTTAACTGAGTTAGTGTCCTCTACTTTTTTTTCTCTTAATTTTTCAAAAAATTTTTATTAGAATATAGTTGATTTAAAATGCCATGTTAGGGACTTCCCTGGTGGTGCAGTGGTTAAGACTCCACCTGACAGTGCAGGGGACACAGGTTTGATCCCTGGTCCGGGAAGATCCCACATGCCGCAGAGCAACTAAGCCCGTGCACCGCAACTACTGAGCCTGCGCACCTAGAGCCCGTGCTCTGCAGCAAGAGAAGCCATCGCAATGAGAAGCCCGCGCACCCCAGGAAAGAGTAGCCCCTGCTCACCACAACTGGAGAGAGCCCGCTCAAAGCAACAAAGAGCCAACGCAGCCAAAAAAAAAAAAAAATGTTGTGTTACTTTCTGCTGTACAGCAAAGTGAATCAGTTATACATATACATATATCTACTCTTTTTTAGATTCTTTCCCATATAGGTCATTACAGAGTATTGAGAAGAGTTCCCTGTGCTATACAGTAGGTCCTTATTAATTAGCCATTATATATATAGTAGTGTGTATGTGTCAACCCCAATCTCCCAATTTATTCCTCCTCCCCCCTTCCCCATCCCCGCTACCTTTCTCCCCTGGTAACCGTAAGTTTCTTTTTTACATCTGTGACTCTGTTTTGTAAACAAGTTCACTTGTACCATCTTTTAGATTCCATATATAAGTGATATCGTATGACATTTGTCCTTCTCTGTCTCACCCACCTCACTCAGTATGAGAATCTCTAGGTCCACCCATGTTGCTGCAGATGGCCTTATTTTGTTCTACTTTTATTTGCTGAATCTGGCAACTTTAGTGGAAATGATGTTTCATAAGACACAGGTAAGAGTCAGGCTGGGAGAAGGTAGTCACGGTGGTGGAGTGGAACTGAATTGTTTGAGAATAAAAGTATGAAGTAGTATCAAGGGAACATTATTTAGCTGAGAGTGGCAGGTATGAATAATTGAAATGGGGTGAGCATCAGAGTGGGAGATGGGGCAAAGAATTATATTAGGATAGGGGAGCTCTGCCAGGAGCATTCTTTGTAATTTTGTGAAGGAAGATAGTCTGTCAACTTCTTTTACCAATGTCTGCAGCTTCTTCTGAAGGATAACTTATTTTTCTGGATACAGAAGCAGTTGTATAGGGAGTCTCATGGTTTCAGTTGCCAATGTCTAGTAATTTATCTGCATAATATCACCCCACCTCCTTCCAACCTCATCTGCTAAAAGGAAGGGAAGAGACTGATGAATAAATATGTTGATGTTCATGAACACTTCGTAATACATTGCAAAAAAGCATTCCAGCCCAAAAAATAGAAGTTAAACTTTATGATCGATTAGGAAAACTAGGCAGATAAATGTTAGAATGTCATTTTGAGTACTAGATTGATGGGTATGTTTTTCTTTTTATTCTCCTGATTTTGGGAACAATTTCCTTTTATTTTCCATTTTGACTTTAAATAATTAAAGGCATAAATATCTAGTACATTTCACTCAATGAATAACTAATAGTTTAAAATTTTTCTGTTATTTGTTAAGATTCCTGAGTAATATTTTTTGCCTTTAAGTTGTGCTTGACATAAATGTAATTAAGTTTACTCAAATGAGGAAGTGTTAGAATCTTTGACTTTAAAAATGCAGGATATTGGAAAAATAATTTTAGTTACTAGAAGAAGAGTATGGAAAGAAAACTTCAAAGGCTAGTCTGGTGTCAGCACCTGCTGTGGTCACAGTGTAAACCCTGGAGGCCAGGGATTTTGGCAGCAGTTTCAGTGCTTTTAGTTCATTCTCCAGTATCCCCAAATGTGAAGCAGATGCCAGTTTCTTCTCTAGGGCTCTGATAATGGCATATAATGAGTTGGTTGTTTCCTAGCAACTAAAGAAGCAGTTTCACTTTAGCTGATCCTGCAATAGGAATGAGACATTTTCCCTTGATAGTTGGTATTAGTGATTTCCCTGACAATGGAATTTCTGAATAAGGAATGTTCTCAGCCTTTGGTTTCCTAAAGAATTTTGCTTTTGAGTGTGGGCTAAGCTCTGCTTAATCTTGTATAAAATGAAAAAAATTTCTTGAGCCCCCTAAGTACCTCTTATGGGAAGAGCCAAAGGAGCTTGATACATCATTTCTCAAACGGCAAGTGATTATTTAAGAAGCTATAATGGGTGTATTTTTCCCAGTGTTTAACAGTATAATTAACAGCCAAATTCTTTTCTGTATTTAATGTTGGAGGCAAAAGAGGTTTATTATGTACTGGCCAATGTGCTTTAGAAATATATAAGAAATTTTTATTACCAGTGCCATTTCAATATAAAGTCAATATAACAAAAACATATTTTCTAATCTATAACCCACTTGATTTCAAACAGTATTCTATATACAAAATTATTATTACACCAATTATTATAATAGTTCACTTTAAAGTAAACTTTTGAACAATTTAATGTTTAACTTTAAATAATTACTAATTAGTTGTAAGGCATCTGTACTTAACTGGAGCATATCTAAATCCTTCTTATTTGGCAGTAGTAATAGATCAGAGGTCTTCTGATTCTTAAGATATATGGAGGCATGAGAAAATGACTTTAAATGACCTTTTTTTTAGTCATTCATAGTTTAAACAGTTTCTAAGGAAATTATGTTTTCTTCTTTTGACATTAATACCTAATATAAATTACCTCCCTCATTCAGATTTACAGTATGATATATTAAATTTCAGAAGTTCCCAGACACTTAGACAAAGAGATAAAATATTAAGTGATGTTCTGAAGATAATTAAGTTAGCCATATCTAAATATACCAAAGAAATTTATTGCCTTGCATGGAAAAGGTTTTCAGACCATGCACTAACTGTAGATGAAGTTATTGAATGTTTTCCTTGTCACTTTTGGGCATCTGACCTTATTCATTTCTCTCTGATTTTTGCATCACCAGGTACTTAGCAGTCTCATATTTAAAAAGACTTTATTAGGCCTCCATGAAGCATTAAAGAATAAAGAACACTAATAAATTCAGTTGGACAGGATAGTAGTCTTTCAGGCACCTAAGACAAAATTTTTCCTTAGAAACTCTTTAAACATGAGGCAGAGTTTCTATATAATATCTCAGTTACTGCTCTTGGATTTCTTTGGGACCTTAATCTGAGGCAACAGAGTCAAGCATGTTAAGCCTAGTTTTGAATTCTCCTTTCCCTTTTAAAACTATAGATTAGTCAACAAGGAAATAGAGATATAATATAACTAAAGCCTAGTTCTTTGAAATACTTTTCTGAGGCAGTATTATCTAGTAAATAGCTCAATTTGATTAACCTAACAGGGATTTCTTTTGATCACTGCATTTATTCACTCATTATTTATTGAGTTGGCATCAGATAATTATTGTTGTACTTTTAAAATATCATTGGACTTTTTTGTCATCTTCAGCAGCAGATATTTAAGTGGCTACTTACTATGTTTGGGCCATTGGTTAGATGCTGAGGACCAAGGATATGTAAGATGTAGATCCAACTTTCAAAATGTCAAAGCTTTTAGTTACAGACCTACTTTTGACTTGTGGTCATAAGCAAAATGTTTAGAATGTTGGAAATTTTGATGGTTTTAAGATATTGTTTTATAGTGTTTTGTTTAAGGCAATCAAAGTTGGAACTTAGAGGAGAAAGCTGAGTGTTACATAGCGTTGACCATTCAAGTTGGTGGTATTGTTACAAGAGACCAGATTTCACAGATTCATTTAGGTTCCATGTCACAGAAGGAACCCTGCAGTCACATTGAAAGGGAATAAGTTCTCAGGAGTTAGAAATGGCTTATGAATATAAATTGCTGGTTATTTCCTTCTACTTAAAATGCCCTTCTTTTTCTGCCAGTTGTCAGAGATGAGTTACATGAGTTCCTCCCCCTCACAGTGATGATTGAGTTCTTATATATGCAGCTTTGAATATTGTAATTTATTTTTGCACGTTGTTATTGTAGATATCTAAGACAGAAAGCTATTACAGTTTTCTAGACGGGCACCAACTTCCCTAATCCCCCACCCCAAGCCATTTATGCAAATTTCTCAAGCGTTAGAGTAGATCTAACGTGTCATTACTTCACCAGTGTGCTGGTTCCTGTTAACACAGGTGTAGAGACACTTTTCACCTGATAAAACTACTTAATGACCAGAAGGTTTAAATGGGTAATTTTATCAAGAAAACCATAGAAATAAAGCAACCAAAGTAAAAAAAAAGAAGAGTTATTGTTGTCCACTGTCAACTACTGATATTCTCACTTCTTCTTTTGTGTAGTTTTGGGTTGGAGCAATTCCTAAGTCTGGGAAGGCCCTGCTTCTCAGAGCTTCTTTTCTAGCCTGACACGCAGGGAAGGCCTCCCGCTGCAGCCCTCTGACTGTATATAGCTGAGCCAGATTATCTTCTGCTCTATATCAGTGATTGGCCTTGGATCAGCCCTAGTCCTGGCACCTTTGGAAGATGAAGGTACTTTCCTATTCTTTGTCATGAAGTCCTTGAATTCCTTCCTCAGGTTTTAGGCCTTTCAGTCACATCTTGCTCTGGTCTGGATGCAGGAACCAGCATGTCACCTCCCCTTCTCATTTGGTACATCATTAGCTATTTCTTCACATGGCTCTCCCCTTTGGCAAGGTTAGGCTTTGTCACCTATCTAGTTACATGTCCTTCTTCCCTAGAACTTTGCAGTAGGGTATTAGGTTTCTCATCTCTGATCATCCCCTTTCTTTTCAGTTCAAAGCTCTTGTTTACTTTGGATAGATCTTTTTGCCTGAGTGAAAAACGTGTTCTTAGCCTATTCGTAGGTTCACCCACACTCTAGGAATGATTGAAGCTGTGGACTCAGGTTACTGGTTTTACTTCCCTGTCAGTGGATCAAGTGTTTCCAAAGGAGAGAGATGGGGCCTTGCCCAGATTTTGTCCCTTCATATTAATTTTTCATTCTCAACAGTGAGCATAGAGAATCAGGATTCTTACTTTCAGAACATAGAATGGGGGGAGAGGCACAATTTGACTATTCAGTCCAAATGGAGTACAACAACAGATTTCATTTATGATTTTTCTGGTACCTAAATAGGGAAGTAAGGACAATTAAAGAAAAGCAGAGCATCTGGTTTAACTCCAGGCCTGAATCTGAAAAGAGAGCAGGAAAGGAAGTAACAAGAAAGAAAGGACAGAAAGTTACCAGGAAATTGAAGTCATTATTGTGGTTTAAACTTGGCCAGTATTTCATTGATAAAGCAAAGATGCTTGAGTATTCTTTCGTGTCTGACAACACAGAGAAGCTTTTCCTATTTCCTTCTTTGTGTAACTACCAGAGGGAAGTAATAGGAGTCCTTGGACAGTCATTTCATGTTAAGGGTGGCTCTTACTGTAGCTCTGACATAAGTAGGAAGCATGCAGAATCCTGGCTTATTTTTAAGAGAATTGATAAAATGGAGTGTCTCATTCAGTTGAAGTCAGCAATCAAAATTAGTGCAAAAGGAATCACTACTAGAAAAATGTGCCAAGCCAGTGAAATATATTAATCAAAGGGGGAATGATGTTAGACACAAATCATTAGCAGCAAAAACCAATGAGGCTAAAATAATTTGCCTTAGAAAATGAATAAATTAAGAGTAGGCTAATTGCCCAAACCATATAATATCCCATTTCTACCTTGAACACTTCAGAATTTCTAACTTTTTCATTCTTCTGTGTTGTTGATACAGGCTTTTAAGAATAAGCTTCAGTGATTTGGGCTGAGTCTGGGATGAGGGTAATTATGAAAGGTGGGACCATGTCTTCTGCAGTTATAATTAAGGAGTCTTAATAAAGATCAAGATGAAAAAGTAAGATTACTTACTGGGTCCTTAAGAGAGCTGTGGCCCCTTTGGATGGGCAAAGCCTTATTCTATCTCATCAGGTGGAGAGGGAGAATCATGGGTCAGAATCATATGTTAGAAGCCTGCTGGAGCTATTCAAGTTCCAAAAAGATTTGAATAGATCCTAAACAGTCTATAAGGAGAGTTATGGTTGTTTCTGCAGATTTTATAGGATTTTGACCCCTTTTTATTATTTAAACAGAAACTGTATTTAATTGATTTTTTTTTAATTTTTTTTTTTATAGAGCAGGTTCTTATAAGTTATCCATTTTATACATATTAGTGTATATATGTCAACCCCAATCTCCCAGTTCATTCCACCACCACCACTTCTCCACTTTCCCCCATGGTGTCTGTACGTTTGCTCTCTACATATGTGTCTCTATTTCTGCCTTGCAGACTGGTTCATCTGTACCATATTTCTAGATTCCACATATATGTATTAATATACGATATTTTTTTTTCTGTTTCTGACTTACTTCACTCTGTATGACGGTTTCTGGGTCCATCCACGTCTTTACAAATGATCCAATTTCGTTCCTTTTTATGGCTTAGTAATATTCCATTGTATATATGTACCACATCTTCCTTATCCATTCATCTGTCGATGGGCATTTAGGTTGCTTCCATGACCTGGCTATTGTAAATAGTGCTGCACTGAATATTGGGGTGCATGTGTCTTTTTTTGTGGTACACGGGCCTCTCACTGTTGTGGCCTCTCCCTGTGGAGCACAGGCTCCAGACGCGCAGGCTCAGCGGCCATGGCTCACGAGCCTAGCCACTCCGCTGCATGTGGGATCCTCCTGGACCGGGGCACGAACATATGTCCTCTGCATCGGCAGGTGGACTCTCAACCACTGTGCCACCAGGGAAGCCCCCCATGTGTCTTTTTGAATTATGGTTTTCTCTGGGCATATGCCCAGTAGTGGGATTGCTGGGCTCATATGGTAATTCTACTTTTAGTTTTTTAAGGACCCTCCATACTGTTCTCCATAGTGGCTGTATCAATTTACATTCCCACCCACAGTGTAAGAGGGTTCCCTTTTCTCCACACCCTCTCCAGCATTTGTTGTTTGTAGGTTTTCTGATGATGCCCATTCTAACTGGTGTGAGGTGATATCTCATTGTAGTTTTGATTTGCATTTCTCTAATAATTAGTGATGTTGAGCAGCTTTTCATGTGCTTCTTGCCCATCTCTATGTCTTCTTTGGAGAAATGTCTATTTAGGTCTTCTGCCCATTTTTGGATTGGGTTGTTTGTTTTTTAATATTGAGCTGCATGAGCTGTTTATATATTTTGCAGATTAATCCTTTGTCCGTTGATGCATTTGCAAATATTTTCTCCCATTCTGAGGGTTGTCTTTTCATCTTGTTTGTAGTTTCCTTTGCTTTGCAAAAGCTTTTAAGTTTCATTACCTCCTATTTGTTTATTTTTGTTTTTATTTCCATTACTATAGGGGGTGGATCGAAAAAGATCTTGCTGTGATTTATGTCAAAGAGTGTTCTTCCTATGTTTTCCTCTAAGAGTTTTATAGTGTCTGGTCTTACATTTAGGTCTCTAATCCATTTTGAGTTTACTTTTGTGTAGGGTGTTAAGGAATGTTCTAATTTCATTCTTTTACATGTAGCTGTCCAGTTTTCCCAGCACCACTAATTGAAGAGACTGTCTTTTCTCCATTGTATGTCCTTGCCTCCTTTGTTATAGATAAGTTGACCATAGGTGCGTGGGTTTATCTCTGGGCTTTCTATCCTGTTCCATTGATCTGTATTTCTGTTCTTGTGCCATACCATACTGTCTGGATTACTGTAGCTTTGTAGTATAGTCTGAAGTCAGGGAGCCTGATTCCGCCAGCTCCGGTTTTTTCCCTCAAGACTGATTTGCCTATTCACGGTCTTTTGTGTCTCCATACAAATTTTAAGATTTTTTGTTCCAGTTCTGTAAAAAATGACATTGGTAATTTGATAGGGATTGCATTGAATCTGTAGGTTGCTTTGGGCAGTATAGTCATTTTCATAATATTGATTCTTCCAATGCAAGAACATGATATATCTCTCCATTTGTTGTATTATCTTTAATTTCTTTCATCAGTGTTTTATAGTTTTCTGCATACAGGTCTTTTGTTTCCCTAGGTAGGTTTATTCCTAGGTATTTTATTCTTTTTGTTGCAGTGGTAAATTGGAGTGTTTCCTTAATTTTTCCTTCTGATCTTTTGTTGTTAGTGTATAGCAATGCAAGAGATTTCTGTGCATTAATTTTGTATCCTGCTACTTCACCAAATTCATTGATTAGCTCTAGTAGTTTTCTGGTAGCATCTTTAGGATTCTCTATGTGTAGAATTATGTCATCTGCAAACAGTGATAGTTTTACTTCTTCTTTTCCAATTTTTATTCGTTTTATTTCTTTTTCTTCTCTGATTGCCGTGGCTAGGACTTGCAAAACTATGTTGAATAATAGTGGTGAAAGTGGACATCCTTGTCCTTTTCCTAATCTTAGAGGAAATGCTTTCAGTTTTTGCCCATTGACAATGATGTTTGCTGTGGGATTGTCATATATGGACTTTATTATGCTGAGGTAAGTTCCGTCTCTGCCCATTTTCTGGAGTTTTTATCATAAATGGGTGTTGAATTTTGTCAAAAGCTTTTTCTGCATCTGTTGAGATGATCATATGGTTTTATTCTTCAATTTGTTAATATGGTGTATCACATTGATTGATTTGCATATATTGAAGAATCCGTGCATCCCTGGGATAAATCCCACTGATCATGATGTATGATCCTTTTAATGTATTGTTGGATTCTGTTTGCTAGTATTTTGTTGAAGATTTTTGCATCTATATTCATCAGTGATATTGGTCTGTAATTTTCTTTTTTTGTAGTATCTTTGGTTTTGGTATCAGAGTGATGGTGGCCTCATAGAATGAGTTTGGGAGTGTTCCTTCCTGTGCAATTTTTTGGAAGAGTTTGAGAAGAATGGGTGTTAGCTCTTCTCTAAATGTTTGACAGAATTCACCTGTGAAGCTATCTGGTCCTGGACTTTTCTTTGTTGGAAGATTTTTATTCACACTTTCCATTTCATTACTTGTGATTGGTCTGTTCATATTTTCTATTTCTTCCTGGTTCAATCTTGGAAGGTTATACCTTTCTAAGAATTTGTCTGTTTCTTCCTGGTTGTCCATTTTATTGTCATAGAGTTGCTTGTCATAGTCTCTTAGGATGCTTTGTATTTCTGTGGTGTCCATTGTAACTTCTCCTTTTTCATTTCTAATATTATTGATTTGAGTCCACTCTCTCTTTTACTTGATGAGTCTGCCTAATGGTTTATCAATTTTGTTTATCTTCTGAAAGAACCAGCTTTTAGTTTTATTGATCTTTGCTATTATTTTCTTTGTTTCTATATCATTTATTTCTGCTCTGATCTTTATGATTTCTTTCCTTCTGCTAACTTTTGGTTTAGTTTGGTCTTCTTTCTCTAGTTCCTTTAGGTGTAAGGTTAGATTGTTTACTTGAGATTTTTCTTGTTTCTTGAGGTAGGCTTGTATTGCTATAAACTTCCCTCTTAAAACTGCTTTTGCTTCATCCCATAGTTTTTGGATCGTCGTGTTTTCATTGTCATTTGTCTCTAGGTATTTTTTGATTTCCTCTTTCATTTCTTCAGTGATCTCCTGGTTACTTAGTAATGTATTGTTTAACCTCCATGTGTTTGTGTTTTTTACCTTTTTTTCCCGGTAATTGACTTCTAATCTCATAGCACTGTGGTCAGAAAAGATGCTTGATATATTTACTGAGGGTTGATTTGTGACCCAAGATGTGATCTCCTGTGTGCTTGAGAAGAAAGTGTAATCTGCTGTTTTTGCTTGGAATGTCCTATAAATAGCAATTAAATCTGTCTGGTCTATTGTGTCATTTAACGCTTCTGTTTCCTTATTAATTTTCTGTTTGGATGATCTGTCCATTGGTGTAAGTGAGGTGTTAAAGTCCCCAACTATTATTGTGTTACTGTTGATTTCCTCTTTTATAGCTGTTAGCAGTTGCCTTATGTATTGACGTGCTCCTCTGTTGGATGCATATATATTTATAATTGTTATGTCTTCTTCTTGGATTGATCCCTTGATCATTATGTAGTGTCCTTCCTTGTCTCTTGTAACATTCTTTATTTTAAAGTCCCTTTTATCTGATATGAGTATTGCTACTCCAGCTTTCTTTTGATTTCCATTTGCATGGAACATCTTTTTCCATCCCCTCACTTTCAATCTGTATGTGTCCCTAGGTCTGAAGTGGGTCTCTTGTAGACAACATATATATGGGTCTTTTTTTGTATCCATTCAGCCAGCCTGTGTCTTTTGGTTGGAGCATTTAATCCATTCATGTTTAAGGTAATTATCAATATGTATATTCCTATTACCATTTTCTTAATTGTTATGGGTTTGTTTTTGTAGGTCCTTTTCTTCTCTTGTGTTTCCCACTTAGAGAAGTTCCTTTAGCATTTGTTATACAGCTGGTTTGGTGGTGCTGAATTCTCTTAGCTTTTGCTTGTCTGTAAAGCTTTTGATTTCTCCATTGAATCTGAATGAGATAATCTTGGTTGTAGGTTGTAGGTTGGTTGGAGAGTAATCTTGGTTGTAGGTTCTTCCCTTTCATCACTTTAAGTATATCATGCCACTCCCTTCTGGCTTGTAGAGTTTCTGCTGAGAAATCAGCTGTTAATCTTATGGGAGTTCCCTGTATGTTATTTGTCGTTTTTCCCTTGCTGCTTTCAATAATTTTTCTTTGTCTTTAATTTTTTCCAGTTTGATTACTGTGTGTCTTGGCGTGTTTCTCCTTGGGTTTATCCTGTATGGGACTCTCTGCACTTCCTGGACTTGGGTGGCTATTTCCTTTCCCATGTTAGGGAACTTTTCAACTGTAATATCTTCAAATATTTTCTCAGGTTCTTTTCTCTCTCTTCTCCTTCTTGGACCCCTATAATGAGAGTATTGTTGCATTTAATGTTGTCCCAGAGGTCTTTTGGCTGTCTTCATTTCTTTTCATTCTTTTTTCTTTATTCTGTTCCACAGCAGTGAATTCCACCATTCTGTCTTCCAGGTCACTTATCCGTTCTTTTGCCTCAGTTATTCTGCTATTGATTCCTTCTAGTGTACTTCTCAATTCAGTTACTGTATTGTTCATCTCTGTTTGTTTGTTCTTTAATTCTTCTAGATCTTTGTTAAACATTTCTTGCATCTTCTCGATCTTTGCCTCCATTCTTTTTCTGAGGTCCTGGATCATCTTCACTATCATTATTCTGAATTCTTTTTCTGGAAGGTTGCCTATCTGCACTTTATTTAGTTGTTTTTGTGGGGTTTTATCTTGTTCCTTCATCTGGTACATAGCCCTTTGCCTTTTCATCTTGTTTATCTTTCTGTGAATGTGGTTTTTGTTCCTCAGGCTGCAGGACTGTAGTTTTTCTTGCTTCTGCCATCTGGTCTGTATTTAATTGATTTTAAGATACATGTTTTTCATATTTTAGTATCTTTGAAATTGGAGTATATTTTATAATAATAAATCTTGACATCATGTCAGTTTAATTATTAACTTTTTATTCTTTTTGGTGGTAAGTAAAATATGGTGTATCTTACAGTCGATGGTGTTTTCTATTTGAGGGGATACAGTAATTATTTTGATTGTGATTACTTCAGTGCTGATTGAATTGTATTCCCATCTTTTTCACAGTCATTGTAGAGTGCTTCTACTTCGTTCATTTGGGTCAGGTTTTTTATTGTTGAAAGACTGTTTTAAACTGCTGGTGACAGCTTTGGCAACCTGTTCATCCTCTTTCATCCCCTCATCACTAACTTAATTTTCCTCCTTATTACCTACCCAGAGACTGCCAGATTATTCTTCCCAGTGTATAATTCTTGGGATGCCAGTCATTGCAAAGACTGTTAGGGCCTCCCCTTTATTTTTTACAGCAACCTTTCCTCTGATGTTATTCATTTGTTCCATGGTTAGACTTACAGAAATTGTAAATAAGAAAGGCATGAAACTTACTGCCATAGATTCTTTTCGTTCCTGTGAACCTTTACTTATAGATTTTAAAAAAGTGTCAGTGCTATGTATTCATTCATAGTTTGAAAATAATGCTATACTAATTTATATTCATAGATGATTGTGTGTTTAATTCTTGTTTTTTTAATAATATTAGTTAATTTGATGTTGATAAAAAGTGCACCAAACGAAATGACTCATGGTGAATTAAAACATCCTTTTTTTAGAAAAATTTCTTTTTTGTATTTATGCGAAGCCTATATATATATATATATATATATATATATATATGTCAAAGAAACAAATACGTTGGAACTTTAAAATTGGTTCATTTTCGTAGAGTCTAAGTCTGGTGTATTTTTTACCTCAGTGTAGAAAGCATCAGCTTAAATAGGTTGACTTAATGTATTATCACTAGATAATTTTAAACTACTGAAAGTAGCTACCTATTATTGAGTTTTTACTGTGTACCAAGACTTATACTGTTTACCTGTATTATCTCATTTAATCTTCACAATTCTGTGTAATAGGTGCTGTTATTCTTAGTTGTAGCTCGCCGGCTCCTTTAGTTGCGGCATGTGGGTTCCTTAGTTGCGGCTCACCAGCTCCTTAGTTGGGCATGTGAACTCTTAGTTGTGGCATGCATGTGGGATCTACTTCTCCGACCAGGGATCGAAACCAGGCCCCCTGCATTGGGAGCGTGGAGTCTTAACCACTGTGCCACCAGGGAAGTCCCCCTAGGCTGAGCTTTTAACTAAAGTGTACAAGTGAAGTCTTAAAGTTTTAAGTTTTCACTTAAAAGAGTAAAAACACACTTTTTAATATCATCTCTGAAATACTAATGAGTATTAATATATTGAGAGTTTTCCTGTGTCATTTGACTGTAGATTTTGTATTTTATACTTTGCACCTTATAAGGCATATCTGAGAGAATGTCTTGGTAAATCTCTTTACAATGACACTCATTATTTAAATGCCTGTTTTTCATTCTACTTTAATTGCATTTTAAAAAATTTAGACAATATGTTATTTTGGTACAGTTTTTATATGCAGGCTAGTTATAAAGTCTTTTTGGTAGTGTTTGGTAATGCGAAGTTCAACAAACCCTTCTATGTTGTGATGTCAGTAACTGCAGTCATATAATTCATTTATAAAGTATAGTAGTTATCAAATGCCTTTTTTAAAAATTAAAAAATTGAATTAAAATTGTTTTATAGGTATTCATTATTTGGGTTTGATCACACTTCACTGAGGTGCAATGACATTTCCCAGTTACCTGGAACAAGCTGTAATTCACTAAAGAGAAATGACTTTCTGTCTCAGTGATATAGTGAGTGGCTATTGGATCCAGATTAAAACTCAACAGTACTTTTCTTAGTGGTTATTTGTTGAGACTTCTTCACAGCTCAGAAGAATTTATGGGAGCAGAGGGCCATTAGTAGCACAGTAGACTAGTTACTATTCAGTGACAAATTTCAGCTAACCTCAGATATTGAGTTCTTTTCAAGTTATTTTTTTTTCCTTGCAAACAAGTTGATTTAGAGAGAACAGATATCTCAGTTTAGACCAAATATAAAGTAAGAGGATTCCCACAAGACTGCCCTCACTCTGACACTAGTTACAAATTCAGGGGTTTCCAAGACCATCTTTAGATTCAATAATTTGCTAGAAGGACTCACAGAACTCACTGAGAGCTACTATACCCATGGGTATGGTTTATTACAGGGAAAGGTGACAGATTAAAATCAGCCAAAGGAAGAAGCTCCTAGGGCAGTGTCTGCGGAATTACCAAGTATGGAGCTCCCGTTGTCTTCTCCTTGTGGAGCCAGGACACATTACTTTCCTGGCATTGATGTGTGACACGGTGCATGGAATATTGCCAACCAAGGAAGCTCACCTGAGCCTTGGTATTCAGAGTTTTTATTGGGCCTCTGTGACATGGTCATTATTGATTATCCATGTGGCTGATCTCAGCCTTTAGTCTCCAGCCCCTCTGAGTGTGACCCAAAGCCCCCATCCTAAGTCACATTGTTAGTACCTGGCTAACCCATGGCCCCAAGAAAACAAAGATCTTAGAGATTACTTCCCAGAAGCTGAAGTCAAAGTCAGTTTTTGGGGGGCCTTTTTGAGCAAGATTAGATTATTTACTATACAGATAAAATGTGAATAAAACTGGTTTCCAGTATGAATGTATGTCTAAAGCTAAACTTGGATACTAATCTAGTATGTTGAAAACACTGTTGCTGAGAATTTCTAGGTATTGTAACTCAATATGGGAATTCCTTGAAAGTACAATTTTTCCGAGCTGTAGAGAGGCTGCTGAGACTGGTTCTCTTGGACATCTCGAGGCCTACTAATTCCATTACACCCCAGATACCTGTCACTTTTGATATCTACCCAAATATAAACCTCTCTGGTCACTAAAGTATTTTCTCTTCTTTACGCTGTTTAGGATTTCCTCTCTCCTAAACCTAAACTTACCTTCCTCTTCCCAAAGTTTTGTTTCGTGATTCTGATTCTGTTTCTTGGACCTCCAATTTATATTAAATGAATTCTCCTTAGTATCCTTAACTGAAAACTCCTCTGTCTCTTTGCCTTAGTTGAAAACTGCAATTCCTTGTAGACATTGCTTTTCATGAAGTCTTCTTAAGTGGATGCATCTCTTCTTTCACTTACTGTGTACCCATGGGTTTAGGGTAAGGTTTGACACATTTCTTGTTTCCTAAGGCAGCTTCTGCTCTAGTAACCCTCCATACTTATATTCTTTTTTGATAATCATGGTTATTAAAAGTATAGTCAACTTCTTCTGCTCTTCTTCGGTCATTCTTTTTTATTTGCTAAAGATATTGACACTTCCTTTTACCTGAGTTCTAGCCACCATCTTGGAAAAGTGACTTCAGAGTCCACGTGGACAATCCAATTAATATCCTAGCCTTTCAGTTTCTTCACCTTCTTAATGTGAGTGCCCTCAACCTCCATTCTATGTCAGCCATCCATTCTTATGGTACACCCTCAATCTTGTTCCCTGGAAGTACTCATTTTACTCATCTTGCCATAGCTTTTCATCCTTTTAGCCTTCTTTTTATGGCTACTACACCCCAGGTTCCTTTACTATTCCACTCTGTCTGCCTTTTCATACCTTTCATTTCTTTCCTAACATAGATGTACATGACGTGTTATTTCACTGGCTTGCTGATAACTTCAACTCCTTTGTACCCTTGTCTTTCCATTGTACCACCCACCCTAACTCTAATCTAGAATGGACTCAGCATTCTACTTTCTCTATTCTTACTCTCAGGCTGCTGGGTCCTGCTAGAGAACTCCTTGTGAGTGGCAATGTGAATTAATGATATCTAATATTGACTGAATCATCTGTTGCCCAGTAATCCGTACAAAGTTTTTTTTCCATTCTTTTTTTCCCGTCTCTGGCCCAGAAAGCTCTTATGCTAGGCAACCGTCTCATATTCTCCATTTAAAAATCTGCTTTGTTATTCTGAAGACCTCTTTTCTTCTAACTTTCCCTTAACTTTTATTGAATGATCCCATTTTCTTCTTAACAGAGAAAATTAAATTTGTATGGTACAAACTTTCTGAACTTCCACCTAGCCCTCTTACAAAATAGCCTGTGTCTGAACTCATTCTTGCCCTCCTCCATTTGTAATCTTTGGCTTCTTTCTCTTTACCAACACTTTCACATTAGCATATAAACATGTATGAGGCAGACAGTATTGGCTGGCTATGTAAAAGTCATTCTCAACCCCCATCTCTCTTATTGCCTCAAAATTGAGTCTAGAAAGTAAGACAATTTCTCAGCTTCTCTTATAGCTAAGAGTGGCCATGTGACCCAGTCTAACCAGTGAGATATAAGGGAAAGTCTGATGGGCAGTGGGGGGAAAGCTCTACGTAAGGTGTTCTGCTTCCTAACAGAGGAACAAGGTTTATTTTTTTCTTTTCTTTCTGTTGGGAATATGTTGTAAGGACATGATTCCCTAGTCTGATGACATCACTAAGATTCTGAAAAATCCCCAGAGTTGTCTACTTTTAGACTTTTTATTAAATAAACAATACATGTCCTAAATGGCTTAAGCGTTTTTAGTTAGGTTTTCTGTTACTTGCAGTTGAAAGCATCTTAACTTGTGATGCATAAATTTCTCCCAATAAAATACCAAAAACAAGCAACTCTGTTTTGACTCTACTAGATACCAGCCTAATTTTTCTTCTCTCTTGCAGGCAAGCTTCTTGAAAGAATTTAGTAAGTCTGTCTCTCACTCCCTCATTTACCATATACTTCTGTCTATATTCACCTTCACCCTGCTTAGCCTGGGTCACCAGAAATGTCTTTTATTTATTTATTATTTTTATTATTTTTATTTATTTATTTATTTATTTAACATCTTTATTGGGGTATAATTGCTTTACAATGGTGTGTTAGTTTCTGCTTTATAACAAAGTGAATCAGTTATACATAGACATATGTTCCCATATGTCTTCCCTCTTGCGTCTCCCTCCCTCCCACCCTCCCTATCCCACCCCTCCAGGCTGTCACAAAGCACTGAGCCGATATCCCTGTGCCATGCGGCTGCTTCCCACTGGCTATCTACCTTACGTTTGTTAGTGTGTATATGTCCATGACTCTCTCTCTCCCTGTCACAGCTCACCCTTCCCCCTCCCCATATCCTCAGGTCCGTTCTCCAGTAGGTCTGTGTCTTTATTCCTGTCTTACCCCTAGGTTCTTCATGACATTTTTTTTTCTTCTTAAATTCCATATATATGTGTTAGCATACGGTATTTGTCTTTTTCTTTCTGACTTACTTCACTCTGTATGACAGACTCTAGGTCTATCCACCTCATTACAAATAGTTCAATTTCGTTTCTTTTTATGGCTGAGTAATATTCCATTGTATGTATGTGCCACATCTTCTGTATCCATTCATCCGATGATGGGCACTTAGGTTGTTTCCATCTCCGTGCTATTGTAAATAGAGCTGCAATGAACATTTTGGTACATGACTTTTTTGAATTTTGGTTTTCTCAGGGTACATGCCCAGTAGTGGGATTGCTGGGTCATATGGTAGTTCTATTTGTAGTTTTTTAAGGAACCTCCTACTGTTCTCCATAGTGGCTGTACCAATTCACCCACCAGCAGTGCAAGAGTGTTCCCTTTTCTCCACACCCTCTCCAGCATTTATTGTTTCTAGATTTTTTGATAATGGCCATTCTGACTGGTGTGAGATGATATCTCATTGTAGTTTTGATTTGCATCAGAAATGTCTTTTAAAAAAAAATCCTTTGTACACTTTTCATTTCTTATTGTAATTGATCTCTTTGCAGTATTTGATGTATTAATTTTAATCTTGAAATACTCTTTTCCATTAGCTTCCATGATACTGCATTCTCCTGTGATATCTACTTTTTTTTTTTTTTTTTGCGGTACGCGGGCCTCTCACTGTTGTGGCCTCTCCCGTTGTGAAGCACAGGCTCCAGACGCGCAGGCTCAGCAGCCATGGCTCACGGGCCCAGCCACTCTGTGGCATGTGGGATCTTCCCGGACCGGGGCATGAACCCATGTCCCCTGCATTGGCAGGCGGACTCCCAACCACTGCGTCACCAGGGAAGCCCAACTTTTTATCTTCTCTTTCTCATTCTCCTTCTAGTTTCTTCTTTCTCTACTAACTTAAAAAAATATTAGTCCTTAGAACAGGTATAATTATCCCAGTTCACAGGCTTAGAGACTAAGTAACCCTAGATCATATAATTAGTAAATGGTGTAGCCAACATTTGAACAGGCTCTAAAGCCTTTATAATTCATCTTTTGAAAGCCCTTCTGATCTTGTGCTTTCCCTGGGTAATGGTATCCAGCCCTGAAGCCCAGATACAATATTCATCCCAGATGTCTCTCCTGAGTGGTAGACACACCCATCCCATGTGCAACTGCCTGCTGGATAGCTCTGCTTGACCATCCCATCCATATCTCAAAGTCATGAAGTCCAGACGAGAGCTCATCAGTGTACCACACACACCTGAAACTCCTCCTTCTGTGCTTGTGACGGGAACTCAGTGATGTAGCTGTTCAGGCCAAAATCCTGGGTGTCATCTTTGATTCATCCTTCTTTTTCTCCCACTGCTCATATTCACTGTGTCCTGTTCTCCCATCTCCTCTGCTGCCCCTTCCCCACTGTGTGGTCCATCCTTATCTTTCTCCTGGGAAGTCTGTAACAGACTCTACATTTGTATCTGTCTGTAATCTGAGATAGTTTGACTAATCTTTTTTTAAAATGAATTAATTTAGTTATTTTTGGCTTCATTGGGTCTTCATTGCTGTGCGCAGGCTTTCTCTAGTTGTGGTGAGCGGGGGCTACTCTTCATTGTGGTGCGTGGGCTTCTCGTTGCGGTGGCTTCTCTTGTTGTGCAGCACGGGCTGTAAGTGTGTGGGCTTCAGTAGTTGTGGCTCATGGGCTCTAGACCTCAGGCTCAGTACTTGTGGTGCATGGGCTTAGCTGCTCCACGGCATGTGGGATCTTCCCAGACCAGGGCTTGAACCTGTGTCCCCTGAATTGGCAGGCTGATTCTTAACCACTGCGCCACCAGGGAAGTCCCCTGACTAATCTTTTTAAAATGCAGATCTCATCATATACTTTCCTGATTTAGACTCTTCAGTGAAAATTTGTTTTCTGGGACAAAAGTTCAAAATCCAACTTGGGAAATAAGGCCCTTCTTGATCTGTTCACAACTCATTCTCCTACTCCCACCCTCTGCTCCAGCTGTCCTAAACTATTTGCTATTCCTGGATTCATTTTGCTCTCTTGCCTCTAGGACTTCCCTCATGCTCTTCCTTCTTGCTGGAATACTCTCTTCTATAACTCCATCTAGTCCTTCACATCTTAGCTTAGGTGTTACCTCCTTTGGGAAAGCCTTCTGTGATGACCCTCTCTCCAACACTAAGAGCTCTTGTGTGCTTGCAGTGCCCTGAAAGGATCACACATTCTCTTGTCTTAGGGCCTTTGTACTTGCTGCTTCCTCTGCCTTCTGTCTCTTCCCTGCCTCTACCCTCTTGCTATTCATTACAGATAATGCTCTGTGGTGATCCTACTTTTTCCCCGCATCACAGTTAAGAAATCCTTATCTTCACTTTGTGAAATTTGAAACAATTCTGTTGCATTCTTATGCTTTAGAAATTTAGAATTTTGAACAGTTTGCTTTTAATTTGCGTCTCCTCCCTTAATCCAGGCCTTCAAACACAAAACAAAAACCTAAGCCTGTTTTTTAGCTTTATGCTTCTCCAAGCAAGCTGACATTGCCTAGCTTGAGAATCGATTATGTGCCAGAAGTCAGCTGATGCTGTTTGTAAGAAAAAAATGGCATTTGCAGCTTTCAGCTCTAGCCACTGAACCTGACAAGTTCTGACATCTCTTCTCTTGGCTGCCTCTCACTTCTTTTTCTGTTTCCATGGAAATGGACATCAGAGCACAGAAACATAGTAAGATACTGGTGGCTAATTGCTGTTGCAGATTTCTGAATTCCCTTTGTTTGTGGAGTGATTATTTTATTTTAGTGACTCTTGCCCTCTATGTAGTATGTGGTAGTTAGCTAAAACATCTAAGGCAGCTTCTGGGTTTGGGAGCTAGCTGATGTTTCCCACGTGTCACTAACTGGTATCCTAAAAGCGTGTTCCCTGTTTCAACTCTTAGGGAAAATATATTTTAATTTAAGAACTGTAATCTTGTCAGATTTCAAGCCAGGAGACCTGGCCTTAGTCCCAGATCTGTTACTGTCTCACTGTTCGACCTCAATTTCGTTATATTTATTGAATGAACCCATTTCTACTACCTAGCCCTGGGGCTTATTTACAGATGTCCCAGAGAAAAGATTGCTTCTCTACCAGTGTGTTTTAATAGAAAACATAGAAATAAGATATACAACTAATTTTAGTTAAGGAAACCAAACCAGGTTTCTAAACATCTGAAATAGAAAAATGCTTTTAATTCTAGCCCTTTATTTTCTCCTCCTGTAAAATGATCAGAATAAGGCTTGTCATATGGCTAGGAATATTAGGTTAAGACTCCCTTTTTAATGTACATGTGGTTTTCCAAGAGAAAAACAACCTATCTTATGGCAAAGTAAAGTGATTAAAATTGTAGTTGAAAAATTCTATTCATTTCCTATTTAATGAAGGAAGTTGCTTATCTAATTGTATTTTATTCACATCCAGGATGTAGGAGGATTTGCCATAGCCATATGCCTTTCTAGTAGGCTTATCTATACCAGGTCAGGATTTCCTTGTAAATCTAAATTTAGAGCTTAGAAAGCGAGGTTTTGTTAAGTGCAAAAAGGGACTGGATGTACCTATAAAAGAGATTAGTATTTGTTGAACCACTTCTTCACATATGGTGTCTGCTCTATATCAAATGAACCTGAGTAATTGAAATTTAGTATGAACAGAATAAATCTTTTTTGGCATGACTACACAGAATAAAATACAGGTTTATAGCAAATTCCCACTTGTAGTTGCATGTATACAGACATAAACCATACACGATAAGACATTATAAATAAACTTAATGGGAAAGAATCCATTTTACACTTTGTAATTGTGGTAAATTTTTCAAGTGGAAAAAAACTGCCTCATTAAATTTGTTGTGAATTTAGTCTCCCATGATGAACCTGCAGTAGACTTTGGGGTATGGTCGTGTCAAATTTCCTCTGTTGGTGAAGCTGCAGGCTTCAGTAGATTTATCACAGGCCCCAGTGCTATAAGGTACAGTGCTTCAGAGCAAAAGTTTATTTTTAAATAAAAAATATCCTATATTTGTTGTAGTATAATTAGACAATGAAAAAAAAGTTCAAGAAAGAAATTATAATGGCCCATTAACCCACTATCAAAGTAAGCTACTGTTGACTTTTTGGCATATTCCTTCAATTAAAAAAATTCTACCAATATACAAAACAAAATTGGATAATGCTGTATGTGCTGCTTTATAGCCTACTTACTTCATTTATCATATCGTGACATTTTAACCTGGTATTATATATTCTTTAAAAATGTTTTAGTAGACTTATACTGTCTTTAACAATTCCATAATTTATTTAGCTTTCAAGATACTCATGGATATTTAGATTGTTTTCTTATAAACAACTGTAAGCAAGAGCCTTTAAACTTCCTTTATCCCTTCAGTCAATGTAGAAAGTGACTAAATTATCTGGTTTTCCAGGCTGGTACCCCAGTAGCTTGGACTTTGATTTCTTTCTTGTCTGCCACATCTCATAGTTCTCTAAAGCCTGCTAATTTTATCTCCAAAATGTCTCTTGAATTCGTTCCTTCATCCCTGTTCTCACTGTGATTGCAGTAGCCAGAGTCTTCATCATCTAACTTGGAGGACTGCAGTAGTCTCATCCATAGCTGATCTTTCTACCTCTCTGGTCTCTTCTTTCAATGTATTGCTCCTCTTATGGTCAAAATTGTCTTTCAGCGTGTGGATATAGTCATATATTCCCTGACTTTAAAGTCTTTGGTGTTTTCCTGTTGTCTGCTGCATAAAGTTTAAATCCTTACCTTGGTATTCAGGGGCATTCATATTTTGGTCCTATCTAACCTCATTTCATTTTTCTCCTTTCCACATGCCACACATCCCAGGCAGCCTTCCCTGAACACATTAAGGTATCCTCCTCATCACCCTTCATGTCGTTTGTGCCTTTCTCATTTCCTAGAATGTGCTATCGCCTACCCCAGCAACTCCTTACTCCCTTTTTTCAATATTTCAGCTCAATTATTACCTATCCTATAAAGCTCTGCTGTGCAATACAGTACAGTAACCACTAGCTACCTGTGGCTATTAAAGTTAATTAAAATTAAAAATTCCATTTCACAGTTATATTAGCTACATTTTAGGTGTTCAATAGCTACATGTGGTTAGTGGCTATTGTATTGGACAGTACATGTTAAAGAAAATCTTCATCCTTGCAGAAACTTCTATTGGAGAGTACTTCTATGAAGCCTTTCCTAAAATGATTGATTTCCTCCTCAGAGCTTCCATAACCCTTAAGATTGACTATTTTAAAAAGCCTTTGAATTCCTTTAAGGGTAGATGAGGGACCAAGCCTGATTCTTTTCATCTCTAGCACCTAGAATAGTAGGTGGCATGTAGTTGAATTTCAAGGTGTGTTGACTGAATGAACAAATGAGTAAAAAATGACATGAGTTTTGGGGAGTCATATGAATAATGACAATGTTAGAGGTTTTTCAAGTTTAGAGAAATGCTGATTCCCTTTTGTAAAGTGCATGGATATCAGTTTCACTTCATCAGTGACTCACAAAGCCTGAGACAAATTGGTTTCTGATTGTTTTACCATCTAAACACTGGGTAATTAGGTGTGTTTCCCCTGTATAATATAGTACAAGGCCAATATTTACTGAATCTGTGCTAGATAGTGTGGACATTATACAAAAGTATAGAGCATTTTTAGTAGATTCCACACTACTGCCTGAGTTTATATTCCATGAGCTGAGAGAGCAGACATTTAGGGTGTCTTAGTTTGTGCCTGAAATCTCACCTTGTTTATTTTATTTCATTTTCATAATATCTTTATGAGGTAGAATAATTTTTTTTTTCTGTTTTGAAGGTAAGGAAACAGAAGCATAGGGAAGCTAAATAGCTTGTATAAGGTCACGTAGAGCTGGGAAGGGACTCTTTCTATTACACTTCAGTTGCCTCTCATGTAACCTCATTTGATTTGTTAATATGATCAGTGCCTCTGGGTAGCTTTGGTGATTCATATATTTTGTAATTGTTCATGGCTGGAGTTTGTCTTGGGTTTTGGTTTTAAGAAAAATCAACAGCCTGAAAAACTATTAAAGGAGGAAATTATAATGCCCCACTGTTAACATTTTATTATCGACTGCTATTGCCTGGTACTGTGCCTGGGCTAATGGGATACAACCAGATCAAGTTAAAGGAAAAACTGTAAATTCTGTAAGGGGTAGAATTCTGGAAGCCTTTTGGAGGCATTTAATTACTTTGTGAAGTGCAATTATCATCTTATGCCAGTGGCTCTCTAGCTAGTTTTCAGAAACTTCCCGAAAGGCAATATCAACATGTAAAAAACTACACAGCACAATGCCTGGCACAAACTTAGTGTTTAGAGATAGTTTGTTTAATGAATGTATGAAAAATAACAGAAATACTTTTGTTGATAGTAGTAATAGCTAACATTGTTTAAATGTTCTCACTTGTTCTCAAGTGTTGTGCTAAGCTCTTTATTTGCGTTATTTCACTTCACTCATGGATTGACTGTTGAGCACCTACAGTGTGCCAGGCAGCATGCTTGGTGCTGGAGATACAGTGGTGAAACAAACAAAGACCCTGTTCTAATGGGTTATACTTTTTGGTAGGAGGGACAGAAATAAACAAATAAATAAAAACATAATATAATATTGGTTAGTGAGCAATGCTATTGGAAAGAAATAGAGAATGACTAGGGAAAGTTTATCTGAGAATGTGACACTTAAAGCAGACTTGAATGGAAGGAAAGAGATTGAGCCATCCAGGCATCTGGGGGAAGAGCATTCAGAGTGGAGGGAATATATGAGTAAGGAAGCCAGGGACTGGATCATCTAGGGTCTTATAGGCTCTGATAAGGATTTGGGATTTTGTTCCAAAATGACAAAAAAGCTATTGGAGGTTTTTGAGCAGTGGTGTGACATGATATGGTTTTTGTTTTAAAGGGGATCACTTTGGCCGCTTGTGTACAGAATAGAAGTAGGTGGAGTGGGAAGGAAGGGGTGAGAATGGTGGAAGTAGGGAGACCAATTCAGAACCTGTTACAGTATTCCAACAACCCTGTGAGGTAGTTTTTATTATTTTCTCCAATTTTAGGTTAGAACACAAAGGCCCAGAGAGATTAAGAGGCAAATCCAGTCTGTTACTAATCTCTGCCATTATATTATTCTGCCTGACTCCCATGAATGAGTTTTAAGAATTTTTGGCATTGTGTATTATTTCAGTATAGCTAATAGGTATATAGATTTCAAATGAATGTTGTCTTTCTTAATTAGATTGTTTTCTTAAGGGATAGTAACTTTTGACATCATATATTACATAGAATTTGTTAATCAAATGGAATTCAGCGTATATATGTGGAGAATTGTGTAGGTAGGGCAAGAATGTATATATTCTTATTAAAAGGCACTTGATGTTAGAATGCTTTTTTATTAGAGCGAGTTTCTTCTTAATGCAAGCATAAGTTACTCTGAGATTTAGCTTCATTTTAAAACTGGTTCATGGAAATAATTAAAACTCAGTGATTGAATTAAAATGTGAAAACCAGCACCATTTTTAGGTAACATGGTATAGTGAAAAGAGCATGGGCTTAGGAAGAGCATCTGATCTTGGAAAAATTCCTTTAATCTTTCTGAGTCTGATTTCTTCATGTCTAAAGTAAAGATAGTATTATGTACTTCACTGGACTGTTGTGATAATTAAATATGATGATGCATATAAAGTGTCAAGTATATTGTACATGGGGGTAGTAAATGTTATATTCTTTCTTATTAAAAACAGTTTTGTGGGTTTGAAAAGGATAGCTCAAGAAAATTTATTAATTACTAATTAATAGCCTAAATTCTTACAAAACCTTAGTATTTTTCCTCATTTCCTTCCAATCTTAAGGATCGTGTCTTATGAGGAACTGTCTTATGAAGAGGCACTGGAGGAATTGTTTTAGCCTTTGGGAGACAAAATTCAGAGGTATATGAGAGCTGTCTTTAAATGTGTAAAGGGCTGTCATGTGGAACAGGGATTTGTTCTTTATGACTCAGGAGAGCAGAACTATGATCAGAGGGTGAAAGCTACAGGGAAGGTTATTTTGGCTTATTAAAATGAAGACATTTCCAAAAACAGAATGAATGCTCTATCATTGGGAGCTGTGTGCATAGCTACACCAGTTTTCCAGAATGTGTCAGGCATGGAAGGTTTTTTATTTAGTTTGACTATTTCTTCAGCCTGAGAATCACTAGAACATAAGCTAGATAAAAGGAGAGATCTTGTCTTAGCACCATGGTGTCCTCAATGCCTGGTATTGTATCAGACTGTAATTTGACAGTACTTCCATCATTTGTTGAATGAATGAGTCAGTTGTTCTTGGAGATCATTTGCATACCTTACTCCTCCTCTTTGCCTTAAGTTTAGTTCTGATTTTTGGTTGATGGCTTGAGCGTTTATTTGGATTCAAGATAAGGGAAACTGTGAACTGCTGCTTGGTAAGAAAAAAAGGAATTAGTGGAACGTTTCTCAACAGCGGCACTGTTGATATTTTGGGCCAGGTGATTGTTTTGGAAGGGGCTATCCTGTACATTGTAGGATTTTTAGCAGCATCTCTAGCTGCTGAACACTCATCAGATGTCAGTAACACCCCTCTCCTCACTCATTACAATGAAAAATGTCTCCAGACATCACCAGATGTTCCTTGGGGAGCAAAGTGTCCCTTGTTGAGAGCCACTGAGTTAGTGAATAACTCAGTAGGACACACCAATGCAAGTAGACAAATTCACTATTTTCATTAGATGAAATTAGAGAAAATGGTATCATTTAAGAAAATTCATTGTAAAGTATTTGTTTTAAGATGAACTATGCACTGATATCATGAGGTGTATGTTAATATGTACATATAGCTTTATAATGAAGAAGTCTGTGTAATGCTCCTGGGTTTCTACTTTGCTTTGAAACATGAAATTGATTCTTTAGTTTTGACTTCTCAGTAAATGAAGGCTTATCATATTTCTTTGACAGTGGTAGAATTGCTTATGCTGGGTCTTTGGACCCAAATTGCTTTGACCACCATTATATATTGTAGTATAGGTGTGGAGAGTTCAAAAGCAGGGGTTGCTGGAAATGGTGGCTTGTAGCTATCAAAAACAAAGACAGCATGATCTGTAATAGCAGGAAAGGTTTGCAGCAGCAGAAAGCTGAGTGCTGATCACGGATTCTAGAAGAAGGAATACTAGAGGTTTTTTAAAAAAGAGTTATATATGTATTTATAAATTTATACTTTGGTCTTAGTCTAGGGATATGATCATCTCAAAAATGGATATGATTTCTTAAGTAACTATGGTATACACTGGTCACATTGGAAGTCAACTATTTTTAGGCTGTACTGAGTTTGTACTTCTCTGACTTCTATCATTAGGATTTATGCTGAGATTCTCTCTTGTTTAAATCTTCCAAATGGCAAATGTTAATAAATCCTTGCTTGCATTATATTTTAACTTAGTATATTTTCTTGCCACGTCACATTTTATAACATCTACTGAACTTTTCATGGTCCTGATTTAATTTTGAGCTAGGCATTGTTGCATTTTAATATACAACACTTGCACACATATTGTGATGTAGTCATTTGTAAAATATTGTCTCACCAGGCATTATTATAAAGGAGCATCTGTCAGCATTTCCATTATAAACCTTAATTTATTTTTAAAGCGTCTCTGACTTGTCTATTTCTAAATTGCTTTGCGCTGAAACCTAGTAAAGAAGTTGTCAGCAGAAATCCAAGTTTTGTTATATTATAGAAGGAAAAATTGAAGCTAGTATTTTCTACTACTTTGTGTCACAGCATTTGAAACACTCAGATTTTTAGCAGATTCAGGTGCTTTTTACTTGATATTTATTTAATTCCCATGAACCCAAGTGAGGAAATGGAAACCGACAGCCTCTTAAATGCGCTTGTTTCTTTTCCTGTGTTGTGCTATAAAATTTTTGATAGATTTATTTGAAAAGTATTTACTGAGTAGATGCATTAAGTGTTTTGTTAGAACCACCTTAGAACATGAAAGTGTCTTTACAAAGCCTGTAGGAAATCAGATCCAGGATTACTGTGAACAGAGAAACTTTCAAAAGCATCAACTATAATGAGATTCTGGAGACAGTTCTATAGTTGAGAAAGTGAATAGCTGTTTAGTGATCAAAATTTGGGGTTCTTATTCTCCTTGTCCCTGCTTGAATGGTATTACTTTGCAATCACTAACCTGGCTGATTTCTGCCCCTCCCTCTTTTTTGTGAGATGTCATTGTTGCTATCAGTAGATGCTTCTATGATAATTTTCAAATTGCTCTTAAAACCACTTGAAAGACAAAGTTATTATTTATTTATTATCTGATTTTGAACCTGAGATTTTGGTATCCTCTTATGACACTGATTACCTGTATAAAAGGTGAACTTTATACCAAATTAAAAGCATTAAGGAGTGTAAGGATCAGAAATTAAATTAGTTCATTCACTTATAATTATTTAACAGATACGTATATCTTACCTCCTATATACCAGACACTACATGCAGAACATATAATGATGAATGAAACAGGCACAGTCCCTACCCTCTTGCATAATCTAGTATGGGAGTTAGATAATATGCAAGTAAACAAATACAAAATAAATAGCACATATTTATTTTGGTCAAGTTAATAATAGTTCAAAGGCTTTTATAAATGATCCATAACACAGAAATCTACATTTAGATGTATTGGGTTGGCCAAAAAGTTCATTTGGGTTTTTCCATAACATCTTAATGGAAAATCCTAAACGAACTTTTTGGCCAACCCAATACAAGTGTCTTATGTTTATTAGAACAGAAAGATTAAAGCATCATATTACTTTAGTTACACCTAAACTGTTATCATTTCCACATTAATGGAACCTTTTTTGCTTATATATATTTAATTAATAATTGTTGTCTAGGAACTTGATTTTTGTGTACTTTTCTGTATTTGGTCACCTTAACAGAATCATTTATTCTAATAGCTTTTCAATAGAATTTCTAGGTAGTTGGTCCTTTCTTTTGTAGTGTTTGTATCTCTTAATGGTTTTATTTTTCTTATTGCATTGTCTAGCACAACCAGTTGAATTTTAGATAGTAACAGTGATAGTAGGCATCCTTGTCTCAAGTATGATATCACTGGCAATGGCTCTCCTTTTTCACTGTTAAGTATGATGTTTACCTTTCATTTTTAGTGGGTCCTTTCAGCAAGTTAAGAACATTTCCGTTTATCCCCAGTTTACAGATTTTAATGATTTAGAACAAACAAGACTGTGTTTATATAATGGCAGCCTAGGTAATTTAGACCAGCACTTGCTAAGGACAACTAAAGAAGCTGAATAAAATATGGAAAACAAATTCTTAGAAGTGTGAGAAGATCAGAACTGACAGAAATAGGTCATTCTCTCAAAACTACTTTTGTTCTAAGGATGTTTATTGATCATAGCCTACCAGCTTTGAAGCTGAGTTCTGCTTTCAGATGCCTTACAAGACCGAGGGATTTAAATCAAAACCTGGAGTCTGGCAAGAGTAGTCTGTCCCTTACCATGAGCTGGAACCACAAAATGCTGAGCCCTCAGAATAGCAGTGAATTCATGCTAACTTATCCCCCCTAAAAACTTGTAGCACTACTTCCTATCATCTGTTTGATCAGGAAATCTTAAATCTAGACCTTGGATTAAGATGGTCTTGGATTGACAGCTCTAACAGAAGCAAATAAAAGTTCTCTATGGAGGTGGATGCCATCGTCCAATGCACCAGTTTGTTTTTTCAAATAATGTTTTTCAAATACATTGTCCAGCATGCAGACGAAGATAATCAAGCATAGAAGGACAAAACACATCATGATTAGAGGGTTCAAGATGGCGGCATAGTAAGGTCCTGATTCATCTCCTCCCATGGACACAACAAATCTACAACTACATATGGAGCAGTTTCCTCTGGGAAACTGAAAACTAATTCATCCACAGCAAAGGATGAAAGAGCCACATTGAGACAGGTAGGAGAGGCAGAGATGCAGTCCCACCAAAAACCCCATCCCCTGTGTGGTGACCCACAGACAGAAGGGAATCTCACAAATGTGGAGCTTCTCCCTGGGAAGTGAGTTGTTTATGTCCCATGTCATGTGCCCCAACCTCAGGCTTTGAAAACCAATGGAACTTACATCCAGGAGGCCCATAAGACTGTAGGGAATGGAGATTCTGCTTTTAAAGGGCTCACAAACAGATTCACTTGCCCTGGGACCCAGCAGAAAAGCAGCAGTTTGAGAAGTGCCTAGAACATATGTGCAGTAGATTCATTTCCTAATCCTAAAGCATCTGCTGGTGGGGCAAGAACCTGTTGGACTGAGGCACTGGCAGGCACCATATTTGCATTCCCTTTACCTTGCTAGTGCTGGCACTCACCCTCTATCCTAGTGCAGGTGGGTGTGCTTCACCCCTGTGCTGCTCCCATGGTTCCACCAAAGCCAGCCAGGTGAGCGCCCTGCCTGTCCCCTGTGTGAACTGCAGGGACTAAAGACATTTGAATGTATGGTTCAAATACCAGAAGAGTCCAGGGGAACAGTATCTCTCTCTTCTGTGTCTGTTGCTTAGATGTCTCCCACTAATAACTGAGAAGCAGAACTGCTCCCCTGGTTTTAAAAATCAAGGTAGATATACATTCATAATCTTGGACAGTCAGAAAGGCACAGTGTTTGTTTATATTTCACTTGTGTGGTAAATATCTGAAGCATGCTTCACAAACTGCTACAGTGACACATAAAACATACGCTCAATAAAGGTAACTCCTTACAATAGCTATATACTCCAGAGTGAGTATATATAACTCAGTCTTCCCAACTTTTCCCCATTGTTAGAAATTCAGTGTTTTTGTTTCCCCCCGATTATAAATATTTGTATGAAAGAATATCTTCTGTGTATTGCAGAGTTGATATCACAAAGCCAAATTGCTTCCCAAGGGTCTGGGCAACCATTTGTGATGTTACTTTTCACTCCAGGTTTTTCTTGACTTTTTTTTGCCTTTTTTCCACCACCGTAACTTTAAATATATATATATATATATTTTTGCGGTACGCGGGCCTCTCACTGTTATGGCCTCTCCCATTGCGGAGCACAGGCTCCAGACGCGCAGGCTCAGCGGCCATGGCTCACGGGCCCAGCCGCTCCGCGGCATGTGGGATCTTCCCGGATCAGGGCATGAACCCATGTCCCCTGCATCAGCAGGTGGACTCTCAACCACTGCGCCACCAGAGAAGCCCTAAAAATATTTTAAAAGCTATTTACTTCACAAGAAAGTACATAAGGTGTACTAATCTTAATATATTATACATGCCTTCATAATTGCTACCCAGATCAAGATCTAGAACATTTTTAATATCCAGGAGGTTCCCTCTTGTTCCTTTCCACTCAGTGCTCACTCTCTGAGGTAACCAGTATGTGGTTGATTGCTATTTATTTATACATACAGGTGTATTTTTCAGCTTTTTTGAGGTATAATTGACGTATAGAACTATATATATTTAAAGTGTACAATGTGATGATGTGACATGTGTATGCTTTGAAATGCTTACCACAGTCAGGTTAACGCATTCATCATCTCACATACCCATGAGTTTTTTGGTGTATGTGATGAGAATGCTTAAGATCTACTCTAGACATGACTTCTTTCAGTATTTGTAAGTTTTGCTTATCCTTAAACTTCATGTAATAGAATCTTTTATGTCTTACGTTTTTCTTTCAACATAGTGCTGTGAGATCCATCCATGTTTTTACTGAATCCTGGATATTTCTTTATTTTCAGCTGTATTGAGGCATATTGATAAATAATATTAAAATATATTTCAACTGTATAACATGATGATTTGAAAGGATTCCCACCATTGAGTTGATTAGCACATTCACTACCTAAAATATTTCTTTTTTTTTTTTACTTTTAAAATTTGTTGGTGTGAACACTTAAGTTCTACTCTCTTAGCAAATTCTATTACCAGTGCTAGTCACCATGTTATACATTAGATACTCAGACCTTATTCATCTTATAACTGAAAATTTGTACCTTTTTACCACCCTCTCCCTATTTCTTCTACCGCCTCAACCCCTGGCAACCACCATTCTACTCTGTTTGTGAGTTCAACTTCCTTTTTAGATTCCACATATAAGTGGTACCATGCAGTATTTGTCTGTCTCTGTCTGGCTTATTTCACTTAGAGCATAATGCCCTCCATGTTCATCCATGTTGTTGCAAATGGCAGGGTTTCCTTCTCTTTTAAGGCTGAATGATATTCCATTGTATATATGTACCATATCTTTATCCATCTAAGGCACTTAGGTAGTTTTCGTACCTTGGATGTTGTGAATAGTCCTGCAGTGAATATGGGAGTACAGATATATGAGCTAGTGATTTTGTTTCCTTTAGATATATACCTAGAGGTAGGATTTCTGGATTATATGGTAGTTCTATTTTTAATTTTTTGAGGAACATCCATACTGTTTTCCATAATGGCTGTACCAATTTATATTCCCACCAATAGTATGCAAGTTTTCCCTATTCTCCACATCCTTGCCACCATTTATCTTTTATCTCTTTGATAATAGCCATTCTAATAGATGTGAGGTGATATCTCATTGTAGTTTTGATTTGCATTTCCCTGATGATTTGTGATGTTGAGCACCTACACATATACCTGTTGGCCTTTAGTATGTCTTCTTTGGAAGAGTGTCTATTCAAGTACTTTGCCTGTTTTTTAATTGGGTTATTGAATTATATGAATTCCTTACATATTTTGGATATTAACCTCTTACTGGGTATGTGGCTTGCAAATACTGTTTCCCATTCCATAGGTTGCCTTTTCATTTTGTTGATGGTTTCCTTTGCTAAGCAGAAGCTTTTTAGTTTGATGTAATCCCACTTGTTTATTTTTGCTTTTATTTCCTTCACTTTTGGTGTCAAATCCAAAAAATCATTGCTAAGACTGATGTCAAGGACCTTGCCCCGTTTTCTTCTAGGAGTTTTACAGTTTCAGGTCACTTTCTGTTCACTTAGCTTAATGTCCTTAAGATCCATCCATGTTGTCATAAATGGTAGGATTTTCTTCTTTCTCATGGCCAAATAATATTCTGGTGTGTGTGTGTGTGTGTGTGTGTGTGTGTGTGTGTGTGTGTGTGTGACATCTTCTTTATCCATTCTTCCATTGACAGTCCTTAAGATCCATCCATGTTGTCATAAATGGTAGGATTTTCTTCTTTCTCATGGCCAAATAATATTCTGGTGTGTGTGTGTGTGTGTGTGTGTGTGTGTGTGTGTGTGTGTGTGTCACATCTTCTTTATCCATTCTTCCATTGACAGACACTTAGGTTGTTTCAGAATCTTCGCTATTATGAATAATGCTGCAATAAACATGGGAGTGCAGATATTCTCTTGAATATTCTGTTTTCATTTTCTTTGGAAATATGCCCAGAAATGGGATTACTGGATCATATGGTAGTTCTATTTTTAATTTCTTGAGGAACATCCATGCTGTGTTCCATAGTGGGCTCACCAGTTTACATTCACACTAACAGTGCAGAAAGTTCTCTTTCTGCACACCCTCACCAACACTTGTTATCTCATTGTATTTTTAATGATAGCCATTCTAACAGGTGTGAAGGTGGTATCTCATTGTGGCTTTGATTTGCATTTCTCTGATGACTAGACTAGTGAGTGATATTGAGCACCATTTTATGTACCTGTTGGCCATTTATGTGTCTTCTTTGGAAAAATGTCTCTTTGGCTCCTCTGCTTCTTTTAAAATCAGATTGTTTGATTTTTTGCTGTTGAGTTGTATGAATTCATTATATATTTTGAATAGTAACCCCTTATCAGATATGTGATTAACAAATTTTTTCTCCCATTCAATAGGTTGTATTTTCACTTTGTTAATTGCTTCCTTTGCTGTGCAGTAGCTTTTTAGTTTGATGCGGTCCCACTTGTTTATTTTTGCTTTTGTTTCCTTTGCTTTTGGTGTTAAATCCAGAAAGTCATTGCCAAGACCAATGTCAAGGAGCTTACCCCCATTTTCTTCTAAGGGTTCTACTTTCAGGTCTCTTTCAACTTTTTAATCCAGTTTGAGTTGATGTTTGTATATGGTATAAGATAGGGATCCAGGTTCATTCTTTTGTATGTGGCTGTCCAGTTTTCCCAACACCTTTTATTGAAGAGACTATTCTTTCCCTGTTGTATATTCTTGGGGAAATAGTTTCTTAAAATTTTTTTAACAGAAACATTAGAAAATTTATTTAGTCATGCTATAATTACCCAAAATGAAATTGAATTGTTGCCACAGTTAGTTTTTGGGGAAAAGGACAGAAGTCCTATGTTTTCAAAATACAGAGTTGAGGGTATCTTGTAAAAATCTTTTCTAACTATATCAGAGTATAACATGTTATGCATAGGCCTTTAGGTAAAGATAATACTGCTGAATCATCTGTATCTCAGGAAGTTTCTTACTTAACTAAACTCTTAATGGTTTTTGAAGATGTGACAGAACCTATGAAATTGAGTATATATGTTAAAAAAAATTAGAATGAGTAAGTAGTTCTTGAAAGAGCTAGACGCCTTACTTGTAGCTTCATGGGTGGTTGGTTTTTCCTTCAGTTTAATGGCCATCAGTAGGCCTCTACTTCTCTTATGGTGACGATGCCTATAGCACCTCCTAGTGTGAAACCCAGGGCCAACAAACATCCACTAACTATCAGTATTGATTTTAGGTGCTTCATGTTTCTGTGAATGGCTACGTCAGATGGCAAATTTCAGTGATTTCAGTTGTTATAAAAAGCAGAGAACAAAATTGGGAGTATTGATGAAAATTTCATGTGCAGAACTTTGTTGCCAAAATTATTTGGCAGTTTAAATGCATCCAGATCCAGTTTTTGAGAGATGTGTTGATCCTGCGTATAGGAACTTCCCTGGCCCACACTGCTAATGGGGGAGGAGTAGCCCTCCATGAAGGTGAGAATACCAGTAAGGCTTTTATTTTTACAACACAACATTTTTGCATCTGAGCATCAAATTTCAAAACATGACTTTTTGATTCATAGATATTTGCTGCTGAATTTATGTTATAATGTTTGGCCAAATATCTAGCACAAGCCTAAGATGATTGCTGATTGAAAGAGCCTAGCTGAGGAATGCTAACCAGTCATTCTCAAGTTTTCTTCATAGATCACTTGTGTAGGTCATCTTTGCAAAACCATGAAAATGTTATGTTCTGAGCTTTCATCAAGAGTCTGTGTAAGAAATGTCTATGTCTCTTCTTCTTTTGGAGGATGTTGGAAGAGGAATGGGACAGTGGGGATGGGGTAACTGTTATGGAAAGGCGGTACATTATATGGAAAGAATGTGGGCTGTGGTGACAGAAGGTTAGTAGCTTTGGTGGTGGGAGGATGTGGAAGGTCTCTTTTGATTGTCTATGTTTTTCAACAAAATGAGACATTTATTGGGTATATACGTACCGGGTACTATACTTAGCCTGAAGATACAAAAGTGAACAAGACTACTATTTAAATAGGAGGACAGCAGTTTGGCTCTATTGTTAGTACACATTTCTTCCAGTTTTTTGGTTTGTGCTCAAGTTTTAGTCTTAGTTTGCTCACTGTTGGTTTTTCTTCCCCCCATTTTTATTTTTTCATTGATTGGGGAAATGAGAGAGAGGGGAGAGATACAAAAGGATTGATTCAGGCCATAAAATCAACTTACATTTTATGTTGGGTATCTGCATATATTTCTTTACTCTGACTTATTGTCCTATATGTTAATATTTCAGAATTACTGAGACTATACCTGATTCAAGGAGTTAATTTCTTACATCCAGATAGTCTTGCTTTCTGATGCCGAAGTAGTTTGGTCAGAACTTCAACCTTTAGTTTTATTTGTTCATTCATAACTAGTTTGCTGTTTTAAATACAAGAATCAAACCTCATACCATATGCCTATTTTGATGCAATTTTGCAAAAGTATGTACTCATATTAAATAAAATTATTTCTTCACTGGAAGAGAAAAAAAAGAATTCTCATGTTAAATGTGACTTGAAATTCATAATCTGATTAACAAGAGTCTAGTTGATAACAAAGGTTTTTAAATGGACAGCCATGATATTTAAATTAAAAATGACTTATCTGGACATCAGTACGCAGCTAAGAGAAAATATGTTCCAAAATAGCATGTATGTATCATTATTATCTTATCTGAGAAACCATAGCTTACTAACTAGAGTTAGTTTCTGTATAGAACACAGGTTTGTATTGAGCCTCACCATGATACAGTTAGTTTTCTTGTACTTCATGGCATTGCTTACTTCCTACTCTGGCCTGCATTCTGTTATTATGCACGTGCCACTGGAGGCAGGGATATGTTAGGGAGAATTAGGGCACAAGTTCTATTTATTTACAGGTTTTGGGGGTAATTTTTGTTTGAGAAGGGTATGATGATACTTAAGTAATATTAGTTTTCCAGTTTTATAGACAGCAAACTGAGGTCTAGAAAGATAACTTTCATCAGGATTACAGGTGATATACTAATTGGTTTGTTTATTGTCCTCCTGTCCCCGTTTCATGGAGACAGGAGCTTCAGGTATCTTGTTCATGGCTGTATTCCCAGTGTCTAGAACAGCGCGTGGCACATGTAAATGTTGGTATTAATTTCTAAGTTAGGGTTAAATTCTATAATGATGATTCTGTGTATCCACTTATTTATCTTCTGGTTTTAGGCATGCATATTAATGTGTGATCTGAAATATTAAGATGAATATGAAGATACCTGTTGAGGAAAGAACAACTAGATAGAGTACCACATTCACTTGTTCATCAGGGTACAAGATTATTGTGAACAAGCCTGCATATAATGACCAGTGTGCATAAATGAGAATGGAGAAACAGCTGCTCATTTAACGGTCTTTTAATGAGATGCATAAACTTCGGTCTGTTTTTCTGTTTCTTTGCAATTTAGTGATTTCAGGTTTCTTAGATGTCTTTTGGGTACTTCTGAAGTAATTATGTAGCTTAGGAAGTCGGAAAGTGCTGAAGTTGATGAGATGGGAATTAGATTGTTTTACGTGTTTTTTTTACCCCCCTCTATCCTCAAACCTACTTCCAATCTATATCTGTATCACCTTCATCTCTATTCTTTCTCCATCCTTAATCCTTCTCAAAATGCTTTGTTAAACTTAGTTATAGCTAAAAGCTGCTGCATTGTTTAGTTTTCGCTAGGAAAAGTCACTTATGACAGTACATTTATTGTTTTTTCTTCAGCTTTGTAGGTGGCAGGTCTACTTAACAGGAGCAAGATACAGGTCACTAAAATGTAGAAATTTAATTAATATATTCAAACAACAGATGTGATTTCTGCTCACTTCCTAGCCCTTATTTTTAGTCATTTACATCTTTTAAATTGTACTTTGACCCAGTGTTTTCATGCTTAATTTTTACTGGTAAAAATTTCCCTTTAATTTGCAAAAAGCCACTTAACTCAGCTTATGACATGTAAACATATGGAAAATATATTTTTAAATTACTTGTTCAGGTCATTTTGGAATGTGGTGACCTCAGAAATAGACAGATATTTTCCTAGCACCTGGTTAGAAGAGTAGACATGATAGGCTTATTGAGAGAAATTTTAATTTTGACTTGCATGCTATGACAAGCTTCTCTTTAAAGTAACTTTTTTCAATACAATACTACTATTTAATTATTTAATGATTTTTAGAAAATCCGTAATTTCATTTCCTCTTCAGAAAGAAACCTCTATAAATCAGACAAAGTTATTTTTATTATCCATATTTGGCAGAGGCAAATCATTGGCAAATCATTTGATTTTGGAGTTACAGTTCCTTTATCTGTAAAATAAGGACATTGGACAAGATAATCTCTAGAGTCCCTCCTAGCTCTAAAATTCTCTGTTTATAACCATCGTAAGATGAGCTAACAGAGGCATAAAAAAGTTAAGCAGCTTGGATAAGTTCAAACAATGAATTAATAATAAAACCTTGATATGTGACTTTCTGACTGACCTATTTATTGACACTTTCACACAACCATTATGCCTGAAACTGAAACTGCTGATTTCGTTCTTTCTTTACAGAAAACATATCAGTTAAAAAAAATTATGCTACAAATATAATCCTTTTTATTTTTCTAAAAGCTCAAATATATTTCTGTAGTCTCAAGTTAAATCCTTGGGATTTAATAGGTGCTTATTCATATTTTTAAAAGGAGGATGTCTTACAAATAGCGGTTCACATAGCAACAAAAGACAAATCAGAAAACAAAGCATATCTTAAGTTATGAAATATGAGTAATAAAGTAAGTCAAAAGTAAACCAATTTCACGTATAGCAAAAGAAAAAAATAGAAAAGATTCTTGTGACAATTTTCTTCCATGCTTTTATTTTATATTATGATTATTATTATTATTGTACAAATTATTCCACAATTTGTATCTGAGTGTGTGATAAGCATTGGAATGATTCGAGCTTTCTTTTGTTGGTTGAGTATATTTCAGTCATGAGTGTTTTGTATTAGCTGGAAAATTGGATTAGATCTCTCGACCTTTAAGGGTTTGTGATTGAGTCCCCTCCCCACTCAACTTAGTGGTGGTTCCCTCAACAACTCTTCAGGAATGCATCTATTTTGTAAATTATGACATTTTATATAGATATAACACATTAATTCCTAGATGAGCCAGAACGAGGTATTTTAGGATGGCAGAGTAGATTGTAGTTCAAAACAAATTTAGATTTGAGTTCTTTGTAAATTTAAGCTAAATTTTCCATAAGAAATATGATCGTTCCATGAAATAAATGTGTTAAATATACCAATTTGCTTTTAGCTTTCTTGTTTTTATATAAAGTGCTCCCTTAAAAAAAATAGCTTGTTTTGATATTTTGTTGCTTTGATAAGAATACTTTTTATTTACTTTTTTCTGTAAGCAAATCTCTCACAGATGTTTTTCAAGTTACATAAACAGGTCATGGTCACATTTTCTTTTTTTAAGTAGTTGGAAGGAACCTTAGTGATCATCTAATCTAAAACACTTTAACAGATGAGAAAATTGAGGGCCAGAGAGGTTAACTGGCTGACCCATGGTAATCTAGCTAATTAGTGATAAAAACGATTGGAATTTAGGTATGCCAATTTTCCACACTAGAATTCTTCTGTTTGATGAGTAGATATCTGGACTCTTATCTGTACCCAGCTAGATTCATAGTCTTGATTTTTACCAAACTCCTCCTTTCCAGTGCTGTTTTTTTTTAATCATAGTGATTAATGTCTGAATCAGAATTTGAAATCTGAAAGCTGCATTATAATAGCTCATACTTAAAATGTAACTGAATATGGAGCTACAGTTTCTCACAGTTGGTTTTCTATTTGATGTGAGTTAGATCTTTAAATTTTTAGAATAAAAATAGACGGTGGGTAGAATGATGGTTATTGACTTAAAACAAAACTAGAATTTAGTGGTGGATTATTGAAAGATAAAATATTCTTTTTTTTTTTTTTTTTTTTTTTTTTTTTTGCGGTACGCAGGCCTCTCACTGTTGTGGCCTCCAGATGCGCAGGCTCAGCAGCCATGGCTCATGGGCCCAGCTGCTCCGCGGCATGTGGGATCTTCCCAGACCGGGGCACGAACCCGTGTCCCCTCCATCAGCAGGTGGACTCTCAACCACTGTGCCACCAGGGAAGCCCCAAGACCATGCTTTAATGTATAAAAGACTCTTAAAGGATCATGTAAGGAAAGAATACTGTGATATACCATTAAAAAATGCTCAGAAATAGAAGAAACATCTTTATAATTAACCAGGAAAATGGGAGAGGAAAAAAGGAAACAAATGATTCTTCTATTTCTTACTTATATTATCTAAGTAAATAATTTTCTGTGGGTCTGTAGTGTCTACTTTATATATGTATTTTATCATACTCTGAAAAAGTGTTGTAGTAAAGATCATTTGTTCTCTTTTAAAAAAATATTTATTTATTTATTTGGCTGTGCTGGGTCTTAGTTGCGGCACACGGGATCTTCTTTGCGGCATGTGGGATCTATTAGTTGTGGCATGCAGGATCTAATTCCCAGGCCAGGGATCGAACCTGGGCCTCCTGTATTTGGAGCATGGAATCTTAACCACGGGACCACCAGGGAAGTCTCATAAAGCTCATTTGTTCTTGGGGTTGTGGTAGCAGAAATCTTCAGGGGCTTGGAGAATAGTGACACTGCACCCAATTCTCTGGGAGACTTGGGAGCATGACTTGAGTCACACAGACCAGGATTTATATCCCATCTCCATCACTCACCATCAGCCTGGCCTTGGGCAATTTTCTTAACTTCTCTAATCCTGAATATTCTTATCTCTGTAAAATAAGAGATTATAATGCCCATTTTACAATGTTATGTAAATGTATCTACCCTATAATAGGCTCTCATTAACTGTTCATTTCCATTTGCACCCCTTTACCTGTTACCTGTAGACCCTTCCCCTCACCTCTTCCCTATTCATTAGCCAGTTTGACCTGATGGCCCGTAAGACTCAAATGTAGGACTCCAGGTCACAGGTAACTAGAGCTAAAGAAATAAGCTTGACTGGGACAGATCATCTCTAGCATGCAGTACTACACTGGGTAGACTGCTCTGCTGGAACATAGTGTCCCTCAAGTTCAGTAACATCTTTAAGAACCATCAAAGCCATTGGACAATGACTAGGAATCCTCTCTGGGGCTCCATGCAGCTTCTATGGCAGCTACCATCCTGCTCCTTCAGGACCTTGAATCCTCCCAAGTACAATATTTTTTCTAAGGATTTTTTTTTAAAGAGTATTATGGTTTTATAGTTTTCCTAATTAAAGGGAGTACCACACATCTAAATATATTTTATAAACTGTCCCAGATTAGATTAATAAAGTGATTTGTTACTCCTACTTAAAAAAAAAAATTTGAAGCTTCAGCCTTTAGGTATATAGGGAGAGTTTTTATTTTTTAATTTCTTTTAGTAATTTTTAAAAATAAAAATATCATGATTCTCAGGCAAGTTTGTAATATTTTAGACCTTTTTGGTAGCAGTCCTATCCTTCACGAACATCTCCTTCCTAGGTGATGAACATCTGTGGCCTAAAGCAAGACTCTGGAGAATTTAGAGAGATGTTCTCATAATTAACTAAAATATTGTTACTTTTGTGATAACATCATTATTTTTATATTGTGAAGTTTTACTGTTTCAGTTGTACTATGGATTTACATGGGACGACTGTAGGCTAGCCTGGGAATTGGATAATCTTTTAAACATTATTTTAGAAACTAGGTACCAAAGATTGACCCATATATCAACTTTTGGGTAAGAAGTCCTCTGTGAATTGATGCTATCTCCAGGTTGTTAGGGTCAATCTTGCTCTATATCTGCTAGAACAATTAAGGAAATGTGAGATGATGATAAAGGGAAAGATAAAGAGTAAAGTTTCTCTTTCTTTCTCAAAACATTACTGCTATCACATGGGTTGGTAGTGCCTTTGGAGGGATTTAGTCAAGAAGTTTTCCACCCCCACCCCCTTTTCCTACGGAAAGGAAGAAATTTTTTTTGTTTTATAAATCTATTTATTTGTTTTTATTTATTTTTGGCTGTGTTGGGTCTTCACTGCCACACGCGGGCTTTCTCTAGCGGCAAGCGGGGGCTACTCTTTGTTGCTGTTCGCAGTCTCTAGGCGCGTGGGCTTTAGTAGTTGTGGTTTGTGGGCTCTAGAGCACAAGCTCAGTAGTTGTGGCGCACGGGCTTAGTTGCTACACGGCACGTGGGATCTTCCCAGAACAGGGCTCGAGCCCTGCATTGGCAGGCAAATTCTTAACCACTGCTCCACCAGAGAAGTCCCAGAATGGACGAAAGTTGAAAATGGATTAGAGAACTTTCATCCGAAAAAAATGAAAATATTAGGGAAGAACTTTTAGATCATTGTTGTAACTTAAATAATGTGTTTTCATCTTATAACTGGGTCAGCTGTTATCAAAATAGTCTCAAGGATAAGTTCATTATATTTTGTTGTGTCACTTATTTCCACAAGCCAGTAGGCCATCAACTCAAGTAGAAATTTTTTTGTTATTCAGATTTTTATTGTGGTATTTATATTTAAATAATTTCACCTTTATAGCAGTTTTCTTCTTGCAACCGAAATAAAATATTGCATGATTTTATGAATAAATCACTGGGCAGAGCAAAAAATATGGTTCAGACTTAATCCTATTTTGTGTTCTATTTTAGGTTTATATTTTATATAAAAGGTACCTCACATGGCAAAAAATTTAATTTTAGTAGTATAATAAAATTGTAAGGAGCAATCCACAAATGGGCAGAAGACCTAAATAGACATTTCTCCAAAGAAGATATACAGATTGCCAACAAACACATGAAAGAATGCTCAACACCACTAATCATTAGAGAAATGCAAATCAAAACTACAATGAGGTCTCACCTCACACCAGTTAGAATGGCCACCATCAAAAAATCTACAAACAATAAATGCTGGAGAGAGTGTGGAGAAAAGGGAACCCTCTTACATTGCACTGTTGGTGGGAGTGTGACAGCCACTATGGAGAAAAGTATGGAGGTTCCTTAAAAACTAAAAATAGAACTACTGTACAACCCAGCAATCCCACTACTGGGCATATACCCTGAGAAGACCATAATTCAAAAAGAGTCATGTACCATAATGTTCACTGCAGCTCCATTTAGCTCTGTTTACAAGAGCCAGGACATAGAAGCAACCTAAGTGTCCATCGACAGATGAACAGATAAAGAAGATGTGGCACATATATACAATGGAATATTACTCAGCCATAAGAGGAAATGAAATTGAGTTATTTGTAGTGAGGTGGATGGACCTAGAGTCTGTCATACAGAGTGAAGTAAGTCAGAAAGAGAAAGACAAATACCGTATGCTAAGACATATATATGGAATCTAAAAAAAAAAAAAAAAAAAAGATTATGAAGAACCTAGGGGCAGGACAGGAATAAAGACACAGATGTAGAGAATGGACTTGAGGATGCAGGGAGGGGGAAGGGTAAGCTGGGACAAAGTGAGAGAGTGGCATGGACTTATATATACTACCAAATGTAAAATAGATAGCTAGTGGGAAGCAACCACATAGCACAGGAAGATCAGCTCGGTGCTTTGTGACCACCTAGACGGGTGGGATAGGGAGGGTGGGAGGGAGACGCAAGAGGGAGGAGATATGGGAATATATGTATACGTATAGCTGATTCGCTTTGTTATAAAGCAGAAACTAACACACTATTGTAAAGCATTTATACTCCAATAAAGAAGTTTAAAAAGAAAAAGAAAAAAAATTGTAAGGAGCAACTTGACTCAGAATCAGTCAGTGGTTATTGATTGAACACTGAACACTGGTTCATTAGAGAGGGGATTGGCTGTGGAAAGGGAGTCTGGAGATGTATAAAGAATGGGTTCGTCTGTCAGGAAGCTTACACTGAAGTTGGGGAGATAATTTTGTATAAAAATAATTACCGTAGAATTCTTAGAGCTTGAAGACCCATTCAAACCTTGGAAATTAGTTGAATCAAAAATCCTAGGAGCTTGATGATTTGCCTGACATATTTGTCCACGGGCCTGAGACAAGGTTAGCTGCATCTCCTATGCCGGTAGTGGCATGGTTTCATGTCTGGGATTCTAAGCAAAGCACAGGTACACTGTTCTATTTGCTATTAGGGTTGAAACATGCCTAACAGTGGTTGGAGAACCAGGAAGTCAGGAACAGGTAGCAGGACTTAGGTACAGGATAGAAGTAGCAACAGATACAGACCAGGCCAGACAGACAGAGTCAGACATCAGGACACTACCTTGAGATCTACTAATTATGAGTCAAGTAGGCATAAGAGTCAAAACCAACTCTTCAGTGACTAATTAAGAGCAGACAGGAAGGAAAGAGGCAGTGTCTGGCTCAGCCCAACTTCCTTTAAGAATTTGCCCTCTCACTGATGGAATATTCTAAGTATTATATGAATGGGCTGCCGGGACACAGCCCACTTTTAAATTATTCAGTCTAGATTTTGTCCCATTTCTCCTGCTTTGTGATTCCTCTTTTCATTCTTAAGTTACCTTTTTCTTGCCCTCAGGAGTCTTGGCCACCACTTTGGCTCTAGCAGGTTATAGCTCTGCCTCTCTTTCTTGGCAGTGATTTTCCTCCCTGATTCCACAGGGGCCCAGGGCCCATCCCTGCTGATATTGTTTTCACCTGGCTCACATTGGCCTTGCTGACAGACCTGGGATAGCTGGGACACTCTGCCTTTGCTTTGGAAAAGCACATGTTGACCCTGTCGTACTTAAACGTGGCCTGTGTAGTGCTGATGATGGAGTCTGCTACCCTGGAGGTTGACTGTGGTACACTGCTCCCGCCAGCTGAGAAGCCAAAAATGGAATGCATCTATGGGCCCTTTCTTTTCAACACTTACAACTCAGCCACTTTGCACTTGTGCTCCTGGCATCCTCTGAAGCAAGGCCTGATAGCTTCTGCTTTGGTCAGCTTCTTAATAGAAGTATCCATGGAAGAAAGTGGTCCACCTTCTTTACCCATTCATAGCACCACACTCTTCATAACTGATGTCCTGATGTCTTCATAGCCTTATCTGTCCAAATATAAGACACACTTTTATCTCCCAGTCATTCCTCAGAAAAGAGGGAATTGCCTTTATTTGAGTTTTTGAGTTACCCTCAGATTATCAGGCATTATTCTGAATGTAAAATACAAAGTATTGTTTGGAGAAGACATGTTGGCCTAAAATTACCCCAGTCAGTGTTAGTTTGGAATATTTTCCCTGTGTAAGGTTGACAAGAAAGAAATAAAAATAATTTAACAGAGATTTAGTAATTATTTTTTTAAATAAATTTATTTATTTATTTATGGCTGCATTGGGTCTTTGTTGCTGTGCGTGGGCTTTTTCTAGTTGCGGCGAGCGGGGGCTACTCTTTGTTGTGGTGCACAGGCTTCTCTTGTTGCGGAGCATGGGCTCTAGGTGCATGGGCTTCAGTAGTTGTGGCATGGGGGCGCAGTAGTTGTGGCTCACGGGCTTAGTTGCTCCGTGGCATGCGGGATCTTCCCGGACCAGGGCTCAAACCCATCTCCCCTGCATTGGCAGGCAGATTCTTAACCACTGTGCAACCAAGGAAGTCCCAGTAGTTATTTCTGATAGCATAAACTTCAAGTGTTGGTTGTCTTAATAAACAAAGAGAAAGAGCAGTAAAAAAAAAAAAAGCAATACCATAGGTTGTGCTGTTATAGCAATTACAAATGCATATTTATAGGACACATGAAAAAACAGCTGTTCTAATGTTATATGAATGGCTTTGGACAAAAGCTCAGTGGCTACATTATATCAATATTTGATTCCAGAAGTCCTGTATCTCAAACCCTTTAGAGGGGAATAAAGGTTATGTACTACTGTGTAAAAGAGGCATCTTGCACAAAGCCTCTGTTGGCAGACTCAGGTCTGAATGCTGCCCCTAATCTGTACCTCATCCCATCCTTCACAATTGCCCTGACCACTGGATTTTATTTTATTTTTTTACCCTCCCATTATGCTGTTTATGTCCCTCTTTAGATGTAATGCACATGTTTGATTTCCTGGCTGCACTGCTGAATTCTCTGCTGCAGCACTGCCTCCTTATCCACAGGGCATCTCTGAACTACCTTGGTAACTCCACTTCTAGACTGATTCAGTCTGTTCTGCTGGGATCCTTTGAGTCTGGAGCCTGAGAGGGAGCCAAGCAGGTTTTACTAGAGGTGGGGTTACCTTGAGGCTAATGAAGCTTAAGTTCAGGGTTCCACACTGTCATGGGCTCCTAAGAGATGCTGGGAGTTGTAGAGTGTTCTCAGTGGAGAGAAGAAGCTGGTTGCAGTCAGGAAGCATTTCTATGTAAGCATTTCTGTTGTTCAAGAGACCTCAGAGAAAGGGACTTGAATCTCTAAGGCTCCAGCATTTTATGATGATTTCTTGTACATTCTAAATAAATATTTACTTTTGTACCAAATTTTGCATTCCTAACTGCATTCTAATTCTTAGAGAAGACCACCCAAATTGTATATGGTTCAGGCCACACAAAATCTGGATCGGTCGCTTGGTTTTACTAAATGAGATACCTGGGTGTTTTGCTAGTACTTATTTCTCTATATTTAGTAATAAATAATTTATATGCATAAACAAACACTGAGAAGAATCTAGAGAATCCCTAAATCATTCTATAATCAATGCTTTGGTGATTATTTTGTAAGAGAACTGGAACTTCCTGGCAGCCAGTATATTTCAATATTAATATTAGTGAATGCTCTAAAACTGGAACTCAGATACTGACTTCAGTTCTGTTCAAGTCTGCAAGCCTTTGTGAAATGCCTACTATGTGAGATGAAGGTGTTGGTCCAGGTGTTTTTTTTTTTCCCCCAGAAAGTTTGAATTCAGTTTGAGTCATTTGAAATTAATTGTCTTAACAGCGATATATTTTTAGTTCCTTGGAACCATAATAGCAGTTCTCTTTAAAGAAATAAGAAATTGGAGCCAATGTGATAAATATGATTAAATGCCAAAGAACAACAATGATAAATTGTTGGCACCAGTCATTTGATGTCCTCTGAAACAAAGAGACTTGTCAGTCTGCCAGTGCTAGGAATTTCAGTGCAGAGGATATAAAATGAAAAGTATCCTTTGTCTTTTTTGTAAATAGTTTCATAGATGATGGTCATGGGTAACTTAGGGGTAACTATTTTTCAAACCAAGAAACCCTATATTGAAAACGAACTACTTCATGTTCATCATTTCATCATTCTCTTAAAATGTGTCATTAACTCAGTGTCAAGCACTTATGTTTGAGAAATATTATAGAATTCCTAAAAGACATGTCAGTATATCATGACATATACTGATAAATGTGTTGAAGAAGGACACATTCAGAGAAGGAAAGAGACTGATGGTTGGGGGAAGTGCTATTTTAGAAAGGCTGTACTGCCTTCCTAGCTATCCCTTGAATGCGCCAAGCATATCCGCATCTCAGGTCCTTTGCACTTGCTACTGCTTCTGCCTGGAATGCTTTCTGAGAATTGCATCAGTTATTTTTCTCACTTCACTCCAGGCTCTGACCACCCTGTCAAAAGTAGCATCTTCTACCACTCTATTCCTTTTCCCTCTTCTTCATGTGTTCCTCACCATCGGACCATGGGAACTGAAGAGACTCAAAGAAATTCTTTGATAAATCCTTAGCTGTCTGAACTCTTACTACTTGCCCTCTGAAATTCAGGAATTGAAGATTTTAAAACTATCTCTCTCTTTTTTTTCTAATTTTATTTCTTGGCCATGCTGTGTGGCATGTGAGATCTTAGTTCCCCCACCAGGGATCACACCTGTGCCCCCTGCACTGGAAGCACGGAGTCTTAACCACTGGACCACCAGGGAAGTCCCTAAAACTGTCTCTTGCTATTTGATCTGGATATATCCAAATCAGGAACCAAGTAATTTTGTGTAGTAAGGGGTACTTGTTTTCTTTGTAGCACTTGTCTTTGATTTGCTTGTCTTTCTGCCTGTTTATCTACCTGTCTTCGTCACTAAAACATTAGTTGCCTGGTGGCTGGGACTTTGTTTTTTTCACTGCTGTATCTTCATCACCTGGAACAGTGCCTGGCATCAATTCTCAGTAAATATGTGTTGAATAAATGTGCTAATACATGAATGAATCCATCTGACCCAATATCATCTAAATTTTAAAAATATGTGATTATATGGAAAAGGCTTATTTCACATTATTAAGTTTTAAGAAACAGGATATGGGATTATATACACAGTATGATTTACATTTAAAAATTTTTGAATCTTTGCATGTGTTTATTTATTTATTCATTTCTTGAAAGAAAACTTATTGAGCATCTCCTATGTATCCATTCTTTGTTACGTATTCTGTCATCTACAGTTTCATGAGGAGACAGATACTGAAATAACAGTAAATGAATGCCATCTTTCCCCCTGCACTGCTCTTCAGCTATGTTGATCTTTCGGTTTCTCTAACTTCTTTGCACAGGTTATATCATTATGTGCTTAATATCTGTCTCCCTCTGTATTGTAAATTCTGTGAGGCTAGGGACCGTGATACCATTTAATTATCAATACCTAGCTCAATGCCTAATATATAGTAGGTACTCAATAAACATTTGTTGGGTGAATGAATGAATGAATGAATGAACAAACAATTAGAAGAATTGTTCCTACATAGTAGGAACACCATATCTAATCTTTAATGGAAGTTATGGGAAGTAAATTTCAAGCTACGATCTAAAGAATGAGGAGGAATTAGCAAGTGAAGAAGATCAGGCAGAGGTTCTGAAGCTAAAACTTAGATTTTATCCTAAAAGCAATAGAAGAGTTTTAAGCAAAAAAGTGGCACTATCAAACCAATTTTCACTGGTGTTAGGAACACACTGTATGGGCAGTGCTAGACCAGAGAGATTGGTTGGGAGACTTTAGTGATAGATGCCTGTGGCCTATGTTTGGTTCTCGGCCATGCAGAAAGAGAGACATGGATACATTTGAGAGATTTTTAGAAGGCATAATCAGTAACTGGGGATAGCAAGGGAAAGGGAACAGTTAAGTATTATCCCAAGCCTTTGCCTTAGGTAACTAAGGGGATCCTAGGGCCTTTCACTGAAACTGGGGACTCAGAAGGAAGAACCACTTGAGGAGAAAACAGCCTGAGGTACCCTTGAGCCCTATCTAATTGAGGCTGAGCATTAAGGGCTTGGTTAAACAGCTGAATTTTCTAGATATAGATACTTAGAAAAGTGCCTGAAAAGAAATAATCAAAATGTTAATTTGGAACTCTAGGTATATTTCTAAAATTCTCTTATTAAGTTTTGGTTTTCATTATTAGTGTGTTTTATGAAGGAAAAATAATAAACTTTAAACAATTATATTAAGATCTGCTATAGGAAACACTGTACTAAAAACCACAAAGGACAAAAAGCTAAGACCTCCTTAGGTAAAATACGGGCTATTTTCAGTGAAAATAAATGAGTGGTCCTGAATAGAAGTCCATTGTGCAAGGGGTTCGCCATTATGGTATGTGTGTGTTTTGTGGTGTCATTTGAAAATTTAACCTTATTGGTCAGAAAAGTTCTGCTAGAGGCAAAGATTGTTTCTTCTTCATCCATTTATCAGCCCTCAGCACAGACCCTGGCATTTACTAATGGTTCAAGTGAAAGCTATTATTTTAGCTTTGTTATTAATTCATTTATTTTTGTTTATATCACTATTCACCACATTTGTTTATACAGTGATGTTATTTGTGTCATCTTGGTTTTTAGGTAGATTGGGGTCAACTGGACTATTTAGTTGTTGACATGCCACCAGGAACTGGAGATGTGCAGTTATCAGTCTCACAGAATATTCCTATTTCAGGTAACTCTTTTTTTTTTTTTTTTGTAGTAAAATTGTTTCACAATGTTGTGTTAGTTTCTGCTGTACAATGAAATGAATCAGCTATATGCACACCCATATCCCCTCCCTATTGGAACTCCCACCCCCCCATCCCACCCATCTAGGTCATCACAGACCACCAAACTGAGCTCCCTGTGCTATATAAGGTTTCCACTAGCTATCTATTTTACACATGGTAGTGTATTTATGTCAATACTAATCTCCCAGTTCGTCCCACCCTCCCCTTACCCCCGTGTCCACATGTCCGTTCTCTACGTCTGCATCTCTATTCCTGCCCTACAAATAGATTCATCTGTACCATTTTTCTAGATTCCATGTATATGCATTCATATATGATATTTGTTTTTCTCTTTCTGGTTTACTTCACTCTGTATGACAGACTCTAGGTCCATCCACATCTCTACAAAAGATCCAATTTCATTCCTTTTTATGGCTGAGTAATATTCCATTGTATATATGTGCCACATCTTCCTTATCCATTCATCTGTCAATGGACACTTAGGTTGCTTCCATGTCCTGGCTATTGTAAATAGTGCTGCAGTGAACATTGTGGTACATGACTCTTTTTGATGTGGTTTTCTCAGGGTATATGCCCAGCAGGGGATTGCTGGGTCATATGGTAGTTCTATTTTTAGTTTTTTAAGAAACCTTCATATTGTTCTCCCTAGTGGCTGGATCAATTTACATTCCCACCAGCAGTGCAAGAGGGTTCCCTTTTCTCCACACCCTCTCCAGCATTTATTGTTTGTAGATTTTTTGATCATGGCCGTTCTGACTGGTGTGAGGTGATACCTCATTGTAGTTTTGATTTGCATTTGTCTAATAAATAGTGATGTTGAGCATCTTATTGGTGAAATTTAGGTCTTTGGCCCATTTTTTAACTGAGGTGTTTGTTTTTTTGATATTGAGCTCCATGAGCTGTTATATACTTTGGAGAGTAATCCTTTGTCCACTGATTCATTTGCAAATATTTTCTCCCAAACTGAGTGTTGTCTTTTCATCTTGTTTATGGATTCCTTTGCTGAGCAAAAGCTTTTAAGTTTCCTTAGGTCCCATATGTTTATTTTTGTTTTTATTTTCATTACTCTAGGAGGTGGGTAAAAAAGATCTTCCTGTAGTTTATGTCCAAGAGTGTTTTTCCTATGTTTTCCTCTAAGAGCTTTTTTTTTTTAACAACTTTATTGGAGTGTAATTGCTTTACAATGGTGTGTTAGTTTCTGCTTTATACCAAAGCGAATCAGCTATACATATACATATATCCCCACATCTCCTTCCTTTTGTGTCTCCCTCCTACCCTCCGTATCCCACCCCCTCTAGGTGGTCATAAAGCACTGAGCTCATTACCCTGTGCTATGCGGCTGCTTCCCACTAGCTATCCATTTTACTTGTGGTACTGTATATATGTCCATGCCACTCTCTCACTTCGTCCCAGCTTGCCCTTCCCGCTCCCCGTGTCCTCAAGTCCATTCTCTACGTCTGCATCTTTATTCCTGTCCTGCCCCTAGGTTCTTCAGAACCATTTTTTTTTTAGATTCCATATATATGTCTTAGCATACAGTATTTGTTTTTCTCTTTCTGACTTCACTCTGTATGACAGACTCTAGGTCCATCCACCTCACTACAAATAACTCAATTTCATTTCCTTTTATGGCTGAGTAATATTCCATTGTATATATGTGCCACATCTTCTTTATCCATTCATCTGTTGGCGGACACTTAGGTTCCTTCCATGTCCTGGCTCTTGTAAATAGAGCTTCAGTGAACATTGTGGTACATGGCTCTTTTTGAATTATAGTTTTCTCAGGGTATATGCCCAGTAGTGGGATTGCTGGGTCGTAGGGTAGTTCTATTTTTACTTTTTTAAGGAACCTCCATACTTTTCTCCATAGTGGCTCTGTCAATTTACATTCCCACCAACAGTGCAGTGTAAGAGGGTTCCCTTTTCTCCACACCCTCTCCAGCATTTATTTGTAGATTTTTTGATGATGGCCATTCTGACTGGTGTGAGGTGATACCTCATTGTAGTTTTGATTTGCATTTCTCTAATGATTAGTGATGTTGAGCATCCTTTCATGTGTTTTTTGGCAATCTGTATATCTTCTCTGGTGAAATGTCTGTTTAGGTCTTCTGCGCATTTTTCAATTGGGATGTTTGTTTTTTTGATACTGAGCTGCATGAGCTGCTTGTATATTTTGGAGATAATCCTTTGTCAGTTGCTTCATTAGCAAATATTTTTTCCCATTCCAGGGGTTGTCTTTTCATCTTATTTATGGTTTCCTTTGCTGTGCAAAAGCTTTTAAGTTTCATTAGGTCCCATTTGTTTATTTTTGTTTTTATTTCCATTTCTCTAGGAGGTGGTTCAAAAAGGATCTTGCAGTGATATATTTCATAGAGTGTTCTGCCTGTGTTTTCCTCCAAGAGTTTTATAGTGTCCAGTCTTATATTTGGGTATTTAATCCATTTTGAGTTTATTTTTGTGTATGGTGTTAGGGAGTGTTCTAATTTTATTCTTTTTCATGTAGCTGTCCAGTTTTCCCAGCACCACTTATTGAAGAGGCTGTCTTTTCTCCATTGTATGTTCTTGCCTCCTTTGTCATAAATTAGGTGACCATATGTGCGTGTGTTGATCTCCAAGCTTTCTATCCTGTTCCATTGATCTATATTTCTGTTTTTCTGCCAGTACCATACTATTTTGATTACTGTGGCTTTGTAGTATAATTTGAAGTTGGGGAGCCTAATTCCTCCAGCTCTGTTTATCTTTCTCAAGATTGCTTTGGCTCTTCGGGGTCTTTTGGGTTTCCATACAAATTGTAAAATTTTTTGTTCTAATTCTGTGAAGAATGCCATTGTTTGTTTGATAGGGATTGCACTGAATCTGTACATTGCTTTGGGTAGTATAGTCATTTTCACAATATTGATTCTTCGAATCCAAGAACATGGTATATTTCTCAGTGTGTTTATGTCATCTTTGATTTCTTTCATAAGTGTTTTATAGTTTTCTGATTACAAGTCTTTCACCTCCTTAGGTAGGTTTATTCCTAGGTATTTTATTCTTTTTGTTGCAGTGGTAAATGGAAGCGTTTCCTTAATTTTTCTTTCTGATTTTTCATCATTAATGTATAGGAATGCCAGATTTCTATGCATTAATTTTGTATCCTGCAACCTTACGAAATTCAATGATTAGTTCTAGTAGTTTTCTAGTGGCATCTTTAGGATTATCTGTGTATAGTATCATGTCATCTGCCAACAGTGATAGTTTTACTTCTTCTTTTCCAATTTGTATTCCTTTTATTTCTTTTTCTTCTCTGATTGCCGTGGCTAGGACTTCCAAAACTGTGTTGAATAAGAGTGGTGAGAATGGACATCCTTGTCTTGTTCCTATCTTAGTGGAAATGCTTTCAGTTTTTCACCATTTAGTATGATGTTTGCTGTGTGTTTGTCATATATGGCTTTTATTATTTTTAGGTATGTTCCCTCTGTGCCCATTTTCTGGAGATTTTTTATCATAAACCGGTGTTGAATTTTGTCAAATGGTTTTTCTGCATCTATTGAGATGATCATATGGTTTTTATTCCTTAATTTGTTAATATGGTATATCACGCTGATTGATTTGCATATACTGAAGAATCCTTGCATTCCTGGGATAAATCCACTTGATCATGCTGTGTGATCATTCTTATGTGTTGCTGGATTCTGTTTGGTAGTATTGAGGATTTTTGCTTCTATGTTCGTCAGTGATATTGGTCTGTAACTTTCTTTTTTTGTGATATCTTTGTCTGGTTTTAGTATCAGGGTGATGGTGGCTTCATAGAATGAATTTGGGGGTATTACTCCCTCTGCAGTTTTTTGGAAGAGTTTGAGAAGGATGGGTGTTAGCTCTTCTCTAAATGTTTGATAGAATTAGCTTGTGAAGCCATCTGGTCCTGGACCTTTGTTTGTTGGAAGATTTTTAATTACGGTTTCAATTTCATTACTTTGATAAGTCTGTTTATATTTTCTAATTCTTCTTGGCTCAGTCTTGGAAAATTGTATCTTTCCAAGAATTTGTCCCTTTCTTTGTGGTTGTTCATTTTATTGGCATATAGTTGTTTGTAGTAGTCTCTTATAATCTTTTGTATTTCTGCAGTGTCTGTTATGAATTCTTTTTCATTTCTAATTTTATTGATTTGCATCCTCTCCCTTTTTTTCTTGTTGAGTCTGGCTAAATGTTTATCAATTTTGTTTATCTTCTCAAAGAACCAGCTTTTAGTTTTATTGATCTATTCTATTGTTTCTTCATTTCTGTTTTATTTATTTCTGCTCTGATCTTTATGATTTCTTTCCTTCTACTGACTTTGGGTTTTCTTTGTTCCTATTTCTCTAGTTGCTTTAGGTGTAAGGTTAGATTGTTTATTTGACATGTTTCTTGTTTGTTGAAGTGAGAATGAATTGCTATAAACTTCCCTCATTGAACTGCTTTTGCTGCGTCCCATACGTTTTGGGTTGTCATGGTCGTTCATTTCTTTTTTTTTTTTTTTTTTTGCGGTACGCGGGCCTCTCACTGTTGTGGCCTCTCCCGTTGCGGAGCGCAGGCTCAGCGGCTATGGCTCACGGGCCCAGCTGCTCCGCGGCATGTAGGATCTTCCCAGACCGGGACACGAACCCGTGTCCCCTGCATCGGCAGGCGGACTCTCAACCACTGCACCACCAGGGAATTCCCCATTTCTATGTAATTTTTTATTTATTTGATTTCTTCAGTGATCTCTTGGTTATTTAGTAGCACACTGTTTAGTCTCCATGTATTTGTGTTTTTTACAGTTTTTTTTCTGTAATTAATTACCAGTCTCATAGCATTGTGTTCAGAAAAGATGCTTGATTCAATTTCAATTTTCTTAAATTTTCCAAGGCTTGATTTGTGAGCCCAGATTTGATCTATCCTGTAGAGTGTTCTGTGTGCACTTGAGAAGAAGTATATTCGGCCACTTTTGGGTGGACAGTCCTATAAATAACAGTTAAGTCCATCTTATTTAATGTATCATTTAAAGCTTGTTTCCTTATTTATTTTCATTTTGGATGATCTGTCCATTGGTAAAAGTGGGGTGTTAAAGTCCCCTACTATGATTCTGTTACTGTCGATTTCCCCTTTTATGGCTATTAGCATTTGCCTTATGTATTGAGGTGCTCCTATGTTGGGCACATATATATTTATAATTGTTATATATTCTTCTTGGATTTATCCCTTGATCATTATGTATTGTCCTTCCTTATCTCTTGTAACAGTCTTTATTTTAAAGTCTATTTTATCTGATAAGAGTATTGCTACTCCAGCTTTCTTTTGATTTCCATTTGCAAGGAATATCTTTTTCCATCCCTTCATTTTAAGTCTGTATGTGTCCCTAGGTCTGAAGTGGGTCTCTTGTTGACAGCACATATACAGGTCTTGTTTTTGTATCCATTCAGCCAGCCTGTGTCTTTTGTTTGGAGCAGTTAATCCGTTTACATTCAAGGTTATTATCAATATGTGTGTTTTTATTACCATTTTTTAAATTGTTTTGGGTTTGTTTTCATGGGTCTTTTTCTTCTCTTGTGTTTCCCCGCCTAGAGAAGTTCCTTTAGCATTTGTTGTTAACCTGGTTTGGTGGTGTTTAATTCTCTTAGCTTTTGCTTGTCTGTAAAGCTTTTGATTTCTCTGTGAATCTGAATGAGATCCTTGGTTGATAGAGTAATCTCGGTTGTAGGGTTTTCTCTTTCATCACTTTAAGTACATGCTGCCACTCCCTTCTGGCCTGCAGAGTTTCTGCTGAAGAATCAGCTGATAACATCATGAGGATTTCTTTGTATGTTGTTTTTGCTTTTCCGTTGCTGCTTTTTTCTTTGAATTTAATTTTTGTTAGTTTGATTAATGTGTGTCTTGTTGTGTTCCTCCTAGGGTTTATCCTGTATGGGACTCTCTGCACTTCCTGGACTTGGGTGACTATTTCCTTTCCCATATTAGGGAAGTTTTCAACTATAATCTCTGCAAATATTTTCTCAGACCCTTTCTTTTTCTCTTCTTCTTTTGGAACCCCTATAATTTGAATGTTGGTGTGTTTAGTGTTTGCCCAGAGGTCTCTGAGATTGTCTTCAATTCTTTTCATTCTTTTCCCTTTATTCTGCTCCTTGGCAGTTATTTCCCCTGTTGTCTTCCAGCTCACTTATTCATTCTTCTGCCTCAGCTATTCTGTTATTAATTCCTTCTAGTGTATTTTTTATTTCAGTTATTTTGTTGTTCATCGCTGTTTGTTTGTTCTTTAGTTTTTCTAGATCTTTGATAAACATTTCGTGTATTTTCTCCATCCATGCCACCATTCTGTTTACGAGATTCTGGATCATCTTTACTATCATTACTCTGAATTATTTTTCAGATACGTCACCTATTTCCTCTTCATTTATTTGGTCCTGTAGGTTTTTACCGTGCTCCTTCATCTGTGACATATTTTTTTGTCACCCTCCCCCTCACTTCTTTTTGATGGGTGGGATAGTGTTCCGGTCTTACTGATTGTTTGGCCTGAGGCTTCCAGCAGTGGAATTTGTAGGCTGTTGGTTAGAGCTGGGTCTTGGTGCTGAGATGAGGACCTCTGGAAGACCTCACTCGAATTAATATTCCCTGGGATCTGAGATTGTCTGTTAATCCAGTGGTTTGGGCTCAGAGCTCCTACCGCAGGAGCTGTGGCCCAACCCTGGGCTCACAAACCAAGATCCCGCAAGCTGTGCAGGGCGGAAAAAAAGAAAAGGAGCAGAACAGTAACAAAGAGTAAAACATAAGATTAGAAAACTAACAGATATGTTAGAAAGAATAAAAAATAAAAATATAGTTGAAACAACAAGCAGAAGGTAAAAACAGAACCACAATAGTAAAAAAAGAGGGGAGAAAAAAAAAAGCCAGAAAAGACCTTGGCTGTGAAGGGCGGGGCTTAGGCAGGGGGTGGGGTTTAGGTAGTATGCGGAGCCTATGCTTAGGACCCATGGGGCTGGAAAAGACCCTGGGGGTGGGGTAAGGGGTGGGGCTTAGGCTCAATGCAGCAGGAGGGGCCCAGGAGTGCCTCTGGCCTTGGAGGTTGGAGGACCAGGTCCAGGACCCCAGCAGGTTCACTAGGCCCCAGTGGGCGAGGGAAACTCCAGGCGCGTTCCCCCCGATCCTCCGATCCCGAAGGACCCCTTCCCATTGGCGTTTCTTCTTCTCCACATGTTCCCCCATGCCTCTTAGAGCCACGTGGCCAGAGGAGGCCCCGGGAGGCAGAGGACCAGACCTGGACCCCCACAGCTGGAGGGGCCCTTACAGAATGAAGGACCAGGCCCAGGAGCCCAGCAGGCTTCCAGGGGCCTGAGTGGGCAGGGGAAACGCTAGACGCACTCCCCCCTAATCCTACAAGCTCCCCAGGTTCCCCAGGGGGTCCCGTGTGGGAACCCCTCCCCACTCCCAGCCACCCCTCAGGGGCGTGGGTCCTGTCTGGCCTTCACTTCTCCTCTTCCTTCACTCCCCCCACGTCCTACCTGGTCACTCAGTGGTTCCTCCCCATCTCCTTGGGCATCAAGGTCCCCACCAGCGTCCACAGGTGCCCTAGTTGTGGGGAGATGTGAGCTCCACATCTTCCCGTGCCGCCATCTTGACTCTGCCCCACTATTTCAGGTAACTCTTAAAGTTTAAATTAATTTATGCTATCTTTGATGTTTTGTTATTGCCATACAAAAAAACACACTCCATGACAGGCAAACATTTTTATCTCTTAAAAAACATTAAATTTTTTAAATTAAAAAACATATAAATTTACCTTTAGAGATCTGATTCATGAACTAAATTTTTCAAAGTATTTCCAGAATAAACATGTTTACAAAACATAGACACTTTGAAAAGGTGGTGATGTATGTCTGTGTTCTAGGAAAGAAGTAGTGCTTAAGTATTGTTTAGGTAAAACATGGCTATTTAGTGCATAGCTCTCCAGCACTTATAGCATAGTGCTTGATATGTGGCAGGCACTCAGTAATAATTTATTGAGTAAATGCTGAATAAGAATATATATTGGGAAAATTTGGCTTTTTGATAAATACAACCATGGGAAAATTTGATATCCTGCTAATTAGTTAATGTTAAAGTTGAGAGCTGTAAACATTAGTTTACATCAAATGCACAATACTTCAGTATGGTAGTGGATATGTTTTTTATGCTATGGATTTTAATGTTACTATTAGCTTTTATGTTGAATCTGTTTCTAAGGATTTTCCTAGATCCCAATGGAGAAATAGTTGTAAATCTCTTTTATATACATATGAGGACTTTGGGGAAAAGAATGGAAGTTTTAAATGTCTTTTTAAATCAGTTATTTATTGGTAATAAATAACCAAGAGATATCACTGACAATTATCAGAAGGTTTAGAAATTAAATATTTGATAATATATACACATTGTTTGGAAATATTGTCACTAATACTTACGTGTATTTTTGATGTTTTAGATAGATTTATAACCTTTCTGAAGTCTGAGGCTTTTTCTTTGTTGAGGCAAATTGTAAAGTGTGAAATGGGGGTAAAGTGAAGTAACATAGGAAAATAATTCATCCTTTTTGTATTAAGTGTTCTATATAGTCTGCTTCTTTTTTTTAAGTAGTTTTGGGACTTTTGTATTTTTAAATATTAAGAATGGTCACTAAGGTGGCTGGCAGCAAAGACCCTGAGAGGGTGGCCTCCCCAGGGCCTCACCTGGCGCTCTTGTAGCCCAGGAGAAGGAGGAAGGAGAAAGGAGGCTCATGGATGTGGCAGCCCCTGCCCACGGTGGGGAGAGATACTTGAGACTACTGGTGGTGGCCGCGTGCAGCCCCTGGTGGCTGCTGACTTTGCTGCTAGAGTGCACCTGCTGGCCGGTGGGTCCTGAAGTCCAGGACACCTGGCGGCTACTGGACTGCCACACACTCTTCTTGTTCTTCCTGGTGGTGATGCAGGCAGGCTGCTCAAAGCCACCAAAAACCAGGTGCATGAGCAACGGCAGCTCGTCAAAGATGTTCTGCAAATTCTCCCCAGCAGGCAGGTACAGGTAGTTCTTGGAATACTGGGCTGAGGAGATCATGCCCAGTCTTAACTCCTCTGAGTGTCTCTTGAACTTGAACTTGCCGAAGCGGGTGTTGTTGATTCGCAGGAAGTTCTTCTTGGACTGAACAAGCTGCAGGTTCTGCTCCTGGAAGTTCTCTGGATCAGCCGTGTGGCTGACAAGGTCTTGGTGCTCTGGGCAGGTGTCAGGCCTGAGCCTCGGAGGTGCGAAACCTGAGTGCAGGACATTGGACCAGCAGAGACCTCCTGGCCCCAGATAACATCACTCGGTGAGAGACTCTCCCAGAGATCTCCATCTCAACACTAAAACCCAGCTCCACTCAACGACCAGCAGGCTCCAGTGCTGTACGCCCCATGCCAAACAACTAGCAAGACAGGAACACAACCCCACCCATTAGCAGAGTCTGCCTAAAATCTTAACGAGTTCACAGACACCACAAAACACACCACCAGACATGGCCCTTCCCACCAGAAATACAAGATCCAGCCCCATTCACCAGAACACAGGCACCAGTCCCCTCCACCAGGAAGCCTACACAAGCCACTGAACCAACCTTACCCACTGGGGCAGGCACCAAAAACAATGGGAACTACAAACCTGCAGTCTGCGAAAAGGAGACCCCAAACACAGTAAGTTAAGCAAAATGAGAAGGCAGAGAATTACACAGCAGTTGAAGGAACAAGGTAAAAACACACATAACCAAACAAATGAAGAGGAAATAGGCAGTGTACCTGAAAAAGAATTCAGAGGAATGATAGTAAAAAGATGGTCCAAAATCTTGGAAATAGAATGGAGGAAGTAAAAGAAATATTTAACAAGGGCCTAGAAGAACTAAAGAGCAAACAAACAATGGTGAACAACACAATAAATGAAACTAAAAATTCTTTAGAAGGAATCAATAGCAGTATAACTGAGGCAGAAAAACGGAGAAGTGACCTGGAAGATAAAATAGTGGAAATAACGACCGCAGAGCAGAATAAAGAAAAAAGAATGAAAAGAATTGAGGACAGTCTCAGAGACCACTGGGACAACATTAAACGCACCAACATTAGAATAATAGGGGTCCCAGAAGAAGAAGAGAAAAAGAAAGGATCTGAGAAAATATTTGAATAGATTATAGTTGAAAACTTCCCTAATATGGGAAAGGAAACAGTCAAGTCCAGGAAGCAGAGAGTCCCATACAGGATAAATCCAAGGAGAAACACGCAAAGACACAAACTATCAAAAATTAAATACAAAGAAAAAATATTAAAAGCAGCAAGGGAAAAGAACAAATAACATACAATGGAATCCCTATAAGGTTAACAGCTGATCTTTCAGCAAAAACTCTGCAAGGTAGAAGGGAGTGGCAGGACATATTTAAAATGATGAAATGGAAGAACCTACAACCAAGATTACTCTACCCAGCAAGGATCTCATTCAGATTCAACGGAGAAATTAAAACCTTTACAGACAAGCAAAAGCTAACAGAATTTAGTACTACCAAACCAGCTGTACAACAAATGCTAAAGAAATTTCTCTAGGCAGGAAACACAAGAGAAGAAAAAGGCCTACAATAACAAACCCAAAACAAGAAAATGGGAATAGGAACATACATATTGATAATTACCTTAAATGTAAATGGATTAAATGCTCCCACCAAAAGACATAGACTGGCTGAATGGATACAAAAAAAAGACCTGTATATATGCTGTATACAAGAAATACACTTCAGATCAAGGGACACATCCAGACTGAAAGTGAGGGGATGGAAAAGAGATTCCATACAAATGGAAATCAAAAGAAAGCTGGGGTAGCAATTCTCATATCAGACAAAATAGACGTTAAAATAAAGACTAGTACAAGAGACAAAGGAGGACACTACATAATGATCAAGGGATCAATACAAGAAGAAGATATAACAATTGTAAATATTTATGCACCAAAGGTAGGAGCACCTCAATACATAAGGTAAATGGTAATAGCCATAAAAGGGGAAATCAACAGTAAGACAATCATAGTAGGGGACTTTAACACCCCACTTTCACCAATGGACAGATCAACTGAAATGAAAATAAATGAGAAAACACAAGCTTTAAGTGGTACATTAAACAAAATGGACTTAATTGATATTTACAGGACTTTCCATCCAAAAACAACAGAATACACTTTCTTCTCAAGTGCTCTTGGAACATTCTCCAGAATAGATCATATCTTGGGTCACAAATAAGCCTTTGTTTAAGAAAATTGAATTCGTATCAAGTATCTTTTCCGACCACAATGCTATGAAACTAGATGTCAATTACAGGAAAATAGTGTAAAAAGTACAAACACATGGAGGCTAAACAATACACTACTAAATAAACAAGAGATCACTGAAGAAATCAAAAAGGAAATTAAAAAATACTTAGAAACAAGTAACAATGAACATATGACGACCCAAAACCTATGGGATGCAGTAAAAGCAGTTATAAGAGGGAAGATTATAGCAATACAATCCTACCTCAAGAACCAAGAAAAATCTCAAATAAACAACCTAACCTTACACCTAAAGCAATTAGAGAAAGAACCAAAAAACTCCACAGTTAGCAGAAGGAAAGAAACCATAAATATCAGATGAGAAATAAGTGAAAAAGAAGTGAAAAAAATGATAGCAAAGATCAATAAAACTATAGCTGGTTTTTTGAGAAGATAAACAAAATTGATAAACCATCAGCAAGATTCATCAAGAAAAAAGGGAGAAGACTTAAATCAACAGAATTAGAAATGAAAAAGGAGAAGTAACAACTGACACTGCAGAAATACAAAGGATCATGAGATGTTACTACAAGCAACTATATGCCAATAAAATGACAACCTGTTAGAAATGGACAAATTCTTAGAAAAGCACAACCTTCCGAGACTGAACCAGGAAGAAATAGAAAATATAAACAGACCAATCACAAGCATGACATTGAGACTGTGATTAAAAATCTTCCAACAAACAAAAGTCCAGGACCAGATGGCTTCACAGGCAAATACTATCAAATATTTAGAGAAGAGCTAATACCTATCCTTCTCAAACTCTTCAACAATATAGCAGAGGGAGGAACACTCCCAATCTCATTCTACAAGGCCACCATCACCCTGATATGAAAACCAAACAAAGATGTCACAAAGAAAGAAAACTACAGGCCAATAACACTGATGAACATAGATGCAAAAATCCTCAATAAAATACTAGCAAACAGAATCCAGCAGCACATTAAAAGGATTGTACACTATGATCAAGTGGGGTTTATCCCAGGAATGCAAGGATTCTTCAATATACAGAAATCAATCAATGTGATTGATTAACAAATCGAAGGAGTAAAACCATATGATCATCTCAATAGATGCAGAAAAAGCTTTCAACACCCATGTATGATAAAAACCCTCCAGACGGTAGGCATAGAGGGAGCTTACCTCAACCTAATAAAGGCCATATATGAGAAACCCACAGCCCGCATCGTTCTCAATGGTGAAAAACTGAAACCATTTCCACTAAGATCAGGAACAACACAGGGATGCCCACTCTCACTACTGTTATTCAACATTGTTTTGGAAGTTTTAGCTACAGCAATCAGAGATGAAAAAGAAATAAGAGGAATCTAAATCAGAAAAGAAGAAGTAAAGCTGTCACTGTTTTCTGATGACATGATACTATACATAGAGAATCCTAAAGATGCTACCAGAAAACTACTAGAGCTAATCAATGAATTTGGTAGAGTAGCAGGACAGAAAATTAATGCACAGAAATCTCTTACATTCCTATACACTAATGATGAAATATCTGAAAGAGAAATTAAGGAAACACTCCCATTTCCAATGCAACAAAAAGAATAAAGTACCTAGGAGTAAACCTACCTAAGGAGACAAAAGACCTGCATGCAGAAAACTATAAGACACTGGTGAAAGAAATTAAAGATGGTACAAACAGATGGAGAGATATACCATATTCTTGGACTGGAAGAATCAACATTGTGAAAATGACTCTACTGCTCAAAGCAATCTACAGATTCAATGCAATCCCTTATCAAAGTACCAGTGGCATCTTTCACAGAACTAGAACAAAAACTTTCACTATTTGTATGGAAACACAAGAGACCCCAAATAGCCAAACAGTCTTGAGAGAGAAAAACGGAGCTGGAGGAATCACACTCCCTAACTTCAGACTATACTACAGAGCTACAGTAATCAAGACAGTATGGTACTGACACACAAACAGAAATATAGATCAGTGGAACAGAATAGAAGGCCCAGAGAGAAACCCACACACTTATGGTCACCTTATCTTTGATACAGGATGCAAGAATATACAATGGAGAAAAGACATCCTTTTCAATAAGTGGTGCTGGGAAAACTGGACAGCTACATGTAAAAGAATGAAATTAGAACACTCCCTAACACCATATACAAAAATAAACTCAAAATGGGTTACAGACCTAAATGTATGGCCAGACACTATAAAACTCTTGGAGGAGAACGTAGGCAGAACCCTCTATGACATATATCACAGCAAGATCCTTTTTGACCCACCTCCTAGAGATATGGAAATAAAAGCAAAAATGAACAATTTTGAGCTAATGAAACTTAAAAGCTTTTGCACAGCAAAGGAAACCATGAACAAGATGAAAAGGCAACCCTTGGAATGCGAGAATATAATTGCAAATGAAGCAACTGACAAAGGGTTAATCTCCAAAATATACAAGCAGCTCATGCAGCTCAATATCAGGAAAACAAACAACCCATTTCAAAAATGGGCAGAAGACCTAAATAGACATTTCCCCAAAGATATACAGATTGCCAACAAACACATGAAAGGATGCTCACATCACTAATCATTAGAGAAATGCAAGTCAAAACTACAATGAGGTATCACCTCACTCCAGTCAGAATGGCCATCATTAAAAAATCTACAAACAATAAATGCTGGAGAGGGTGTGGAGAAAAGGGAACCCTCTTGCACTGTTGGTGGGAATGTAAATTGATACAGCCACTATGGAGACCAGTATGGAGGTTCCTTAAAAAACTAAAAATAGAACTACCATATGACCCAGCAGTCCCACTACTGGGGATATACCGTTGTGAAAACCACAATTGTAAAAGAGTCATGCACCACAGTGTTCATTGCAGCACTATTTACAAGAGCCAGGACATAGAAGCAACCTAAGTGTCCATTGACAGATGAATGGATAAAGAAGATGTGGCGGGGCTTCTCTGGTGGCGCAGTGGTTGAGAGTCCGCCTGCCGATGCAGGGGACACGGGTTCGTGCCCCAGTCCGGGAAGATCCCACATGCCGCGGAGTGGCTGTGCCGGTGATCCATGGCCTCTGAGCCTGCGCATCTGGAGCCTGTGCTCTGCAACGGGAGAGGCCACAACAATGAGAGGCACGCGTACCGCAAAAAAAAAAAAAAAAAAAAAAAAAGATGTGGCATATATATACAATGGAATATTACTCAGCCATAAAAAGATACAAAATTGAGTTATTTGTAGTGAGGTGGATGGATCTAGAGTCTGTCATACAGAGTGAAGTGAGTCATAAAGAGAAAAAAATACCGTATGCTAACACATATATATGGAATCTTAAAAAAAAAAAAGAAAAAAAGGTTCTGAAGAACCTAGGGGCAGGACAGGAAAAAAGACACAGACGTAGAGCATGGACTTGAGGACATAGGGAGGGGCAAGGGTAAGCAGGGAAGAAGTGAGAGAATGGCACTGATATATATACACTACCAAATGTAAAATAGATAGCTAGTGGGAAGAAGCCGCATAGCACAGGGAGATCAGCTCAGTGCTTTGTGACCACCTAGAGGGGTGGGATAGGGAGGCAGAGTGGAAGGGAGACACAAGAGGGATGGGCTGTGGGGATATATGTATGGGTATAGGTGATTCACTTTGTTATATGGTAGAAACTAACACAACAATGTAAAGCAATTATACTCCAATAAAATGTTAAAAAAAAAGAATGTTTATAAATGTTTATTGACTAAATTGTACTCCTGGAAGTTTGAAATGCCTGTTGCAGATTTCCAAAACTCTTTTATTATTTATGTGGATACTGTTGGTAAAATTGAGCTAAAATTTCAGTTATTCCCTGAGTTGTGAATTGGTACCTTGAAAAAGTTTAATTTACTTCACACAGATAAACTGATTTCCCTAAGCAATTTTCCTTTGTTTACTGAGATAACAGCCCCTCTCTTTGGACAGGATTTTTGATTATATCACCCTGTTATAATTTGTGCTTATATTCTAAAACCAACAATGTGTAGATTGGTGTTAATATTTACTTTTCCTTTGAGGCTTTGTTTCTTATATCCTACAATTTAAGCAGTATATTTCTTTCTTTCTTATCTCTGATGAAGAGTCTACCCTCTAATAGGTGATTCATATTAGATGTGAATAAAAAGCAGTATTTTTAAAATTGTTGTAAAATATACATAACAGTTCAGTAGCATTATGTACATTCATATTGTTGTGCAACCATCACTACC